>NC_072002.2:93361218-93961218 GCF_028885655.2 Pongo abelii | reverse complement strand
GGAAGCCGCTGCACACTCTGACCCCGGCCTCCTCCAAGATCACCATGAGCCATCTGGGGGTGCATCCATCACACTCACCGAACACTTTGCTTCCGGCTTTAAAATGGGTGACTTGCTTCTTAAAAATAAAAACGCCAACCCATGAAGACATCCTATGTGCTTTATCAGGGGCACATCTTCGGCTGAGGATTAGCCCAAGAGGGACAGAGGCCTTCTGGGGTCTGCTGCGGGGGGTGGGGGGACATGCACTTCCTTCTCCACAGACATTTGCTCTGGGTCGTGGAGCTTCCGTAAGTGTGGTGGGGATATCTGGCTATTGAAATGCTTGGGAATGGGATTTTAGTAAACTTTGAGAAGATACAAATAGGAATACGTTCAATTAAGTACAATCGACCATTGAACAACATAAGGGTTAGGAGCACCGACCCCCTAATGCAGCTGAAAGTTCAAGTATAACGTTTAACCCCCTCCACGATGAGCTACGAATAGCCTGCCCTGGACCAGAAGACTTGCTGAGAACATGAAGAGCCAACGTTTTGTACGTTCATGGGTTTGTACAAAACCCATGTTTTGTACACTCTGTGTTATATACTGGATTCTTACAATAAAGTAAGCTAGAGATGTTATTTCTTAATAACATTTAAGAAAGTCATGAGGAAGAAAAAACACATCTACTGTTTGTTAAGTGGAAGTGGCTGATCCTAAAGGTCTCCAACCTCGTCGTCTCTGAGTTGAGTAGGCTGGGGAGGAGGGGGGGTTGGTCCCGCTGTCTCAGGGGTGGCAGACATGGAAGAAAATCTCTGTGTAAATGGACTTGTGCAGTTCAGACTCGAGTTGTTCAAGGGTCAACTGTAATTCCATCATCAGTAATTTTATTCAAATGGTGAAAATAGTCCAAATTCTTCCAACAAGCCAGTTTAATGTTGTAATTAAAAATCCAGGCTGAGCCAGGTGTGATGGCTCACAACTAATCCCAGCACTTTGGGAGGATGAGGCGGGTGGATCATTTGAGGTCAGGAGTTCGAGACCAGCCTGGTCAACATGGTGAAACCCTGTCTCTACTAAAAATACAAAAATTAGCAGGGCGTGGTGGTGCATGCCTGTAATCCCAGCTACTTGGGGGGCTAAAGCAGGAGAACTGCTTGAACCCAGAAGACAGAGGTTGCAGTGAGCTGAGATCGCACCACTACACTCCAGCCTGGGTGACAGAGTGAGAATCCGTCTCAAAAAAAAAAAAAAAAAGAAAAAAAAATCCAGGCCAAGCACAGTGGCTCATGCCTGTAATTCCAGGACTTTGGGAGGCTGAGGCAGGAGGATTGCTTAAGTCCAGGAGTTTGAGGCTGCAGTTGGGTATGAGTTCACCACTGCACTCCAGCCTGGGCAACAGAGTGAGAGCCTGTTTCAAAAAAAAAAAAAAAAAAAAAATTCCAACCCAAACCAAACCAAAAAATAAATTGTTTGTAATTTGCAAATAGGATTTGCCAGGTAAGTGAGATTATTGTGGACAAAGATGACACATGCCATAAAATATCCGACAAATTTGCTAAATGCTTATGTTGAAAAGAAACAAATAAATTTTTGATTTCAACAAAGGTAAGAGTTATGTGAAACGGTTTTGTCATAACTATAAGACTCTAGAAGCACTTGCCTGAATATTCCTTAAACGAGTGTGAATCATACATTAGAATCCCCCTAGTTCCTTCTGATTGTGAAACACAGATAAACTCCTGCCCAACCCTACAAGGAGACACCCCCCCGAATTTTCAACTGCTTGGTGAGTTTGTTCATCCCAGTGATGAGGCAAAATGAAAAGATGGCTTCACCATTGAAGCATTTTAATCTCACAGTTTTTCCATGGCTCAGTGTATAAGCACACGTTGTAATTGTAAGGCTTGTAAGACAAATGTTATTTACTATTTCAGATCCTTGGGTAAATTATGATTTTAAAACATGAATGGTTTTCCCTTTGCCATCCATACTGACTGTTTGGTGGGTAAGGAAGAGGCTGCATTGGCCACGGAACAGGCCCGGCCTCTCTCCGTGGTGCACAGGCATTGAAGCGCCGCCTCCAAGTTCCCTGTAATTGGACTCTTTTCTTCCTTCAAGTTTCTCCAGAAAACCCCTGGGGACAAGAGTGGAGCAAGATGCGTAGCTTTCTCTGGGACAGGACAATGTACAAATACAGCATCTTCAACCTCCGGCTTCTTCCCTTCCCTTCCATATCACTTCCTAGGACTCTCTTCTCTCGCCATACCTGCCTGCTACTTTCCTTGACATCTGTTTAATTTTAACTTCACAGTTAAAAGTCTAATTTCTACTTCTGGTGGTGATGGGGGGGTGTGTGTCTTCTCTCCCACTCTGTGCCGGTGTCTGTCTATGCAAAAATAAAAAAAAATGTTTCCGTGAAGGAGCAGTTCTTGACAACTTCTTTTTGAGTCAGGAAATTTTCAGCATTTTAAAAATCAATGGGATCAGAGTCAAAGATACGTACAGGCCGTTTAAGAGAATGACCGACTTCTGGCCACCCGGTGCCTGCCTGCTGCGGCGGCGCTGTGCCCGGCCCAGGGGTCCCAGGGACTCCTGCCTTGCCGTCAGCCTTGGACTCTCAGTGGGGACCTGTTGTGTGGAACTTTCTGGACAACAGTCTCTCCCGTGGAGAACCTACATCTTCAGGATATTACCACTTCCCGTACCCCACTGCTGGACTTCCCACCTCCGTCAGCCTTTCAGGTGAGAACGGAAACCAGGGAGCGGGAGAGAGTCATTTGAATTAAACACATATTTCATAGCAGAGACAAAAATTACCCTGAAACCATTAAATTTTGGGTTGACACTGGTTGGAAGGTAAGAACTGATATAGTTAAATTAAAAAAAATTAAAATTATAGCATAAACTTTATTTATATTTTAAAATATGCCAAATTGTATAATTTTGCTCAGAGATAACCAGTGCTAGAAAGTATCCATCCTTTGTTGCTCACAGTAACTGATTTCTTGGAAGCAAAGCCACTGCAGATGCCCATGCCCCTGAGACTGGGTCCGGGGGCCTGACACTTCCCTCGGGTATCAGCTGCGCCCAGGTGCTGGGCAAGGAGGGGGCCAAAGGGCACACACAGTCTCCTACAGCCCCGTCCTCCGGCTTCATGGAGGGCTCGGTGAACTTGGTGCATCTCTGTCAAAGCAAAGCTGGGCTCTCCTCGTGGTGCTGTGTCTAGGGTGGGGGTTGAGGAAAAGAAATTCTGAGAGGCCAGAGGTGAGAGCCCCGGGTGCCGTCTTCTCTGAGCAGCCACTGCAGATGGGGGTCTCCCTACCCGCTGGGGAGCAGCTCCAGCCGCTGTCCCCCAACCTGTTCTGTGCACCAGCTCCAACCTCCCAGCCTTGCCCGTGAAGATGGAAAGACCAACTCTGCAACCTATGTAGACCAGTTTAAAGGTTTTAAAAAGGTGATGACAGGGTTTCCAAGAAGTCTATTTGGTGTGTGGACATGGAGGAAGACAGGCGAAAGGCTGAGGCCCTGAGTTTTCATCCAGAAGTGTCTCCTAAGAGCACCACACGCCACATGGAGCCAAATCCCAAGTCCTTGGTAATTCCAGGCTGACAAGGATCCTTCATCCAAATACCGTGATCTGCTTATGGAGCCAATCACGCCTCTCCAGAAATGCCCTGCGCACAGGCACACCACGAGCCTTTGCAAACTCTTCTCTCTCTCAGTATTTTTGACTGCTCCAAGAACAAAATCCGCATTGCTCCAGAGCCACCCCACACTCTGTCACCGCCAGTTCCAGAAGGACAGCCCTTCTCTGCAGCAAATGTCGCCAGCCCTTTGCTAAAACAGCGCTGCTCGCCAGGTCATCTGTTTACCTGTGTTCCTCACGCTGGAAACACAACCTGGCTATTGTGGTGATTAACAGAGTCCAGTATCCTCTCACTAATAGGCTGGGGTTTCCATCCGTTCAATTCAAATGACAGTGCCGTGGTGGGTCTTGAGGCGTTTCATAGAGGATTTTGCCATGCAGATATGCTTCACATTCATGAATAAACTCTGGAAGCAACAAAAGGGGTGGAGAAATGAAAATAAAATAAAAAGGAATCTTAGCATCATTGTGAAAAGTTTATGGCGGGTGGCTGGCATGGGAATCTATAAACCAGAACTGGCTCCAACGAGCCCAACAAGAGGAGCGAGCACTTTCCTTCCTGCTGCTTATGAATTATTGTCGTGAGCGCTCCAATGTTTACTTCTTAGCATTGACCCTTTTGCAAAGCTGTGATCCAAAGCTGCACTGCTATTAATTGGAAATGCCCCTGCCAGGCCTGGAGAAATGACTCTTCAGGAGCAGAAGGAGGCGGCTCCCCAAAGGCCAGTTAGCCCTGCGATCTACCGAAGGGCGTCTGCACTGGCCTAGATTTTATTCAGAATTCACAGCCGGGGGACAGAAGGAAAAAAGAACAGGTTTCTTTCAGGTTGCTCTGTGCACTGGCATACATATAATTTAAATATTTACCCACTGGGAGAGGCTGTAGTGCTCGGGCCCACCGCTGCCAACGGGTACTAATCCCGGGGCGTGAGCCTCTTGCTGGCAGAGGCCTGTTTTATGCCGATTGAATAACACATACCACTTTTCTTGAGAAACCCCCACTATGATTTCAAAACACATCAGTTTCAATTAAACGCGAAGGAAAAAAATGTGCTCACTAATTCTGGGCTGCAGTTACTTATTGTGGAGCTGGCTGCTTTGAATTTGAAAAGAGTTTGATGGAGACTTAACCAAATGACATATAATCATGGAATACTTTTTTTATTATACCTGGAGTGATAAAATTGCCAAATGGCGTACTGTGTGACTTTTAAAATAAATTATACCAAAACCTGTGTGCTGGAGTAAATCTAAGACGCAGCACTGCTGAGTACCACACTAGCCGAACAGCGTCTGAGAGGCTCAGCAACTGTTTTCCTGTCTGTGTGTGGCTTGATCTGTGGGCCTTCCCGTGCACTTACCGTGGACCTGGGGGACTCCCCAGCCATGGCCCCTCTCTGCCCCTCTCCTCTGAAGAGGTGGGCTCAGGACAGGTGATGTGGCTGGCTGCATCATGGGGGTGTGGGTGACCACCTGGAGACAGATGAGCTCAGGGCCCAGGAGCCCAGTCTCCTTCCTCCTCCATATTTTTCCACCACAAGCCCGTGGTGTGGAAGGGCCTGGTGCTCTTGTGATTGATGCTCTGCAAGTGCGCCAGCCTGGGAGAGATGCGATGCTTCTCCTGGAGGGAGACTGCACATGTACTTGCTCAAAGTCAATTTCATCCGTTTCTGCAGAAGCACTTTGTCGTTTTGCCCAGGGTTGATGTTTCTAATACTGCGCTTATGTTTAAAATTCCTTAGAAGAGTGAAAGTCCACATAGAGCTTGTTAACTTTAGTTGATAACAACTAATCAGGAAGACGCATTTGTATTGGCATTGTGTTTACTGTTACAAAAAAGGCAAGAACTTAGGTGCCAAAATGGTACTTGTCATATGGATATAACTTCTACATACGTATATTCTTATCTGTAAAAATTATATATATATATATATATGCACACATACATCTATTTAAACATATATCTATCGCCTAAGAGGTCAAAAGTTTCCAAGTCAGTTTCACTCACCACTTAAAGTTGTCCTCATAGTTGGGTATGTATGGGTTTTTATAACAGATAAATCAAGAAAAAGAATATTCTGTAAGATACCTTTCTTTCTTCCCTCCCTCCCTCCCTCCCTCCCTCCTTCCTTTCCTTTTTCCTTTCCTTTTCCCTTTCCTTTTTCCTTTCCTTCCCTGTCTCCCTCCGTCACCCAGGCTGCACTGCAGTGGTGTGATCTTGGCTCACTGCAACCTCTGCCTCCTGGGTTCAAGTGATTCTTGTGCCTCAGTCTCCTGAGTAGCTGGTATTACAGGTGCCCACCACCACGCCCGGCTGATTTTTGTATTTTTAGTAGAGATGGAGTTTCACCATGTTGGCAAGTCTGGTCTCGAACGCCTGACCTCAGGTGATCCACCCCTCCCCTCGGCCTCCCAAAGTGCTGGGATTACAGGTGTGAACCACTGTGCCTGGTCAGATACTTTTCAAAGTGAGTCAGACTGGTTTGCTGCAGGGTAACCGTCTTCAATATTAAAAAATATAAGAAGAGGAGTTGGCCTTGGCTAGAAATCCCAGCTTGCTGGGGAGTTATCACACCTCCAGTCTCCCTATACAAACATCTCCCAATCACCCGAGGGCCTTGCGGCTGCTGGTTTAGGGGCGCTCATGCAGCTGTCCTCGCCATCCCCACCCTCCTGCGAGCCTCCTGCACAGGCTCAGGTGCATCATGGGTGGGTCTGGGGCTGCCTCTGTCGCACTTGGAGACTGCAGATTCCCGAGATGCTGCCTCAGACAGAGGGGCAAATGCGCAGGAGGTCCTCGGGTGTGCACCGGGGGAAGGACGGACTGTGTCCTCTTTTCTCCTGCAGTGACCGTCTCTGTCCTGGGTTAGCCTCCACGTTCCGGGGCTCCGGGAAGCCCGAGGTGCCTCTTAGAGGCTGTTCCACACCAACGCCTACTCTGAGCCTCTGGAGAGAGTGGGTGCCAGGGAAGCTGGAAACATCGGTGGGGTTAAGAGCTGGGCTCAGTCTGCAGGCGTCCCAGGTTGAGGCTAACCTGAGATTCCCAGAAACCTGAGAGGTGGCTCTGCCTCCCCGAGATGTGTTCTCTATAAAATTATCCTCAAGGAAGAAGCCTGAATGGAGATAAACAATGCGGAAACAACCCTGGAGGACTCCCTGGGGCTCAGGGCTCTGGGGCACCGTGCCTGCCCTGTTGGAGGCACCGCGCCTGCCCTGTTGGAGGCAACCTTGGGGCCCACACTCATCTTTATGGTGGAAAAGGTCTTCAAATGATCAGTTGAATGTTCAGGAACAGAATGCCTGTTTCTTCTTAGACAATTTGCAGGTCGTAAATACTTCCTATGCCGAGAATATTTTCAGTTTTGTTCCAGATAGCTGCTGGCACAGAGGCTGTGTCCAATCTTATCTACACATCAACTGGAGGTTACTCTGTGTTTGTGGAACGACTCACTGCAATGTTTCATAAAACTTGGGATGAAAGAGCTGCCACTCCCTGACTCCCTAAGCACACCCTGAAGGGAGATGATCCTTATCTCGGAATTCACTTACACTCTTAATTTCAGATGTGGTGGTCTGCACTCGGCAGGATGTGGGGGGTGGCGGGTGGGTGTCGTGTGACCAGGTGGGGTACAAGGAAGAGACTCCCTGTGTCCCCCACAGCCAGGCGGCTTTGGAGGGCTCCTGTTCCTCCTTCCCCTTCAGACTCAGCACCCCTGAGGTTTGGTGTTGCCCTCGGCGGGGTGTGTGACTGTGTGTGTGAAGGTGCTGGTTTAACATTAGATGGATACACAGGCTGTTCTCTAGCCCATGCAGGTGAGGGCCCTGGGGGCTGGGGCTGGGCACTGGGTGGTGAACTCTGCGGTCCTGCTGGCCTGGCACACCCTGAGCCACCTGTGGAAGCCTGTCCCTCTCTCCAGCCCTGCCCCTCACTCCCCTAGCTGCTGCTTCCCGCCCATTCACTAAGATCTGAGAAACATGACCATGGAGTTAGGCGGGCCTTCTGCCTGCACAGGGGTTCCCTGGGAAAAGCCTGACCCTCCGCAGCGACAGGGAGGGGGGCTTCCCCAGAAAGGAGGTAAATCGGAGCTGGGTGCAGGGGCCAGCGCTGGGCCTCAGGAGCAAGGCAAGGGCTGGGGTTGCTGACAGGGGCCCACGAGGCTGTGGGGAAAGCCCAGGCTCCTGTGTGGCAAGTTCTTGCGTTTTCTCGTTTTCTTCCATCCTCAGGTAAATCCTGCACAGTGTCCCAGGGCACCGTCAGGAGGGGCACGGGCCGGGCCATCAAAGAGGAGGGGTCCGTGCATGGGGCTCCTCACTGCCAGGGAAGATGGTCCCGGAGCTCTGAGCTGGGAACTTTAGGGGGTAGATGAGAAGGGCCCCTTTAGGAAGGTTTGAGCCCCTGCAGCAGGGCGGTGGGAGCTGAGTGTGCAGGGGAGGGTCCTGCTGGCCTCAGTGTGCTGCACCCTCCCCATGCAGCAACCTGAGGCAAACACAAACGTGATTTCCAGTGCAATGGGTTATTTTTAATAGTAGGCCAAGGAGTAACCCCAACAGTGGCTCCTGGTGGAGGGTGTGTGTTTCAGGGCGTTTGCAGACCACGTGACTCTCCGCTCCCACTGTGGATGCTGCAGACAGCCCATGGACCTACAGGGACGCCTGCCTGCCACTGCAGCTCTTCTTGAGACGGCCCAGAGGTGGGGGGTGGGGACACAGCGGTGGCCCTGAAGTTTAGGCAGTGAGCTTCATAGCCATCAACCGCCCTGCCTCCCAGGCTCCTCTGGCTCTGGGCGGCTGCCCACAAGGTCATCACCAAGCCTCGCATTCGGATGGGATAAGCATCCTCCCAAGGCACCTCAGATTCCTTTTGTTGCAAAGTGTGGACCCCTGACAACGGGCGAGGGGGCCAGTCTGCCCTCAGGGCACTCCACCCGCCCACCTGCAGAGCTCCTTTTGCTGCAAAGCGTGGACCCCTGACACTGGATGCGTGGGCCAGCCTGTCCTCAGGGCACACCACCAGCCCGGCCTGCAGAGCTGCCTCCCACAGCTGCCCCATGACAGGCAGTGCTGCACTCACACCCATCCTGGCCCCCTACAGTTGTAAAATAGCCCCCAGCCCACCCCTCTTTACAGAGGGAGGACCAGCACAGAGTTCTGCCACCTCACGCTGTATTAACTGTCATCTGCCATGGGGTCAGTGGACACCGGACAATGTGGTCTCACATCAGTAGCCTCCAGAATTTGCCCTGAAGCTACCTGACAGGAGGGTCCCCCTGGGTAGGAGGTGCAGAGAGTACCAGAGAGCAGCTGCTTATCAACATTCTAATGATTTCAGCTGCCAGTGGGTCCCCAGGCCCCTGAATTCTGCAGACGCTTCTTTTAGGAAATAGCAATAGATAAATCATGCTTTCCCCTATGCTTAACTCATCTTCAGAGCTTTTCTGCCTCCCCATGACACAAAATGATGTAGCTGCATTTTGTGAAATGACGCCCTTCCTATTCCCTGCAGCTCCTGTGAAGAATTCTCTTTGGACCCGAGCTGTCCACCCTCAGGTCAGTGGAGTGCGAACCTCCAGGAACTAACACATCACCACTTCAGGGCGCAGGCTGGGAGCATGCTCCCTTAGGTTTTAAAACGAGGTTTCACACTGCCTAGAAGGCTGCTGGCATAAAGGCAAGTCTGTGCGCATGTGCTCCCTGTGTAGGAAGCTATACCTGGATCTGCTTCAGGTGACTCACACTCTTTAGGAACAACAGCAGAGATACAGCGCTGGCAGCGAAGGGCCAGCAGCCTCAGGACTCAGCCAGGCCCTCTTCTTCGGGGCTGAGAGCCACAGCCCTGTTAGGGGCTAAGGTCGTCGCTCAGACTGCAGAAAGACACCCGGTTGTGGGAATTGGTGAAGTAGAATATGCTTCCCACCTTGCCATGCACTCTGCCCGGGCAGGCGTGGGGACTGCTCACGGCACTGAGCCCCCCAGCCTGTGCATGGGGCCTGCACTCCTGTCTCATCTCTTTCTTGCTGTCCTAGCAGAGGACGTAAGACACCTATAGCCGAGCTGTTTCCTTGAACGCACGGTGAAGTGCTTCGGCCTGCCCAGCCCTGTCTGAGTTCAGGTCACTATAAACAAGAGGGTCAGGAGGCTTTGAGCACCTGTGAGTGCTGCCGGCAGCCGCCTCGAAAGCCCCGGCCCCTGCCTTTCCCTGGGAGGCCGGGAGCCTGCAGGTGTCAGCAGTACTAGGGGGGACCCTGGAGCCCCGGAATATTGAAGAGGGTGGCACGAATGTCACAGAGGCATTTTCTTATCATCTTTACTGGAAAACCACTCTTGGGCTACAGCCATTAGCGCAGGTTGTGGGTCACAGCCTGAGGCCGGGGTCCAGCCCACTCACTCTGGATTAAGTCCAGACAATTTTATTGAAAAAATTCTGCCCATTTCCTTAGTTACCTGGATGTCCGCCTCTGTCCTGTGGTGTGGCGACACCCTTGGAGGGATGGAGACCAGACAGCCAGCTGAGAAGCACAGCACAGCCGCTGCCTCCCCCAGGACCGCCAAGGAATTCCGAGCCTCAGGGATACTTGGAAAGGTGATGGAATGATGGAATGACAGCAAGCGTGATCTCTGTTCTCTCACCCCAAGGAGCAGTAACGTGCCTCCCTCCCAGGCTGCCTTCATAGGACAAAGCCTCCTGACCCCACTGAGCTGGGCAGGCTGGCCCTGGGAGCATGGATTTGAACCCCCAGTTGGTCGTCAAAGGGGAGGGACTCTGTTTCTGTAGCCTGTTTGTTTTTGGGGCCTTCCAAAACCCGGGTGTATGCCGGGTCTGTGTTCAGGCTGTCTGCTGGAAGAAGAGGCTGACTCACACAGGTTACTTACTTGGAGCTGCCCGAGGTGTTACAGAGATGGATGCAGTGTATCCCGGGGTGTTTGTTAGAGAAGTCAGCCACCAGGTTGAGGACAATGGCCTGATGCAACCACCTGAGGAGAGAAGGTGAAGGCTGCCCCTGGAGGGCTATTTGGTGTTTCCAAATTTGGTTCAGCATGGAATAGAAAACCTGATGCTTGTCTACCAGTTTCCCCCTTTTAAAAATTTAACAAAGTTAAAAAAAAAAAAGATTAACAAAGTAAAAATTTCTCTGGACTCTTCTTGGGCCAGGGAGGAGCTGGTGGCCCTGTAGTGTCTGGGAGCTGCAGTTCCAGGGACCCGTGACGCAGACCAGCTCCACTGACTGCAGGCTCTCCTGTATGTCCATGGCTGGGGCTGCCTTTTATTTTCATGGAAATGCACTGACAGTTTGGAGTGGAAGACCCCAGTCTTTTGAGGGAGCCTGGAAAGGCACTCTGCTACTTTGTACAGCCATAATTACAGCTGATCACCGGTGCACGCAAGCTGCCTGTTAGGGAAGGCCGCCACCTAATTCCCGCCTCAGAGGCCTGAGGAGCGGTCTCCGCACATTCTCCAACGGAGAGCGTTTTCTCCCCGGCCCCCTCTTCCAACGAAATAATCCTTTTTCTAAAAGCCAAATTCCCAATAGGTAAATAGCAATTACAATTACCATTGCATACGAGTGATAAATCCTGAATTGGCTCTCAACGCAAGAAGCAAAGGAAACTTGCCTTTTTCAAATACAATGATGATCACTGTCCCTGGGGCTGTCTTATGTTTTTAAAAAGTGATATTTGACATCGCCGGGAGAAATTTGTTGTTTAAAAGCACTGAGCAGCAAAGTGGCCCACCGCCGGGCACAATATTCCCAGGGCTGAGGCCCGAGCCCAGAGCCAGCCCATCCCCATTGAAAATACCTTTGCTTCCCTCAGTGTTCGAACATGGCTTATTCACAAAGCTCTGTTTACCCAGATGGGAGAAAGTGACTGACCAGATGTTCTGGTTTTTCAAATATCGGTTGTTGTCCCCGCGATTTCCCTGGGAGACTGGATTGTCCCAATGTCCCTGCTGAGAGCCGGGTGGTAAAAATGTTGTGGGTGAGGTAAAGACTCCCCAGCCACCAGAGCACCAGGGCAGATGGAGGAGGAATCCCCCGGAGCCCAGTTCCTTCCAGCCGCCACAGATTGACAGGGAGGTGGTGCAGGCAGCATTTCTGATGCCCTTTGCTGTAAACGAAGCTACTTGCCTGTGCTACTGAGGACACCCAGAGACAAGAAAGTAAGAAGCAGGGGACGTGTGTCCTCCAGGGGGACCTGGGTGTGGGTGGGGGGACTGGATGGAGAGTCCCTGGGGCCCTGCCCTGCGGGCACAGCCCTGGTCCCTGCTTGCCAGGTGGCCTTCACACCTTGTGAGATGAAACTGCCTGTGTGAGTTAAAGGCCAGATGTGGCTAGTGAGCCCCTTGACCGTTTAACTGTAAACGCCCCTCGTCAGAGTAAACAAATATCTGTTTAATATGGGACTTCAGGTGAAGCTGGAATCAACAGCCCCATCCATCAGGCGGCCCTGCCCCCACCTGTCGGGTTCCGGCCGCAGCACAGGCCACCCGTTTGTTTACCTGCAGAGCTGTTACAATATTTTGCTTTCAGAGGAGATCCGGAGGCCCCTGCCACACCTCTGACATTTCCCCACAACAAAGCCCCTCGGCTCCGGTGTTGGGCGCATTGTTCTGCTCCACAGCCTGGGCCAGAAGATGAGTGGAGAAGCGCAGGATCCAAGCAGAAATTATTATTGATTTAATCACATAATCAGCAGCAAACACTTCAGGCTAAGATAGCAAATCCATAACAGCCTTCCCACACAACCACCCGTACAAATTTACCAGCAAACCATGGCACACACTTAGCAAACATGTGGGGCAGGGGTCACCTTCACTCAGAGGCCGGATATTGACATTCCTAAAGCTGAAATATGTTTTGAGTTAAGTGTTATCAATCAGTGATAAGAGTTGCATGTCTGTTAAACATAACTGCATTGGCAGGAGGATTATAGAATGCTTTCTTGCCATAATCTAGAAGCATCTTTCAGACAAAACTCGGCTCAAAATCAATTGTGTGCCAGGAGCTGCCTGCCGTGGCCATTCAGTGTCGTACAAAAGGGGAGAGCTTCTCCATGGGATCCTTCCCCAGAACCAGTTTATCTAATGAGACCAGACCTTTAATTTCTTTTCACATCAAATGTGGAATCAATGGTCTGGATTCAGGAATGTCTGTAAACAGCCATGAAGCCATGTCCTTGGAGGGAAGCACGTGCAGCCGTCCAGACCCCTGGCACAGCCATATCCACGTATCCTCTTCACCTCCAGGTAACGGCTTCGGCAGACCCTCTGGCTCCTGGCAAATCTTGGCAGAGCAGCCCATGGTGGGCACAGCCTCACCTGCAGAGAGACCCAGGATGCGGCCTCACCCTGTATGGAAGCTGGCACATGTCAGTCATGTTGGGGTTCCTTCTCCTCGAGTTCAGAATAAAGAACTCTCGTTAATAATCTTCAAAGGTGAACCACCTCAGGACAGCTGTGAATTCCAGGGAGTGTTGAGGGAAGCTGTAAGGAGAGGTCCGGGGAGCCTCAGCATGGTGGGGGCCCAGTGCAGCCCTCCTCGGACCCATGTCCACAGGGAGAAGGTTGGACTCAAAAGCCGGCCCCGGGCATGACGCTGCCACCCTCAGGGCACTGCTGCTTGCCCGGAGCCCCTCAGGGCCAAGCCAGGGAGAAAATCCTGAGCTCCTGCAGGCTGTCGCATCCCCAGAGGCACCTCCTAGCGTGGGTGAGGTGGCCACAGGCAGCTCCCCAGGCCCCGGACATCAGCCGTGACCTGGGCCTGCGTTTAGGGCTCAGGTGAAGCACAGGGGTGGAAACATCTGCCTGGCTTTTCCAGTGTCGGTGTTAAAGCAGAAACGCGTGGATTGCGAGCCTTGCAGGCGGGCCGGGAGCCAGGCACGGGGTGTGAGGGGGATATGCACTCTTGGGGACCCTCCCTGTCCCTGCACCTAGGCAATTGCAGCCGTCCATCCCCCATCCCACGGGTGCATGCTGACGGGTCACTGCTGACCCTCAGGGTGAGCTGGGCCCTGCTCTCCAGGTGGAGATATGGGGGCCGCTGATCCTCAGGGTGAGCTGGGCCCTGCTCTTCAGGTGGAGACATGGGGGCTCCAGGGCTTCAGGAACTTGCTCAATGTCATCCACAGAGAATGCCTGGAGGCAGCGTGATCAAGGGCCGTAGGTTAGAGGTCACAGGACGCAGGTCACAGGCGCCTAGGTGTCAGGCTCACAGGTTCCTGGCTTCTACCGAATTCTCTCCATGGCTTGCTTTCTAGTGCCCCTTTGTCTGCTGAAGATGGAGAGGTGCAGGTGTCATGTCGTGGGGCACAATGCAGAACACGAAGGCAGGATTCGCTGCGCTCTGGGACGTCTGTGTCTCACCGGCTGCCAGCTGGGCTGGGCCCCAGCTCCCTAATCCGACATCAGGACTTTTTCCATAGTGAGGGTTACTTTATAGACGCTGCCCTCCTTCACGGCCCCACGAGGACGTGATCCCTGTGGGCCCAGAGGGAAGCACTCCTGTCGGCTCCTCAGAGCTGCCTTGGGAGTGTGGAGGCCGTGCCCTGGGAAGGTGGGGATGGAAGAAATCAGAGTGGGGAGGACGCCGCGGGGTACCGACAACAAGGGGGAGAAGCAAGACGAGAGGAGAGAAAAGGAAACCTGGACCCTCCACACCGGCCCCGGTTAGGAGCAAAGGTAGATTCAGGGCCCTGGCACAGCCCTTCCCTCTTCCCATGGAGATGGGAGCGCTGGTATCTTTAGGGGTGGCTCCAGCCTGGGCCACCTATCCCCGGCCTTCTGATTTCCAGGTGACCCAGTTCGCTTCTCACCTTTTCTGTCCATGATCAAACGACTTTGGCAAAACAGGTCTAGGACCCCCAGCTTTCCCTGGAGAAAACACTGAGGCCACCCAGGTGAGCGGTGGTGTGCGCCAGGCTGGCCCTCTTGCCCGGTGCCCCATGCCTGGGCATCACTCTTGTGCCTCTCTGAAGCCCATGGCCATGCTGTTTAACCTGTCCGCACACAAACAGTGACATTATCTGGAAAGTCTGAAAGAAAATGCAGAAAACCACAAAGGCCAGTCTAACAAATACTAAAAACTCCTTGGCCTCAGAAAAAAGATGCTGACACTATTTGCCTTGAACTGTGATTTTAGGGGAATACTCTGTTCTTCCACCGGAACAGATGACTTCTCTAAGATGAGAAAGGAGGAGAACTCCGTGTAGCTTGCACTCGGAGCTGCCATCTACACAGAGAGAAAACAAGGCAGGCGTGTGAGGCTCTTATTTGCAGATGAGCACTTATCTGCCAATCTGCCACATGGCCAGGCCAGGCCCACCCAGGTGTTCAACACCATGTAGGGGCCTTCGAGCCTGGACACAACATCTAGTTGGGAGCTGGCGACGCACCTGAGACGGCCTCTGTCATGGTGCCCACGCTCCTCGCCTTGGGACCCCTTTCCATTGCCGGCTTCAGGGTCATCTTTGACCTCCTGGCTTGTCAGGGGCTGATGCCGTGTGCAGACACCCCCACAACCGCCATGGCTTTCCAGCCCACACTGCTTTTCTCACTCAATCCCTGACCTGAGGAGGGGTCTTTGGCACCTGTTTTGCCTGGCGACTCGGGAGTCCTAAGCGATCCTTCCTAGCCGTGGGGTTAATCCTGCTTGGCTCACACGACCCTCCCGACAGAAACTTCTGGAGACCCACCTTGTCTGTCTTTGGTGGACACCCATTTCCCAGAGCCAGAATTGAAGAGCCTGCTGGCCTCAGCCTGACCCATGCTCTGTCCTCAGGGAAATCAGCACCGTTTCCTGACCCCGCTCCTGTTGCTGTGTTTCGTTTGTCCTACTCACATGGTCCCCATGTGTCAAGCAGAACTCAGAGCAGCAATGGCTTTTCATAGTTCAAAGTCTGGGAGTGCCTCAGTCAGACCAGGCTTCCTGTTCACCCAGCTTCAAAGACACCGAAGCACTTTCCCAAACATCATGGCTTTAAAAACTGTTTCTCAACTGAAATATTTCAGTAATGCAAATATTTTAAAGCTGCCAAGTACAACTTTTTCTGCACTTGGGTGCTATGGCCTGCCTCCTCCATCACAGCCAGCCTCCCTCCTCTGCAGCACCTGCCTCCTGCGTGGTGGCCACATTCGCCTCTGGCCCCTGGTCAAGGGTCAAGTGCCCGGGCTGCATGTCCAGTCAGAAGGTGCTGCCCAGGCCCGGCCACTAGTCAAAGACAGAGTGTGAACGGGCAGCAGGGAGGGCTCTGAGGCCACACGGGAGACACCAAAGAGCCTGAGAGGAACGCGTGGGGCTTCGTTCCACTACGGAGCAGGGAGAGGGAGAGTGGTTCCCGGCGCTGCTTATGAGAGCATCTCTCTGGGGTGTGGACAGCTGCAGAAGCATCCAGGAGGGTTTTTATTACTTGGAATTTGTTTCAGCAAATAGATTTACTTCTGTGTATCATCTTTCCCTATCAAACAGAAATAAGAAGTTGGGCTTATAGACATTTTTGCTTCACTGTGTGGAGCAGAAAGGGGGTGATTTCTTTCCTCCCCATCCTAAGGGTCATGGCCAACAGCCCAATAACAAAGACAAGTTAACAAAGAGAAAAGCATAACAGATTGATTTGATCATAGTTTTATGTGACACAGAAGCCTTCAGAAGGAAGACCCAAAGATACAAGGGTGGAAGTGGTCTGATTTTATGAGTAGGTTCAGTGAAGCAGGGACGGCCATGTTCCTGCAATGGGATTGGCAGATGGGTGTGCTCCATGGTGCTGGACCGAGGGGAGCCCCCAAGGCTGTCTGTGCTCTGTGGTGCTAGAGTGAGGGGAGCCTCCAGGGCCCTCTCTTCAGATTCGTCTTGGCCTCTAGGCACTGCTTCTTCTTCCTAGGATGAGGCAAGACCTTGTGGAATTGGTGGGGTTTAGGACCTCCACCAGACAATGTAGGGCAGAGATCTCTTTAGGCCAGGCCTTATACAGAAAGGCCGGGGAAGCAGAGTGACCTTTTTAGGTTCTATGGCAGAGATGAGGCTTTGGGAGAGATGAGGCTGAGAGACACAGGGGCGGGAGATGCTTAGAGACACTTTGCTTCTGAGGCCTTCGCTTTAGGGTGTCATTTCCTAGCCCCAACAGTTGTGAATTCCTTTTACTCATAGCTATGTACATTGCACAAGCTTCTATATGTTATAGAAGATGGAACTATATTTTCATGAGATGTCACGTGACCAAAGACAAATCTCCTCCTTATTATAACTTCATCTTAGCCTGACCTCTTTTCAATGTCTTTGCTGAAGTAGCTCAATTCATTAATGTACCTTTGCAGACACTGATATAAAAATATTGCTCTTAATGTTGAAAATTTTCTTTAAAACAAAATTGTGTTAATGGCACAATTGTTTCTCTCATCCATTAAGTGCCCTATGTACCAGAGAAACAGAAAGATTAAATTCATTAGGGATAAATTATTAACTTAAATCTTCAAAGCAAAAGCTAAAAAAAATGCCCACCCAAAGTGAGGAGAGGCACAGCAGCACATAGCTTCACGCCATTGTCTGTGCGCTATTACAGCTGTTATAACTAATTGATGCACTAGCAGTTAATTAGTAGCCTTGCTTCCCCAAAATGTGTGCAGGACAATTACGCTCGCTGCTTTCAAAAGCCTCCACGCACGAGAGCAATCTTTGGCCACCTCTGCCTTCCCGTCCTGTTGCACCAGCCTTCTCTTCACACACGTCCAGGGAAGAGGAAGTAAAGAAAAGGTGTTTAAATAACATTGAAATGGTCATATTCCACATTGTCCTCCATTTTCTTTGCAGAACTAAAAATCGACATATGTTTTTTGTTTGGTTAATGGTGGGGGAAAAGATGGAGAAAGTAAATAGAACGAGGTTGAGACATGCTTGGTGGTAAAAGCAGCCACCACCAGAGCAAACACAGAGCTGTGTGCAGCAGGGGTCTGTGCCTTTCACATACACTGGGGTGTTTAACTGTGGCCACACCCGAGCCAAGAACTCCAACAGCAAATCCAAACAGCCCGATGGGATATGAACCATTGATGCACCCATGCCGCAGGGACAGCATGTTTCTCCGGACACAGAAAATGTAGGTAGTATGATCATGATTTTCTCAGGGGTTTCCCATTGTATTCCATTTTAGCTTTGGCTTCCTGGTTTTGTACTTGTAGGTAATCTACCAGTTAACTAGCTTGATCAAGACAGAGGATTCCTGTTTTAGGACTTTGGTGTGAATAGCTTCAACCCCTAGGCCAGGTTTAGAGGAAGACATTTTCTCCTTCTCCTTTTATGCCATTTTTTAGAACAATACAAATACCATGTATATAATAATCTTTGGGTCAAAGATTGGATTCTACCCAAGCAATATTTTTACCATTTCCCACCTTGCTGCTTTGTTACAGTTTCTGTGTGACTCACATAGGTAGACTCGGCTTCCCATGGAATGAGCACAGCAGGGAAACTGGCTTCCAAATTCTTGGGTGGAAAGCACACCACCCGGTGCATGTGCGGTTCCCATACTCTGGGCACGACCCGACCTCACTGGAAGCCATCCTTCCCGTTGTCACCCGGAGATGCCCTTGACCTCCTGGATATGGAGGGCAGATGTCACCTCTTGAGATGGTTTGGCTGTGTCCCCATCCAAATCTCATCTTGTAGTTCCCTTAATCCCTACATGTTGTGGGAGGGACTCAGTGGGAGGTAATTGAATCACGGGGGTGGCTTCTCCCTTCCTGTTCGGGTGATAGTGAGTGAGTTCTCATAATATCTGATGGTTTTATAAGGGGCTTTTCCCCCTTTTACTCAGCACTTCTCCTTCCTGCCGTCATGTGAAGAAGAACATGTTTGCTTTTCCTTCTGCCATGATTGTAAGTTTCCTGAGGCTTCCCCAGCCACGTGGAACTTCAAGTCAATTAGACCTTTTTCCTATGTAAATTACCCTGTCTTGGGCAGTCCTTTACAGCAGTGTGAGAACAGACTAATGCACCTCTCCACCCTATCCTGAACTCTCATGGGCAGCTGAACTTGAGTCGCCTTTTCTAGAAGAATGAGCTACAAGAATTTGTGTGTCTAGGATCCTGCTTCTGGCTCTGGAAATTTTACAATGTGTGGGAGAGTAGAAACCCTGCAGGCTAGATAAAGTGGGATGGAGGTGAGTCTTGGATATTCAGTTTCACACTCTTGCACTCAGGAATGGGGAAGTGTTCAAGGCGCACTGGCTCATGCATGGCTCACACACCACTGGTGCCCCATAAAGATTTGCTGGGTAATGTTGTTAATGGAGCTGAAATAGCAACTCCTATTTATAGATGCCTTACTATACTCCACGAAGCACTCTTCAGTGGGTTTTCTCATTTGAACCTCACAAACCTGAGTGGTAGATATCATAACCTCCATTTTACCCATGAAAAAGCTGAGGCTCACAAAGGTTAAGTGAGCACTAGAGCAGGTACAGCTCTCAGCACTGGGACTCATATCCATGTCTCTTGACTATTTGTGCTACTTTCTTATTAGTTTGTGAGAAGAATCCTTTTGAATCCAGGGTGCATTTTATATCCAGAATACTAGTTTCATATCTAGAGTTGTAGGAACTAAATGGCAATGTGAACACCTGTGCATCTACAGCTTGCTCTAGAGACACATAGTCCAGTGGTATCTGAATGAGACTCAAAATCTGGATAAGTTTTCCAGAGGAGGCACCATCTGAGCCATGTTTTGAAGGAGTTCAATAAATAAGTAATTTGGGAAAGGAATTTCTGGTAGAAGGAATAGTGTTGTGAAGGGATAGAGGTGAAGAACAATGTGGCATGGCTGAAGCCAAGTGTTTTTGCAGGTGAGCTAGGAGATGGCAGGGGTTGAGCTGGGGTCCATGTGGGCTAACATAGGAGGTGAAATTTATCCTGAAAGGTGCAGGAGCTGCCAAAGGGCTGCTGGCAGATGGGTGACTTAATCAACTTGCATCTTGGACAGATCCTGAGGGAAACAGGGCAAGGACAGGTGTGTAGTCATCCAATTGGAAGGCAAGTGCAAATGACAGGATCTTCTTTTTTAAAGGCTGTATAGTATTCCATTGTGTATATATATTACACCACATTTTCTTTATCCATTCTTTCATTGATGGACTCCTAAGTTGATTCCATATCTGGGCTATTGTGAATAGTATTGCCATAAACATGGGCATGCAGATATCTCGTTGACATATTGATTTCATTTCTTTTGGATACATACCCAGTGGTGGAATTATTGGATCATAGAGTAGTTCTAGTTTTTGTTTTTTGAGGAAGCTCCATACTGTTTTCCATAACGGCTGCATTAGCATACATTTCTAATAACAGTGTGCACTGGGCCCCTTTCCTCTGCATCCTCACCTTCACTTATCTTTTGCTTTTTGATAGTAGCCATTCTAGCAGGTGTAAGATGATATCTCATTGTGTTTTGGTTTGCACTTCCCTCTTGATTAGTGATGCTGAACTTTGTTTCATATTCTTCTTGGCCATTTGCATGTCTTCTTTTGAGAAATGTCTGTTCAGGTTCTTTGCCCATTTTTAAATCAGGTTATTTGTTTTCTTGCTGTTGAGTTATTTGAGTTCCTTCTATATTTTGGATATTAATCCCTTATCAGATGCCTGATTTGCAAATATTTCTCTCATTCTGTGGGCTGCCTCTTCACTCCATTGATTGTTCCTGTGCTGTGCAGAAGCTTTTCAGTTTGATCTGGTCCCATTTTGTCTATGTTTGCTTCTGTTGCTTATGCTTTTGGGGTCATATTCAAAGAATTATTGCCCAGACCAATGTCATAGAGCTTTCCCCCTGTTTTCTTCTGGTAGTTTTATAGTTTCACATCTTATGTTTAAATCTTTAATCCGTTTTGAGTCAATTTTTTATATAGCATTCCATATGTATGTGGATATCCAGTTATCCTGACACCATTTATTGAAGAGACTCTCCTTATTGTGTGTTCTTGGCAACTTTGTTGAAGATCAACTCACCTTAAATGTGTAGATTTAGTTTTGGGCTTTCCATTCTGTTCCATTGGTCTATGTGTCTGTTTTTATACCAGTTGCGTGCTATTTTGATCACTATGAGGTTGTGGTATGTTTTGGAATCAGGAAGTATGATGCCTCCAACTTTGTTTTTCTTGCTCAAGATTGCTTTGGCTATTTGGGTATTTTTTTTGGGGGGTCCCATATAAATTTTAGATTTCTTTCTATTTCTGTAAAAATGTCATTAGGCATTTTGGTAGGGATTGCATTGAATCTGCATATTACTTTGGCTAATATGGTAATTTTAACAATATTAATTCTTCCAATCCATTAACACAGGATGTCTTCAATTTTTTTCATCAATATCTTGTTTTCACTATACAGATCTTTTACCTCTTTGGTTAAATTTATTCCTGTTTCTTTATGTTTATAAATGAGATTGTTTTCTTAAACTCTACTGATTTTTGCTGATAATTTTGTCTCTTACAACTTGACTGAATTAATTTATTAGTTCCAATGGTTGTTTTCTGGTGGAGTCTTTATTCTCTTCAGCCTCAACAAAGAAGGAAATCCTGTCATTTGTGATAACACAGATGAACCTGGAGAACAGGATGCTAAGTGAAATAAGCCAGACTCAAAAGACAAATACTGTGTAATCTCACTTATATGTTCATGTCTGAAAGAGGTGAACTCGTAGAAACAGAGAACAGAATGGTAGTTACCGGAATTTACTGGGATTTTTGGGGAAGAGGTTGGGGAGATAACAATGTACTCTATACTTGAGCTTTGCTAAGAGAGTAGATCTTACATGTTCTCACTATAAAAAATAATAAGTATATGAGGTGATGGATATGTTAATTAGCTTGATTTAATCCTTTCACAATGTATACATATATCAAAACATCACGTGGCATGCAATAAATAGATATGCTTTTTATTTGTCAACTATACCTTAATAAAGCTGGGGGAGAGGTAAGTGGTGCAGGTGCAAAATGAGGCCGAGTGGTTAGAGATGAGAGAGAAGGGGGTGAGTATGAGAAGAGGTATCCACAGACTTTGGAGATGAAGACTTGGGTATGGGCATCTCAGCAGCAGTTCCTGCACAGGAAGAGACCTTTCAGCCTGTTCTTCCCTTCCTCGCTTTCTGAACTTCCTCTTAAGCAGCTCAGCAGATGCAGTGGATTCCCGTGGGTCCACCTCCCTCCACTTGCCTGTCCTTTTGGGTCCCAGGCAAGAGTTCAGCTTAGGATCAGATGCCACCCTTCCTACGATGAGTGGTCTTTGTCTGAATATACTGTTGTGGATGGCATAACTATAACCTGTGGTTAAGGGTGGCCCACAGCCTGGTAAGTGGCCTTTTTCCTGCATACCTGAGCCAGGTGAGATGGCAGTTTCATCTCACATGCCCACCTGAGCAAGGCATGTCTGCAGCATCTCACCTGCCTACCAAGTATGTCTACAGCTTCATCTCATATGCCTACCTGAGCCAGGTGTGTCTACAGCTTTATCTCACCTACCTACCAGGTGTGTCTGCAGCTTCATCTCATATGCCTACCT
The DNA here is from genome assembly GCF_028885655.2 of Pongo abelii. Classification (NCBI taxonomy): domain Eukaryota; kingdom Metazoa; phylum Chordata; class Mammalia; order Primates; family Hominidae; genus Pongo; species Pongo abelii. Next base: position 93,939,049 of record NC_072002.2, on the reverse strand, counting down.
GAGCCAGGTGTGTCTACAGCTTTATCTCACCTACCTACCAGGTGTGTCTGCAGCTTCCTCTCACCTGTCTACCTGAGCCAGGTGGGTTTGCAGCATCTCACCTGCCTACCAGGTGTGTCTACAACTTCATCTCACATGCCTACCTGAGCCAGGTGGGTCTGCAGCTTCCTTTTTTTGTTCTGAGGGCACCACATGTCTAGCCTTCTGTGGATTTACTTCTCTGTCTCTCTAAGTTAGAGCAGCGCTGCTTGTTACCTGTTGGCCACATCACATACCTATGCCCTTTTCCTCCTGATCACGGTGTACATGGCAGCCCAGGAGGCCACGCTTCACATTGCATGAAGAGCTGGCTCTGCTGCGTTCCAGCACGGGAGAGACACTGGCCCTTCCTGCCCACTGGGTCGGTATTAGGCTGCTATGATGGGCCCACAGCACTGTGAGGTTGGACCATAGGAAGGTATTTTTCAATAAGAAAAGAATAGATTCTGCTGAAAATATACCTACCAAGATAATTCAATTTCATCTGTAAAAATGGCTTTATTCAGAAATTGTCAGTGATATGATACAGCTAATTAAGGCACGCATGGTGTTAACAGTTTCATTAGAGGAGATAATATTGCACAAGAAAAATAAGAAATCATTATGATGAATGTCCCAACATTACATTACATGTTAATGAAGTGTAAATGATCTAATTATTTTTGAAAGAATACAGATTCGATTAAACTGTCGGAATTAAATTGGAAAGGACAGCCGATTGTACTTTTTATGTACAGACAAGTTAACGTTAATTAGGCACAATCTACAGGAACAAATGAGGCACGACCCTCGGTGAACAATCATGGGTCCTTTGCTTAAGGCAGGTTTCATAAAGAATTATATTAGAAAAAAATTGTAAGTCAATTAAATACAGTGCTGTAACAGTGGGAGGGAAAATGAGGGAAGTCTCAGTTCCCTCCCTCTCCATTTTGGCAGGGTTGATAGCAGAATAATTCTGCCAGTTTCACTCCACCACTGATTTCATAAATCCCGATTCTGCCAATCAGAGGCAGTGATGGATTGTCATCCTATGTCCCTGAAACAGCCTCAAGAGGCAGCACGGCTTGGAGGGCAGGATTTCCACCAGGGGACCAAGCCCTTTGAGATGCCCACTCTGCCAGTGTCCCTATTAAGATCCAAAAAGCAGATGCTCTATGGGGGTTTCACCATCATTTTGATAACAGTGGCTGCCCTTGGCTTCACCATTTCTTTCATGGTGCCATGACTGATTGAGCTGTGAGTTGACTACCTGGGTGCTTACTGTTTCAAATCGATTGACTCAAAAAGAGAGAGGGAAAGAAAGGAAGAGAGAGAAAAGAAGAAGGACAGAAAGACAGAAAGAAAGAGAAAGAAAAGGGAAGAAGGAAAGAAGGAAGGAAGGAAAGAAGGGAGGAAGGAAGAAAGGAAGAAAGAGAAAAGGAGAATGAAAATAAAGAAATCATTGTGAAACAAAAAAAAAACATTATCTGTAAAACTTCATCAACACTTGAACAACACAAACCTATCTTTTTCTCTTTTGGAAAAGCAATTTTGAAAAGTTTGCACATTCTGTACCAAGCTTAATTTCTATATTGTTTTTCAAGTTTACAGAATTGAAATCTGAAATTAGATGAGCCCATTTTTCTGCAGGATTCAGCTGCTGGAAGCTGGGAAGGGTTAGGGATCATGGCAGCTTTTGCACCTCAATTTAGCAACAGTGAGGCTGGAACATGCTGGTCTGCCAGTCTCGGGTGACGTTTTTGGATGGATCAGGCGTGTCAGGGGCTGGCCATCTGTCACAGGTGCTCTGGCACCCCACTATATGGCCAGGTCTGACCCCAGGCCCAGGAGGGCAGGTTCCTTGGCCTCTCTGCCTAATGCCAGAACTGGTGTGTTTACAGGGTCCCCATATAGGAGGTTTGTCAAAGCATCAGGCTTTATTTCAAATCTCTGCATGAGATCATGTTTCCAAGATGACCTGAAAAAAATTGTATTCCTGTTTAATTATGAAATCGTCCTACTTTACTAAAGTCAAATGTATAAAAATATGATTAAAAATCTCCAGATCAGAGAACAGATGATTATTTATAAAGAGTGATTGATATATCAAAGGGTTTATTATTTGGGGTCTGGTTAATTCTCGTGATTTATTAAAAATAAGCTATAGCTGGCACAATATTCCATGAATATATTTATTTCCTAAAACAATGTACCCTGGCATAAGCGTTCCCGCCCCTTCCTTTTTCTCTGGAAGCCTCGCCGGGGGTAATTGGGAAGGGACAGGATCCTTTGGTGTAGGAACAAGAATATTGCTTTTTACACCCAGCTCCAAAACTTTAGGGTAATTATTAATAATTAGAATTGAGTGGAAAACCCGTACCAAGTGAGGTATTCAATGTCGTTTGTAGTTAACAATGGCTTCCTTCTGGACCCTTGGGAGTCAGAATAAGGGAGCCACACAGCCTTTTTGTTTTAATTTCTGGCAGCAGAAGGGATCAAGATTTAGAAAAACCATCTAGAGGGAACCACATGCTTGGGCATTACTGAAAATTAAAAAAGCTCAACATCAACAACAACAAAAGTCATTTGTAAAATGCATGGAATTTGCGGTTTTTAAATATATTTGGACTCTGCTCAAATGGAATGCTCACAAAAGGTGCTCACAGCAAGCTGGGCTTTTTGTTTTTGAATTTTCTAGTATATGCTAACAAAACTCCATGCTGAAGAATATTCCCAGGCAAAAGTCTCCATGGCTGTGAAGCCTGAGGGCCACTGATGACCACTGGGCACCAGGAGATGACAGCTAGGCACCAGGAGCTGGCCGTGGGTGCAAGGTGATGACTGCTGGGCACTAGGTAATGACCTCTGGACACTAAGTGGTGACTGCAGGGCACCCGGTAATGACTTCTGGACATCAAGTGATGATGGCTGGACACCAGGTAATGACTGCTGGACACAGGTAATGACCACTGGGTACCAGGTAATGACTGCTGGAAACCAGGTAATGACCGCTGGGTACCAGGTAATGACCACTGGGCACCAGGTAATGACCGCTGGATACCAGGTAATGACTGCTGGGTATCAGGTAATGACCACTGGGCACCAGGTAATGACCACTGAGCACCAGGTAATGGCCACTGGGTACCAGGTAATGACTGCTGGATACCAGGTGCTCACCTCTTAGCACGAGGTAGGTGCTGACCTCTGGGCATCGGGTAATGACCACTGGACACCAAGTACTGATCACCAGGTGTTGACCACTAGTGACCTAGGCCAATCATGAAGCAGAGGCTGCAGCACCCTGGCTTTGGTGTCGGGCACACCCAAGGGCCTGGGACTGGCCCACTGGCCTGGCTTCTCGCCCCATGTGATCCGGGGCAGGACAGGGCTGGTGCGTTTCTGGAGAGCCACGTCTCAGAAGATGGTTTGCCTTCATTGACCAGTGAGGAGGGGCAGTGGTTGGTCACAGTCCTCTTCACACCCATTTCCTTGTTTGAAAAGTTAGACTAACCTTTGCAGTGTGTCTAGAGGGTCTTCATAGGTGAAAGCTGGCCCGCTGCGGATTTGAACTGTGGATTCATACCAGATCAGGCCCTGAAAGCAGCCGTTTACATGGCTGCGGGTGAGGGCGTTGCAATGGGAGAGGCCGCGAAGTCCACCCTGGCAGAAAAGCGTGGTCAGCTCAGCAGGAGGCCTCCTGGGCCCAGGATGAAGGTCAGCTCAGCAGGAGGCCTCCTGGGCCCAGGATGAAGGTCAGCTCAGCAGGAGGCCTCCCGGGCCCAGGGTGAAGGGCAAGCTCCCCATCGTGGAGCCAGAGAGGTGCCGGGGGTGGAAATGATCAGCTGTGGCAGGGCCTCGCACATGACTGGGCTTGGGGATCCTTTTCAACGGCAAAGCTTTGGTCTGAGCAGTGAGGCCTGGTCTGGATGCTGGAGGTGGCTCACCTAGGACAGGACACAGCAAACACAGTGGCCACTCAGCTCCATACAAGGAACTGGCCTCCCTGAGGCCAGCACATGGAGCGAGAGCTGCTGGGGTCTCTTCTGCTGAGGGTGGGCGGGCCAGGGTTGAGTGCTGCCGATGGAGGAGGGCAGGGAGTAGGGGCTGAGACCCAGGAAGGGCAGGGCCCCTGAGGACGCAGTGGCCCATGGCTCTGCTCCTATTGGGAGTTCATCTTCACACTATCTGGTCTGGACGCAGTGGCGCATGGCTCTGTCCCGACTGGGAGTTCATCTTCATACCGTCTGGTCTGTGTGTTCATCTTCACACCTGGTCGGTGTGTTCATCTTCACACCGTCTGGTCTGTGTGTCTTGGCGGAGAATGGCATGCATGCCTTGTTTACGAGAGTCGCCAGGCAAAGTCGTGAATCCCGTGCTTATTTTCTGTTGTACTTAGAAAATTGTATGGGGGAATTGCACTTAGAAAATGAAATTCTCTTTGAAGAAATACATGAGAAAGATTAGGATGTGTCAGTAATCATATTTTAAATCATGATTTTCTGAGAAAAGAAATATTTAAAGACGAACTACGCTTTGAAGTGGTTACCAATGGACGGTTGGTAGAGAGATGTGTCACAGTGCCTGTGTTTGCCGACCAGTGGACGGTTGGTAGAGAGATATGGCACAGTGCCCGCGTTTGCTGACCAGTGGACGGTTGGTAGAGAGATATGGCACGGTGCCCGCATTTGCCAACCAGTGGACGGTTGGTAGAGAGATATGGCACGGTGCCCACGTTTGCCGACCAGTGGACGGTTGGTAGACAGATATGGCATGGTGCCCGTGTTTGCCGACCAGTGGATGGTTGGTAGAGAGATATGGCATGGTGCCCGCGTTTGCCGACCAGTGGATGGTTGGTAGAGAGATGTGTCACGGTGCCTGTGTTTGCCGACCAGTGGAAGGTTGGTAGAGAGATGTGGCACGGTGCCCATGTTTGCTGACCAGTGGAAGGTTTGTAGAAAGATGTGGCATGACGCCCGCGTTTGCCGACCAGTGGACGGTTGGTAGAGTGATGTGGCACAGTGCCTATGTCTGCTGACCAGTGGACGGTTGGTAGAGAGATATGGCATGGTGCCCTCATTTGCTGGTCAAGGGAGCATCATCACATAACCTTCACTTATCTTACTCATTTTGCTTTGCAGTCTGGGGTAACACCAGCTGAAAGCCTTTGAAAATAGCTACCAAGCTGTCAGAAACCAATACAATGTAACTATGTGCACTAGGACATGTCATCTGTGCAGTAAAATGTAAAAGATAGTATTTTGCCAGGAGCTAATATTGCATTAATAATTATTCTCTTGTTCCTCCCAGTGGATTCACAGTATAATCAATTTCAGGTGATATTTATGAGGCTTATATCCTGTCTATCAAAGACTCAACTAGGTTTTGCAAATTTCTCACAGAGGAGAAAAATATAATATTCTATTCGATAGTAGTCAAAATAGTAAAATGTTGTTTAACTGAGTCCCAAAGGCAGTTGGATGTTGGGAATAAGAAATACATCTTTGCACTCTTACCTTAGGCTACCATAGCTCTGCATTTATTGGGTCCAAGTCTTTTATTATAAACACTATATCGAGTCAGGCGGTGACTGCAGTGTAATACTCAGAGGAACATGGCTAATGTCAGTGTTATTAGCATGGGCACTCAGAGGCTAATTGTAGAACACAGTTAGGGTGTCAGACATATTGTGCACTAATGCCACACATGAAAGATTAATAACAGCAAAAAAAATAAAAAGAAAATCTATGACTGCCAAACTTCACAACCAAGTTGCCAAGATGGTGGCGAGAACTCCATGGGGGAACAAGACTCACCAGTCCAAGATGGCTTACAAAGAGAAAGAGTAATTTGTTTCTGTGTTTTTTTTCCCCAGCATTATGGACATGCTTTTCTGTTCGGTTTAAATTGATTTTTCAATTTGATTTCAAGCCAGACTATATGTGACCTGATGAAATCTCAGCCCTCCGGAGCCCAGATCTTAATCTCTTGTCTAAAATAGTTAGCATAGTCTGTGTCTCATGTGTGGAAGCAGAATGAATGGCAGACTATTCTGATCACGGCTTTAAATAAACCAATTAGGTGTCTTCTGCTTGTGTACTATGGTGTCAAGGAGCAGTGAAAGCAACAGCCATATCCCCAAAACCCCATGGAGCAAGTAGGCGCTCAACGAGGCCAGCGTTCCTCCCTCAATCCTGCCCTAGATGAAACTCAGGATGACCAAGACACCATCTTCAGAGTCTGTGGTTTGTGGACCTTCTACTGGGTATAAACAACCAGGAGCTAGAATTCAGCAGGCGCGAGTGGTCTGACTTAGGCTTCCTTGCTCCACAAAGCCGGGGATGGCTGCAGAGATGACGTCAGATGTTTGGAGGGAGGATGCTCTGAAGACTGCACGATGATGGGAGGGCTGTCAGAGGTAAGGAGAGTGCGTGACAAAGGCCACGTGGCCCCAGCGTCATAGGAGTCCTCTCCTTTTGAGGTCAGTCGTCTGAAGGTTGACTTGTATTGTACATGTTTTCTCCTCCTGACCTCACTGTGGTGGGAAATGGAGGGAGTTCAGGTATTTAATTAAAACATGAGTAAACCTTTTTAACATCCTTAGGTCAGGGTGGATAACGAGCAAACCTCACGTGTCGCGAGCTGCTTCCTGGACTCTTCTGCCCCCGGCGGGTTGCTCAGCCTGAGTTTTGCCCAGGGGCCCCATCAGTTCCCTCCTTCACATCTCACCTGTTTTCTTCCTGACAAAACTATAATTTCTGTATCTTTTTCAAGGTGTTCTGCTGAAGCTTTTTCTCCTGACCTCTAGTTTCTCTCCCACTCCAAGTTTTCATGCTTTCTTTTTCCTCTAAATTATCTTCAGCAGGAATAAATGAGTGAGAAATAAAAGCAGGAAGAAAAGCATCTGGAAAAAGCTCTGTCACCTGGCTCATGCCTGATCTACACGGTTCCAGGTGAGGCTTCGTCCAGGTCCCACGAGGAGCTCTGTCTCCTGGCTCATGCCTGATCTACACGGTTCCAGGTGAGGCTTAGTCTGGGTCCCATGAGAAATTCGAGGGGATTGGCTATAATTCTTAGACAGGAATGGGCATGTCTAAGACTCCTTGATTCTCTGAGGATGGTGTGAGGACAGCTTATTCCTCTCAGAAAATACACAAAACGCCTAGGATATGGAGAGGCAGAAATACAAATGTCATCTTCTATGAGATCAGGAGACATCTATAACCCTATGTAAAAATATATGAGGAAGGACTGCCAATGCTATGAAGATAAAACTAGGGCTTCACATATATCACGAGGAGACATACACAGTCAAAGACCCCGGACAAGCCCAGCAGAGCTCAGTTACCTTGCAAGAAGGTGAGAAGCAAGGAGAAGCAAGTGTAGGAGCTGGTGCTGGGCTTGAAAAGGCATGGGAGGTGGGAGGGGAGTTCTCATGGATAAGCCATGCTGGCAGAAAGTGTCTATTGATGCACCAGAGCAGGGAAGTTGCTACAGATTACCAGCAATCCTGCAGTGGCTGAACTCTGAGAAGTAAGAACTAAAAGAATACACACACTCTCTGTCTTACACGCACGTGCACACCCACACACCCCTATCCATAAGAATTTCTGTTAGTCTGCAACACAGCCCTGGTCTTTCACGGACATACATTTTCTGCAAATATTTGGTTTAGAAAAAAGGAGGTAGTCTTATACTCTAAAAAGCAGAATGTAAGAAAAAGAAAGAAAGAATTTTTAAAATGGCAAACGATGAAAGAATGTTCATCAAAAAATGCTGTCATAGAGCTGATGAAAATTGTGACCTTATGTGTTTTCATGGCTCAAAACACACAGACACTCAATGTTCTGAAGCAAATCATTTTCACAAAACAAGAGGCTGAAGAAGAGATGGTAGGTCTAACAGCCTCTATGATCAGGGAAAGAAAATGATATAACAGTTAGAGTTCAGGAAAGAGATGGGGGAAGTGAAGTCACCACAAGAGTCGAGGCCACTCCAGAAGGAGCATAAACAAGACTGAGCCTTCCTGAAGTGCAGGGACTAAGAAGAGTGACAAACATGAAATGGAAGTGGGTATGGAATTAAAAAGGAATAGTCAGAAATTGTTGATATGGAAGATGGGAAATAGGTATAAAATATGCACAGACGCATTTTTGAAGAAAAAGATAATAAAATATACTTTAAAATAGAATCCCGAAACTCTTTCCAAGAATAAAAAGAAACCTCAAGACTTCAGATTATCCCAGGATAAAATGGCGTAACCATTGTCTTAGTCCATTTTCTGCTGCTATGACAGAATGCTACGGACTGGTTAACTTATAAATAATAAAAGTTTACTAGGCTCATGATCCTAGAGGCTGAGAAGTTCAAGAGCACAGCGCAGCCTCTGGTGAGGGTTTTCCCATGGCTGAAGGCATCGCTTGGTGAGAATGCATGAGACAGAGAAAATGGGGGCTGAACTGATCTGTTATCAGGAGCCCAGTTCCATGACAATAGCATTAATCCATTCAGGAGGGCAGAGCCATTATGAGCCACGTGCTTCCAAAGGGCCTCTCTAAGTACTACTACCATGAGAGCAACCAAGCTCCCAACACATGAACTTCCGGGGAACATGTTCAAACCACAGCGACAATCAAAACACAGAAAGGCAATTTAATAATGTTATTGGACTTCAAAGACAAAGAAATAATGGTTGGGTCTCCAGGCCAAAAAATAATAATAACAATCCAACCAAGATCTCTCAAAATACCTCTCAGAAAAAAATGTCTGACAAGTTTCAGGCCTCTCCAAAGCAAACGTCTACACTAGAAACCCATTGAGCTGCAACTACAAGGTCCTCAAGGAAAGCAAGTGTGGACTAATAATTTTGTGCCCAGGCAAACCATTAAATATAAAGGCAATAGACCAATATTTTGAACTTGCAAGACCTCAGTTAATATAGTTCTCATGAACCATCTTAAAGACAGCTGTGATGAATTCTAGCCTAAAGAAATCAACGAAGAAACGATGGCAAAAGATTGGCAGTGGGTTCACTTGACTGGAGGATGAAGAGGGAAGTGGGAATGCTGGTGCCTGTAAAAGTTACAGACTCTGAAATTGCAGAAATTATCTAGCAACACTTGAGAGTGGAAGTGGAAAGAGAAGAGGAAAGTTAATACTTGGATTCCACAAGTGGTATAGCCTGGAGTATGAAAGCACACAAGCAACAGAAGCAGATTTCAATATGCTGGGGTCAGTGGCATGGGCTCAGCTTCCCTCTAGTTGCACAGTGTCCAACATGCACACATGTACATGGAGGCTGTATTTCAAGGCAACAAGCTAAATGAGAAAAACAGTGTCCTCAACTAGAACTGGGTGATGGTATGTAAACACAGGAAATGTAAACAGAATATATAGTAAAAGAAAAAATGCAATGAAAGCAGCATGTCACAAATGATGATGGAAATAAGACTATGCACACCTTTTGCAACTATATTTGTAAATGGACTAAATAACTATTAAAAGAAAAAAAGCTGCTTTTTTTTTTTTTTAAGGAAAATCACAAAGCAAAACTCAGTTATGTGGAATATACACCTGAAACAGGGTGACTCAGAAAAATTGAAATTAAAAGACAGTATCCAGGTACAGTGGTGCACACTGCAACCCCAGCAACTTGGGAGATGGAGGCAGAAGGATCACTTGAGCCCAGGAGTTTGAGACCAACCTGGGTAACATTGTGAGACTCTGTCTCAAAAAATTTTTTTTCATTACAAATAATGATAAGAGAAGAAGACAGGCAAAGGCCTTCAAGCAAACAGACAAAAAGAGAACACAAGGAGTAGTATTTTCATTTCATTTTCAGACAAGGCTGACTTCAGACAAAATGTATGAAAGGAGATAGAGAAAGTCATTTTATAATAATAAAAATTGTAATGAAAAGATCTCATAATTTATGAGTGTGCATCATATAATAGCCACTAACATTCAGAAAATGAAAACCACGGGAAATACAAGGAGAAATTCATGGAAACTCATGAGTAACAGTAGACATGATTTCTCGTTTCTCAATCGGGACAAATCAAGATCATGGAATGAAGTATAGACATGGATAATTTAAATAGGGCGCATCAAGATAAATATCACTGAGAACCATGGTGTGCTTTGACCTACAAACAGGAAATGCAACTTCTTTATATAGGTGACAACTAAACTGTCACAAGCAAAAATTGACTGCAGACGAAAAAACTCATTAAAAAATATAGCTCAGAATACATTCTCTGATCATGATGCAGTGAAGTTAGAAATTGACTACAGAATCATAAAACAATTATTCACCACAAAATCATAAAACAAACAGAACCCTCACTACCCGATAATTTTAAAATAAAGCCACTTGAGTAAAAAAGGGAAAAAAAACTAAACTCTCAGAATCTCTCATAAATAAAATAATAATTTAAGAAATTGTGTGTTACAACTAATGAGAGACAGCTGCAACAGTCCTCAGAGGAAAATTCATAACTTTAAATAATTATACTAATAAATAAGAATGAACAAAATACACTAAATAGTCAACAAAAAGAGTTTAAAAACTTAACAAAAAGTTAAAAAAATTCACCTTAGGAAAGCAAAAGGAAAGAATTAAACACAACAATAGAAATCAAGGAATTTTAACAGAAAATAAGTAAAACAAGTACATTCAAAGGTAACTCTTTTGGGGGAAAATTAAAAAAGGGAATAATGGCCCATTATAATATCTTCCCCCTACCCCCACCAACTCCTGCCTAAAAGGAGAAGGGCATGTGAATAAACCAAAGAGAAAACATTCGAAGGCTCAGAAGAGATTCCTGCTCAACTCTGCGAATACAATTGACAGCCTGAGTGAAATAGTTGAGTTTTCTGGAAAATATGAATTACCAACGCCGACTCCAGAAGATACAGAACATATAAACGGACCAATCAAAGAGCAAAATAGAGAAACAGAACACATCCACCAGGCTTGCTTTCACAGTGAATTCCATTAACCCTTTAATGGGCACTGATGTTTCCATTGCATCATCCTGTGGCAAGAATAACTTTAGAATTCTTTCGATGGATCAAACATTGACAGCAAAACTGCAGAAATAGCAGAAAAAGGAAAACTACAGACCAAATTTCATAAAAAAGCAATAAATATCTGAAGCAAAATATTAGAAAACAGAATCTGGTAATATATTCAAAGAGCAATATCACTTAAACAGTGGGATTTATTTCAGGAATCCAAAATTCAGTATTTGGAGTTTCATATTAAGATATTTGTTAACACCATTCACTATATTCATAAAAATCTCCATAGATCTTGAAACAGCACTTATTAATATCAATATCTAGGCCAGGCACGGTGACTCACACCTCTAATCTCAACACTTTGGGAGGCTGAGGCAGGCGGACCACCTGAGGTCAGGAGTTCAAGACCAGCCTGGCTAACATGGGGAAACCCCATCTCTACTAAAAATACAAAAATTAGCTGGTCGTGGTGGCGGGTGCCTGTAGTTCCAGCTACTCATGGGGGCTGAAGCAGGAGAATTGCTCGAACCTGGGATGCAGAGGTTGCAGTGAGCCGAGATTGTGCCACTGCACTCCAGTCTGGACGACAGAGTGAGACTCCATCTAAAAAGTAATAATAATAATATCTATACATGACTTAGAAACTCTTTGATGATTCTGTTTCACCTGCATTACAGGATCAGCTGTGTCTAGTACTGGGCATAGATGTTTCAACTCAAAGCCGGCATCATGTGGAGCGGGAAACATGGAAGCATTTCCGCTAAAGGCAGGAAAATACTAACCCGGGGCCTGTCGTCATCACGTTCAATGCTCTGTTGGAAGCACCAGCTAATCCAGCTAGAGAAGGGAGGGAAAGGGGCCCTGGGGATTGGAAAGAGTTAAAATGATCACTATTTTCATAAATATAACCATTTAATTAATCCAAGAGAAATAATTGGAAAGCTATTGCAAACATTAGAATTTTGTGAGCTGGCTGATATAAAATACATAGAAATTAATAGCATTCATATAGATATTTAATTATTCTAATAGGATATATTTGAATATCCACTTAGAATGACTAAAGACCCCATTTGTAATTTCAACAGTTAAATATAACAATGCCAGGAGATAAAATACTAACCTATCTGTTTAAGAATGTAAATCTACTATGGGATATAAAAGAAGAATTGAAAAAGTGGGAAAGAATACCTAGTTGGGAAGATTAATTATCATAAACAAACCTAAATTCAGTGCAATCTCAGTTACAACCCCCACAGAATATTTTAGGAGATTCTGAAGTTATATTGAAAAATTAGCAAAAATAACTAGAAAATATGGGAAAATAAGTGCAATCTAGCATTACCAGATTCTAGATGATAATGTCACATGGCACTTGTGTGATACTGTTACGTGGGTAGATAGGGACTATCAATGGCATAGAAGACAGAGTCCAGAAATAGTCTCAAATACATACTGTTAGATGATAAAGATGTGATTTCAAATTAGGAAAAGATGGACCACTCCATAAGTGATGTTGGGATACTGAACAGAACTCTTTTAAAAATAAATTTAAAAAACAAGATCTCACCTCCTACTTTCCACCAAAATAAATATCAAATGGACCAAGGATTTAAATGATATAATATAAAACTATAAAAATACTCAAGATAAAATTTGTATTTTTCCTGCTAAATCTTGGGCTAGAGTAGGTCTTTCTAAGTACAAAACCAAACCTAGAAGATAGAAAATAAAAGATTAAGTGATTCAACTACATTAAAATCAAACAATTCTTAATAATGAAAATTATGCACAACAGAATTAAAAGATGAATGACAAGTTGGGGAGAATATTTGCCATCTATATTCTAGACATAGGGCTAACTTTTTTAATATGTGAAGATCCACCAATAAATTAGAAATTTTTAGCAACTCAATAGAAAAATATTCTGAACACTTTATAGAAAGGGAAATACAAATAAATCTTAAACATGTTAACAGATACTTAACCTCACTCATAAATGGAGAAATGCATTAAAATTATACTGAGATTTTTTTTTTCTTCTATTAGATATGCGAAGATCAAAAATTTGCTAACATAATGGTTTGTTAAGAGGGCGGAGACAGGCAGGCTTATTCATTGCTGGTAATAGTATAAATTGGTACACTGTCTATGGAGAGCAATTTGTTAATGTCTGACAAAATCACAAATTTGCATAGTCTTTCACCCAGCCAGTCTACGTACAGGAATTTATCACATACACATATTTAAAACTGTGAGAAATGGTGCACAGAGTTATTCATCGTGTCTTTGCTTTTAGGAGCAAATGATTGAGCCAATGCAAGTGTCCATGAAGAGGGCACTAGACAAGTAATTCATAGTGCAGCTGTCCTAAGGAATGCCCTGTGTAGCTGTTAAAAATATGAAAAAGTTCTACATGCATTCATGTGAAAATATTTTCAAAATAAAAAAGAAAAATACATGTGGTGGTATGGTATGTTAACCATTTTGGTTTGAGAAAACACTTCCTTTATGCATATTCTTGATAAATTGGCAATGATGGTTACTTCTGGAGGGGGCCATGGGTGAGTGAGGTTCTGGTGGTGAGGAGAAAACTATTTACTTGGATTCGTTGGTACCATTTGATACCTTGTGTGTGTATGACCTAGTCAATAAAAAGAAATAATAACTTGGTGGTGGTAATGGTGGGTTGGGGAACAGACAGAGAGAGAGAGAGAGAGAGAGAGAGAGAGATACTGAGAGTGAAGAATGCTTTAGGATTCCTGCTTAGACATCCTCATCCTCCTTCACCACTGTGTGAACATTGAAATACTTGGTGAGCTCTGATGACAAGTTTTCTGCTCACTTTGGAGATACTAAGTCGTTGACCATTGTACTTTTTCTATGACTATTTACTTAAAGATGGTGAGGTTGACAATTACAGCTCGAATAACAGCCTTCTTTAAAAATTCCTTAAATCTGGCTGGAAAAAATGGAGACCAACTGTGAGGAATAATAGTTTCTGACCATTCCTATGTTGCTAATAACTGATTTATAGCTGTAGCTATTTTTGTGGAGGTTTGAATCACAGCTGTGAGGTCCCTGAGGAATCTACTCCTATTAGCAAATTATTTTCCTGGAGTGGTCTTATAAACAAAGGATTTTTAGCTCAAGGCTTTGTTACATTGAAAAGAAAGCTGTTAATTTGGTTTGCTTTGCAAGGTAGCTTGTCACGTGCAACACTCCTTTGCATTCTTTGGGCATCAGTTCCAGGCCACAATCCATCATTTCTAATTCACATCTTCGTGGTGACAACCATAGTGTGCTGTGGTCAAGATAACCTCATGACTTCCTCTTGAAAGCGAAGAGCAAGTTTCCCATAAAGGTGTCTTTAAGGGGCAGATGATATTGACGTCTTAAAATTGTCTTTGTTGAGAAACAGCTCCATCCACGTGTGATGACACTGATCGTAGACTTTGACTGGCTTTGGAAGGTAGTCACTCAGGCCTTCAGTGGTGTTGACCACTTCTGGTCCATCAGAGGCAGGGGCTCAGGCTCCACATTTGGTGTTAATGTCAAGCTGAGCGGCCCCTGGTACGGAGAAGTTAGTCTTTATTGAATTTACGTGTCACACCCTAGCTAACAATTTTGTGGGGATATCTCACTAGTTTTCACAATAATTCACATTTTACAGATGAAGAAACTGAGGCACAGTGAGGCTGAGCAGTGTGTGCAGAAGTCACAGTTGGGACCTCAGGGGGCCTCGTGCAAAGGCCTCAGGCCTGGCTGTGTGGGACTCGGCCCCCGGCAGACGTGCGCCCTGTATGTCCCTCACACGTGGTTAGTGCCCAGACGGGGAGTCGAGCGCTGCATGCGGACAGCACGTGGTGTTCGAGGCTGATATAACAATGAGGATTTCAGCCAAGCCTTCCCGCAGACTTCTCCAGATGGGACTGGCTCACAGGCACCGGGGATCAGATGTTGCTGTTGTTTAGCAGGCAGGTATATTTCTAACTCCCAAGCGCATTTGCGCATGAGAAACTAGCATTATCTATTCCTTGCAAAGACACGATCCTTTAGAATGGTGTTTTCCAGTCTTCTGTAGTGCTTGGGTCTCATTGACAGTGCTAAGGACCACCTCAGAGTAGGGGTGGAGGGTAGGAGGGGGCACCGCAAGGAGGGTACAGGCCTCGAAAAAGGAGAGGTTCTTGTACTGAAATAACTTTGAAAACCACGACTTTTGAGAGAGCATTAAGGTTCTTACAAGCAGGTTTCCCTGGATCCTATTAAAGGGACTTGGGAAAGCTGGTAAGAGGCAGTTTCCAGGAAGGGATTGCAAAAAGCTGATCAACTGGAAGGTGTACTGTGGCCTGAGCGCTGTGGTGGGAGGGAGTCTCTGACATCCTGCAGCGGCCCCGGATTGTGAGCAGGATCACAGTGTTCAGTGTTTCTGGGAGAGGCGCGGACTGGACGCTGCCTGACAAGGCCATGCAGGGAACAGCCTGGACACGGGGTTAGGCCTGAGAGGGCAGGTGCTGGAGAAGGAAGGTCCCTGACTCTCGTGCTGCAGGGTGGGCACTGGGCAGCATCGGGTCCTGCTGTTAGGGTGGGCGCTGGGCAGCATCGGGTCCTGCTGTTAGGGTGGGCGCTGGGCGGCATCGGGTCCTGCTGTTAGGGTGGGTGCTGGGCGGCATCGGGTCCTGCTGTTAGGGTGGGCGCTGGGCGGCATCGGGTCCTGCTGTTAGGGTGGGCGCTGGGCAGCATCGGGTCCTGCTGTTAGGGTGGGCGCTGGGCGGCATCGGGTCCTGCTGTTAGGGTGGGCGCTGGGCAGCATCGGGTCTCGCTGTTAGGGTGGGCGCTGGGCGGCATCGGGTCCTGCTGTTAGGGTGGGCGCTGGGCGGCATCGGTTCCTGCTGCTAGGGTGGGCGCTGGGCGGCATCGGGTCTCGCTGTTAGGGTGGGCGCTGGGCAGCATCAGGTCCTGCTGTTAGGGTGGGCGCTGGGCAGCATCGGTTCCTGCTGTTAGGGTGGGCGCTGGGCAGCATCGGGTCCTGCTGTTAGGGTGGGCCCTGGGCAGCATCGGGTCCTGCTGTTAGGGTGGGCGCTGGGCGGCATCGGGTCCTGCTGTTAGGGTGGGCGCTGGGCAGCATCGGGTCTCGCTGTTAGGGTGGGCGCTGGGCGGCATCGGGTCCTGCTGTTAGGGTGGGCGCTGGGCGGCATCGGTTCCTGCTGCTAGGGTGGGCGCTGGGCGGCATCGGGTCTCGCTGTTAGGGTGGGCGCTGGGCAGCATCGGGTCCTGCTGTTAGGGTGGGCGCTGGGCAGCATCAGGTCCTGCTGTTAGGGTGGGTGCTGGGCAGCATCAGGTCCTGCTGTTAGGGTGGGCGCTGGGCGGCATCCGGTCTCGCTGTTAGGGTGGGCGCTGGGCAGCATCGGGTCCTGCTGTTAGGGTGGGCGCTGGGCGGCATCGGGTCTCGCTGTTAGGGTGGGCGCTGGGCGGCATCGGGTCCTGCTGTTAGGGTGGTGCTGGGCGACATCGGGTCTCACTGTTAGGGTGGGTGCTGGGCAGCATCGGGTCTCGCTGTTAGGGTGGGCGCTGGGCAGCATCGGGTCCTGCTGCTAGGGTGGTGCTGGGCGACATCGGGTCTCACTGTTAGGGTGGGCACTGGGCGGCATCGGGTCTCGCTGTTAGGGTGGGCACTGGGTGGCATCGGGTCTTGAATCAGGAGAGGCACAGTCACAGATGATGTGGAGATGGAAGCAGAGGCTGGCAGGAGACGGGGCTGCCAGCCACCGAACGTGGGCTGCCTTTGGAAGCTGGAAAAGCCAAGGATGACAGCCTCTCCCCCAGAAGGCGCAGAGCCCTGATTTCAGCCCAGTGAAGCTGACTTTGGGCTTCTGGTCCCCAGGCTGGTGGAGGACACATTTGCATTGTGCTGAGTCCTGACGCGTGAGGTGCTTTGTGACAGTGGCAGCGGAAAATGAGTGCACCTGCCCAAGGCTGAGCAGAGCGCGGTGGACACGAGGATTCCCAGAGGCAGGAGCCCCTTCCTTCCTGGGACGTGCCCACGTGGGACCAGAGCCGGGGCTTCTCGGAGCAGGGGCAACGCTGCTCAGTTAGCACCAAGGCTTCCGGCCAGCTCAGTTCTCATCCCCAGTGCTGTGCTCAGCGACTTTGGCAACAAGACTTAAAAATGCTGCGGAGACGTCTTGCTGGTTATCGATGCACCCGGCCAGAGTCACGCTCCACCTTCCCCATCGCACTGCTGCGTCCTAAAGAAGACACCGCCACACGCTGAGCCTTGGCGCTGAATCTTCTGAATATGATACAAGGCTTTGATTTTACTGTCATTCGGTGAGTTGAGAACAGCGTATGGGTCGTCCAGCGGATCCATAGACTGGGAGCCGCACTTCCTGAGCTCTGCTGACTGTGCTGACAGGGAGTTGGACTCCGCTTTATAAGGACAGCACTTATGTGTTATTAAAGACAAAGATTCTCTTTAATTTTGGAGACATGTGGTGGTGCCATTTTACCCATGAGGGGTTTTCCTCAGGACCAGCGGGAGGGCTTCTTGGAGTCTTCTCACATTAGTAGCCCGTGTCCAGTTGACAGAGCATCTCAGGATGAAAGTAAAAATGTCCTCATGCTATTTTCTACTCTATTTGCGAAAGTTTTGCCTTTAGGAATGACTGATGGCTGCAGAAGAAGGAATGATTTCAGCGACGTCCCCAACATTTCAGCCCCTGTGCAGCCCAGGGGGAAATCTCTTTCTCTCTGTCCCCCGTGGTTCCAGGCGGTGCATCTGCATGGGTCCTGCTAAGACGTACAGAAATCCTCCCAGCATTATAAAGACGGGTATCGAATTCTCCGGGGCAAACAAAGGGGCCATGCTTGGGTGCAGGGTGCTATTCGATCCCTTAGAACGGGGATAAACAGTCCTGGAAGGTGGATTTGAACTTCCTTCCATTATTAAGGTTTTCCTGCAGAATCCAATCTGTGTAATGGAAGAATATATTTTGTTGCCTGGCATCTTAGATCTTTATAGCATTTGCAGAAGTATTTTGAACTTTCTTCCTCTAATTGTAATCACTTTAACCAATAATCCTAAGAACTCAGGGAGAATCAAAATACTAATGTCTCTTCATATCTCCTCTGCCCTCCTGTCCTCTCAGCCACCCAGATTATATGCAAGCACAGCTGTGGGGTCCCTTGGAGCTTCTGGGGTGCAATTCTGACGGTCAGATGGGTGTTGGCTGCTGTGGGGGTCCATCTGCCAGGCGCTGCTTTCTATGGGAGGACAGACTTCAGCCCCCAAGTGCTGTCTAAGAACAGCCCAGGACTGTGACCAGGGCCTTCCTGCCCTCGCGCCACCTGACCCACAGTGGAGGCTGCAGCTGCTGCTTGGCCCAGGGGGTGGCCCGTGGGCACTCATGGAGCAAACCCACTATCCTGGGGGTTTCTGGAGTGACCTTCCCTGGGGCTGAGTCGGGCTTGATGCCCGTGGTCACTGTGCCTGTCAGTATTTGTGAGATGAGGGGTGTGCACGGCTGAGACAGAAGGAGGTCTGTGGGACCAGCAGAACCAGCGAAACCCTCCAGGCGTCGTCATCGAGTCCCACTGTCTCCTCTCTCCTGGGTGGCTCACAAACGTCAACAGACTCACGAGACGATGGGGCTGAATTATTTCTGGGTCTCCGTTTAAGGCTCTGCAGGAAAAGGAACACTGGCTGCTGGGTGCACACTGAGTTTGGGGCAGTACAGCACGGACACAGCTGGGAACCGGTGGGGCCTGTGCATTTCTCTGTGGGCGAGTCTGGGTTTGCAGCTTCAGGTTGACAGCAGTGAGGTCTGCAGACCTGGGCTGGCTGCACCAGGAGGGACGGGGCCTGGAGGGTGCTGCAGACAGGCCTGGGCATTCAGGACATTTTAGGATGTTTTTCCTCTTATTTTGTCCTATTTATTAACTGTTCTGCTAATTTTCCTTTCCTACTCACCATCTTTCATTCTGAGTCTCAGTGTTCTGTAATTTGGGGAGGAGCCACCTGCTGTGGCCTTCTCATGTACTTCTTTGCGGGTGTGATGCTGACATCGGGATCTCTCTTCAGCCTCTAGAGCTGCACTCTGCTTACGGCAATAGTCAGCAGTGTTTCCACCTGGCGCAGTCCGACAAGGTGTCTTTTGGGGGTGGTTTCAGAATCCTCCTTGTTTTATAGACAAAGAAGAGGGAATCCAGCAATGGGGGGATGCCTTATACCACAAGACTGAGCGGGGGGGTACGTGATCGGTACCATTGGCCCATTCGACTCTCTCAGTGACCCTAGTGGGGGCTCTAATATTATCCCCACTTTATGGGAGGTAGAAATTGAGATAAACATGAAAAAGTAACTTGCTTGTAATTATACTTCTTGGAAGACGAGAGTGGGATTTTGCACCCTGTTGCACCACGCATGGAAGGTGGCTCTGCAGCATAGAACCCTCCTGCCACAGCAGCAGAGTGGACTGTGCTTGGGCCCTGTGTGCTCTGTGGGCTGTGTGTGGGGACTGTGTATGGGCTGTGTGTGGACTGTGTGTGTGCTGTGTGTGGACTGTGTGTGTGCTGTGTGGACTGTCTGTGGGCTGTGTGTTTGTGCTGTGTGTGGACTGTGTGTGGGCTGTGTGTGGACTGTCTGTGGGCTGTGTGTGTGTGCTGTGTGTGGACTGTGTGTGGGCTGTGTGGGGACTGTGTGTGGCCTGTGTGGGCTGTGTGTGGGTTGTGTATATGAGCTGTGTGTGGGCTGTTTGTGGGCTGTGTGGGCTGTGTGGGGTGTGTGGGCTGTGTGTGCATTGTGTGGGCTGTGCGGGGTATGTGTGGGTTGTGTGGGCTGTGTGTGGGCTGTTTGTGGGTCGTGTGGGCTGTGTGGGCTGTACGTGCATTGTGTGAGCTGTGTAGGGTGTGTGTGGGTTGTGTGGGCTGTGTGTGTGCATTGTGTGGGCTGTGTGGGGTGTGTGTGGGTTGTGTGGGGTGTGTGTGGGTTGTGTGGGCTGTGTGTGGGCTGTTTGTGGGCTGTGTGGGCTGTGTGTGGGCTATGTGGGGGCTGTGTGGGCTGTGTGGGTTGTGTGGGGTGTATATGGGCTGTGTGGGCTCTATGGGCTGTGTGTGTTGTGTGAGGGCTGTGTGGGCTCTGTGGGCTGTGTGGGCTGTGTGGGTTGTGTGTGCGTTGTGTGGGCTGTGTGGGCTCTGTGTGGGCTGTGTGGGCTGTGTGTGCATTGTGTGAGCTGTGTGGGGTGTGTGTGGGTTGTGTGGGCTGTGTGTGGGCTGTTTGTGGGCTGTGTGGGCTGTGTGTGGGCTGTGTGTGGGCTGTGTGGGCTGTGTGTGGGCTGTGTGGGCTGTGTGGGCTGTGTGAGGACTATGTGGGGGCTATGTGGGGTGTGTGTGGACTGTGTGTGCTGTATGGGAACTGTGTGGGGTTTGTATGGGCTGTGTGTGGGCTGCATGTGGGCTGTGTGGGGTTTGTGTGGGCTTGTGACTGTGCTGTGTGTGTGCTATGTGTGGCCTATGTGTGCTGTGTGTGGACTGTGTGTGTGCTGTGTGGGGACTGTGTGGAGTGTGTGTGTGCTGTGTGTGAGTTGTGTGGGCTGTGTGCTATATGGGCTGTGTGGGACTGTGTGTGGGGACTGTGTGTGGGGACTGTGTGTGGACTGTGTGTGCTGTGTGTGGGCTGCTTGGGGACTGTGTGTGGGGACTGTGTGTGAGCTGTGTGGGATTGTGTGTGGGTTTGTGTGTGGGGATTGTGTGTGGACTGCATGTGGGCTGTGTGGGGTTTGTATGGGCTGTGTGGGTCTTTCTCACAGTCCACCCTGGCCCCATCCTTGAGTCTCTTGTTTTTGGGACACCTGTTGATTGGGTGGACTCTTCATTGAAGATGGTCACACTGACTTGGGCAGTACGAAGGGCAGAGAATGTGAGCCTCTGTGTTTAAAAGCCATCCGGATGGGTCTTGCGGCCAGGGCAGCACCGCACTGGGGACTACAACCCAGCACCCTCTCCAGCGCCTCGAGGTGACCACTTTCCCCAGAGCGGACAAATGTCAAGGGAAATGATTGAAGCAAACACAGTTCAAGATCCTGTGCTTTTGCCAAGAGACTAATGTGTAAGCAGGATCACCAATCTGTTACTTCTGGTTAAGAAACAGCTGCCAAGTGAACCATGGTGTCCAAACCATAGGCAAGTTCTTTCTGTAGAAAGGGTTGCAGCAGCCTAGTAATGAGAAGGCTTTCTCAGGTGTGCAGGAGAATTTGAGTGTAGGTCACCTTAGGAAGCTCTCTTGTCCTCTCCATTGCACACACAGATCCCAGGGCCCTTTCTTCAATGAGCTGCTCATGGGCCTGGCTTGGGTGTAATTCCTGCAGACCCAGCTGTTGGACAGGACTTGCGTCCTGGCCACAGGGTGAAAAGCCCTGTCTCTGGGAGAAGAGAGTGCAGATACTATTTATTTCTGACCTGACGTCCTCAGAGAACAGTGCTGGCCTGGCCTCCATGTCAGAGGTGTGCTATGTCTGAGCTCAGGGCCCCACGGCAGCCCCACGCCATGCAATGCTGACTTTCGACCAGCTCCTCTTCCCCCTACCTGAGACAATTCTACTCTCTAGTGTTTAGGATCCCCCTTGCGCTCAGGGTAAGTGCGAGGCGATGTTCTTCCCAGCTCTGTGTGCACTGAGGTCACCCCACAAGACCTTGTCACTGATCGCTCACTGCTGTGTCCACCTTTCCATGGCTGGTAACCAGAGGCACTGGGACCCCTTCCTTCCAGGGCAGGATTTGACTCTGTTCTAGAGTTGGTCATTTTCTGGGGAGGCCCCCTGTCTTGAGCAGAAGCCCACAGAAGGGCCTGCCTTTCCCAGTTTATCTGATGGGCACTCCTGCTCAGTATCAGACCGTGCACTCCTGGGGGTTGTGGCGATTTTGGGATCACAAACAGACCGGAGGCTCCCATGTCCATCCCTCTTGGGGTGTAGGGGGAGGTCCCCGAAATGCATGGTAACAAGGTCTTATAAACTCGAGGTCAAACCCCTAATCCACCACTTTGGATACGTCAGCTGGGTTCTCTGCCTCTGGTCTGATTTTTGTGTGGGGTGGCCACAGATCTCTCAGAGTTTAGAGGAGTAAATGAGATAAGACAGCTTTGTGACTCTGAAAGCAATCTGTGCAAAGTGGTATTATTATTGTTTTGTTGTTATTGCAATTATTTTGCCCACATCCTTTTAAATAATTATTATAACTTGTGCAGTTGGAAACCCCACTCTCCCTATAGCCAGGTGCATTGCCTAGGGTATCGTTTACTCTGACTTTCTTCCCTGGTTACCTTTTATCTCCAATCTCAGTCAGGTGGCGACTGGCCTAGGAGGAAGGGACGACCAGGCCTGGCTCTGTTCTGAGCTGATTCTGTGACTTTCCAAGTCATTTTGTTTCTGTTGGTCTCTGTTTCCTCACTTGTTACACGAGGCTTGACTAGCATATCTCTAATATTCCTATCAGACTGACATCCTAGCAGTTTTCAGCTCTCATGTCAGCAGTGGAGGTCAAGAGCAGAATCATACAGACCTGAGTTTACAGCCCAGATCCCCACACTCACCTAGGCAACCTCGGATGGGCTCTCTGTTTCGCAGAGGCGTGCTGGGGCCTGCGTCCTTGCGGGCCCACGGGAGCCCCGTGATGCGTTTTCAGGAATTTCATGAGCCGGTTATTAAACACTGTCACTATTAAAGATCAAATCATTTAAACATACAATTAAATAATATGTATATATGTGCTGTGTATGCATAACAAATTATGTGAACTTATTTATAATTAGCAATAACTTATATTAAACACGATGGTAATAAACACGGAAACTGCTCACCTTGCACCGTTGCAGGGCATCGACCTCGCTTCATGCTCACGGGGAGGGAACGCTGCCATGTTGTTCCCACTCCCTCTCTTCCTAACCCCATCAGTGATGTCTGCTTGCTACCTTGGAATTGGCTGTGACGGAGACCCCTTGGAAACTGGAAACCACCGCACATCAGGACTCAGAGCTGGGATCGAATATTTACCCACGACGGCTGCCCGGAGGCTTCGGCTTCCTTGTCTACAATGGGGCAAAATGACGGCTCACAGAGTAGGTCTGAGCTTGACCTGGAGCTGTGCGGGTGGCCCGACGCAGAGCAGGTGTTCCACAGATATTCGCTACTTCCCTCTGGCTTTGCTTGCGACGAGGGAGGCGAGGCTGGGCTCACATTGAGGATAAAAATGTTTCCTTGTGGCTTTCTCATTCCTGGCAGGCCCTGCTCCTCACTCCTAGAGATTCTGATTCTGTAAGCCCAGGAATCTGCATTTGGAAACATCCCCCAGGGCCCCCAGATCACCCACATTCCCCAGAGGGTCCTGGCACCCAGGCCACAGAGCCCAGGCCATGTGCGCTGGTGCCAGCCCATTCCCAGGCGACGCATCTATGGTGTGCACTGCGGAGGGGGCAGGTGCCCTGGAAGGCTGTGAGACCCGAGGCCACGGTGCTCATCACTCCTCCGAAGCTGGTCCTGCCTCAGCTGCAGCATCACTGCTCAATCACCGCAGGAAATCACAGGACGCCTTGGTTCCTGAATTCACACTTATAAAGAGCAACGAAGACATCCACCAGGGGCAGCTCTGCTGGAAGGTGACTCCGCACCTCGCCACGTGGGACAATCAGGGTGACCGTGGCCATTGAGGCCGATGACTGCAATGACTGCGCGGGTCTGACCACGCTCCCCTCTCCATGAGAGGACCTTGGGCAGTTGTTCCCGTCTCCGTCAGCGACGACTTGCTGCTGCCTGGAAACCCGAAACAGCTGCGCACCCATGAGTGTGCACCACGGCCGGTGCCTGGGGCCTGGACCGGCCTCCTGGGATTCACCGCCTGCCGCCCACGTCAGCGGGGTGTGAAGTCGGGGGCACGAAGGATGAAGCCTCCCCCAGCTGCCTGGCAGAGCATGGAGCTGTGATGACGAGCGCCCCCAAAGTCTGTGGCTCTGGGTCCAGCCTCCCTGCTGTGGGGGGTACTGTCTCACAGGCATATATGTATTTAGCTTCTGTGTAACATGTAGCATGCTAATTTACATGCTCACTATGTGGTTATAGAGATGTAACTTACATATATATTATATATATATTTTTATATTTACATATTTTTTGCCCCTTGATAAGAAGTTCTTGGGAGGGGACAATGACTGTAGCTGCTACCCAGGAGCCCTGTCCCCACGCAGTCTGTTCAATGGCAGCCCCACGTGCGGGGCAAGTCCCAGACATCTCTGTTTGCTCGTCTGTAAAAGACAAGCTGGACGACGTTCCCCAAGATCTTTCACTCGTGCCAAAGTTCTGTCCGTCCTCGGCTCACAGCCTCCTCCACCCTGTCCTCAGATGATTCTTAAACGATCTTTCACTCGTCCTAAAGTCCTGTCCGTCCTCGGCTCACAGCCTCCTCCACCCTGTCCTCAGATGATTCTTAAATGATCTTTCACTCCTGCTGAAGTCCTGACCATCCTCGGCTCATGGCCTCCTCCACACTGTCCTCAGATGATTCTTAAACGCAGTGTGTTTGGGCAGTTGGAGTCCTGTCAAAGACGAGGCCCCCGCCCACCCCCGGTTTGTGTGACCGTGCCAGGCAGTGCGGCGAGATGGAGCCCAGTGGCCGGGCCATGAGAGTCCTGAGGCTGTGAGAGAACGCTTTGTGGGAGGGATCTGTGGGAAACCGAGAGGCCATCTGTTCCCAAAGACGGGCGCGTTGCTCTCTTTCATGGCTTTTACCCCGAAAGCTTCTATCAGAGGGTGGGTGCGGAGTTAGGAGGAAGTAGCAAAGTCCCATAAAAATGTGACTCTTGTTTCACGATTATCAGCTGAAATCAGACTGGGAAATGGAAGCCAGGAGTTGGAATTTCGATGGGTGTGAACTTTGCCGGGTCTTGAATGGAATCGGATTTCTTGCTTGCACACGACTCGGGGCATGTCCAGGTGAAACGTGTGTGACCCGCAGGTGCTTAGAAAGACCGCGGCCTGCAGCCGGTGCATCCTGGCACCAAGGCCTCGGGGATTCTCTGGGCCTCTCGGAGCCCAGCTGTCCTTATCTGTGAGGCACCCCGTTGCCATTCAGAACACAGGGCATGCAAAGCACTCAGCCCTGGAGCCCGGCATAGGCAGGTGTCAATAAACAGCAGCTGTTGTGATGATTGGTTAAGAATCCATGTTTCCCTGGATGAAATCTTCTGGTGAAACTGGGAACACAGCTTGGAGCTGTCTTCAAACCCGCATCATTTCAATATGTGGCTACATACCTTTGCTGACATTTAACGTAAACTTTCATGTCCATGTAAATTGTAGAAGCAAAATGTTTAGTTTGTCTTGTAGTTCAAGGAGGTCTCTGGGTGCCTGGATACGTCTTGTGGACAGGGGATAATTTTTGGGGCACTCACTGTGAGCCGCAATTGCATGTAGCACTCCATGGAGGCCTGGGAGAGAGAGGTTCCGTTTCTCCCTTCTGCACATATGTGGATACTGAGTTCTGCAGAGGTTCTGTTTCTCCCTTCTGCACATATGTGGATACTGAGTTCTGCAGAGGTTCCGTTTCTCCTTTCTGCACAGATGCGGATACTGAATTCTGCAGAGCTTAACAGTTTGCAGCCAACGTGTCTCAAAGCTCGTCCTGAGCAGACAGTGAGGGCAGAGGTGAAGAGTCTAGAGGGCAGCCAGTGCTAGGAGGGGCCGGAGGTATAGATCATGGAAAGGACATTGGCATTTTTCTAGGTGAAGTGGAGAAGGTGGTAGGTTTAGAGCCACAGCCTGATTCACAGTGTAGAAGAATCGATTAGGCTGCTCTGTGGAAAATGGTCAATTAAGGACAGGGGCCAGTCAGTGCAGGAGACCAGTTAGGAGGCTGATGCCAAAACGCCAGTGTCTGAGTATGATTTGAAGATGGTGTTAGCGTCCTCTGGAGAAACAGAACCAACAGGTTCAGAAGTATAGGCTTATTAAAGGAATTGGCTCACGTGAATTTGGAGGCTGAGAAGTCCCAGCACCTGCAAGCTGGAGACCCAGGAGGGCCGATGGCGTGGGTTCCAGTCTGAGTCCAGGACCAGGCCAGCGTCCCAGCTGAAGGGTCAGAAAGGTACAGCGCCCACTTGCTGAGCCTTTCTGTTCTCTCCAGGCCTTCACCTGATTGCATGAGGCCCACCCATGTTGGGAAGGAGAATCTGCTGTGTGCAGTCTATCCATGCAAATGCTGATCTCCTCCAGAAACACCCTCGCAGACACACCCAGAACAGCATTCCATCAAACAGCTGGGCACCCTGTGGGCCCATGGAGCTGACACATAGCAGGAACCACGGGCCCGGGTCAGTGGCTCACAGATGAATCAGCTGTGGGTTGTGAAGGAAGACTAGGAGAACAGGGTGCTCCAGGGTGGGGGCCAGAGCCACTCACGGCAGACCGGGCTGGAAGTGAGCAGCTTCAGGGCTTGGTTTTGTATGCTGGGTGTCTGGAAGACGTGCACGTGGGGGCTTCCGGGGCCATGGGGTGTGTGGGGTGGGAGCTCAGAGCGTGGTCTGGGCTTGAAGGTGTTAGTTTCTGTCTTTGTCCCCTGTGAGAAGGGGCCGGCCTTGGCTGCCTTGTGTTCCAGGCTTTGATGCGGTGCTTGAACGTGGTAGAGGACCCCCCCAGAGTGGGTGGCAAATGAGGCAGGGAAGGGCGTAGGAAGCCAGGCCGAGGGTCCACGTTGAGGAAGGGACAGTGCAGGGCCCATTGGGCCATTCCACTCTGCTCAGACCAAAGAGAAAACAAAGCCAAAAAGAGGTGGAGGGAGGGGGACAGAGGGGGAAGGCCAGACAGCACCTGCCTTGGGCAGAAAGTCAGTTCTTCTCCAAGGGGAAGTTTAACGATGTGAGTTTGGATTCTTGCATAACCAATTACCTCAAAACTTAGCACCTTAAAATAGCCACTTTATTTGGCTTTAAAGCAACATTTTTTCTTTTAATTAAACAAAAGTTGTTTTTAGAGTCAGGGTCTGTCTAGGTTGCCCAGGCTGGCCTTGAACTTTCATTTGGCTTTTGTTCTCGTGGGTGAGGACCCTGGGGAGGGCTCTATCAAGCAGGTCCTGCCCGAGGTTTCATGGGTGTCGCTGGGCTGCTGTGGCAGCTGGAACAGGCCGGGTGTCCCTGTGCACTGGCGCTGGAGCCCTGGGGCCTGCAGGGTAAACACAGCGACCTCCAGCGTGGCAGTCTCGGGGTGGCTGGCATCTCTTGCAGCAGCCGGTGGGGGCTCCCCAGGAAGACCAGAGAGCAATTGCAAGGCCTTTTCCGGCCCTGGAGGTCACACGGCATCGCTTCCACTGTTCCCATTGTGGCAGCAGGCACACACCCGCCCGGATTCAGGGCAGGGATGCAGACCCCACCTCCGATGGGAGGGGCAGGATGTGATTTGTGCTGAGAGGCCGAGGGTTGTGTGCAGCTGGGGTGGAGGGTGGGCTCCCAGAGACCTGCAGTGCAGGACTCGAAGCCTCTGGAGAGAGTGAGTGAGGCGACCTGCCAGGCACCCAGCAGCCAAAGCCCTAAGCGTTGGGGCAGCCTGCGGGGAGGAGCAGGGCCCTCTGCATCCAGCGGCAGCCGGCCCCGCGGGGGCTCCAGGTGATGAGCAAACCCACAGGGGACTAGCTTGGCTCGTTTGCCGCTGACCTTAGCACCCACTGAGCGCCTGTCACAAGGGGGTTCTCAGCAAATGGCCTGAGCTCCTGACGGGGCCCTCTGATTGTGCGGTTAGGCTGAAGTGGCGTCCA
Organism: Pongo abelii; assembly: GCF_028885655.2. NCBI lineage: Eukaryota > Metazoa > Chordata > Mammalia > Primates > Hominidae > Pongo > Pongo abelii. Next base: position 93,911,221 of record NC_072002.2, on the reverse strand, counting down.
GGCACCCAGGGGCTGAACAGTGCCAGGTTCTTGTGAGTCCAGCCTGAGAAGCACGGAGACAATCAAGATGGGTGCAGCACAGGCCCTGAAAGCAGAACACACTGTGCAAGACACAAACGCCACAGGGCTCTGCACAGGAGGCACCAGGAATGCTGTAGGATTCTGCACAGGAGGCACTGGGAACGCTGCAGGGCTCCGCACAGGAGACACCGGGAACACTGCAGGGTTCCGAAAGGGAGACGCCGGGAACGATGCAGGGTTCTGCACGGGAGGCACCGGGAACGACGCAGGGTTCTGCACAGGAGACACCAAGAACGATGCAGGGATCTGCACAGGAGACACCAGGAATGCAGCAGTGTTCTGCACAGGAGGCACCAGGCACCACCTCACAGACAGGCAGTGAGAGGGTGGGTACCAGTGCAGGGGGTGGGACGGGCACAGGGCTGCAGTTGTGGGAGGTGAAAATGTTCTGCAGATGGATGGTGGTGATGGTTGAACAGCAATGTGTACTTAATGTGCTGAACCATGTGCTTAAAAATGGTTAAACAGTCAATTTTATTCTATGTATATTTTACCATACTTTTAGGAAAGGATATAAAACAAACAAAACCACATCCTGGGACACCATCGTAAAAATAATTGAATCATAAGTCACCTTTCATGGCCGGTGCTAAGAATTACAGTGTTTGGGGGAGTGTGGGTGTTGGTGTGGGCATCTGTGTGTTATGCTCACAGGCTGCCTGGGCGTCCTGTAAGCTGCTGCTGTTTCTGCTGTTGGTGAATGTGGCTGGCTTCTTCCCAGCCATGCTCTGACCTGGCCTTCATACATTTGTCAAAAAGCTGCACTGAAGACCTCTTGTAGGCGTTTTGCCGGACTGGACAGTTTCAGGAAGCACAATGACAATGTATAAAAAGGTCGAAGTATTTGGCTGGATTTATGGGGCAGTGAGAAACCACTGCAGTGGAGATGGTGACATTAGGGAAGTCATTTCCGTGGGCACCGGGTAGGAGGCTGCTCTCAAGGTGAATGTGTGCGGCTTCCTGCAGAATGTCTGCAGAGTGACCCTGGGAGGTGCCAGCCGCAGTCCCTCCTACCATGAGGCTTCCCAATCAAGTGGGTTGGCAGCACACAGCAGACAGGAGCCCATGTGGGCATTTGAGTCTTCGGGGTTTAAGTAAGATAAATAAACAAAAAGCTAATGTTTCCAGTGATTCTCAGGGGAACTATGATTGCATTAGATATGTATTAATATATCTATCTCCTAATCTAGCCATATCAGTGAAGAAGCTGGCTCATCTCTAAGGGCTGACTGATGCTTAAATGTGATAACCATAATACCAATAGGTCAACCGCACTGATGAAGCACCAGGAGAGGCTGTAGTTGACACAGTGCACCCGGTGAAAGCGTAGCCTGATTTACTGGGAACTTTCCACCTTCCGTGGCAGGGGAATCACTGCCAGTTTGGCCTTGTATTAAGAAATATAATTCCATAGGCTGGCATAGCTCAAAGGCACAAGCACCAATAATTAATCTGAATACAGAAAGCAAAAGAGGATATGGGGAGGGTGGAATTCGATGTGGGGAGATCGTCACTGTAGCTGCTTCTCCGTCTTGCTTTTAAAGCAACTGTCCAGACTGTCTATGAGCAAACTGTCTGAGCTTGAACCTGTATCTGCCAGAGGCACCTGTAGCATGTGTGATCATGGAGGGTCAGTTTGCAAAGGATTTTAGGGGTATTACCGTTATGCCAAAGCTAATTAAATAAGAAAATCACCAGTAAGAGTTTCCAAGGTGGAGATGTTTCCCTCTGTTAATACCTCTGCAAAGTCCTCAGACATGTCCAGGAATGGCATTGATCAAACTAGCTTTAGCAAAACCTTTTTCCAGCAACACACATTACACAAGCCAGTCCTGCTGTCTCCTGGAGCCCAGCCCTTAAGCTGGCAGACCAGGCCCTGGTTGTTAAAAACAGTAAAAACCACCTTTCTGATAAATTAAACAATACAGCAAAGCATAGTGCTACCTAACGCCAGCAATTAGAGAAGGAAAAACATTACAAATAGATGGAAGCTCCTTTAAGTTCTGTCCTCCCTCCCCAAAGCCAGACAGTGCCATGGCTTTATCATCCCGTGAGTGAGACTTGCTAGTCCATGTGTAGCTTCTGCAAGCTGTGGCATCCCTCCAGCGTTAGGGTTTGAAGAGCTCTCACTGTTGGGGGCTCTCTCCCCTGCCGTCCCCATGTTACTCAGGAAATTCTCTCACATGTGAACGCCTCCCTACGTGGCTCCCGGAGATCCCGCTCACAGGGGACGTGGATGCTGCACTTTTCCGGAAGCTCTAGCCGTGCCTTTCCTCTGTTCTTACATCACCATGACAACAACATCACAGAAGAGAACATCTGTGACCAAATGTGCGGGGATTTGCCCCCCGCTCAGCAGCGGACACTGAGTTCTGACACTGTCCACTTGGAGATGGCGTCAGACCCACAAGTGAGGGCTGGGTCCTCAAGGCTGCTCCCCACTCAGCAGCAGACACCAGCGGGGTCCTCGGGCTGAGTTCTGACACTGTCCACCTGGAGACAGTGTCAGATCCACAGGTGAGGGCTCGCTCCTCAAGGCTGCCCCCCACTCAGCAGCGGACACCAGCGGGGTCCTCGGGCTGAGTTCCAACACTGTCACCTGGAGACAGCATCAGATCCACAGGTGAGGGCTTGGTCCTCAAGGTGGCCCCCCACACCAGTTGCAAGTCTGGGCTCCAGAACTTCTGACCAACCAGCTTCAAATTGGGCTTCCCATGACCCTTTCTTTGGGTTTGATTAATTTGCTGGCATGGCTCACAGAACTCAGGGAAACACTTGTGTCAACTGGTTTATTATCAAGGATATTGCAAAGGATACAGGAAGAGAAGGTGTAGGGTGGTGGGAGGGGCATGGAGCTTCTGTGCCCTCATGGGTGCTCCGTCCTTCAGGGGCCTTGGCGTGCTCAGCTCTCGGGAAGCTCACGGACTCCATCCTCTGGGGTCCTTATGGAGATTTCATTACATAGGCATGACTGACAGCCATGCAGAAATGGGAATGGACAAAACATGCAGTAACTAACCCTGGCAGGGCTTGTCTGCTCAGACTTACCCCGGCCTCAGTGCAAGTTCCTTCCTGCAGAGTGTGGGGCGGGACCCTCTCTGGAATGATCTTCTGATCTCCAATCAGGTTAGAGTCCTGCATTGGGTCAGGCAAAAGGACAGGAGACAATCAGAGATTCTGTATCCCAAGGCCCACAGGCTCCCAGCGTTATCACAAAGGCTGCGGGAGGTGGGAACCAGGGCCTGTGGATGGAGACCACTGTGTCCCCTAACACCACCTGCTCTGTCGCTGCCTCCACGGCACTCCTAGGCCATTCTCTTTTGTCATATCCTCAGCGACAAGGAGCATCCTCTGGTCAGAATCCTGGTGGCTGGCCCATCCTAAGGATGCCCCGCACTGGCCATTTAACGCAGCCAGGGGCCTTGGTGTGGGGCAGGTCCACCGCAGCCCTGCCTGTCTCCATGGAGCTCTGCCTTCTTGGACCCCAGGCCAGCTACACAGAGCAGGATCTTCTGGCGCCAGCGTTTGGGGAGAGCACATTTCTCAGCTGGAAAGTATTTATTGATGGGCTCTTTATCACAGATGTCACCTGAGTAAAAATAATTTTCCAGGACTCCAGTTGGCTAAAACACAGAAGTTAATAATTCAATGCAAGGTGTCGATGGCCACACGCGAGTCTCCTGTTTTGAGAAGAGGTGCTCACTCTGTGAGGTGCTTATGGCCCCTGTTGTCCTCAGCATGACAGGGAGCCCTGCCAGGCTGCGACTGCACTCCTTGCAGCCTGGCAAATGGGCAAATGGCTGCATTCCTGCCTATGCAGAAAGCCCCGCCAAGTCTGCGCCATGAGCCCCTGCTGAGCTGAAGGGTGGCAGTGTCCCTGGGACAGTAGGTGCACCGCCCAAGGGGCCTGGGGTCTCGCTGGCCTGGTGTCTCCGCTGTTCCACCCATGTGCGCGTACGCGTGTTCGCATGTAAGGAGCTGCATGTCTGGAGCCTCCCGCAGTGCAGATACCTTCTGGCTGTCATGTAAACCCCAAAAACGCTTCTATACAGCGACTGCGCGGCAGTCATAACCACTTTCCGCATGAAGAGGCAAAGTTCTGTTCCTTATTGGCTTATTTTTTAGGACAGCAGAGGCACCTCTGAGAAAGCGTCCCTGAGTCCCTCGTACTCCCTCAGCGCTCAGGGCCTTGGATGCACCATGCGCCCGGCTCTCCCTATCATTCCTTGGGACCCCGATTCTCCTGGGCTTTGTCTGTGTTTTTCAGAAGGGAAAACACGAGGGGTCCTCATAACACTTAGCCCTTCCTCTGAGAGAGGTGGCAGGCGGCAGGCAGGCAGATCCAGGGGAGGGAACAGGGCCAAAGCCTCACGCCCGTGGGCCTGGGAGGGGGGCAGCGCACGGCACAGGAGGGCCCCTTTCTGCATCCAGGCGTGGGGAGGCCGGTGGGTCCGAACGACCTGCGGGAGCAGGCAGGGATTCCTTGGAGAGACCACTGCGCGCAAGTCTCCATGTGCACTGGGGTCTCCTTCTGCGCGCGAGTCTCCACGTGCGCGCGGGTCTCCATGTGCGCAGACGTCTCCGAGGGAGTCTCCACGTGCGCCGGCTCGGGCTCGCCTTCCTCCGGGCTCCTTGCGCCCTCCTCCTTCCCTGGGAACGCTGTGGAAGGACCCCGGGACGCATCTGTCTCTTGGTCTTGTGGAGGTGAGGAGAGGAGCACGAGGTGGCAATGACGGCCCCAGACAGCCATGGGGACATGACGCTTGAGGAGTTTAAATTTAAGTCCTGGGAGAAGCGAGTGTGAGGTGCTGGAGTGCAACCTGGCAGCGCCGCTGGAGGGGCTGGGACTTCCTCTGGCCTTTCCCACTCGCAGAGATGTCTCTGCCAGGCCGGGAAAGAAAAGTGCAGGCGGGAAGCAAGGCAAGACCAGAAGGTTCCGGCGGACGGCGGGCCTGGAGCTCAGGGGACAGCAGGCCTGGGCGGGCGCTGTGAGGCTGGGCACGGGGGCGGGAGCCCGGGTCCCGAAGGCCAAGGATGCGCAGTGCCAGGCCGGGCCCAGCGCCGAGGCTTCACTGGCCTGCTTTGCGCCATCACTCGGCTTTGAGTCCGTCATTAAGATGACAAGTGATGATTTTGAGAGCTGACCCTCGTCTCTCCCTTGAAAAGGACAAATAAAAAAGTAATTATGGATTTCTGCGTTTTCAGATATTGGTCCTTATTCTTACCCAGAGCTCAAAGGAGTTTTTCATGACATGGCTCATGGTTAGAAAATTGACATTCAGCTGATAAGAAACTCCTTGCTTTCGTGTTGGAAATAGTGAAGTTAACACAGAAATGACGTCCAGCGCAGCATCTCTCCAGTATAACCCTGGAATTCCGAGTATGGACATGAGGACAGGGTCCGATTTGGGTTCTAAGATCTCCCTAATCTTTCCTTTCGGTTCTTGGGAGATCTTAGAAATGCAGACACGATTCTGAGACATCAGGTGGGGAGGTCTGGGGTTTCACAAACAGCGTATTGCAAAAACTGGAAGGAAAAACAAACCTATTTCTTTCTTTCTTTTTTTTTTAATCCTCCCAAACAAAGAGTTTCAGTCCCTTGAAGAGAAAGATAATTAGTCATGGATCTCAGTTTTGAGACAATAAATGTTTTAAATGACTAAGAATAATTTACGTCTGGATTCCAAAATGGTCAGAAATGAAAGTTCAAGAGGGCAGGCGTTTCAGCCACATGGCAGCGGTGGGATTGGAAGGGGAGGTAGTCTTGCAGGGAATGCGGTGTCCGGCCAGTCTCCACCAGACGTGCCTCAGCAGCCCTGGAGGGGAACCCGCACCACCTGTGTGCAGGCTTTGATCGTTTTGATGGTGATAGAAAGAACGTAAATCTACTAATAATGTCTGAGAGCAAGTGCTCCTTAACAAGCTCTGTACTTGGGTGACTTCCTTTAACTTTGCAGATGCTTCCCGGAAGCAGTTGACTCTGACTTTTAATTCCTAATTTGAGATACATTTTTCTAGTCTCATTTATTTCATTCTGATACCATCAGTGAATTTATGATGAACGCCACGCTCTTGGTGGAAGGATGAAGAGTGCCTACATCTCAGGACACTTGGAAAGAGGACACACACTTGGACACTTCAAATAACTCCACCTTGAGCAATTTCGTCAACCCCAGAGCCTCCCATTGACTTGGACTGGGCACAGTAGGTGTTTCCTGAGCACTTGCGTTTGCCTGACGCTAACTCCTGCATCTTTGTGCTGTGTGGTTCTCTGTCTTCTCCTGAGAAACCATCCCAGCACGCCACTTTCTAGATTAAATGTTATGTCCCAGCTAATATCTCAAAAGCCACTGGCAACGTTCGGCATCCCAAGTGAACAGGACACGGATGTGAGCTGGTGGAGATGCAGTTCTGGAACTACCCGGCAGCAGTAAATCTCCACGCTGTCGTACAATTTGGCGCAGCCCAATTTAGTCATGGTCTTTAAACAAGGAGTGCAGAGGCACAGCCGGAGTGAATGCCAACATCAGCCAGTCCCAATGAGAACTCAAAGCAGATTCTATCATTTTCTGGGGGAAAAAAAAGAGGCAAAAGGAAGGGAATGCTCAAGTGACAGCCGGCACCCTGCCATCCTCGTCTGGGGGAAAAGAATTACTCTCCACCTGCCAGGCACTGGAGACAGTCAGCTCAGCCCCCAAGGGGTTCGGGCCCTGGCTGAAGTCGAATTTGTGCTTGGACCAAGCCTGCTAGGCATCAGAGGGAGGACGTCAGTCAAATTATATGCATTTCTTGGGGTCTCTGTTTCCTCATCTCTAAATTGGGATTAATAATCTTATTAGCAAAGTTGTTTTGAGAGTTAAATGTAATAGTTAAATAAAATAGTTAAATAAAATAGTTAAATAAAAATAGTTTCATAAATGATATCATAAACCAAAAATAAAAGTCAAAGCCCCCCGCCCTCCTGCCTGCAACCATCTGAATGGACTTCCTTCTCGGCCAGGGCACCCTAAAATTTAACCTGAAAGACTAGTTCAGGCCAGGAAGAGGGGGTGGACGTGCCTCATTGTACCCTCCAGCAGTAACATCAACACAGACCTTAAGTCTGATGAGAAACAGTTACAGTCTCTTTTCTCTGAAGCCTGCCACTTGCGTGATAAAACTTGGATCTGCACAACCCCTTACCTTAACCCAGACATTCCTTTCTGTAGATAGTAACTCTTCCAACCAATTGCCAATCTGATCATTTTTAAGTCTACCTGTGATCTGGAAGCACCCCGCTTTGAGTTGTCCGCCCTTCCGGATGGAACCAATGTAAATCTTACATGTATTGATTGAGGTCTCGTGTCTCCCAAAAATGTATAAAAGCAAAAGCTGTGCCCCAACCACCTTGGCCACATGTCAGCCACCTCCTGAGGCTGTGTCATGGACAAAATAAACTTTCTAAATTGACTGAGGCTTGTCTCAGATACTTTTTGGTTTACAATATGAAAAGGACGTAGTGCTCAATAAATCATAAACTGTAACTAACCCGAAAGCAATGATAACTCAACAAAGCTCAAGTACTACTAACCCACTTACCCCCTCGCCCCCCTACCTTCCCTGACTCCCCGCTGTGACAGATTACTTTCTCACTAGATTTGAGGGATGTCATTTTTTTCTTTCAAAGTGAGAATCCCATGGCAAGAGCTGATCCCTGAAACCAAGCACAGCTATGATTTACAGGTTCCCACACTCTGGGGTTGACGCACACAAATCTTTGCTTGTGCAAGGCTTGTCCTGTTAACTTGACCTTCTAAGAATGCCCTTCTGTGTGTACACAGCTCCAGACTTGAGGCTCGGGCTGGCTGGTGGCTGCATCACCGTTGCTCGGTCCTGGGCATCAGACACACGTACCCTCCTGAGCCAAGGAGTGCTCAGAGCTGGCTTTTGCACCTTTGGCTCTATGGATTTTGTCTCTATGTGGTTCTTCTTTTAACTAATAATTCCTGAGCCTCACTTATGGTCAAATATCTTTTGTTTGAACACGTGGCTATGTGGAGCTTAAGAACATCTCCTGTGCTGTTTGGGAGGAAAAGTTGTGTTTGTGCCCCCAAAGATGCCTGCCTTGGAGTCTAAATATTTTGTCACTTAGGATTTCCTTCAGCCCTGACCCAGGTGGCTGTCCTCTTGGCTCCACGTCGCACAGCCTGGGGCTGCCGGATGTCCCAGCACGATGCTCGGGCGCCCAGCGAGAGAGAAGGGCAGATCGCAACTTGAACAAAAGTATATTTATGGAGCTTGCAAACTCCCTAATAGCTTTGAAATGAAGTTTCCTGAAGCCACATTCAAAGCTGAAGTAGGCAGAATTCTTTTTCATGGCCTGCCTGAATTTAAAAACAAAAACAAACGAACAAACAAACAAATAAATTAAAGAAAAAAAAACCCCTAACCTACCCAACACGCAAAGTTCAGGGTAGAAAAATTAACCCTGGGAAAATCTGGAAAAGCCTCAGATTATACGAGACATTCATCCTCAAGCTGATTTTTTTTTTTTTTTTTGTACAATCCTGTGTTGTGCTCAAAACAAAAATCTGAGAATACTTCTTAAAGGGGAAAACAAAGCTCAGCCCGGCCATACATCTGTGAGTTTTGAAACAAAGGTTTGTTTGTGTGCCTCAATCACTCTCGCCCATGAAAGCAGACACTTACTTGAAAAACTTTTCAGGGAAACACTCTAAACCAACATCCTGGTATAAATTTGCAAAACGCAATACAGGCCTGATTGTTTTTGGAGTGGATGCAGGCCGCATACGAATAGCTCTTTCTGAAACGTAATGTTCTTTGCACGGCTCAGTGGCTAACGTACAATAAATCAACAAAAGAGCGCTTCAATAAAGCTATTGGGCAGCAGCAAGGCCACTGTTATTTTATCTTTTTACAGTATTTAATTGGAAGGTTTTTCCTGAAACTTTAGCCAGCCTTCAAATTACTAGACTCCATATAAGAAGAGATTGATAAGAGAAATTTTTTTCTTCCAGGATTTTTTCCTTACAAGAGAGCAAGTTTTTGCAGAGGGAGAATAAAGTTACAAGTGTCTAGCGTTTTGCTGAGGGAGAATGAAATTAGATGCTGAATGGAGCGGGTAGGAAAGGCTGGGAAAATGCGAACTTGGCAGCGCCGCCAGGTCACTGCAGAGCCCCACTGTCCTCCGGCACCAGGTGTCCGCTGCATTCAAACGATACTATTATTCATAGACGGAGCAGAGCATTAAAACTCCCCCCAAAAATCATTTGCAACTGAATAAAGATATAATCCTGGAAATATAACTCTCCATTAAGGGTCCCCATTAGCAACACAAGAGCCTCATTGTTAAGGAGTTATGTATATTTATCAAGTTAAAAAAAAACTTGTCTTAGTGCTTACATGTTAATAGAAAACTTTTATAGCCCTGGTCTCAGAACTAGTTATGCATAAAATGTAAAGCATCTATTATGCTTTGGCAAACTCTTGAGCGTTTGACAGTGAATTGCTAATACACGAACAGTCTCCGGCGATGGACGGATAACGTCTTCCTGGCTGGCGCGGGGCTGCCGCGGAGTGGGCCGAGATGTGAGGCCTCCTAGCCTCCGGTTTAGTCCTGAGTTCTGTGAGGGACCCGGGGATCTTCTCCAAGGGCCTTGCCACCTTCTCCATGTCTGTTTCTGAAGCTGCTTCAGGGCAGGAGGTCCGTCCCTTCAGAATCTCCCTGTCAGGACATGGCTTTCCGCCCTCTTCTTCTTTCAATCTTACTGCAGAGGGTTAGATGGGGTCTCCCTGTAAATGGATGAATCTGTGGTCTGGTGGCCCCACCACGGACCCCTGGTGAGCTCTGGAAGGGACCAAGGCCGCCAGGCTGGGCCCAGGGGCGGCCTCCCTCCCTCTCCCTTCCCCTCCGGAAGCCCCGAGGCTGCATCCAGTGGACCCCAGCACAGGAAGGAATGCAACGGATGAAGCCCCCCGCTCCCCAGGAGCAGGGGGAGCTACGGACAAGGAGTGGCTTCCACAGCTCCTCCAGGACGGCCCCTTCTCTCACAGGCTCTCTGCACTTTTGGCACTAGAATGTCATAAGTAGCAAAGCCCTGTCAAGAAGTAAATGCCCCTGCTATAGTCTGGGGCCCACGTGGCGGCCGTGCTTAGGGCAGGCATCTGGTGTTAAGTCTGGGGCTTGTGGTCTTTATGGTGAGTTTCACCCCCTCACTGGAGCTTGTTGCCCCCACAGGCGGTGCTGGGTGTGGGCCGCCTCACCAGGATCACGCCTGCGTCCTTTTAAGGAAAAGAGCTGGGATGTGAGAGGCGGACAGGAGGAGTCCTCCCAGGCCCAGGGATCCCTGCCAGGAGGAGAGCAGCCTGCATGGGGCCCGTCCCGGTCCAACACCCACTTCCCGGCGCCTCTGCCGGGGCTCCCCCGACTCCGCTCTGCTCCTCTTTCTGCGTCCATTCAGCCTGGGCTTTGCTTGTCCCCTAAGATTCCTGTGACCAAGTCCCACACCCAGTGTCCGAGAATGTGACCTGTGAATGTTGACAGAGCCACGGTGCAGCCACTAATGTTAAGAAAACTGCTGAACAGAGCGGGGAAGGCTACAAGGAAATGGTCCTCGTGCTTGTGGGCCTCGTCGTGAAAAACACTACAAAACCCGCAGCTTGGCACAAGAAGCCGTCTGCAAGGACGTCGGCCCAGCATGGCCTGGCCAGCCTCAGATGAGTGACACCCTTATCCATCCTTGTAGCCGAGGAGAATCATTTCAAAACAATGACCTCATCCTCCAATGGTTTCCCTCAAGCCTTGGTCTTCCCTTCCTCCCCAAGCATGCAGAGTCTGCTGGGGTGTGTAGGTGCCACAGCCACGCTCGGCTCTCAGATCAACATCTCTCCTCTTAGAGAGCCTCTCTGTCTGTGTTCAGATTGACAGACCTTATTTGAAATAGGGACTTTGCAGATGATCAAATTGAGATGACATCATTAGGGTGGGCCCTAATCCAGTATGACTGGTGTCCTTATAGAAAGAGGAAAGTTGGAGCCAGGATGGATGCACACGTGGGGAGAACATGACTCCTGAAGGTGGAATCGAGGTGCTGCTTCTACGTGCCAAGGAAGGACAATGGTCACCAGTGGCCACCAGATGCTGGGAAGAGGCCTGTGTAGGGAGGGAAGGTTTTCCTCAGCCATTTTAGGGGTCTTGGCTGGGTATGAAAACTTAAAAAAAAAAGAGTCTTATCCCTTTTCCTTGAATGAGCCCCACAGACAGAGACGTGAGGGGCTGATGTGGTGAGAATCCTCCCGCTGCCGGCCTTTGTCAGAGGGCCCCGAATTGCTGAACTGCCACTTGCAGGTGGAGCAAGGTGCCTGCGCAGGCGTCAGGAGCCACTGAGGGAAAAGGCTGTCCCTGACTGTCTAGGGTTCCCGCCTGGGTCTGAAAATCAGACAAAGACAGGTTAACAGGAGAAAAGCCTGGAATTTAATTAATACGTTTTAATGACACGGAGGTCTTCATAACGGAATGAAGACGCAAAGAACTGGGTGAGCCTCGGTGTTGTCAGGCCAGCTTAGATGAGGAAGCGCATGGTTCCAGAGAGGTGTGATCACATGGTCATGGAGCAGGGATGCAGCAAAGCCTGTGTGTGCAGATGCATCTCTCTGTCCCCACGTCTTCCAAGCTAAGGATGTGTCTTCCCTGGCGGTGCAGTGGAGGCCATTAGGTCATGAGGATCTTAGGATTGGCTTCAGGGAAAGGCCAGAAAGTACCTGCTAGGTTTTATGACCTGCTTCTGTGGAAGAGGAGGAGAAGGTTGGGGAGTGACCTTCCTGCTTCTGCCCCATTCTTAAATGCCATATGTAAAGTGCCATATTTTGGGGCAGTCAGCCCTGAACCCCATCATGTAAAACAGTTTCTCCTCCTCAGTGGCCAAATGCCAACCCTGCTAACACCCAGAGCTCAGATACGCAACTTCCATCATGACAGGAAAATACATTCCATGTGAAGCCATCAAGTCTGTGATACTCTGATGTTGCAGCCCTGAAAAACATATCCATGTCCCACACATTGATTTTTCAAGGGCCTGGCTCAAGGAGGTTGGTGTGAAAGTCACATGGCAGGATAGACACAGGCCTTAGAAGAGCAGAGCTCAAATCCCAGAAAAACCCTTGCTCAACATAGACGTATCTGCACTGTGTGAATATACCCTTCTTCTACATGAGCACATCCTGGCTCTACGTGGACAAAATCTTGTTCTACACGGACACAGCCTTGATCTACATGGACACAGGCTTGATCTGCATGACACATCCTTTCTCTACAGGGACACAGCTTTGCTCCGATAGGAATATCCTCGTTCTTGGACACACCGTGCTCCGCACAGACATTGTCTTGCTCTGCATAGATACATTTTTATTCTACATGGTGTCGTCTTTGTTCCTTGGACATCACTTTGTTATACCCATCTTTTCCCATGTAGTGTAACGTGGTGTGACTTGATCCTGATGGCCCATCCACTTTAATTCAAATTCACACCCGCCTCAACACAGGCATACCAGGGGAAAAGTGTGCTTTTCCTCTTTGAACATGTTTGCTTAAAAGCAAGGTGGAACATGGCACAGCCCATCGGACAAAAGGCCCTCACACTCCTTTATGTAATAAAATGAGTGGTTAGTGCACCCCCAGTTTAGCAGGGCCTCCTCTTGCATCTGTGGGGCTGAGACGCATGCACACAGTGCAGACAGCAGTGCTGCCCTGAGAATCTTCATCCAACCATGACAGACTCGTGGACACCACAGCCGTGAGGGGCCCATGTTTGATTTACTGAGGTTGCCACAGAATGGGGCTTGTGGTAGGATCCCACCCTCCCGAAAACCTTGGTAGGGTGGCCAGCCCAGCAGGCTTTGCTGCATAGGGACATTTAAATGTGATCATAGTCAATACCTAAAAGAGGCAGTGCTGCTGCACCTTAGCTCAGCCCATGCATTGGAACTGAGTGCAGCCCACCCTGCTGGGCCTGCTCCGTGTGCTGCCAGCACCTGGCACTGGAGTGAAGCATGGCAGAGTGCACTGCATGGGGGCCACATCCCTAAGTCAGCCTTTGTGACACCCAGGCAGCCAACATGCTGATGGAAAGCTGTGACCGAGGTCTCTCACAAACAGCAGGAGGACACGCAGCGCACCCGCCCCCCCAAGATGTCCTGGACGTGGGTCGGGAGGTGGAGACCCTCAGTGTCAGTCATGGGCTTGGGAGGTGGAGACCCACAGTGTCGGTCATGGGCTTGGGAGGTGGAGACCCATGGTGTTGGTCATAGGCTCGGGAGGTGGAGACCCTTGGTGTCAGTCATGGGCTCGGGAGGTGGAGACCCGCAGTGTCAGTCATGGGCTCGGGAGGTGGAGACCCACAGTGTCGGTCATGGGCTTGGGAGGTGGAGACCCACGGTGTCGGTCATAGGCTCGGGAGGTGGAGACCCTCGGTGTCAGTCATGGGCTCGGGTGGTGGAGACCCATGGTGTCCGTCATAGGCTCGGGAGGTGGAGACCCTCGGTGTCGGTCATGGGCTCGGGAGGTGGAGACCCACGGTATCCGTCATAGGCTCGGGAGGTGGAGACCCTCGGTGTCAGTCATGGGCTCGGGAGATGGAGACCCACGGTGTCAGTCATGGGCTTGGGAGGTGGAGACCCACGGTGTCGGTCATGGGCTCTGGAGGTGGAGACCCACATGGTGTGGGTCATGGGCTTGGGAAATGGAGACCCATGGTGTCGGTCATAGGCTCGGGAGGTGGAGACCCGTGGTGTCAGTCATGGGCGTTCCTCTACCTGGCGAGTACTGTCTGCCTTTTAGATAGATGCTCTGCCTTGAGAGACAACACTAATTCCTCTCCCTGCTAGCTGTTCAGTGCAGACACGGGCGTCTTCACCCCACTGGCACTCTTCAGCTTCTGCTGTTCCCATCCTTAACTTGTCTTGCATTCTCGCTCCTCTCACATGGTCCTCAGAAATGCAGCAACCTTGATTCCTGAGACCTGCCACTCCATTCCCAGAGGGAGGAGCAGGGATGGAGACCTAAGGGTGCCCTGGCCAGTGGACTTGGAGGTCCAGACTGGGCCCGGACAGACCTACATGTTCACGAGTCCTGACAAAAGCCACCGTGGGCAAATGCACGAGGACCCAAGGGCCAGCGTAGGCCTCAAGGAGGTCCCACCACTCCCCGCCTTGTTCAGTGTTACAGGAGGTGAGAGCAGACATCACGGGAAGCACATTTGTAAGGTCGCAGCTCCAGGCTCACCTAAGATCCAGGCAGCTGTGAGCACCTCCCCTCATTCCTCATCGTCTCAGGTGTTGAGTGACTCATCCAAGACATCAATGAAATCAGGCGCAGGGAGCATCCAGAGAACTGAAAAAAAGGAGAAAAGCAGTCCAGCTGCAAGGGCAGAGCTCGCTAAAGCAGGTGAGAGGCTTTTTTTTTCTTTGTTTTCTTTCTCTCTCTCTCTTTTTTTTAAGAGAAGGTCTCGCTGTTACCCAGGCTTGTCTCAAACACCTGGGTCCAAGTGCTCTTCCTGCCTGGGCCTCCCTAGATGAGTGGCTTTTCATACTCAGGGCACAGGCCCACTGTGTGTGGAGGCCTCTGGGTGTGGAGGGCCAGAAACTCAGAATTCAAGGGGGAAGTCTTTTCAGATGTTTTAACTAGATTTTCAGTTTTCATTTTGACTGTTGCTCAGAGCTATTTGACGACTTGCCCATATTTGATCCGGATTCAAAGCCAGCCCGGTGGGAGGTGTTTCTTTTCTTCCACACTGCCTCCACCCTGAAAGCGCAATGCACAGGTGGCTAAAGACGTGGTGTAGGGATTTCTCTCATTACGAAAACATTCACTGGGCAGGATCTCAACAGAAAAACAAGTGCATTTTAAAAATTAGTATCTCCTTTGGTGAACTGGTCACAAGAACATCAGAAAGGGTGGAGGTGCCAGGCACTGTGGCTCAAGCTTGTAATCCCAGCACTTTGGGAGGCTGAGGTGGGCAGGGCACTTGAGGTCAGGAGTTTGAGACTAGCCTGGCCAACATGATGAAACCCCGTCTTTACTAAAAATACAAAAATTAGCTGGGCATGGTGGCACGTGCCTGTAATCCCAGCTATTTGGGAGGCTGAAGCAGGAGAATCACTTGAACTCGGGAGGCGGAGGTTGCAGTGAGCCAGGATGGTGTCACTGCACTCCAGCCTGGGCGACAGAACGAGATTGGCCAGTGGAAATGGTGGCATGGTGGAGAAATCGTGATCAAAATAACAGGTGCACACGGCATTCACTGTCATTTTCAGCTACTGTCTTCTGATATTTTCTTTCACTACTTCAAATACTTGAAGTTATTTGAGCCATTTTTAGCCTTTTGCCAACTTTTTTGAAAATGGGAGTCTCTTTAGATTAGTGGGCATTATACATGACCTCAAAAAACAATTCTGCAAATATTCCATTGTCTGGTTTCTTGTTCTTTAATTCCTGCTGAATTAAGAAATGGCTTAAATAATGGCCTGTCCTTCGCAGTGGGCCCTGAGAAGCAACACGACTCTTGGCAGCATATCATAGAAAATAGATTTGTTAATTTGAAAAATGGTTTCCAGCAAATACATTTATTATAGTCCTATTTTCTAGTTTTGTATCAAAGAAGCATTTTCCCAGTATTATTATTTTAGGTCATTTAATACATTAAAAATACAATAAAGAATTTCATGATCATTTGACCATAATGTGCATAGATTTTTAAGAGTCTTGGAAGTTTAATAATTTTGTGTCAGAATATAGAGACAAAAATAAGCATATCTAAATCTCTCCCCACTGTAAATTTAAACTAATGACATACTTTTTATGATGTGCAAGCGTCAGATAACTACTTTTCAGAAAAAGTTCCTCTTGATCATGTTGTAATTATATTTTTAAATAGGGCAAGTTATTCTCTGAAAGCATCCAAATAATTTCAAACAGTTCAAATAATCTTTCTAGGTGCGACAGTTAATTCCGGTTCTGGGTCCTCCATATTCACACCCCTGGCTGGTATTATGCATTTCTGCCTTTCACCACGACCAAAGCAATGTGTGGGGTTTCCATGCTCGCTTTCTGTTCCTAGTGATCTGCTGGTTAAACCTGCTCCTCCATCCTCTGATGCTCAGACAGTCCTCCCTCATGATCGGTTAAACCTGCTCCTCCATCCTCTGATGCTCAGACAGTCCTCCCTCATGATCGGTTAAACCTGCTCCTCCATCCTCTGATGCTCAGACAGTCCTGATGGTTCCCCACATTATTCCCCCTTTCTTTGCCTGGTGGAAGGAATCGTTTTTAGTTAGGACTGTTCCATTTAAAATTAGTACTTGGATCAGCATTATTTCAGTCCTTCAGAAAGAATACCTCCCTATCAAAATAAATGTTTCCACTGAAAATGTGTCTGGGCAGCTTGGCCCATGAGCAGCCGCTGGCACTTGGGAGCTCTGCAGTTCCTCTGAGTCCTTGCAGCCTTGATCAAATAAAACAGGCAGGTTCAAGTTATAGGAGTTACCCATTATTTATGGCTTTTAGATACTTGGTGGGTTTAGCTGGTGAGAAAAGTTTTATTCCACTCACATGGACAAAACCCAACCAAACTTCTGGGCTGATTAAATTCACATTGTTGCACGGGCACATGGCCGGCAGGAGGAAAATTATGAAATCTCAGCGCCTGTGCCATGGCAACTGGGCAAACAGCCCCTGGGAACAATGTGGATAATAGGAAATCGCAATATTTCTCCTTGTGTTTTCACTGCTGACAGTTTTATCCTTACATCTGCCCCATGTCCGGCGCAGGGTGGTGGACCGTCTGGGGCCACTCTCCAGGCCTGTCTGCTCTCCTCAGTGGCCCTTCCCTCATGGGCACAGCAAGCTGCCCGGAAGGTACTGCAAAGCCTATTTAAGTTTCAAGGACACAGACAAGGAAAGTTTACCTTACCACTGACTGAAGACAGGGCAGTCAGAGAGGCTGCAACCAGCCATTTACATGAATCTGATGTCGTGGCATCCTGGCTGTTTATTTACCAAGACGCTGCCGCATCAAAGGCAATATGTGGTGCAGAAACCAGGACTTGGGAGCTTTTGGCCTAAAGTGAAAAGCTGGAAAACCCACACAAACGTAGGTGTCATAGTGTTGGGTGAATTACTGCTTTTTGAGAGTACACTGAAAAGAAAAACCATATTCTCTCCAATTATCTGAAATAAATATTACATGGAGTTATTTGAAAACAAATTCTTGCTTTCTCCTTTGGAATCTGACAGTGTTTGTGACTCCAGAATTTTCTCTCTCTGCTTCCCACTTTTCTCACCATGGAACTTCTCGTATATAGCTCAGCATTCCTTGGAGAGCCAGGACAGGATCCCCAGTTACCCGGGATGAGGAGAAACAGCCACACCCTGTTAGGCGACAATCCTCCAGGACCATGGACAGCAGCACAGTTGGGGTCGGGGACCTTATCACAAACTCATGTCTACAGCAGTCACTATCTATCTTCAGGCCTGTCCGCCCCTGGCTATTGGCTGCTGGGAAGCTCTGGTTTTCTTTTCTTTTTATATTTTCTTACCGTGCCTGTACATGTGTTTGTGTGTTTCAATTAATGTACAAATGTCCATTTTTTAGATAGAAGTCCCTGTTCTGCCAACCACTTTTCTGTGAACTTGGGAAAATGACTTCACGCTTTTTCTTAGCTTTTTTTTGGTCTGTAAAATGAGAGTAATAATATTCTATTAGTGTGTGGCAATACTGAGATAATTCATGAACACACGTTGACAAGTACCTGGTATACAGTAAGTGCTCAATTAGTATCAATTGTTATTCTCATCATGTCTTGTATGCCTTGGGTTCTGACTTGTTTCACCATACATTTCCCACAGCCTTTAGGTGGATATAGTTCTTTGAGATGGTAGCTCTTTCTCTGTTCCATGTGCATACAAGGACACTCCATTGATTTGTGAATGAGGATGCTTACTGGACAAATACTGGCACAGAACTCAATTGCCCTGCCAGTGAGCAGGCACCCTGTATGTTCACCTTTGCAGGGGGAATCACATGCCCTGCAGAAATGTAGAACAAGAACTCTAAGCAACTCTCCATCTCATTCTCCCATTCCCGGGGGCCAGCGGTCACATACTTTTGTCATATGATTTAATAAAAGGCTCAAATCTTACAGTGTCATTCAGAAAGGACCAATAAATCTGCATCTGTAAAGGCGGTTCAGAACTTGAACATTTTCCAGCAGATTAGGGGTATTTAAATACTATCCTTGTTTAGTTAAGTATTGGTTTAATATGTAAGTTTTGTTTCTACAAGAGCCTTGAGAGAATTCTTTAAAAAGAGTGTTTTAAAGTTTTCTGATTTTCTGGGATTCTGTCAATTGATATGTGTTAGTCAGCTTGGGTTGCCATAACAAAATACCATAGACTGTGGCTCACACAGTGGAAGTCTATTTTCTCACAGTACTGGAGGCTGGAAAGCTTGAGGCTGGAAGGCCGAGCACAGGTGCCAGCAGGGTCGGGGTCCGGGGAGGACCTCTCCTGGGTGCAGCTGCCATCTTCCTGCTGA
This sequence comes from Pongo abelii, assembly GCF_028885655.2. Taxonomy (NCBI): domain Eukaryota; kingdom Metazoa; phylum Chordata; class Mammalia; order Primates; family Hominidae; genus Pongo; species Pongo abelii. The sequence continues at coordinate 93,892,553 of NC_072002.2, read as the reverse complement.
GTCTCACGTAGTAAAGGGTGGGCAGTGGGAAGAGCCCTCCTGTCTGTTCTCATAAGGGCACTGATCCCATTTACAAGGGTTCCTGCCTTGTGATTTAACCGGCTCTGAACATGCCCATCTCCAAACTCCATCAGAGTGGGGATTAGGGCTTCCATTTATGAACTGCAGTCCATACCATGATAGTTTCCAGGATCTCAGGCACTCAATGTGGAACATTTTATCAGTTATGCAACTCAGCTCCATCCCACTAGAATAGGACAGGTAGAATGGAGAGAGGTAAACTTGGAAGGATTGATGCTTCAAATTGTTGAGGCAGAGGATCTTCCTTGAGCCACAGTTGAGAAGCTCTATCCAGCAGAGCATTTGGCATTTAGGTCTTCTACCTCTGAGGAGTCACAATGCCCCTGAGTTGTTAAGATGCCCCCGGTGTGCTGGCCACCTCTAAAGGCAGCTAAGACTCCCCATGGGTGTTAGGGCAATTGCTTTGAACCCTTTCTTCTTTAGGTGAGTTTTAATTAAAAGTAATTTTTTTAGAGACAGGGTCTTGCTCCATTGCCCAGGCTGGAGTGCAGTGGCACGATCATCACCCACTGCAGCCTCGACCTCCTGGGCTCAGGGGATCCGCCTCCTCAGCCTCCTGAGTTGCTGCGACCACAGGCGTGAACCACTGTGCTCAGCTTCCAAGTGATTCTTTACTTCTCGCATTCTGGTGCCACATTCTTGGGCCCGTTTCTCTTACCTGACATCCTGCTACTGACTCCAGAATTTCCACTAGGATTTGGTGTCACTGATATTTTATTTCAGACTTCTAAGAACACCAACTTTGCTGGCTTTTAGCACCATGTATTTCCTCTGTAAAGAATGTGTGCTTCAGCTCCAAACCCAGCACCCGGATGGCATCTTCTCTAGGCTGACTCTTGCCTTTTACTTTGGGAATGGGAAGATGTGGGGAAATTAGGACTCCTCAGTTTGTTCTGTTTCTTTTTAGGGGAGGTACTCGTGTGCTATGATCCTTCGTGCCATTTTTTGATTGCCCAGGAATGGAAGATTATAATCTGGCGTTTTCTGTTTTCAGTAGCAGGTGAGACCCTGGACTGGTCACATTCCTTCCTCACCCTGCTCTCCTCTGGCCTCTGCAAAGAAAGTTCATCTGATTATGAGTTAATCAATCAAATTAGTTAATGATTGCATGTTGACCGAGTGCCTTCTGTGTTTACATATTTGATTTAGTTTTCATTTATCTAGGTTCTCTCTCCCCCACAATTGCCTGTGTAAACTCTTTCTATTTGGGGTCCCACTTCTTACAGGAAGCCCTTCCTGACTGCCTGGGGGTGGGGCACACCCCTTTCCCTGGTGCTGAGCTGTGCTCCACCTGAGTCCCCACTGTACTGTGAACTCTACAAAGGGAGGACCCGGTCTTGATCACTGTTATCCCCGTCCCCAGGACAGCACTTGATAGGTGTAACTAATAAGTGATCAACAAATGCTAGTTTGAGTACATGAGCAAATTCTGATAAACTCCTTGAAACCAGTGACCAGACTCTTATATATTCATAACTCAGCATCCTCACACCTTGTGTGTTGCTTGACATAAAGTTTATGCATTTGAATTAAAATTGTAGTTTCGGTGACATCACTGAAATTAATAAAACACCTTTTGAATACCATGTTGACCTATTGTGCTTTGCCAAGATATATTTTTGTCATGCAATTTTAGTAATATTGAGAAACTTGCTATAATTCATTATTTTTTCCAAAAAGAATCAATAAGATACTCTAGATATTTGTAAGCCTGGATGTAGATAAAGTATTTACAATTAATATAGACCCAGGGATCTCAAGAAAGAGTGAACTGCCCCCCTGGAAAAGTTTAGTGATGCTTGGAGACATTTTGGTGGTCCCACTAGGAGGGGTTCACTCCTGGCATCTAGTGGGGGGCGGCCCAGGTTCTGCTCATCACCCCATGGTGCAGGGCAGCCCCACAGCAAAGAATCTCTAATCTCTGGAGGTCAACATTGCTGAGATAGAGAGGTTCTTGTCTATATTGAATTTAATTCATCACAATATCTCTTTATTTCCTTCTATTTTTATGTAATGGATTAAAAGTGTTAAGGACAAGTTCTTCTCTTGGCTAAGTTGGAAAAGTTCCATTCACCCCACTTCCTCCCTCTTACAGGTAAACAATCCTGGCCGTCACACCACAGGCAAGCATGAGCCCCTGAAGAGTGCCATGCAGGTGGAGTGGCCAGGCCAGGGCCTTGGGACTAGAGGAGCGACATGGCAGTGAATTCCCTGGGCATCTCTTTTGCCTCCCTCACACCTGGGGGCTGCGCAGGGCCCTGCAGAGACCGCTAGCCCAGAACCACTGACAGGTGCAGACAAGAAATCTCCAAGAAAAGGCAGCTCCCCTAAATCAAGGGTGGCATACAGGGTGGTCTAGCAACAGGAAACTGCACTCCAGCCACACACAAACCAAAAAGCAGAACCCCCTCTTTCCTTCTTGAGATTTCAACAGGTCCTTCCCCATCCTCCTGCACAAGTGGCTGCAGTACTCTGGTTCTGCCTGGCAGCATCTGTGGGGCTGAGCACAAGAATAATTTCCCAAGTCCCGGCTCAGCAGGGCCCACCAGGAAGCTGAGCTCTTGCCCCCACTTGAAAGCAAGCCAGCAGTGGGGTTCAGCACCCTGCTTCTGCTGGGGCGGGGCAATGATGCTGATAGGGAGTGAACTTCTTCCCTATTCATCCACAGCAAGGCTCAGGGGTGCTGAGGGCCCCTTTGGGAAACAGACACACAACCCCACCCGGGCCCTGTGCTACACCTCAATGTGCTGACCACCTGCTAAAAACAGAAAGCTTGATAGGACCCAGAGTGTCATGATATAATATCCAGAATATACAAGATACAACCAAAAATCACTTATCATGCCATGAACCAGAAAATCACAATTTGAATGAGAAAAGACAATCAGGAAACCCAACACTGAGATAAGTCTGAGGTTGAAATGACCAGACAAGGATTTTAAAGCTTCATAAAAATGCTTCAGTAAGGAGTTACAGATTCTCTTGATACAAATGAAAAAGCAGAAAATCTCATCAAAGAAATATGTCATATAAAAAGAACCAAATGGAAATAATAGAACTGAGAAACAGAATCACCAAAATAATAATAATAAAAAACCCCAACTTTCTGGATGGGCTCAGTTATAAAGAGGAGATGACAGAGGACAAGGTCAGTGGACCTCAGCGAGGACAGGTGAGTGTCATTTATCCCAACCGGACAGCAAGGAGCACAAGCAGACAACATTTAAACGCAGCAGAGACCTGTAGTGCAATGACACAAGAGCTACCATCTGTGTCCTTGGATTTCCAGAAGGAGAGAAGAGAGAGAATGGGCTGAAAAAGTATTTGATGAATTAATTAATTGCTGTTTAGCAAAAGACAAAATCACAGATTTAAGAAGCTAAACAAACCCCAAGTAGGAAAAACTCAAAGAAATCCACACCAAGAGACATCACAATTATGCAAACTAGAAATCTTCTGAAAACTAGAGAGAAAGAGGGAATGACATTACCCATGAGCCACAGCCCCGAATGTCAGTAGATTCCTGACCCGAAACCAGGAGGATGAGAGGAAGCAGCACAGCGCGGCTCAAGTCCGAGAAAAAGAACTGTCAACCTGGAATTCTATGTCCAGTAACAACAGCCTTCAGACATGAAGGGGAATCAAGACACTCTCAGATGAAGAAAATCTAAGACAATTTGTTGCTAGAAAGTCCACCCTTAAGGAATCACTAAAGGAAGTTCTCCAAACAGAAAGGAGATAACAATGGAAGAAGACTTGGAGCTTCAGAGAGGAAAGAAGATCAGAAGGGGTGAAAATAAAGGTAAATATCATATTAGCCTCATGAGTTTCTTAAAGCATACTTGATTGTTGAAGCAAAAATGATAACCCTAAGTGATGTGACATCAGTGCATATTGGAAAATAACACAATTCTATTGAAAGGGGCCGAACGGAAGCCAGGCTTTAATACTTCACTCAAAGTGGTAAAATGTTAATACCAGTAGGCTGTGATAAGTTATGTATGTGAATTGTACTACCGAGCAGCAAAGAACAAAGCGATGTAGAGTGGTATAGTAACAATACTGTAAATAAATCTAGGAGAACTCCTGAAATTGTTCAGGTAGCCCACAGGAAAGCAAGAAATGAGAAAAAGAGAAATGTGAAAACACAGAAGCAAAGCAAAACCAGATAAAATGGCTGTTATAAGTCCCTATAGATTAATACTTACTTTAAATGTAAATGGTCTAAACAGAACAATTAAAAGTCAGAGGCTGGCAGAAGAGATTCAAAAGAAGAAGACAACATGATCCAACAAGAGTCTGTCTATAAGAAACTCACCTCAGATACAATGACATAGGCAGGTGGAAAGGAAAAGAATGCCAGTTTCTTACAAAACTAAACATATGTTGATCATAGGACCCAGCAATTGCATTCTTAGACATTTATCCTAGAGAAAAAAAAATTATAGTTACATAAAAACCTGGACACGCATGTTCCTAGCAGCTTTATCTCTAATAGCAAAAACTACAAACAACTCAAATGTCATTCAATAGGTGAATGGTTAAACTCTGATCCAGCAGGATACTACTCAGGAACAAAAAGGCAAAAACAACTGATCCGTGCTGCAACTTGGTTGGATCCCAAAGGGCTTGTCCTGAGTAGAAAAAGTCAGTCTCAAAAGTTCCATATGTATGATACAATTCATAGAATGTTTTTTTTTTTTTTTTTGAGACGGAGTCTCGCTCTGTCGCCCAGGCTGGAGTGCAGTGGTGGGATCTCGGCTCACTGCAACCTCTGCCTCCTGGATTCAAGCAATTCTCCTGCCTCAGCCTCCTGAGTAGCTGGGGCTACAGGTGAGTGCTACCACGCCTAGCTAATTTTTTAATCTTTAGTGGAGATGGGGTTTCACCATGTTGGCCAGGCTGGTCTCGAACTCCTGACCTCAGGTGATCTGCCTGCCTCGACCTCCCAAAGTGCTGAGATTGCAGGAGTAAGCCACCACGCTTGGTGTCATATAGTATTTTGAAATGACAAAATTGTAGAAATGGGGAACAGATGAGTGGTTTCCAGGGATTGGGGACTGGGACGGAGGTGGCTGAAGCCATACTGGGAGGCTCAGGGATCCTGGTGAAGGAGCCGTGCTGTGCACTGACTGTGCTGGTGGTCACACGAACGTACCCCTGAGATAAAATTGCACACACAGGCATGAGCACAGGTAAAAATGGTGAAATCTTTAAAAAGGTCAGTGGATTTTGTCGATATTAATTTCCTCTGTGTGACATTGTTGCATGGTTATGCTAGAGGTTATCATTGGGAGAAACTGGGTGAAGATGTTATCAAAATCTCTCTGTTCTAGTTTTTACAACTGCTTGTGAATCTACAGTCATCTTAACATAAAAATTTGAAAACCTATTTAAAAAGCACATTTTTATTTTTGTAGTTTGTGTGTTGTAGAAACTCCAGAACGGAGCCACTCTCGTTACAGTGGCTGGTCCATCCCCCTCTCCAGCACCAGCCTGGGCTCTCTCTGGCTGGTCCATCCCCTTCTCCAGCACCAGCCTGGGCTCTCCCTGGCTGGTCCATCCCCCTCTCCAGCACCAGCCTGGGCTCTCCCTGGTTTCCGGTTGTGTTGCTAGGATTTACCGCAGCCATAGCACAATATGTGCCAGGGTGTCCAGCAACCCTCGTTCCATCACAGCCTCACCTGTGTAAAACCTTGGCAGAGAAAGTGAGGAAACGTCGTGGTGCAAAGCCTGTAGAGAGTTTACCGGCTTTGAAAATAGGTGTAGTTTGATTTAAAGTTGCCGTCAGCCTACCGTGGGGCAGAATGCCACTGTGGGGCTTTTACTAAAAGTCAAGAACTGTGGGATCCAATTGTAGTCGGCCGCTGGCTGGGTGCCCCTGGGCAGATCCCTCACCTCTCTGGGCTGTAAAGAAAACAACTGAGCCCCAAGAGCCAGCTCTTCAGTCCCCTTAGAAGAAAACGGTCCATGATTCTGTAAATCCTTGAAAGTTTTTCCAGGGGATACACTGGTGTCATCTTCACCAAGCCCTGTCGTTGGACCAAGGAGAACAGGAAATTTCCAGTAATTACAGTTTCTTTGCAAATACAATTGCTGGGCCCAGGTTCAATCATTTGTGGCAAAACCCGATCAGCATCATCATCGTAATTTTGGATGTGGTAAAACCAGCCATGTGCCTGCATTTTACAGTCAGTCAACTCTTGTGCCCTAGGCTCTGTAGCCTCTGCCTGTAAGAGTCTGCCTTCCTTCTAGGTGCTTAGAGTTGAAAGTGCTTGTAGTCTTTAGAAAACACTTTAACCCAAACACTTAGCATTTGACTTTGTCCAGGCAATTAGGTGCAGATCACAGAAGCCCTCCACATGCTTCCCCTTCCCTGCAACTCTGGAGCTAGGCAAAATAGAAGTTTGAAAATTCTGCATATTAGTAGATGAAATATTATGAGCAGAGAACGTGAATGGAGGCAGAATTCCTGAGGGACCTCAACAGCTCCCTTCACCCACAGCCCTGCCAGGCTCCTGAGGCCGCACCAGGTGCTGGTGTCAGCTGGAGTCTCCCAGCAATCCTGGGTCCCCGTGGCCCGAGGGGACCTGGGTCTTGTAAAAGCTGAGGAAGATCCTGTCCCCGTCACCCGCTGCCTTTCTTCTGTGCCTCTCATTTCTCAGCCTTGGAAATCTTCCCTTTCCCTCCGGGAGGCCCAGGCTCTGCAGTAGTGGCTGCCTGCCTGCCTCCCTTGTTCTGCTCTGCAGCAGTCCCACTGGGAGGTCCCTCCCGCCCATGCCTGACGGCCACTGTCTGGCTGCCCTCTGCATTTTCTGGCTTTGCCAGAGCTTTGGTTCCTCGCCCACAGGACTGAAAGAGGCCCTGAGTCCTTCCTGGCCCAGCTCACAGGGCTGGCTGGTCACCGAGACATGTGGACACTGTGCCGTCAGCAAGCTCAGGTGTGGAGGTGGCAGATGGTGACGTGCTCAGGGCAGAATGTGATGGACTCAGAATCCTACAGATGCTCAGCTACCCCTGACCCCCGTGCAAGCTCTCCCCTGAGCTCCGGCTCTCCTGGAAAAGCCCTTCTCCTGTGATGCTTCGTTAGATGTTCGTTCTCTCTCTCAAACTCCCCACTCAGTCTGGTAACTTTAAATATCTTTTGAGAACAAACAAACCTATTTTCTCTTGATTGAACTTTAATTTACACTATTGTTTTACTGTTTGGTTTTGGTAGTTGATAAGGAATATCAGAACGTTTTCCTGTAGTTGATGAATTTTTGTCATTATGCTGAAGATGAGTCAACTTGACCAAGGCGTTAATGATGACATTTGCTATCACGGAAGGTTGGAGATGTCGCTCTTCGCTTGAGGCGACCATGAGAACACTTTATCAAATGTTACACAAAAACTGGTGAGCATTCAGGCAGCTGGCCCCAGCTTCTGTCTGGATCTGCCTGGAGCAGCCCTCAGCCCAGGGTTTCACCACTAGATTCAGGACCTACTTCTTCTTCGTGGGGACGGCCTTTTTGGATTCAGTGGTGAACTGGGGGAAGTAGTTCTCGTTGTATCTCAGAAGATCTTCTGTAGTTACTTAAGCACACACACTACATACACACACACACACACCACACACCCAACACCCACACGCGCACACACCGTACAGCACACTTCCCCAACACACACACCATAGACACACTACACACACACCATAGACACACTACACACACATGCCACATCTGCAACACACACCACACACACACACTGCACACACACACCCAACACACCACATCCCCAACACACACCACACACACATTGCACAAACACACCCAATACACACACCCCTACACACCACACACACACCACAAAGCACACCTCTCCAACACACACATACACCATACACACTACACACACACACCCCATCCCCAACACACACACACTACACACACACCCAACACACACACCACATCCCCAACACACACCACACACACTACACACACACCTAATACATACGCCCCCACATACCACACACACACCACAAAGCACACCTCCCCAACACACACACACTATAGACACACTACACACACCCCATCCCCAACACACACACCACACACACACCCAACACACACACCACATCCCAAACACACATCACACACACACTACACACACACCCAATACACACACCACACACACAACACACCCCCAACACACACACACACCATAGACACACTACACACACACACCACACCCCCAACACACACAACACACACCCCCAACACACGCACCAAATGCACCACACCCCAACACACACACACCACACACCAACACACACACACATCACACACCCCCAACAGACACACACCACACACAGTACACACCCCCAACTCACGCACACACCACACACTCATAGCCGCCATGCCTCTGTCCCGCCTCTGCAGTGTCTGAGCAGTCGGCAAGCGCATGAAGCCTCGGTGACGAAAGCCACGTTTCACAGCCACCACGTGCTTCTTAACGAATTAATTGTGTCCTCTTTCCCTGGATGTTGAAGGCTGCCTGAGTGCTCCTGTGAACACGCAAAAGACACAAAGAGAAGACGACAGGCCAGAGCCTTGGGGCCAACGTGGGCCTTCAGCAGGGCCTGGGGAGGGGGGAGGGTCGGGGAGCGCCCTGCGGCCTGGTGGGTTCCGTGCGTCGGAAGAGCAGTCCCTTGGGCGGTCACTGAGCTATCTCCGGCAGGTGAGCAGCTGCTGGCGTGTGTCTCGGCCGAGATCAGGCACCCTGAGTTGTGCTTTCTCTGTGAAAATAACTCCGGAAGCGAGCTTCTTCAAGTTCCCACACTAAAAATATTCAGGAGACACAATTTACAAAAAAATCTCTTTCACTGCTCAAAAGCACTTTTTTTTGGTAATTTATACTAAGCCCTTTAGAATGTCATATTGGCCTTTTATTAGTAACCTTGACAATATGATTAGACTCCAAAAAATGTCTACTTGTTAGTGAATAGCTTCCATTCTCTAAACTTTAAAGAGGCTGCTCCGCTATGACCAACACAAGCTTCATTTTTTAATTTTTTGCAACGGAAAAGCACAGATGATAGTAAAATATATGTTTAGGTCAAGCATTCAATTAAGCTTATCTGGTGACAGTTAAATAAATGTCGTAGTGACATAAATTTATTTTAACAAACCATTTGGATGCCATAATTCAGACAGAACTCTCACTTTCATTTTCCCTATTAGTTATACTTTATAATTATAAAAATAGAGTTTCATAATTATAGAGTGAACTTTATAACTATAAAAGTCACTTTGTTAAAATATAGGGAAAATGTGATTTTTAGAAACGTTCATTTTCTAGTGGCAAAGCCTTTGTCCTTTTAAATGTTATTTCGTCTTAATTGTGTGTTGAATCCGCATTTACATTTTGTTTAGATGCAGCTACAAATAGTGTAAAGACAAGTTGCTAAAGTTAAATTGAGACAAAACTTTACTTATTTTGATGACAAGAAGACAAGGAGATCATTAGTTATATTAATTGAAATGCTTTTTCTCAACATTGATCAAGCCCGAGGGGCCAAAAAAAAAAAAGAAAAAAAGAAAAAGAAAAAGAAAGAAAGAAAGAAAAAAATCCCAGAATAAACAAACAAAACAAAGCAAATCTCCCAAACACCAACAACCCGAAATCAAAGCTCAAACTTTAACCTTCTGAGAGATCTTGTTGTGCTTTTAAAAAGTCCCTGATATTTTTATGCGCCCCGCTAACCCCTTCTTTTCACTGCCCACATGTTATTTAAATGCTGATGATCTTGTTCATGGTAATTTCGATGAGACGCTGCAGACATATAATGCTCCCTCTTTTAATAGGTGCAAAGTGAGTTATTGTCACAAAGCAGATATGAAAAAAGGACGTGAAAGGGAATCTTGCCTAATCTCTGTAATGCGGGCTTGGGAGGGTGCTAACGTGGTCACCTGAATTATGCATGTCTATTGTGTTCAAATATCATAAATCGGTGCATGAATACCCTCCAAATCATTTTCAGTTCGTGAACATTTATATACAGCGCTCTTGAGCACTGCAAAGACAATTAGTCATATTTGTATGCCGGAATTAATTGAGAGTGAGATGCGGGAGGCAGAAGGAGAGAACAAAGAATGCTTTTTGTCAGTTCTTCCAACTGACAGGGATAATTAGATATATGAAATTGAAATTCCTCAGCAGGGGGTTTCTGTTGACAATGAATTTTCTTTTGATTCCATTCTGTTATTCTTTTATGCTGTCATCTGTGGCAATTTGTTATTCAGCTTGAAGCTTAAAAAAGCAAAGCATTCCGCTTTTATGAGTAGATGATGTCAGTTTGTACACTGCTGGGAAATAGATATTAAATGTAATCTTTAAACTAAAAAAAAAAAAAGAAAAGAAAAGAAATAAAATAAATCAGTTAAAGAGACAGTGTACTGTTTACCCAGCCCGCAGAGAAGAAACTTTATAAGAAATAGTCAGAACTTGTTCAGTGGTATTTGAAGTTGTTCAAGCTCCATTAATCTGGTGCCTTGACTGCGGCTTGAACTATTCTTCTAAGAGGATGCAATTTAATGCTGGAAACTCAAGTATGCAATGCCAAAATGGCACTAGATGCTGTTGCAGAATGCTACTCTTCTCTTTCTTAATCTCATTTTCATTTGCCACTCTGTTCTGTCTTCACAATACCAAAAGCATTATTGACAGATTATCTCTTTTTCCTTCCATCTGAATCAAATGCTGTGGACCTAGAGTATTTGTAGGAGAAGACTCTAAGAAAACCTTAGACCAAACCCCCCAAATACGGTCTGCATATATTATTTATCCAGGCTGATTGGCAAACTTGATTGAGAATATTTTCTACATTAGACTTCAAGATAATGGCCCATTTAGGTTGCAGCTCATTAACTCTTGGGGTCTTTTCTTCTGCAGAAAGAGCCTGTCTTGGTGTTGGTGTAACAGAGACCCGGTCCCCACTTCATTCCTCGGACTCTAGCTACTTCTGTGAATGGTGGGCAAGGTTTTCACTTCCTTGAGCCTTTCTCTCATCTCTAAAGAGACAATTGGGATCGCTACCCCTCACTGCTGCTGTGAGGAAGGATTTAGCATAATGCCTGGTAGTAGGAATCGTAGATGCATCTTAAAAGTTAGATCCCTGCACCCATCCTTATGGGTATCATTGCCTTTCTTAAACTTTCATTCATTCCTTCATCCATTGCTCCCACCCACTCATTCTTTTAAAGTGTGCATATTGCCTAAGACCAAAGGTGCCATGGTTGATCCTGGGGTTGGAGTCATGGGGAAAGCAAAGGTGGTCCTGGCAGGGCTCGGGGTCTGCTGAGGGCTTCTCAGAGTGGGCTTTGAGCACCAGCTGTACCCAGATCACCAGTGAAATTTGTTTAAATGCAATTTCTCTGGCTGGGTGTGGTGGCTCACTCTTGTAATTCCAGTGCTTTGTGAGGCTGAGGCAGGAGGATCACTTGAGGCCAGGAGTTGGAGGCTGCAGTGAGCTGTGTTCATGCCACTGCACTCCAGCCTGGGCAACAGAGCAAGACTCTGTCTCTAAATAAATAAATAAGTGTAAATAAGCACAATTTCATGGATCCCTCACCATGTCTAAAGAATCAGAGTATTTAGGGCAGAGCACAGAAGTCTGAATTCCATTACCATCCAAGTGGCTCACATACATGTTAACATGTGTGGATTATCTGCTCCCCAGGTGGCTCACATACATGTTAACACGTGCAGATTATTCACCCTCTGGGAGGCTCACATACATGTTAACACATGAGGATTACCTGCTCCCCGGGTGGCTCACATACATGTTAACACGTGCAGATTATTCACTCTCTGGGTGCCTCATATATATGTTAACACCTGTGGATTATCTGCTCTCTGGGTGGCTGGCATACATGTTAACACATATGGATTATCTGCTCCCCGGGTGGCTCACATACATGTTAACACGTGCAGATTATTCACCCTCTGGGAGGCTCACATACATATTAACACATATGGATTATCTGCTCTCTGGGAGGCTCACATACATGTTAACGCGTGTGGATTATCCACTCTCTGGGTGGCTGGCATACATGTTAACACATGAGGATTATCTGCTCCCCGGGCAGCTCACATACATGTTAACACATGAGGATTATCTGCTCCCCGGGTGGCTCACATACATGTTCACATGTGTGGATTGTTCACTCTTGGTAGGTATCTGAGTCTCTTAGAATGTCTCTCCAACTGCAAGAGTAAATTACTGCTTCAACATTAATTTTCTACAGAGCTGAGAGTCAGACACACTCTCTTTGCTTTTTTCTCATTAATCGAAATGTTCATGCCGGAACTGACATTTATTGGAGTGCCTTGGTCATTCCGTGGGCACCAGAGGGCCAGCAGAGGAATATGGCTTCAGACAGCGGCACCTTCAGGGGCCTGGATGAGATCTACAGCAGAGGCCAATGCCCACGATGGCATGAGCACTTGGGATGAGTGGGAACGGGGAGCGAGAGCCCGGGATGAGTGGGAACTGGGAGCGAGCTGGCACCTGGACATGGACTGTGTTTTCCTGCAGAGTGTCCCTCAGGAAGAACAGAGCTGGGCAGTGGGACACAGTGGGACACGGTGGCTGCATGGGTTCCCATTTCAGGGTCATGATCAGAGAGACATCATCCTTGGATGTGACGCTGGAATTTCTCCTTTGGCACGTCTCTGCACACATCACAAGAATTCTGGCTTTTTTCTTTTTTGTTTTTGTTTTTTCCTTTTTCTTTGCACTCATGGTTTTCCATTGAGCATTCTTAAGTTCTCCTGCCTCTGCTTCTTCATTTCATCCATGTCCAGTCTCCTTAAAGTTTGGAAGGCTTCTTGTTTTCCCAAAGTGAAAGTTCATTAATGAAAAACAGCACCCTGTTGACTGAATTAAAAGGAGCAACAATATAAAACTCTAATTTTCATCAAAAACAAAAATCTCTTGGGGCATTGCCAACCTTGTGCCACACAGGACCCCACGGATGACGGTGCCACGTTGAGAGGTCCCCATGGATGACGGTGCCACATTGAGAGGGCCTCATAAACCAAGGAGACATTTATGCAAATTCCAGGAGAGAAGGCCAAGGACAGGAAAGGTCACCGTTGATAGGAGACACAGTTGAGATGGAAACACAGGGCTGAACACAGCCCCATCCAGAAAAGTGTTCTGGGGAGGATGGAATGAATTTCAAACCAAAACAAAGGCCATCATTTTCTTCAGACTGAATTAGGTTGAAGATGTTTACCTGTGTTCTCTTCGCAATCTTTTTAAAGTGCATGATCAAAATCACTGGACTTTCTTTTTTCTTTTTTTTTGAGACGGAGTTTCGCTTTTTCGCCCAGGCTAGAGTACAGTGGCTTGATCTTGGCTCACTACAACCTCTGCCTTTCGGTTTCAAGGGATTCTCCTGCCTCAGCGTCCCGAGTAGCTGGGTTTACAGACATGCACCACCATGCCCGGCTAAATTTTGTATTTTTAGTAAAGACGGGGTTTCACCATGTTGCCAGGCTGGTCTCGAACTCCTGACCTCAGGTGATCCACCCGCCTTGGCCTCTGAAAGTATTGGGATTACAGGTGTGAGCCACCGCAGCCTGCCTGGACTTTCTATAGAGATGAGTTGGTGCTGTTTTGTTTTGTGTTTTAGTCTCACAAACTAGGAGTTCAGAGGTGAGGGTGAAAGAGCTTGGGTTTGAGAAACGATATTTTCTGGATGGTCGTTGGCTCTCGCTGGGGAGTGGAGGCAGGTGGTGGGGGAGCATGGGGCCACCTGCGCTCATTCCTGAAGAGAATGAAAACCTGTTCACGCCAGTGACAGTCAGGACCCTGTGGTGGGGCTTCTGGGGCGCCGACTGTAGCATCACCATTCGCCTAACAAATGTTCACTCCTCAGGCAGCGGCTGTGTGCCGGGTGGTCAGAACAGACAGGGAGACCCAACTGGCCAGAGTGGACGTAATAAAGTTTTCAAAGAAATTCAGTATGAGGCAAGTATCACCCCCAGACCCCTCCAAGAAGGGCAGTGCAACTCAGATTAAATTAGCTGGCATCTGGATGGCAAAGTCATTGTCATCTGTTTAGCAGTTGTCAGAATTGTGACGCTTTTGACCCTGCTTGTGGCCAGCCAGATAGCTGGGATAAGGACAAAATCTGCAAGATAAAGGCACGACCTATGGGTGGGCTGATTCATGGAAATAAAATAATCGGGATTATCCACCCCAGAGAAGAGAAAGCTAAATAAGCTAAGTCATGATTTAATGATAGTCTCTCATCAATTGTGAACAGTTTTGTAGATCTCTCTCTACAATAGAACAGGAAAAATGTTACTTAAATTTTAGCAAGAAAAGCTACGTTGAAGACTTTGCCGGCAGTGCAGTTTACTAGCTTAAGCGTGATTACCACGGTGTCTGCAGATACTTGAGGTCAGCAACTTGACCACAGAAGAGCCCGCGATGTGTGAGGGTCAGAAGGGCCCCTGTCCTCAGAGCTCGGGGTCTGATGGGCGAGGCGAGGCTGGAACAAACGGAAACAGAAGAACAAGAGAACCACAGCACTGGCTTCATGGTCAAAGTCGTGTTGGGGGCAGAAGGGAATCTCCAACACTTCGAGGGGTGGGAGGGCTTTGAAGGAGCTGATATTTCAGGCTGGTCAGATAGGCTGGGATGGGATGTTAAAAAGTTTTAAAATGGGAAGAAACCAATCTGGTCTGTCGAGGACTTTGGTGCCGACATGTCCAGTGGACAGGAGTGGGCTCAGGCTAGAGGCTGTTGCCACCATCAGACTCAGAGTTGAGGGGTGAAGGCCCAGACGCAGACCCAGGTGGAGTTGACAGGGCTCAGTGGCTCACCAGACAGGAGAGAGGAAAGAGGACCTGGACATCAAACGGCCAAGGTTGGGGTGGGCAGCGGGAGCGCTGCGCTCACCTCCACCACCACTGATGCCATTGCTGAGCGCTTTGTGTGGGAGAATGACAGGAATGTTCACAGATCATTTCACCTTTGTGACAAAATTAAGACAGACCATAGTATCTTAATCTTCCAGATGAGAAAACGGAAACTTGAAGTTAAATACTTTGCCCGAATTCACGTAACTCGGGGTTTTTCACCCAAACCTGCCTGATCTGAAAGTGCGTGCTCTGAATGGGGAGTAAACACGATCTGCAGAGGGCAGGCTTTGGGGCGTCTGGGGGAAGATTGTGAGGCTGAGCTTTGTGGAGATGGTGGCAGGATGAGGTCAGAGAGGGGCTGGGCTCCTGAGATGCCTGCGGTGTGTGCTGGGTGGCTGGGTGTGCACCGCACTGGCAGCTGCCCTGTCCGTGGCAGAGCTCCAGGAAGAGTGCTTTAAATCTCACCACCTTCCCAGAAGCTGGAAGGAATTTGGTTCCATTCTTTCAGCGAGAAAAGGTAGCATTGCACCAACCAAAATTCTGGCATTTGAAATTAAAACCCATCTGTGACTAGAGCAAGCTGCTCACTGATGATGCTCACTCACATTTGCTGTTAGATCAGGCACTTTGGGATCAGATACAATTTATCTTTGGTATCTGACTTTCTTCAGAGACAGAATAATTTAAGAAAAGTAACTTGTAAAGATTTTTTTTTCTGCTATTTCAACAAATAATGACCCATTCTTGTATCCTCTCTTGACAATCCAAAGTGAAAGACAATGTCGGATTTAGCCCAGCAGTGCTGAGGGCTCGAGTCTGGAGTCACCGCATGTTGGATTTAGCCCAGCAGTGCTGAGGGCTTGAGTCTGGAGTCACCTCGTGTTGGATTTAGCCCAGCAGTGCTGAAGGCTCGAGTCTGGAGTCACCTCACGTTGGACACTTTGTCAGTGCTAGTCAGCATTGTCTGTGAGATGGCTTTCCTCTTGAGTACAATCCCAAATGATTAACTCAGAGCTTTGTGCCATACTTAATTTTGGCTTTCTTCAGCCAACAACATGATATGGTTTGGTTGTGTCCCCATCCAAATCTCATCTTGAATTGTAGCTCCCAGAATTCCCTTCCCGTGGAAGGGACCTGGTGGGAGGTAATTGAATCATGGGGGTGGTTTTTCTGACACTGTTCTCATGATAGTGAATAAGTCTCATGAGATCTGATGGTTTTATAAGGGCAACCCCTTTTGCTTCGCTCTCATTTTCTGTCTTGTCTGCTGCCATGTAAGATGTGGCTTTCTCCTTTCACCATGACTGTGAGGCTTCCCCAGCCGTATGGAACTGTGAGTTCATTAAACCTCTTTCCTTTATAAATTACTCAGTCATGGGTATGTCTTTATTAGCAGCATGAGAACAGACTAATACAATAAATCTGTATGAGTAGTGTGGGACACTGCTGCAAAGATACCCAAAAATGTGGAAGTGACTTTGGAACTGGGTAACAGGCAGCGATTGGAACAGTTTGGAGGGCTCAGAAGAAGACAGGAAGATGTGGGAAAGTTTGGAACTTCCTAGAGACTTATTGGATGGCTTTGACCAAATGCTGATCGTGATATGGACAATGAAGTCCAGGCTGAGCTGGTCTCAGACGGAGATGGGCAACATGTTGGACACTGGAGCGAAGGTGACTCTTGCAATGTTTTCGCAAAGACACTGGTGGCATTTTGCCCCTCCCCTAGAGATTTGTGAGGCTTTGAACTTGAGGGAGATGATTTAGGGTATCTGGAATGTGGAAACACAATGAAATATCAAAAACCCAGTGAAACAAATCAAACTTAGCCCATCAGCCACGCTTTGATTTTGCCAGTGCTGTTTCATTGCTGTGTGGGCTGTAGTAAGATCAGGGTCAGTTTTTCAGCTGTTTCCTATAATCTGTTAATAGCTCGATGTGCATAAGCCATGGCAGGGCACAGAGATGATGCAGATTTCAGTGAGCTTAGGGATAAGAAAAATCATATATATATATATATATATATATATATTTTACTATTCTATGCCAGTTTTTCACTATCAGCATTCACATAGTTAAAAACAGGTTATGATTTTTATGAAGCTTTTCCTTTGACAACGATGATTCTCATACTATTGGGGTGGGGGCGCTGGCACCTCTCCCCGCAATGCTTCCATAACTGCCCTGATTAAGTTTGTGCTGATCTCACCCACGAGACTGCGTTTTCTTTCAGGGAAAGGGATATTTCTTTCTTTCTTTCTTTCTTTCTTTTTTTTTTTGAGACGGGGTTCTGCTCTTGTTGCCCAGGCTGGAGTGCAATGGTGTGATCTTCGCTCATGGCAACCTCCACCTCCTGGGTTCAAGCAATTCTCCTGCCTCAGCCTCCTGAGTAGCTGGGATTACAGACATGCGCCACCACACCCAATTAATTTTTTATTTTTAGTAGAGATGGGGTTTCTCCACATTGATCAGGCTGGTCTCGAATCCCCGACCTCAGGTGATCCACCCTCCTCGGCCTCCCAAAGTGCTGGGATTACAGGCGTAAGTCAACGTGCCTGGCCGGAAAGGGCTATTTCTTGACAATTATTGTGTCCCCAGATTTCAGCAAAAAATGACTGCTACGTAGCAGGTCCTCAGTAAATAACTATGGAATGACTTAAGAATCCTGGCTATTTAAACTCAAGAAACAGGTACCGATGCCCCCTGGGTGTGTTGCCCGCGTCGTGCCCTCTGCAGGGTACCAGCGGCAGCCACTCGGGGGAGTCTGTGCTGCTTGTGATTTAAGCAGGATGTGTCTGGAGTGATGGTCAGGACTCCAAACTTACCCCAAGGTGTCTCACAGAGCATGACGCCCAGAGCAGTGGCCCTGCAGGATGCAGGTGCTTATGGTTAGTGAGCCGCAGCCATCTTCCTTACGATGTTACACTAATGTGCTGCTCCGCTTCCACCACAGCTGAGAACCTGTAGAATTTTTTAGTAAGAGCTTGAGAAATTTCAAAGAGAACTCTGATTGTGGACTTTTCATGGAGCTATAATTTTGAAAAAAAAAGCTCTAATGAGAAAGATGCTTATTATAAACTTCAGATAATTTGTACCAATGTTCATCCAACTGCCAGGATACTCTAGTAATTATCTTCATTTAAGATTCTGATTTAAAGTAACTTACCAATTTCAAAAACTCCAAAATGGGCACTGGACGCATGGTACAAAGAGTTGGTCAACTTTTGGGATACCTTAGCCAACTTCTTTAAACAGGAATGGCTACCTCATATGATCACAGTACTTTAATGGTGGCAGTTATCTATAAGGTGAGGTACAGGAGGGACTTTAGAGAGAAGTTAGCTCCAAGTCATTTATTTTTATAAAGAAGGAAATTAGGCTTGAAAATTCTGATCCAGGCAAGCATGAGATATCCCTGAAAGAAAAACTAAGCCTCACATTCTCCTTAAAGGTTCTTATGGAAAGGAAATATTCCAGGTTTATTTTGTAGCTCTTACCTCAGAGGTTCTCTGTTGTTAGGATCATGGGGATATATGAGAAACAGGTTAAGAATGCGTGTTCCCAGCCCCATCCTGGTGTCAATTCATGAGTCCCAGGGTAGGGACCAGCAGCCTTGTTCTTAAGTATCCACAGTGACTGTTGCGGGCAGTTGGTTGTGGGGACAGTGCTTGCTGGTCCGGTCGCCCAGTGTCACTGAAGTCTCCCTGGGGGCTCTGTATGGGAGTTCTCCCTGTGGGCTCCGTGCTGGGAAGCGCTGGGGTGTGGACATGCTTGGTATGGGTCCCGAGGAAGCTCGGTGGTTGGTGCCTGGCTCCGGAGTGTGCCTACTTCCCACTCCTGGTTCAAACAGACCTGTCTTCCTTGAAGCTATTCGCTCCATGTTTCTTTTAAGACCCCTTTCCTCTGTCTACTGATCAACTGATCCATCACCCTTGTCTGTCTGCCTATCTATATCTATCTATCTATCTATCTATCTATCTATCTATCTATCTATCATGAATCTGTCTACCACTGATTTCTTGATCTGTCCTTTTGGATATGCATTAAATGCTGCATGCATATGCTTAAAGCTTCTTATGGTGAGAAAGTTAAACCTGCACAGGACGAGGGTGACCAGTGAAGCAGAAAGCATGGCTCAGATTCAATGAGTCAAGTCCTGGCTCTTTGGCTTTGGAATGATTATTTTATTCTGGAGTGCAGTGGCGCAACCTTGGCTCACCGCAGCCTCAACTTCCCGGGCTTAAGCCATCCTCAGCCTCCTGAGTAGATGGGACCACAGGCATACACCACTAATTTTTAATTTTTTTGTAGCTATAGGGTCTCACTATGTTGCCAGGCTCCTGGGCTCAAGCGATTCTCCCACCTTGGTCTCCCAAAGTGTTGGGATTATAGGAGTGAGCCACGATACCTGGTCTGGAATGAGTCTTAGTTCCTCTCAGCCACAATTCTTCATGTGCAAGGGGAGTGATGATATCTGCTTCTTATAAGGTTAAATATAATACATATAACACTGAGATTGATTGGGCCAATTTTGGGGCCAATTAAGTATGGAACTAGAAAACAATATGGATCCATAATTCATACTTTATACCAAAATAAATTCCAGATGGACAAAAAAATTAAGTGTAAAAAATGGACCATGAAAATACTAGAAGAAACTATCGGGGGTATTAAAAAATATTCTTAGATATAGAAAGATCTTAAATTATGACATAAAAATTTAGAAACTAATTGGTAAATTCAGCTATATAACTTTTCTTCTTTTCTTAGCCAAAAGACAAATAACAAACTGGCAAAAACATTTATAATTCACATAACAGGAAAACAGCTAATTCCCTTAATATATAAAGAGCTCTTACGAATCAAGAAGAAAAGATCTACAATGTAATGGAATGAAGGGCATAAGACATAAACTGTCTTAAAAAATACAAATGGCTCTCAGACACATGAAAAGATACTCAGTTTCATTCTTAGTAAGAGAAAGTCACATGAAAGCAACACTGAGCTATTACTTTGTGCTCATGGGATGGGCAAAGGTCTAAAAGCTTGGTAACAGACTGCTGAAGAGACAATGGGTCTTTGAAACAGTGATGGGAGTGTCACTTGGTAAAACCTCTAAGGAGGTCTCTTGGCAAGAAGTATAAAAATTACACATGTATTCTTTGGCACAGTAATCTTGCCTTAAGAAATTTATCCTGTAGGCATACTTACTTGTAAGTGAAGTGACTTTTTTTTTTGTAAAAGCAACAGGTAGGAAAGAAGTTAATGCCTCTGCATAGGAGACCCCATAAATACTCTTTGGTACCACACAGTGGTCTCTCATTCTTATTTATTTATTTAGGGATCTATACAAGGAACAATGCACATCTTTACCACAATGAGAAGGGTCTTTATAATTGCCATGTGATGATACCTTAAATGCTCCCTAGCAAAACGAACAAACAAAACAGAAAGTAAGGTTCAGAACAATGCAGCTACCATGACCTAAAACCTACAGAAAATGAAAAGAGGACCCAGTGCACATTTGTAGGTATATTCCTAGAATGTTTCTAGACATGCACAAGATGCTCTTACCACTGTGTGCTTCTGGGAGGGGAAGGGGGAGGCCAACAGGTAGGTATGAGGGAAACTTCACTGGGTGCCTTTTCCTGCCTTTTGAACTTTGAAATATGTGAGTTATTATTTTAAAGCTAAATAAACAATTAAAAGGGATAATAAAGTGATAAGTTCAGGACAACTTATTCCAGATAAGGAAGCCTTGCGATGTCCCTTGTGTGTGAGGGTGTTTAGAGCTGGAGCCAACAGGCGGAGCAGGGGATGAGGTGAAACACTTACTTTGTTGATTTGGGTTGTTCAGACAAATACTTTTTAAAAATCATATAGTCAATTCTTATTTTCTTAAAAATAGTCCAAGTGATTGATCTAATTCCTCTCTTTCTCAGTCAGGCGTTATAGTCTTAGTGGTGCAATCTGTATACCAGTAAAGTTACACTTTCTTCTCTCTAATGTTTAATCAATCAGGATGGAGAGGTTAGACCATATTTCCACTCCTAGGTATTTTTTGTTTTATTTTCCCATGAATAGTATGTAACATAGCTAGTAGAGAATCCAGATACTTAAAATTGCCTCTGTTTGAGTATTCACACATTTTCAGGGAACATTTGCATTCGTATTTTTGAGGTCCTTCTTTCAGTTCTCTCTGGCATTTAAAAACTTTCTTCATGTTTATCTAGGTGAAAAAAAAGCAGAATACTAAGGTAGCCAAACACAGGATCATGAGCAGAGGGGAGAGGAGCTGGGTCTGAATTTTCTCTCCACCCCATCCCATCTCTAAGGCGGAGCTCTGGGCCTTGCAGTTAGTAAACATCAGATAATGTTTACTGGAGAAAGAAATGAGCTCCTTGCTTTGATGTGCCTCAGATAAAAAAGTCTAAAGTGGCATCTGGATAGCTCTGTTTTAAACAAAGATGGCTGCCTCATCCCTGTCTGCCTTCATCTACGTTTGGATTTGTTTTGCTTTCACACTCTGGTAGGAGGCTCCTACAGTGTGCCGGCCTAGGGGAGTGAGCTCTGAGCAAATTCTGCCCCAGCCCACACAGTGCTTAAGAAGCAGTTTCTCTCCACAAGTCATAACTGCGCGCTGACAGCCCTGCCTCATCCCCCTGCTTCTAAGATTGTGCTCTGCAGTCACATAAGATGTACCAGGTGGTGATAATCAGGGTCTCAAAGGGCACCCTTCACATGCACATCCTTCCCTGCCATCTAAGTTTTGTTTCGTAAGGGAGCTGCACAGACAAAATCGCGGTTCACACAATCCTTCTGAAGAGCAAATTAAATCTCTGTTGCATGGCTGCGTTGCCACAGGAGTTATGGTGTTGGTGGTCTTCCTTCTCAGGCCCACGTGAGTGAGTGAGTGAGTGTTTGGTTTGCCACCTGAATGCCACCGGCAGCCTTTGTAGCAGGTGCAGAGTCTCAAACCTGCTGTTTTTTTCCTGGTCTGTTTTCCTAAGAAGATGGAGCCTTCCCTGCCTGAGGGGCCCCCAGGCTCTACCTGGACTCTGGCGCTGACAACAGTTATTCTCTTTATTCAAATTTCTGGCTTATATCATGGTGCAGATTAAGTAGGATGATTTGCACAAAGCATTCTGCACAGTGCCAGTCAAGTGGTAAGTTTCCATTTCTCTTATTTTTGCTGTTGTCTTGAAAAGAACCATTCTCCAACTTGGCCTGCAATTCCCAAAATGCCGCCCATGGTGCTGACATGGCCCACTGCGCTGGCTCTGTGTGGAGTCTGCAGCATCCTCAGCCTGGTAACTCTGGGACGATGCGGTAAGGCCAGCGCCTTCGGTGTGTTGCGCTGGCTCTGTGTGGAGTCTGCAGCATCCTCATCCTGGTAACTCTGGGATGACGCGGTAAGGCCAGTGCCTTTGGTGTGTTCCACTAGAGACGGGACGTGTCACTGTCTCCTCCGCATTGTTTCTGGCATTCCCAGGGCCTGTCATCTGGGAACAGGCCGTGTATTCAGAGGGAATATCAGTCTCATTCAGATATCTGGAAAA
This sequence comes from Pongo abelii, assembly GCF_028885655.2. Lineage (NCBI taxonomy): Eukaryota > Metazoa > Chordata > Mammalia > Primates > Hominidae > Pongo > Pongo abelii. The sequence goes on along the minus strand of NC_072002.2, from coordinate 93,869,997 downwards.
GAGAAAAAGCAGTTTCCCCTTTCCACATCAGCCTTTCCATGATGGACCAGTTTGGTGTGGTTTGTGCAGGTGTCCGCACCTGTGCACATGTGTGTGGTCACCCAACAGCCATTGGAAGTGGTTTGAAGGCAGGCAGCTGTCAGAAAGGGACATATTCAAAATGTAAACTGGATGCTATAGGAGCAAGACCCGGGTGCCCCAGCTCCCGTCTCCTCTCTTGGAAAGCTTGCGGTCAGGATGGCATCTGCTTCGGTGTTTCCTGACCTCCCACTTCCCCTGCTGTCTGTAAACCTGAGGATAATCAGCCGAGGAAATGAGGTCCTTGCTATGTAAGCTTCTATTCTAAGAGTGCTCTGCAGACGTGGGAAGTTTTCTGTTAAGAAATTAGCATCCAACAGAATCAGGCCATCTGTATGAATCCTTCCAGCCGGGTCTCTCTCTGCCCTTCCAGAAAGTGCCGTCTCTGTGTCACCTCCCATGGCCCACACTACATCTTCCAGAGCCCACCCCATGCCTGTCAGCTCGGCACCCTGGAGGGGCCAGTGGTGAGACAGGGTGTCCCTGCCCAGGAGCCCACTCTGGCAGCTCCTTTGTGGACATTGGGGTGATGATCAGACACTCAGGCAGTGGCGATGGCTGAAACTGTACCCAGAGTCCATGTCAGTGCTGGCCGGGACAAAACGGTGCCCTTCTGGGGTGGGACGGGTCCCCTAGAAGAGACTTGCTAAGAAGTGGCTGGTTGGACCCCTCCCAAGATGGCTCTGTGCCAGTGGCTCGGAGCTGGGGGCTTGGAGCTGGGGTCTCTCGGAGCAGGTCTCTGTTGCTGGTGGGTCGGGCCTCCTGTCGTGGCGGTGGCTGCTCTGCCTTGGCGGGTGGGGCCTGGGCTGGGCCTGTGACTGGCCCTGTTGGTGTCACAAGGCGTCTCTCATGAGCACTTTGTCAGGTGGGCTCATGCCTATCGCCAGCCTCCCCGGTCTCACCCCCTTCTGTCTGACCTGCACCTGCCTGGGGTCTCTGACCAGGGGATCTGTCTCCTTGTGTCCTCAGTGGACAGGTGGCTTCTGGCCACAGCCCCCAACTCTGCAGGCTCTGTGTTTACTATTTCCCTCCTCAATACTTCTGAAATTCTGGAAATCCTGCACCCGTTCACCCCAAATCAGTCAAACACAGCAGGAGACCTGAGTAGCCTTCCTGCCCCAGGGGTGCCAGGGCCTGCAGCTATTCTACCAAGCCTGGGCCGATCCTGGCATCTGTTCCCAGGACTCATGGGTCTCTGACACTTAGGTTGCATTTGTGGAAGCAGAGAACCTGCTTTCAGGGTGTTCTGAGGGCGTGTCCTCAGGTCAGAGATGGAAAGGGAAGGAAAGAGGGCAGGAAAGGAGCAAGGTTGGGCTCCACCCGGCCAGGCCGAGTCTGCCTCGGGCACGGAGAGTCTGCGGTGCCAGCCCACAGGCAGGGGCTGTCCTGAGGGGCCCTGTGTTCCAGTCCATGCCTGCTGCTGTGACAAAATGCCACATACTGGGTGGCTGAGAGACAGAGACATTTAGTTCTCACTGTTCTGAAAGCTGAGCATCCAGATCAGGGCCCTGGCAGGTCTGGTGTCAGGTGAGGGCCCGATTTCTGGCTCTTGGAAGCTCCTTCTCGTGTGCCCTGTATGGTGGTGAATGATGGGCCCTCCTTCCAGGGGGACACATCCCTTCCTTGAGGGTGCCACCCCCACGACCTTGTCACCTCCAAAATCCCCGCCTCCTGACACCGTCACCTTGGGGGTTAGGACTTCAACACGAATTTTGGGGGGACACATTTGGCGACTGGTAGGCTGGTGTTGGCTGCAGTCACAGAGGCGCAGCCCTCTGGGGGTTCTGGTCTGAGCCAGGCATGTTTCCGAGCGGTCGGCCAGCAACATGGCTCTGGGGCAAGGTGGTGACAGCTCCCAGGGCATGGGGCCCCGTGAAAGCAATGTTGGCTCTCTGAGGACTTTGGGGGCTGGTGAGGCCTCCATGGCTGGGCAGTCAGAGCCCGGGTGCACCTGTGTGTGGTGGGGAGGGACAGCTGGGGGGGGGGGGACAGGTGTCCTTGCCATTCAGTTCAGCTGATCTAGACCTAGGTGGACAGCACAACCTCAGGCAGGGGCTGGCGGCAGGGCCCCGAGGCAAGGTGGGGAGCCTGAGTGGGGGAGTGGAGGGGGTTCTGGAGGGAGGAGCCTGAATGGGGAGCCCGACGGGAGGGCCCTGGAGGAGGTGGTCTGACCCCGGTCCCCCTCATGACGCCTGTTACAGGAAACTGTGAGAGGTGAAGTCCTGTCTTCGGGAGCGGACTCTGCACCTGCCCCACATCGCTTGAGCCTGCAGCTTGTGCCTTTTGGTCTGACCTTGGACTGGGGAAGCTGCCATGTAGCCATGAAGAGCAAAGCCGTGGGGCCCAATGGCGAGGGTTTGTGAGTGGGTGTGCGCTCAGCGCTTATCTGAAAATCACGATAGCTGTTACTACTGCATTCTGTTGTCACGAACAGCGTGGCACCGGATTGCCAAGACAGGTTTCCTGATAGATACATAAACGAATAATCCCTCAAACTCAAGTCTGGATCTACAATATTCAAAGGAGGGGAGGCAGGCATTGCACTGTAAGTGATATACTTTATCTGGAAGACATACTTTGCCATTACAAAGAGGTCAAAAGCACTTCATTAAAAATATATGGTCAGAAGAAAGAACCAATTATCGTTCACATGATATGAGTGATCAATATAATTAAGAAATGCACTCTCAATAAAAAGACTAATGAACAGTATATCCTAGCAGAACTGATATTGTATGGGCAATTAAATATTTATCAAGCATCAAAGCACAGCGAGATGCTACAGGATCCACAAAATATATTTTGTTGCTAAGGAATCTATTCCAGTACAATAATTCCACACAGCACAGGGAGGGTGTGGTTGACGCTACCGACGGGGCAGAAAACCTGAGCTCCAGACACTCAGACAAGCGTTCCCAAGTATTCTTATTTCTGTGCCAAATACCTAAGGCATAATATTCAGAGAAAATTCAATTAATGAAAAGATCAGTCATATTATCTTATAACTGTGCCTCTTTGGTAAAAAATATAGATAAACTGGATGGCGGGTTTGCTTAGAAGGAGGTGAGAGAGTGCACCTTCACTGTCTCTCCATCCAAAAATAGAAGCAGACGGAGGACGTAAGTCAGGTTTTTGGAAAACGCATGAAGTGGCTTCTAAGTCCAGGGAGTGTGGTGTGAAGCATTTGTCTCACTCGGCTGGGGTAGAGGATGCCAGCGGCCACCCTGGGCATCGTCCACACCTCAGTAACTCAGTTCGCTGGGTTAACTTCTTTCTTCACAGCAAGATTTGGTGTTCCAGGTCTTCCCTGACACCCAGTGGCTCCAGGATCCTGGCGCCTCTGATCTGGGGCACGGGGTGGGGGGTACCATCTTGAACGCTGGGCCCTGGGTCCTTCCCCTTAGGGGACTGACGAGCAAAGACAGCCTGCAGGTCATGCACCACAGTTATAGTCAGCTCCGGTGCAACAGGTGTGAACTCTGCCACCACTGCCCGTGGGCAAGAAACCAGGCACACAGCTCCCGTCTAACACAGCTTTTCTGTGTCCAGAGAGAGGAGGACGGATTGGTAAGGATCCCGAGTTCTTGCTATGGCCTCAGCTATAAAAATCATCCAGGCTTGGCGTGGATATTTTGCAAAAGGTGGGACGTAAGACTTGTGAGAATTCACTGCAAAGCGGGAGGCGGGATGTGGAGGCAGCTTCCTCTGCGACAGTTCTGGAGCCACGTTCATTCACTCAGCCGGACGTCCACTGAGAAGCTCCCCAGACCAGAATATAACTTCTAGTCGTGGCTTCTTCCTCCAGTCCCTCCTAGGTGGGGCAAGGTAGCAGAGAGATGATGGTGGACACGGGTCGTTCACAGTGTGGGAAGTGGCAGGGCTGAGATCGGGAGAAACAAGCCCTTCCTTCTGGGTGTGGATGTTGGGGAAGTCCGGAAGGCAGCATTTTGGCAGAATCTTGGCACTGGGGAGGAAGCAGAGCTGGGCCCTGGGGCGGCAGCGTCAGAGCCTCGAGCCTCTGGGGTGGATGGTGGGGGCGGAGGGACGAGTTGAAACTCGGGACCACACCTGGATGGCTGTCAGCAGCTGGGTCCCTGCCGGTCCCTGGGCCCTGGCCTCCCCATCACCATCACCTGAGACCCGCCCCACGTGCTCAGGCCCACCCAGACCCGCCCAGCTGAAGGCTGCCTGTTAACCGGGCCCTCCGGTGAGTGCTGGCAGCTGAGATGCTCCGGCCAGAACCATGTTTGGTGGAGACCCTGTATTAGGGGATGATTCCCTGGAAAGTTCCTGAAGAGTCTTCAATCCTTTGCAGGGTAAAACAGACAGGAATGTGTTCACCAAGGGCTTCCCAACTCTTCTCTTTTCCATAGAGACAAAATGGAAAGTGATCTCCATCACAGAAATGGATCCATTAAAATAATTAGGACATTTTTGATGTAACAACAGAAACAGTGCCCGTAGCAGGTGGGCGCTACCACCTCCTAGACATCAATCACCGTAACGAGCAGAGGCGCGGAATCAGAGGTGCCAGCTCTGATAGAGAAGAGCATTTGCTTCCATTTTTCCTTTACCAGCCCGTCAAAGGAGAAGGCTCACCTGCAGTATCTGCGCACTCGGGATGTCACACTCTGCATTATATTACCTGGGATATCGAGGTTAATACTGACGTCTTTATGACTGTTGGCCCCCAGGGACGGTTATGGAAATAAGGTGTCGATCTCAGAGTCCTCTCAGTGAGGAAACAATGTTAAATAAATAGAAATAAATAAATAAGTCTCAAAAAGTAACTCACAAACATTTTTGCAAATATAAAGTGCGTGAGCTATTGTATCCCGAGGGTATAGAATTAACTTGCACGATGATAATTTATATTTTATGCGAGTTTTATTTTTATACACCTGCTTTTCTTTGCAATTCATGAAAAAACATATTGATATCAAGGCAAATGTGCTGTCACGGAATTCATAATCCTGACTGGGGGATCTCTCATCACTGTGACATGTCTCTTTTATGCTAACTCTAGCAATTCAGAAAAAAATACAGGTTATAAACAGCCAATAAAACTTCCCCATTTGTTAGTCAGATACGTTTTCTTCCCATTCCAGAGTCAAGTGGTTCTTGGCTTTGAAGGAAGAGCAGGAGTTGAAGGAGAGGAGAAGAGTTTGTGTGTCCAACCAGAAGAGCTACCTACCCAGCTTCCTGCCTGGTTAATTGAGGCAGGTTTTGCTTTAGAGTTCAGTTTCGGGGGTTTCAAACTGTGGATTTGAGAGACATCCAGGGTAGTCCATTCCAAAGTCTGAGTGTATCTGAGGTCCCAGAGTGTGGTGGGCCTGCAAAGGGTCAGCACCCTCTTTCTGTAAAGGGCTGAAGAGCTTGGATGTGGCTGTGACCGGACCTGTGGCCTCGGCTACCGCCACTCACCTCTGCCTCAGAGCAGAGACAGCCTCCACGTGCGACACAGCCAGCAGGACATCTGTGCAGCTGGATTCTGAACTGGTGAGATTTCCACATCATGACGTATTCTTCTTCCCTTCATATTTCCATGTGTTTAAAAATGTAAAAGTCATTCTTCGCTTGTGGCTTTTACAAAAGCCAGTGGCAGGTGGGTTTGGCTGTGGCCACGGTGGGTGAACCCTGCTCAGAGGCCCTGGAGCCGGGCTTTGGGCTCTGATTCTGTGGAGTGACGGACACGTCGTCCACCAGCGGGGAAACAGTGCCTGCCTCGCCCTCCCAGCCTGTGACCGCATCTGTCTGATGTGGGGGCTGCCTCGCCATCTCTGCGAAGCCTTGCTGTGGTGGTTCGGGGCTCCTGGAGGGGGGTGCTCAGGGCACTTGCTGTCAGTAGACTGGATTGAGTGTATTCTATTCGTCACCTAGAGATGAATGAGCTTCCAAAGTCTGAACAGCGTGGTGACCCGTCAAGCCGCTGGGCAGTGACTGAGTTTGCCAGACAGGCAGGCTGGCTGCTCTCCCTTCTTCTTCTTTGGGGGCTATGCTCCTGGCTGGCTGGGCTGGGCCTCCAGGCCCAGCGTCCACTGAGTGCCCCGTGGTGACGTGGGCCTCTCTCCTGCTGCAGCCTGGCCTTTCCTCCAGGCCATCTGCTCTGGCGCCCGTCTTCGGAAACCCATCTTCAGGAGAGGATGCAATGCCCACACCCCAGGTCGGAGCAGCAGGCAGGTGAGGAGGGGAGTGTGTCCGGGGCGGGGAGCAGTGGTGCGCCCCATTTACGGCCATGGGAAACGGAGCAATGTGCTGGTTCCATGGGTGGGAATTAGGGGGTATTTTGTTGTTTGGATGGCTTTACCATCCCAACAGTAGAAACCACTGCATTAAAAATCCTCTCTGTTTGTCCATTTCCACCCCCTTCCCTCCCAACCCCGCAACACCCCCACTCCCGCCTTTGCAAGGCGAGCTGCCTTGCGAATGAGGCTCTGACAGTTTTCACTTTGCAGGAAGTAGGGTGTCAGAAAGGGACAGGAGAAGGAGCAGTGAGGCAGGAGCGTGAGCAGAGAAGGGACTGAGGATGCCGGACGCCCCGTGTCCTTGGGGTTTCCTTCCCATGTGTGAGTGTTCTCAGGGCAGACGGTGCTTCCTGTGTGAACTGTTCTCTGGGAATGGGCCGACCACTCGGGGTGGGTGAAATAGCTGCATGAGGCCTCCAGGGAGTGGGCGGGAGTGTTCTGACCTCTACTTTAAAAAGCATGCAAGACTTCATACAGAGAAGGGGCTCCGGGAGCCAGAGCCCAGTGTCGCACAATGACAGTGGCCAGTCTTCAAATTTTATTCCTGTAAATATAAAACATAGCCATCACTTTTTAATTTTATTTAATTAAAAAAGTCATGAACCACAGCAATAGTAATTTTAAAATGGCAGATAAAGAACAACGGAATGGTAGGGTTCCTTCTAAGCTTTCTCTATGTGTATATTTGTGTTTAGACCCCTATCTTGTAGGGTGAAATCTAGTTGAATTATCTGATGGGGTGGTTAAGAGATTCATCAGAAATTTCTCAAACAGCTAAGTGCACACTGACACTCACCAAGAGGGAGAGTGGCCTCTAACCCAGAGGCCCCCAACCTTTTTGGCACCAGGGACTGGTTTTATGGAAGATGGTTTTTCCATGGATGAGGGTGGGGGTGGTTTGAGGATGATGTGAGCTCATTACATTTATTGTGCACTTTCTTTCTATTGTTATTACACTGTAATGCATAATAAAATAATTCTACAACTCATCATAACATAGAACCAGTGGGAGGCCTGAGCTTGTTTTCCTGCACCTAGATGGTCCCATCTGGGGGTAATGGGAGGCAGTGACAGATCATCAGGCATTAGATTCTCATGAGGAGCGTGCAGTCTGGATCCCTCACATGCGCAGGTCACAGCAGGACTTGCGCTCCTATTAGAATCCGATGCCGTCCCTGATCTGACAGGAGGCAGAGCTCGGGGGTGATGGACGGATGGGAAGCAACTGTAAATACAGATGAAGCTTTGCTCACTAGCCTGCCCATGGCTCTCCTCCTGCTGTGTGGCCCAGCTTTGGTCCATGGTCCGGGTGCTGGGGACACCTGCTCTAACACATGCGGGTCGGAAAGGAGACCAGGATCCTAGTTCTAAAGTTATGAGTGGAGATTGAGGCCTGGGAGGGTGGTTTGTTTTGTTCACTTGTAACGAGGCTATCGTCAGAGCTGCAGGCCTGCCCTTGACACTTTTAACAGGCTAAGTTCACTGCCCACCCTGTCCTGTCCCTAACAAGGAGCTGAAGCCCCTCCTGATCACAAGTTGGCACTGGAGGCATCTCAGCTCCATCCAGGTCCCCTTTGCTTTGCACACGTTAATGATTTCATTCCCTGCTCCTGTGTTTGCCGCTGGTGACTGCATCCAAAATCGAGGCTGCTGTGCTCATGTTCCATCGTGCAACTCAGCCACATCCACAGCCTTGAGCACCCCGATGCCGGCTGGGGCTCCCAATGGGGATGGAGAGCAGAAAAGCCATGTATGTTGCCCTCAGACCAAGGCCACAGCCGTGCAGACTGACGTCCACCCTCGCCTGGGGTACTATGGATGCTTCACATGCACATCCGTTGTTGCTTTAAAGTAATCGGCATGTTTATGACATCAGCATCTCCACGTCTTGCCATTTCAGGTGCCCTTCTCTGTTATTCTTCAGTCTCTCTTTGCAGTGAACCCTCCATTTCTGACTTTCTGAAAAACATTTCGAGATGATGCCCACTCATTTATTTGTATAGTTTGCTTCCATGCGATTTTGCAGAATAGTCATCAATATGCCATTTACTACAGCCCTGGGATTCTTTCCGGATTCTTTGATCAGATGTACATTTCCTTTACAGGTTTTCCACACACACACACACACACACACACACACACAGATACAGCAGTGATCTTTGGCAGTTTCTTTCTTCCTTAGGGAGAATGGATCTAAAATTAGAACCCTCCTTGGCTGCGTGCCACCTTCCGCGTGTCCTGTACCTGGTCCTGTGTTTCTCAGGGCGGGGGACTTAGCTGCCTCCAACCTGAGTGCAGACTGAACCTGGTGCCAGGGGCATTTTTTCTGAATACGGAGGCAGGAGAGGAAAAGGCAAGGAGAAGAGACGAGTGGAAAGGCAGTAAGGAGAAAAAAGGCAAAAGACGGGGAACTCAGGTATGGGGCAGAGAGGCAGGCTGGTGGTGGGCTGTCTTGCAGGGCAGACAGACTCTGCCTTACCGTCTCTGCACCTGCTTCCTAAGCATTAGCATTCATATCTGTATCGGTGAGAGTGTGGCAGGAGCTCGCATGGATCTGAGTTCCACGGCACTCGCTGGCTGAGATCCTGCCCTCACTTTGCTGACATGGCCACTGCCTGGTGAAGAAGACAAACAGTGCAGAATTAACAATAGCAATAACAACGCCCCAAGTTAGAATTCTGGTGTAAAATGTTCCCTTTTCAGGAAAAATAAAACAAAACACTCATGCCTGTAATCCCAGCACTTTGGGAGGCCGAGGTGGGCGGATCACGAGGTCAAGAGATAGAGACCATACTGGCCAAAATGGTGAAACCCCACCTCTGCTAAAAATACAAAAATTAGCTGGGTGTGGTGGTGGGTGCCTGTAGTCCCAGCTACTTGGGAGGCTGAGGTGGGAGAATCACTTGAACCAAGGAGGTGGAATTTGCAGTGAGCCGAGACTGTGCTATTGCACTCCAGCCTGGCAACAGAGCAAGACTCCATCTCAAAAAAAAAAAAAAACCAAAAAACTGAAAAACAAAAACAAAAACAAAAAAACACATGAAAAGAAAGAAAAAACCTGAAGCTCATTTTTTTTTTCTTTTAGAAGCCAGAAAGACGATGTGTGTGGAGGATTAAAGATTGGAATGCAAGTCCCATCCCCTCCTGGGTCCTGGAAAGATACGAGCCCACGAGCCACCCATTGCATCCCCAAGTCCCCCATGTCTCAGCACTGCCGAGAGCTCATGCGTTGCTGTCCTGGGGGTGCTCTGTCAGCGGCCGCCAGAATTTGGGGGCTTTGTGGAGCCAACCTGCCGAGGGAGAAGGGCCCCAATTTCCTGTCCCTCTGCTTGGAGCGTCTGGCAAAGATGGAGGCCTGAGAGTGAATTTCTGCCAACCTGTTATCTCAGGATCACAACTTTTCCCCTTCCCAAGAAACAAGTGTTATTATTATATTTTTAATTCCCTAATGTGTGACCCGGCAGCCCGTATCATCTTACAGGGAATGAATAGGGAGGCCAGGGCAGGCTGTGTGGCCAGCGCTTTCAATATCCCCCCTGCAAGCCATTACATCACCCGGCTACTCTCTAAGAGGATTTTCAGCAGGCCTGGCTTCGTTATTAAAATAGTAATTAATTTTTTCCTCTTCACAAAACCCAGGGACCTTCAGATGGAGGCCTTGGGAGCGAGGGCAATCTCCTTTTGAAAGTGGCCTTTCTGGAAGCCATAATCGGCTCTCCAGCCCTCCGTACACATGTTCCCCAGTAAATGTGATTAAAGAGCCACACAAAAACCCCCTTGCAGAAAATTAATTCAGTTTCCAGAATAAAAAGTTTGATAAAGTTGTGCAATGCTCCAATGACAACACATAATAGAGGGGGAAAGTTTTATCCCCTTGAAGGATAAATGAATGGCCAGAAAGGTCTGGTAGTTCCCAGAGTAAAAACATCTGCTACAGCTAATTCACTTTAGCTTTCGATTGTAAAATTCATTAGCCATATCAGGCAGCCGTCATTTCAAACACAAGGCCAGGAAGTACAGTTTCGCAGGCTGGGGCACCATGGGCCCCCCTTGGCCATTGCCAGGATCTAGCCCACTGCAGACTGGGACAGACATCCTCCCAGGGACCTCAAAGGCACTGGATCTCTTGCGGCTGGTGACGTCTTTTCAGCCCTTAGGTCTTCTTCAGGGAGTCTCCTTTATTTCTATTCCAAGAGAGGCTGCCTGCTGCAGAGGTTAAGGCCTGGTTAAAATTCCTGTTCTGCCACTTACTAGTAACTCAACTTTTCTAAACCTCGGTTTTCTGCCGTGTGAAAGAAGAGCAATGATGACTCCTTTTGGGGTTATCATGAGGATTAAATGAGATGATAGACCTAACGGCTTAGCACTGTTCCTGGAAACTGGCAGAGAATTGCCAAGTGGTAGATGCTCTTCCTAGTCTGGTGTCGGGGGAAAGAACATTAGCTCAGAACGCAGCTCTCTTAGGGGGCAGAATCTTCCTTAAGTCCTGTGGCTGTTTAACAGTATCCCCTCCAAATTCAGGTCCACCTGTAACTTCAGAATATGACTTTATTAGAAAACAAGGTTTTGGGAGATTTAATGAGTTAAGAATTTCAAGACAACACCATCATGGGCTTCGGGTGGGCCCCGCATCTGAGGACCGGTGTTCTCATAAGTAAAGGAGAGGCCTAGACTTAGGGTGGGCCACGCATCTAAGGACCAGTGTTCTCATAAGAAAAGGAGAGGGCGCAGGCATAGCGAGGGCTCTGTGAGAATGAGGACAGAGACCCAGGGACCGGGAGAGGCAGCCACAGTCAAGGAACACCTGGGGCCAGCAGAAGATGGAGGAGGCATGAAGCATTCTCCCCTGGAACCCCAGAGGCGGCAGGGCCCATGACACCTTGATGTGGGCCTTGTGGGTTTCAGAACTGTGTGAGAATTTGTTTCTGTTGTTTTAAGCCACCCAGTTTGGGTACAGAGTCCCCTCGACTTACCACAGGGTTAAGTTCCGAGGAACCCACCGTAGGCTGAAAAATCATTAACTCAAAAAAGCATTTAATACACCGAATTTTCCCAGCATTATGGCTCAGCCCAGCCTGCCTTAAACATGCTCAGAACGCTCCTGTTAGCCTGCGGTTGGGCAAGGTCTCCTAACACGAAGCCTATCATTGTACAGTAAGAGCTGAAGATCTCATGATTTATCAGATGCTGCCCTGAAAGTGAAGCCGGCAGTGCTGTGTGGGTACCGGAGGCCTGGCTTCTCCTGGGTGCTTTCTGTGGGCACCGGAAGCCTGGCCTCTCCTGGGTGCTTTCTGTGGGCACCGGAAGCCTGGCCTCTCCTGGGTGCTTTCTGTGGGCACCGGAAGCCTGGCCTCTCCTGAGTGCTTTCGCTCCAGCACACACAGTGGTTTGTTGAAGCGGAGGTGAGACACACAGGGAAAGCCTTTCTTGAGGTTAACACAGACCTGGGGGAGGGTCCCGAGAGGTCACTGCAGACCTGGGGGAGGTGCCCGAGAGGTCACCGCAGACCTAGGTAGGAGAGGGTCCCGAGAGGTCACCGCAGACCTGGGGGAGGCGCCCAAGAGGTTATGTCAGACCCTGGGGGAGGATCCTGAGAGGTTACTACAGACCCTGGGGGCGGGGTCGTGGGAAGTTACTGCAGACCTGGGGGAGGCGCCCAAGAGGTTATGTCAGACCCTGGGGGAGGATCCTGAGAGGTTACTACAGACCCTGGGGGCGGGGTCCTGGGAAGTTACTGCAGACCTGGGGGAGGGTTCCGAGAGGTCACCGCAGACCTGAGGGAGGGTCCCGAGGCTTCCGTGCCCCTAGTGAACCCACTGCAGAGAGAACGAAAGTCCTTGCCCTGGCTCAGCCGAGGGTGTGGGGGTCTCTCCACAACTGGGCGTGCAAAGCACATTTGATAGGCTGTCTGCAGCTCCAGATCTTGGACTTAAGGCATTTGGAAGATTATTATAAACACGAGAAGGCTGTGAACTGATTTGAACAAAGAGCTCCCTGCGGCCCACACTGAAACAAAGCTCCCCGTGGCCCACACTGAAGGGTGTTTCCCGCTCTGAGTAGACGGCTGTGAACTGTTTGGAACAAAGCTCCCCGCGGCCCACACTAAAGTGTGTTTCCTCTTCTGAGTAGGAGCGCCTGCACCTCCGTGTGGACACAACCACCCCTCTCTTCACAGCGTGGCTGCCCCAGGGGTAGAGGAATCACCTGCCCCAATCCAACCTGTCTGGTGTCCACTGTTCCCTCTGGGGCGTCCGCATGCTGCCCTTGGCCACTTGGTCCCGCCCAGGCATCCACCTCCTTGGAGGTCATTTCCCTGGGCCTCTGACTGTGGTAGTGGTGGCACTTTTGTATCAGCGAAGGAACCCCCTCTACCCCAGATGCTCTGTCTGTTTTAACATCTAACCTGCCAGGGACACTCAAGGAATGGAAGGTGGAGAGGTGGACCTGGCAACTCCGCTGGGTGCCAAGGGGCTTTCAGCAGAGGGCAGAGGAGCTGCAACGATGGCCTCCGTTCACTGCGATGTTCCTCATCTCTTTTCTTGTTGGGGCTAAATAGACAGCGTGCGCAGGTGTGCAGGAGACTGGGAGCCCATAGCAGAGGTTGCGCCTCGGGAAGGGGTCCTGCGGGTGTGGGGTGGGCTCAGCAAATCCGTTGCTCACGTGGCTGCCTCCTGCTGCTGGCAGCTCCTCTTACTGAAGAAGGTAGGATGTGGGTCCAGGGTTCCATCGTGGTGAAGACACAGGTGGAGATACAGCAGAGCAGTGCCAAAAATTCCAGCAGATGCGTGGATCAATATGCTTCACTCATCTCGCAAGGAGTCCACAGTAGGTCACAAAGATGCCAAATGCATCTCAGCGTGTGCTCCGCTCCAGCCGTGAAGAAGCATGGCATTGCTGTGGGATCGGAATCTGCTCCAGCTGTGCAGAAGCGCGGCATTGCTGTGGGATGGGAATCTGCCCTAGCCCTGGAGAAATGCGGCATTGCGGTGGGATCAGAATCTGCTCCAGCCCTGGAGAAATGCGGCATTGCTGTGGCATCGGAATCTGCTCCAGCCTTGGAGAAATGCGGCATTGCTGTGGGATCGGAATCTGCTCCAGCCTTGGAGAAATGCAGCATTGCTGTGGGATCAGAATCTGCTCCAGCCTTGGAGGAGCGCGGCATTGCTGCGGGATCGGAATCCGCTCCAGCCGTGGAGAAGGGCGGCATTGCTGTGGGATCGGAATCTGCTCCAGCTGTGCAGAAGCGCGGCATTGCTATGGGATCGGAATCTGCCCGAGCCCTGGAGAAATGCGGCATTGCTGTTGGATCAGAATCTGCTCCAGCGTTGGAGGAGCGCGGCATTGCTGTGGGATCAGAATCTGCTCCAGCCCTGGAGAAGCGCGGCATTGCTGTGGGATCAGAATCTGCTCCAGCTGTGCAGAAGCGCGGCATTGCTGTGGGATGGGAATCTGCCCCAGCCCTGGAGAAATGCGGCATTGCGGTGGGATCAGAATCTGCTCCAGCCCTGGAGAAATGCGGCATTGCTGTGGCATCGGAATCTGCTCCAGCCTTGGAGAAATGCGGCATTGCTGTGGGATCGGAATCTGCTCCAGCCTTGGAGAAATGCAGCATTGCTGTGGGATCAGAATCTGCTCCAGCCTTGGAGGAGCGCGGCATTGCTGCGGGATCGGAATCCGCTCCAGCCGTGGAGAAGGGCGGCATTGCTGTGGGATCGGAATCTGCTCCAGCTGTGCAGAAGCGCGGCATTGCTATGGGATCGGAATCTGCCCGAGCCCTGGAGAAATGCGGCATTGCTGTTGGATCAGAATCTGCTCCAGCGTTGGAGGAGCGCGGCATTGCTGTGGGATCAGAATCTGCTCCAGCCCTGGAGAAGTGCGGCATTGCTGTGGGATCAGAATCTGCTCCAGCCCTGGAGAAGCGCGACATTGCTGTGGGATCAGAATCTGCTCCAGCTGTGCAGAAGCGCGGCATTGCTGTGGGATCAGAATCTGCTGCAGCCCTGGAGAAGCGCGGCATTGCTATGGGATCGGAAGCATCACGGCACAGGGCTCCGTTCCAGCCCTGGACCAGCCTTGCAGAATGGCGGCATTGCTGTGGGATCAGAAGCATCACCGCACAGGAGATGAGTTACCAAGCAGGAGCTCTGCAGCCCTGAATTCTAGGCCACGTTCTGTGAACTTTGAGACGTCACTCCTCTGGGCTTCAGCTTCCTGAGTGAACGGTGGGTGGGTGAGACAGGCAATGGCTGAGGCTCCTTCGAGCTCCAACGTTCAGGACATCCGTGACTCAAGCGCTCTCTGTATTTAAGATAAATAAATGGAGGCTCAGGAAAGGGAAGTGATCCGTCTTTACCGGGGGCTGAACCAGGACCAGCTCCGGATGGCCTGGATTTCAATCCCCAACTTTCCCTTCCACGGCACCGCATCCCAAGCCCTTCTATCTGCTACTGTTTGCATTCTGTAGAGAAAGAAAAAAGAAGTTAATGTAGAAACAAACAGAGGAAGGGTGGGAGAGCAGGGGCCATGGGCTCCTAAGGGCCTTGTGCTGAATCACACATTTGCCCTAAGAGCCCAGGCCAGTCACGGTCCTTCATGGGTTCCTTACTTCCCTCTTTGGAAGGAGGGTGAGTGGTCTAGTTTGCGAAACTAGTTCTTGCAGCGGAGCTTGGCTGGGCCTCCAGGCGGCACCTTCTGCAATGTGTTGTCTTGTGTGCACATCTCCTGGAAAGTGTGGGATGCTCTCAGCACCACTGGGGTGTGCCAGGGGGCCCTGCCCTTGCTCCCGCCCCTGTATTCCCAAGAGAGTGTTCTCCAGGGCGTCTTGGCCTCCTCTAACGGGAGCTGACCTGGCCAAAGCTGTGTTCTTGGTCCCCGTGAGCATCAAGACCCTGACGTGGGCAGCAGCGGGTGCAATGTGGTAGTGAAGTGAGTTTACAGCCTGTAAGGACACAGACTTTTGATTTTTGGGGAACACTCAGGTCTTGTGAGACGGCTCTGCAAACCCAGGCAGGTGTCTCGGTGTTTTCCTGGTCTGAGTGGTACACCCCCACTTCCCCCATCTGGAAAAAAAAAGAAAAACTCCAACCTCCCACAAAACCTTGAGATTAGGAAGATGGAAAAGGGCTGTAGGAGAATAATGGGTTTCCTTCCTGCTCTCAGAGAGGCAGGAGTGTCAGGAAGTAAGAGTTCTGCCGTAGGAGAAACTCCACCCACTTGGAGGAAGAATGATGCCGTAAAATGACATGGACCATGAGTAGTCATGTTTTCATTTAAGCATCTCAGTTTGCGTGAATCCATGTAAATGTCACTTGTCTTAGAATGGAGGGTCTTTGGCCGGGAGTGGTGGCTCACACCTGTAATCCCAACACTTTGGGAGGCACATCACGAGGTCAGGAGTTCAAGACTAGCCTGACCAACATGGTGAAACCCCGTTTCTACTAAAAATACAAAAATTAGCCAGGGATGGTGGCATGCACCTGTAATCCCAGCTACTCAGGAGGCTGAGGCAGGAGAATCGCTTGAACCCCGGAGGCGGAAGTTGCAGTGAGCTGAGATCACGTCACTGCACTCCAGCTTGGGCGACAGAGCGAGACTCCATCTCAAAAAAAAAAAAAAAAGAATGGAGGCTCTTTGGTGGGAGGGAACTCGAGTCTCTTCTGCAGCTCCAGGTAATTTTCATTGTGCGTTTTCCCAGGCTCTTAGGAGAGGGACGCGAGTGAGCTGGTGCCCAGCGCCGTTCCTGACCCCCGCCTTGCTGGTTGTCACCCAGGGAACGTACAAGGTCAGGAAACAAAGATGTGTAAGAATAGAGCTCCTCCTTAGAGGTTCTTAACTGTAAGCCATGTGATATCTTAAACCTCATTTCCTCATCTAGAGGTAATACAACTTTGATCTGCTTACTTCAAAGGGCTGTGGTTCAGTTTGGCAATTGTTTACCAGTGCGGCCCGACTACCTGCTAAGGGGTGGACAGACATGAACGGGCCCTCAGGAGCTGACCCCATGGCGGGGATTCCTGAGAGGGGTGTGGGGGCTGTGGTTTGAGCCTAGGTGGTGGAGCAGCAGCACAGATCGATCTGTCCTACCAGGGTCCACGTGCATGAGGGCTGGAGAGCGGTAGCCGCATGAGCTCCTAGGAACCTGGAGAGTGGGCAGCAGCATGTCACTCCATGTGCTCGTGTCCTGGCAGAGGCTCTTCTGCGCTGAGTGTGGCATTAACTACCCGAGATTCCCCCGAGCCTTGCCAGGAGCTGGGACTGAGGCTGAACAGAGACATCCAGACACAAATGCGTGTGTTGCTAGTGCCGCTGTGACTATGGACGGGGGAGTGGTCCCATGGTCCCTTTGCACAGACCCTGCCTGGATGCAGCTCCCAGAGGAGGGCCAAGAAGGAGTGCCAGTGCCCACGGTGGGGCATGAGGGGCCTGGGGCTGCTGTGCCCAGCACCATGGACCAGATGGTCTAAACCACAGAAATTTATCCTCACTGTTCTCCTTCTGGAGGCTCCAGGGAGGACCCTTCCCTGCCTCCCCCAGCTCGGGACCTCCAGCTCCGGGGCTTGCGGGAGCCTCAGTCCAGCCCTGTCTTCCCACGGTGTCTGTGTCTGCGCCCACATTTCCCTCGTGTCATGAAGTGGCCACTCACCTGACATTCCACTGTGGCCTCGTCTTAACTCACTGATGGCATTTGATGGCCCTGTTTCCAAACAGTCACATCCCTGGCACCGTGGGTAGGACGTCCACACATCTCTTTGCGGAACACAGCTCTGTCTATAGCATGGGGCATGGATTCCGGTGTGAGAGCACGCATCCTGAGAGGTGACCCACAGCAGGACCCCAGGGGCTGGTGAGGGCCGCGGCACCCAGCCTAAGGGAGCAGAGGGGGCTGGAAGAGACCCACCGTGCAGAATCCAGGGGCAGCGGCTCCACGTGTGAACTCAGGCTTCTCCAGAGAAGTTTGCTGTGCGGACAGAGAAGTGGGAGTTCTTTCCCAAGGGTGGGGCCGGTGTCTGACAAGTAGGTGGTGGAAGGGGCCAAACACGCAAACCGCAGCAGCAGCTGCAAACCCGTGCCAGCCCCCTCGAGGGCCACGCTCCGAGCCCAAGCCTCATTCAGCCCCTGTGACCTGCCGGGAGGCCTCTGTGGCCAGCGCAGTCCTGGGCTCCTCCAGGAGCTGGCGTCGGTTCTGCCCGCCCAGGAGGATCTGCTCCTCAGGGGGTGCCATGAGAAGTGTGTTGTGCACCTGGCTTCTCATTCCTTTCTTTGATGGCCAAGAACTGCCTGTCTTGCCAAGTCCAGGTTAAAGTCACTTCTGGAAAATGGAAAACAGGGAAAGAAGAGTACTTCAGATTACATGTCCTTTTGTACTAAAAGGGTGTTTACAAGTTTTACATTAATATAATAATTCATGCAGCCTTCCCCGGGCAGAACTGTATTAGATGAGGAAATTTGTGAACCCTCAGATGGGAATGGCCTTACATATGGCTTATTTCATATGACTAAGATAAAAAGAAAAAGAAACCTTTCCTGGAGTTTCTTATTTTCAGATCTAAGGAGATAAAGAGGCACCGCATAAACTCTTATTCACTGTGAAATTTTCCACATTGAAATAATAGTGGTTAATATGATTGACGAGAACTTTCCCCTTGTTGGTGAGCAGTGGTCCTTGCAACCTTTCATGTTTAAACAAAATGATTGGTGGAGTTGCCTCCCTGGATCCCCTCCATGTTTTTATGTTTGCAGGGGAATGCCTGAGAGACGAAGCAAGAAACACATTCTGTTCTATTTCTTTTCTCTTTTTTTTTTTTTTTTTTTTTTTTTTGAGACAGAACCTCATTCTGTCGCCCAGGCTGGAGTGCAGTGGCGCGATCTCGGCTCACTGCAAGCTCTGCCTCCCGGGTTCACGCCATTCTCCTACCTCAGCCTCCGGAGTAGCTGGGACTACAGGCGTCCACCACCACGCCCGGCTAATTTTTTGTATTTTTAGTAGAGACGGAGTTTCACCGTGTTAGCTAGGATGGTCTCAATCTTCTGACTTCGTGATCTGCCCACCGCGGCCTCCCAAAGTGCTGGGATTACAGGTGTGAGCCACCGCCTGGCCCACATTCTGTTCTATTTCTGATGCTCTCCTCATACCTGAATTGGACGTCTTCAGAATGAGAAGGGGTCATCTCCTAGCATTTTTCATAGCTGGTTTAATAAATTATTTGACCTGGAATGAGCACTGGGGCGTTTACCTATGTGAACACTCTTGGATACAACTTGAGGGTGTGATATCAAATCGGGTCGCCACGACCCCAGTGAGTCTGTGTTTTGTTTTCTGTTTTTCAGAGGATGCATGAGGACCCTCGGAGCTCCCGGGTATGACACAGGACCACGTGGCTTCATGGACCACGGACAGAGCATTTGTCTGCGACCTTCCGCCTGCAAGCCCAGAAAGCCCACGTGACGGACGTCCATCTGTGGGGCGGGTCCACTTCCACTGCGTTTGACAATTGAGTGGTTGCCGTGGCTCTGTGGCCTTCTTAATGAGCGATTTATGTGCTGTTCCTTCATTTCGAGGCCAGTGTAACTTTGGGTTCAACTTCCTGGGTCCAAAAAGCCAGCTGCCCCCACCCCGAGAGCCGTGCCGTCTCTGAGGACGCCCTGAACACACTCAGCCTGGATCTCCTCTCGGAAACACCTGAGGCCAGGCTGCCTAAGTGTGGAAGGGGTGTGGGAAGCGAGCCTGGGACACAGTTACCGCATCATTAGTGTTGTTCACTGTTTCCATTTACTACGACGGCACAACTGCAAGTATGCACGCCTCCCAAACTGAAAACGCCAAGCTCCTAAGCTTCCCCTACTTAAAAACACGCAGCGTGCGGAATTCAGTTTGTCACATCTCAACTTTATTCCTTTTATCCAGGAGCCCCCTTGCGCAGGTTTCACTCTTGCTGTGATCAGAGAGAAGACCGGCCTCCCTTCAAGCTTCCTCCCCCGCCCGGCTATTCAGCGTCCCCAGGTGAGGAGGCCCAGGGTTCAATTACGAGTGGGGAAAGATGAAAGGGCAGGAAATGGCTGCTGTGGCCCCAGAGGAAATATTTGCAGAAAAAGGAGCACAACAGCAAATAAAGTGCTAATTAATGTCCAATTCCAGGGCTGATAAACGGACCACAGCAGTGGGCAGCACCAAGCCGCCTTCCGAGAGGAGAACACAGCTCTCCCCACCGTCCCTGCCACAGCGGGTTTGGAAAGACAGGGCCTTCCGTGCCTGCCCATAACCTTCAGGGTGAGTATTCCAGGCTGATTTTCCTCGGGGAGGATCTCTGAATCTTCCTGGGGTGTAGGGCCTGCCCATAACCTTCAGGGTGAGTATTCCAGGCTGATTTTCCTTGGGGAGAATCTTTGAAACTTCCTGGGGTGTAGGGGAGCTCTTTTTCCCTCTGGGTACTGGGAACTTTCATTGCTCCTTTAAACTCTGCCCCAGGCTCCAGGTGACCAAGGCACTTTCTACGGGTGGCGTGGGGTGGGTGGGGAAGGAGGGATGGAGGTGGGGAGGGGGCGGTGTTTGGTAGGAAAAAAAGATCCTCCCCTTCAAACTTTGCTTAACATTTCCTGGGACTTTTACATAAGCTATGAAGAGAAGTTTGCATTTTTAGGAAAACAATACAAGAAAAGCTAGTATTTAAGAAAAGTTAATATTTTTCTCTACTACTGGTATTTATCATTATGTATTCTATGTCATGTGTGCATGGGCGGGTGGCCATTATCTCAGGAGAGAAAAGTGAAGAATGAGTGGAATCTTGCACTTCTGCGTCCAAATGATCACTCGTGAGTATATTCTAATTCAAATATAAAGTGAAAAAGATAAAATCCGTGGAGAAGCTGCGTTCCTGGAGACTTACCGTTCGTGTAGACCTACTCATTCCCCCGAGCACACTGAGTTCAGCCTTGCAGATAAAGAATTTAACCCAGAAAGAAAAGGTATTTGGTAGACACTTTATTTTGTGCAGTCATTTAATGTAACTTCACTTTAGGCCACAGCGAACCTCTCAGGCAATAGGTTGAAATCTTGGGGGTGTGTGGAAGGGCAGCCATATAGCTCAGCCCTGTAGGTTGAAGTGGACCTTGTAAGTCTCACCTTTTCATCTACTAAATCCTTAGTACTGTTGAGTAAGAGTATATGCTCTCATTGTAGCAAAAAATACAGCTTTTGTGATCTTGCAATTGGTACCCACATTTGACTAAATGTGTTGTGGAAGAACAAAATGAGAAGCCTCCATCAGCCAGCGGATGTCATGATAATTATTTCTGGTGTGAGTATCAGAGAATCACATCTTAAGGTGGGGTTTTTTTGGGAGGTGCTGATGAGTGAATGCCAGAAATAATAATCTGACATTAAGCCTTTGTGAATCTGACCAAATGAATGTCGAAGAAGAGAATTTATGGTGAAGTCAGATTGCATGCTATTTCATGAATGCATTTCTTTCAGAATGTAAATGACAGAAAAATTATTCATTATACCTATAATCAAACTACAAGTTTAATAGATAATGAAAATGCACACAGAAACTATTAAAATGACACCAGAAATATGGCTTCAATCAACAAAAGGCAAGACATTCAAAGTGAGTCTTGCAAACTTTAACAAAAATGCTTTTATTGCTCCAGATCAGGAGGGCTCTTCAACGCTGGGAGCAGTTTAATGTCTGGGACTCTGCGTGCTCCAAATCTTTTGATAGAAAATCATGCCTTGGGAAAAGCATTTTTATGTAGTTGTTTCACGATTTGAGTATCACAGAGGATTTTGCAGAATAATTTGGGAATAAAGTCTCAGAGCAAAAATTATGAGAGCAAATGGTTACAAGGTTGTTAAAAAAAATCTAGTGTAGAAAGGGTATTGTTTCCTAAGAGTAGGACCTTGTTTTGTTTTTCAAGACAAGGTCTCACTCTGTTGCCCAGGCTGGAGTACAGTGGTGCGATCACAGCTCACTGCAGCCTCAAACTCCTGGGCTTGAGAGATCATCCTGCCTCAGCTTCCCAAGTAACTGGAATCACAGGTGCCCCCCACCGTGCCCAGCTCCATTTTTTATTTTTTGCAGATAGTGTCTCTCTATGTTGCCCTGGGTCATCTCAAACTCCTGGCCTCAAGTTATCCTCCCACCTTGGCCTCCCGAAGTGTTGGGATTACAACAAGCACGAGTCACTGTGCCCAGCCGAGGACTTAGGTTTTAACGGGGAAAGAGCTTTGGCTTCCCTCTGAATTTTCTCCTTTCCATTTGAGCTTAATTGAATCTTTGATTTTTCACATGAAACACATCTCCAATCCATCTCCTTCCTGTTTCTCCACATGTTTGGGGGAGTCTGAGTTGAATCAGACAACACTCTTGCTTTGCATTTGGGGGTCTTATGTGGCCTCATGACATTGAAGAGACAGGAGAGCTGGCTGAAGCTGAGTGTCATGGGTAGGCCTTGCTGTAGGAAATTTGGAAAGAGCTGGTCATTTTCATCTGATTGAAGCTGGCTCCCTGCAAACCTCACCAGGGATCCCCTGAAAATGACCCCTCTCCAACGGACCCCAGCATCAAGCTCCATTGAGGATGCCAGCCCGGGCCTGGGAGAAGCAGCTCATGCCTCCCCTCTGTGTCTGCCTATTTGTGTTGCTGCAACAAAACACCTGAGACTGGGTTATTTATAAAGAACAGAAATTTATCTCTCACAGTTCTGGGGGCTGGGAAGCCAAGATCCAAGCACTGGCAGATTTGGTGTTGGTGAGGGCTTGGTCTCTGTGTCAAGATGGCGCCTCTTGCTGGACCCCCCTGAGGGGAGAGATTTGGTGTTGGTGAGGGCTTGTTCTCTGTGTCAAGATGGCGCCTCTTGCTGGACCCCCCTGAGGGGATGAGACTTGGTGTTGGTGAGGGCTTGTTCTCTGTGTCAAGATGGCGCCTCTTGCTGGACCCCCCTGAGGGGAGAGATTTGGTGTTGGTGAGGGTTTGGTGTCTGTGTCAAGATGGCACCTCTTGCTGGACCCCCCTGAGGGGAGAGATTTGGTGTTGGTGAGGGTTTGGTGTCTGTGTCAAGATAGCACCTCTTGCTGGATCCCACTGAGGGGATGAGAGCCTGTCCTTACATGGTGGGAGGGATGGAAGGGTGGATTGGGGAGGGATGGGAGGGAGTATGGGGGTGGGATGGGAAGGCAGATGAGGGGAGAGATGGAAGGGTGGCGGGGAGAGAGATGGGAGGGCAGATGGGGTAGGGTTGGGAGGGTGGATGGGGGAAGGATGAGAGGGCAGATAAGGGGAAGGGTGGGAGGGTGGATGGGGAGGAGTGAGAGGGCAGATGGGGACAGTGGGGACGGTGTATGGGGAGGGGTGGGAGGGTGGATGGGGAGGGGTGGGAGGGTGGATGGGGGAAGGATGAGAGGGCGGATAAGGGGAAGGGTGGGAGGGTGGATGGGGAGGAGTGAGAGGGCAGATGGGGAAGGTGGGGAGGGTGGATGGGAGAGGGGTGGGAGGGCGGATCGGGGGGGATGGGGGAAGGATGAGAGACAGAGGGGAGGGTGGGAAGAGCCCAGCTGCTTCCTTCCAGCAGCCCTCAGGGCCTCATCACTTCCTGGGCCCCACCTCTTAATACTGTTGCTTCGGGGCTTCCCTTTCAACATGGATTTTGGAGGGAGACAAACTTTCAAAACATGGCAGCCCCATGGGCCCCCTCTTGCTCTCCACTCCATGTTTCTAAAGGCTATTTAAATGCTTAAGGTTTAATGTTTTAGGCGGTAACTTGTTCATCGTTTTTACAAAAAGGCAACTTTGAATTTCAGTTTGGACTCAGGTAATATTCTCTTGTACGTAAACAATTTCCCTATTCCTTATGGCTTGGAATCGAACTGAATTTTGACTTTTGAAACAATTCATAGTGTGTGATGAAGAAATTGTAAGTGACTTTAGTTAAACAGTGAACAGCAGCCCCTCCTCATCCTCTCCTGTGTGTCTTTTCCAATGTTCCTGTCTTATGAGAGGGCCGGGGGGCCCGTATGTGTTCAGTACTCAGCTCTTCCACCCTGAGTATGAGTCCCGCTGTGCCACCTCCCGCCCCACTCCAGGCCCGAGGGTGACCCACACTGGGGCCCGGCCTTGCTCACCCACTTGGCACCTTCTCTTCCCCCTCTGTGAGCTGTGTCCTCTCGGAATCCTGGGTTGCTCCGTGGTTGACTCTGATGCTGCCCCTGCTACTTCACTGTTCAATGTCCGCCTCGGTCCCCTACCCAGTTCTCATTTCTCCTTCCATCAGACTCCTGCGTTTTCTCCTTGAGGAAGCCCTTGGCTGCCCCTGCCTCCCAGGGACAGTGTGGCTGTGGATGGAGGTGGCCCAGGCCCGTTCTCTGGTGCCTGCCCTTGGCCTGCGAGGGCACTTGCCCTGCAGAAGGAGGCCCTCTTCTCCCACAGCCCAGGCAATGGCCAGTACCGACTGCAGGGCACTTCAGAGCAGGGGTCGAGTTGCAAAAGCGCTTTGGCTTTGTGCTCCGGGCTGGATTTGTCCTGAGACCCAGTTCACCAGGAGCCCCCCTTCCTCTCCTGCACACCCCACCCTCAAAGGGGTTTCTTCTTGGTTCTTCCCTAAAGCATGTGGTCCCACATTCCCCTCTCAGGATCTGCTTGTAGGAAACAGTATTTAAGACAGATATTGTTTTTTAAAAAATTACTGCTCTTAAAATTATTTTGGGATGCTAGCTTTAAGGTTTCACCAAGGAAAGAATAACTTTGTTTTTTTTTGGTAATTTTTGGAAATCTAATTTGGGTTTGGGTAAATCTAGAAATTTACCTTCTAAAATGATGTATGTAGATTTCCCATAAAAGCTTGTGATGGAAGGTGTCTACTTAAAAAAAAAGTAGATTTGTCAATTATTTGATTTAATTTTATAAAGGAGTTAAACTGAATAATTCAGGGAAAAATATTTTGAAGCCTGAGTTAGTTTATCTGATTCTTTTGCATTAATGAAAGTATTTGAATACTTACTAAAAAAGCCACTTTTCCTATTTCCAGGTTTCCTCATTCGAAAGTGTGCTGAAAATACTGGGCATGTGTGAATTCGAGAATAACCGCTTGGGGAGTGGGCGAGGTCGGGGTTTGAATTATCCTGGTAGAAACATGCTTTTGCCCATTTGCCTAAACATCATGAATCCATTTCCAGCCAGTTGTACACATTATGAGGGGGAAATATTTTAAGGGAGAATCTACTAGTTATTTCAAAATTTCATTGGCAAAGACTGACTTAGAGAGGAAATATACATTGAAAAATTAATTTTCCGACTTTGGCTTCGTCAAAAGCAAACTATGTTTCATTTCCCAGCCACATGCCCTCCACGGTGACGCCTGTTTGGTGGTTTCTGTGATGCAGCCTCCCTGAGTGCTCATCCTTCTGTGATGCGGTGAGACACACCCAGAAACAGCCTCTCTGAGTGCTCATCCTTCTGTGATGCGGTGAGACACACCCGGAAACAGCCTCCCTGAGTGCTCATCCTTCTGTGATGCGGTGAGACACACCCAGAAACAGCCTCTCTGAGTGCTCATCCTTCTGTGATGCGGTGAGACACACCCGGAAACAGCCTCGCTGAGTGCTCATCCTTCTGTGATGCGGTGAGACACACCCGGAAACAGCCTCCCTGAGTGCTCATCCTTCTGTGATGCGGTGAGACACACCCGGAAACAGCCTCTCTGAGTGCTCATCCTTCTGTGATGCGGTGAGACACACCCGGAAACAGCCTCGCTGAGTGCTCATCTGGCACTGGGTCTTCTTGTTCTAGTTTTGGAAAAACATCGTACTGGAGGAGGCAGGAGCCCCAAAACCAGTGAGAGACAAGTCCAGTGCCCTGGGAAGAATGTTTCACTTCTCATGTGGACTTACTGTTAATTTCTTCAGTGTGGCCCCAGGAAACAGTGCGTTTGAACCTTTGTACAGGCGCACCCCTCACAGTTGGAGGGCGGGATCACAGAGCACACGGAAGCCTATGCGGCTTCTGCCAAACACCATACTGACCCAGCTAAATGCTGCAGGTTCGTCTCATGCTCCTGTTTTCCTGCCTTGACCTGTGGACCATCATGATGACGAAGTAGAAAAATAAATGTAAAAATACAGGCCTGAAACAGCATGTTTCAAAGACGGCTCAAGTTGATCACAGTGGAGCACGTCTGAAAGTTTTCTTGCAAGGGCCGTGAGTTTTGGGTGAATAATAACACAAACATATGACAATCCATTAATTATTTTATATTTAATATGTAAAATGTATTTGTTAGGCCTTTATTTCAATGAAATAAAATTCAATGAATTTTATTTAATTTCAATGAAATTATTTATTTTTTTATAATTAAAGTTGTCACATAAGTTATCTTCTATTGAGTAATGATGTACTCAGGGTCAGCCGCCCTTGGACTAGACATCTGTTTTGTAAATAAAGTTTTATTGGAACATGGCCATTCCCATTTTGTGATGTATCATCTATGGCTGCCTCCTCTCCACTCTGCAGAGTCAATGGCTGCGACAGAGGCTGTGGCCACCAGGCCTAAAATATTGATGACTCGGCCCTTTTCAGCAAATATTTTGCAACCCCTGATTTAAAGGACTGACAAGTAAAATATTATTGCATCCAAGGCATAACATTTTTTTCTTTTTCTTTTTTGTTTGAGACGGAGTCTTGCTCTGTCGCCAGGCTGGAGTGCAGTGGTGTAATCTCGGCTCACTGCAGTCTCCATCTCCTGGGTTCAAACCATTCTCCTGCCTCAGCCTCCTGAGTGGCTCGGACTACACGTTCGTGCCACCATGCCCAGTTAATTTTTGTATTTTTAGTAGAGATGGGGTTTCACCATGTTGGCCAGGATGATCTTGACCTCTTGAGCTTGGGATCCACCTGCTTCGGCCTCTCAAAGTGCTGGGATCACAGGTGTGAACCACTGCACCTGGCTGGTATAACAATTTTAATATAGTTTTTATCAAAAACATAAATGTTAAAAATAAAAAAGCAAATTCAATAACGCTTCAGTTATTTTTCTCATAAAATATTTCAAAATGACTAAAATTAAAATGTACAATTCAGATGATAACAGATATTAAATATTTAAATAAAAATGGTTAATTTTATTTACAGCTGAAACTCTAGAATTTTGGGGGAAATTTAATGAAGTGCTTTGATAAACTAAGATTACAATGCTAGCGTTCAGCCTCCATCCTGTTGCCAGGACAGCCATTCTTAGGAGCGCACAGTGCTGCTCAGCTGCTGTGGCGACTGCTGGGATCTGAGCACTTCTGGGATGACCCGCTGGGGTGTGAGAATGGGGGCCAGTGAACACTGGTGGCGGAGGCAGCTGAGCGGGGCTGGGGGCCACACCCTGCTATGGGAGCCCGTCACCTCCGCACTCTCCTCTAGCAGAGAGTGTACGAGAGTTTACGTATTTCTTTCTTCCCTGAGTGTCCTGCCACCCCTGAAGCTGTGTCCACCTCTGAGGCTGCTGACACCCCCAACCCTACTGGCATCTGGACAGTGGCCTCTTGTGTCCAGGAGAGAAGCAGTGGCTGGTGTGTGCAGAGGTCCCCTGAGAGCGGACGTTTAGGGGAATGGGGTACCTGAATGCAGGGTACCCCACGGGAGGACGGTCCAGGATCCATAAGAAATTTCCTGTGTCTGTGTTGTTGGTATGCAGATCCCTCTACATTTAGCCTTTGACAACTGTTACTTATTTTATTAAACCTCCTGGGTTATCCTCTGAAAAATAGCCCCGGATCAAAACTGAAGTTCATATTCAGGCAACTTCATAGCTTCTTCCCTGGATTCTGATCGTTTTCAAAAATAAAGACGCTGAGTCTCTTGAAGTGAACTCCAGACGGTTTCTTTCTTGTCATCTTTCCTTCTGCATTTCTTCCTATCTAAGTAAGCAATGAAATGGGGAGAGGGGTAACAAAGAGAAGAAAACATCAGAAGGATTTGTTTATAATCCTGACTTCATGTTTAAAATTGGATTTCCTAGACCAAAAAGCAAAAAATCCGGGGATAGTTGTGTATCTTATACTTTGAGAAATCTTATGGGAATCTTACAGGAAAATAACGTCTTTACTTTGAACACTCTACAGCCTGCCTGGTGATGAACTGAAGAAGAGGCTGACCAAGGCCAGGGTCTGCCCAGCCCAGCTGAGGTTAGGAGTTTGCTTGGCAGACAGAACAGCGTCCTCAGACTTCCCTAGTGAAATTATCTTGGGGTGTTAATTCTTTTCGTTGAGAACCTTAACATAAAATCCTAATGTTATTGCAGACTAGATTCTAGACATAAGAAGAAAAGAAAGAAGTTGGGTATGTGTTTTTCCCAGTTCTTATTTTTCTCAATCTCTGGTCACAGGCGGGGCGGGCACCTCTCACCCGGCCCTCCCCCAGGGCCACGCTGTCTGCTATTGCTGGTTGTCTTGGGGTCCCGTCCCTTTCCCTACATGGTGCCCCTGATGTGCCTGCCAGCTCCATCTTGAAGAACAGGGCTGGTCACAGCTGCTCCAGCTCCGAATTGGCCTGTGGTTCCTCATTAGCTGCAGAACGACTCAGCCGTTCTTGGCCTGACCCCATGAAGTCCACAGAACATTCTGGATGTTGCCTCTCTTTTCTGCTTTGCACACCTGTCATGTGCGGCAGGTCTCCCTCAGGCTTTACTTCCCATCCACACACCTTAACATGTCCAGTCCCGACGCTAAGCACATGATCACACTCATGTGCAGAATGGCTGGGTGAGGATCCCACCTGGGTCACTGGTCTGAGAACTTGTGCAGGGGTCTTCAAGGGGGAGAGAATCACATCTCACGGCCTCTATAGCTCGGGTACCTCTGAGTGTAGAAGCATCTGCACAGCATCTTTCATTTCTATCCTTCCTCCAAGCTGCTTGGAAGGCTGAGGCCAGAGGATCACTTGAGCCCAGAAGTTCAAGGTTGTGGCGAGCTATGATCATGCCACTGCACTTGAGCTTGGGTGACTGAGCGAGACCCTATCTCAAAACAAGAAAAAGAAAGAGAAAAAGACTCGACTGCAATGGCATTTTTAAAATACAATTCATGTGGCACCTCCAGAAACAAACAGGCCAACAGTCGTTCCTTTACTTGAATTTAATGTGTGGTATCTGTACCTCTTTCTGGCACAGAGCTACAAGGAAATCAATGACAATCAAGCTTCTTCTCTGTTCAAATGCAGGCAGGTGACAGAACTGTTTTGAATTCTTCTGTTATTTTTTTATTGGGGTAGTTTATGATGGTGGGTTTTAGTTTGAATATTAATTAATTAATTAATTAATTAATTTTTTTGAGACAGAGTCTCACTCTGTTGCTCAGGCTGGAGTGCAGTGGTGACATCTTGGCTCACTGCAACCACCACCTCCCGGGTTCAAGTGATTCTCCTGGCTCAGCCTCCCGAGTAGCTGGGACGACAGGCGTGCACCACCAAGCCTAGCTGATGTTTGTATTTTCAGTGAAGACAGGGTTTTGCTGTGTTGGTTAGGCTGGTCTCAAACTACTGACCTCAAGTGATCTGCCTGCCTTGGCCTCCCAAAGTGCTAGGATTACAGGCATGAGGAATCATGCCTGGCCTGTTTGAATACTTTTAATGGATCTACACAATTCCTTGTGAATTAAAAAAAGAAGAAATGAAGGTAGCTATAGAGGGTAACTCTCTAAGGCGCATATGTTGGTCTTTTACTTCCTGAGGCAATGTTTTAAAATTTATCAAAAATAGATTTTGAAGCTCTTTGGTCTCATACTCACAAGTCCATGTATTTCAGACCCTTTTCTGCTGCCCTCAACGCTGGATCCCCAGACTCCCTCCTCTTCCTGCTCCACCCAACAAAAGTGGGAGGTGGGTTGAGGGAAGGTGTGTTCAGGCCATTCTCTCACTGGAGGAGGGACAAGGAGGTCCTGTGGCTCGTGGCCATGATCCTGTACCTGGTCACTAATTCTACTAGGCAGCCACACCCAGACTGGAGTTGACTCCATCCATGTCTGCTGGGGTGGGTGCTGGACCTTGGCTCTGCGCCTCTCTGTGACTCCATCCATGTCTGCTGGGGTGGGTGCCGGACCTCGGCTTTGCACCTCCCTGTGACTCTATCCGTGTCTGCAGGGGTGGGTGCCTGACCTGAGCTCTGCACCTTCCTGTGACTGTATCCGTGCCTGCTGGGGCGGGTGCCTGACCTTGGCTCTGCACCTTCCTGTGATGCTGTATCTGCTGGGGTGGGTGCCGGACCTCCGCTCTGCACCTTCCTGTGACTCCATCCGTGTCTGCTGGGGCGGGTGCCAGACCTCCGCTCTGCTCTGGAGTTTGAGGGTCTTTGTATCGCTTGCTATAATCATGGGGCTTCACGCACAGCCATGTGTCATTCCTGCTTTGGCTGGTGGGTTTAGTGCGTGCTACAGATGGGAGGGGTTTGTGAACCTTCTCGACACCGGCTGCCATCACGTGGGTTACACACGAGGCTCAGGTTACAGGAGGCTTCAATGTATTTTCGAACCTTGACATATGATCCCTTCTCTTGTCACCGGCGACGTGTTCTATGACAAGGTCCTATTTCTTTCTGCCCACATTGTTGGTGGTGCTAATTCCCTAGTAGGATGGATGACAGAAGGAAGGAGACATCTCAGGCTTGTCTTTAGGGGCCTCACAGTCTATTTTAGCTGAAAAAACTAACGCTGACAGATTGCGTGGCAATGACTTCTTGCTTAGACGTGTGATGTGACAGATGGAAACCATGAGGAGCAAAGCCCTCGTGCATGCGGCCAGGAGAGACTGGGACCTTCTCAACTGGCTGTGGCAGAGAAGCTGCATTATTCACAGCAGTGCAGGCTGTGGGACTCCCGGGCCTGTGGGACGGATGGGCCTCGCTTTAGGCCACTTGAAGCCAGTGTGGGCACGATGGGCATTCTTGGAGGGCAGGAGGGAGAGAAGGGTGTCGCTCACAGTGAGAAAGTGGGTAGGAGACTGGCATGCAGTGTCACATGCAGCTTTTCAGAGCTGGAGAAAACGAAACTCCCTGGCAATCTGGCCATAGCCTGGCACAATTACATGTTTGAAAACTTCATTTCCACAAGAACTTGGAAGATAAGTTGCCTTGACAAGGTCTTAAATCACAAAGTTTCCCCGAGACCCTGAAAGGATTGTAGGCACTGGTTTTGTCTTGCAGTGGGGAGAAGCCAAGTGGCAAGAGGAGCCTCCCTGGCTGTCCTCAGCAGCACGGTGCATTTTGCAGCTGGGAAGCCCCGTGGGGCACGGCTGGGGGCTCACGTTCAGGCCCTGATGACGACAGTGGGTGCTGCACACCACAGGTGGAACAGGGAGGGCAGGAGGGTGACGTCCAGGCCCTGAGGACGACAGTGGGTGCCGCACACCACAGGTTCAGGGTGATGTCCAGGCCTTGAGGACGACAGTGGGTGCCACACACCACAGGTTCAGGGTGATGTCCAGGCCCTGATGACGACAGTGGGTGCCACACACCACAGGTTCAGGGTGATGTCCAGGCCCTGATGACGACAGTGGGTGCCACACACCACAGGTTCAGGGTGATGTCCAGGCCCTGAGGACGACAGTGGGTGCCGCACACCACAGGTGGAACAGGGAGGGCAGGAGGGTGACGTCCAGGCCCTGAGGACGACAGTGGGTGCCGCACACCACAGGTTCAGGGTGACGTCCAGGCCCTGAGGACGACAGTGGGTGCCGCACACCACAGGTTCAGGGTGATGTCCAGGCCCTGACGATGACAGTGGGTGCCGCACACCACAAGTTCAGGGTGATGTCCAGGCCCTGATGACGACAGTGGGTGCCACACACCACAGGTTCAGGGTGATGTCCAGGCCCTGATGACGACAGTGGGTGCCGCACACCACAGGTTCAGGGTGATGTCCAGGCCCTGAGGACGACAGTGGGTGCTGCACACCACAGGTGGAATGGTGAGGGCAGGAGGGTGACGTCCAGGGACGCGGGGCCGCCTGGTGGGCTCCTTCGAGGAGCCAGCCTGGAAGTGGGCACAGATGCCTCAGGGCAGCAGTGCCACCACCTGGCCATCCGCAGCCTCGCAGCGTCCACGTCGGAAGTCCCGGCATCCAGCCGTCTGCCGGAGGGGCTGGTGGTCCAGCCCATGCCTGCCAACATCTGGTGACAAGGCAGACAAAGCCCATGCCCCGGGGTGGCTGTGGGGAGTGCCCAGGGACAGCTGGGGGATGGTGGGTGCCTGGCAGGCAGGTCTCGTGGAGGAGAGCCCATGGGTGGTCTGCAGATGTGCCAGGAGCTGAGGGAGAAAGGAGACATCTCTCGGGAAAGTCTGTAGGACAGTGTCCTGGGATGTCCTTCGGAACAGCTAACAGGCCCCCCGAGACACGATGTGGTCCACGCCACCCAACCTCATGCCAACGGCTCTTGGAGGAGCCAGGTGCAGGGATGATGTGGTTCTCATGGGGTGACATCTGTGTGGAGACAGCTAGTTATGGCACTGGCTGCATTTTCCAAACACCCCTGGGTCAGGCCCTAAACAGGTGGCTCTTTCTTCTAATTGTTAAAATGTCAAGACTTGCAGCTTGTCATTCTATCAATGGGGCACATGGCAGCACCAACTAGAGGACGAAACACTCACGCGCCTGCCCTCCCCGCTCCAGGGAAAGGGCAGCTCAACCACCACGGTTCCAGGGCTGGCTCTGCACATCCATGAGCTGCTCTCGGCCTGTGGGCCGTGGAGGTGCGATTGCTTTGTTTTCCAAGGCAGGATGTGCCGAGAGCCACTTTTGCCTCACCTGTGGGGCCTCGTGTTGGGGGGTGGAAGGGCAGTGGTGGCCGTCCCCTTCCTTGTGTCGGGTGGCGAATGGGCAGTAGTGACCTTCCCCTTCACTGCGCCGAGGGGTGGATGGGCAGAGGTGACCGTCCCCCTCATTGTGTTTGGGGCAGATGTGCAGTGGTGACCATTCCCCTCATTGTGTAGGGGGCAGATGGGCAGTGGTGACCATCCCCCTCATTGTATCTGGGGCAGATGTGCAGTGGTGACCATTCCCCTCATTGTGTAGGGGGCAGACGAGCAGTGGTGACCATTCCCCTCATTGTGTAGGGGGCAGATGGGCAGTGGTGACCGTCCCCCTCATTGCATCGAGGGGCGGATGGGCAGAGGTGGCCGTCCCCTTCATTGTATTGTGTCCACACGGCCCCACGCTGGGTAACAGATGAAAATCACTATTACTTTAAAGTTGACCCTGGGGGATTAGGCCACGCTTCCACATGGCCACCGGACTTCTGAAAAAATAGGCCACCTTCCTGATCTACCTGTTGTCTTGTTTCTGTGACATCAAAAAGCCTCCTACCCCTGGATGGGCCGGCGGGTGGGCGGGTCTGTCGCTGCTGCACTGCCTCCCTCTCTGCAGCTCCAGTGCAGAGCCCCTTCCTCCTGCTGCCGGGGCACCTCCCCTCTCCTCCTTTCTCTCCGCCACCAACTCTGCCCTCCTCTGCAAAAGAAGTCGGCATTTTCCGTGTGTTCAGCTACTGAGAAAAAAGGTTCTATTAATATAAATTGTTAATTAGGATTGTTATCATTATTTTGTGTTCCATGCAGATTAGTCATTTGAAACTTGTTCTTCTTCACAGAGAAGGAAACCAAAGAGAACAACATGGTTTCTCTCATAAATTATCGAAGGCCTTAGTAGGTGTTACTACCACTAGAGATGCAGATCGAGCATTTGGCGTGGAAAAAATAATAAGATACCAGTCAGTGTTGACCAGGTGTGAGGGGAGCCAGCATTCATCCGAATGTCTCTGTGTGAGGCAGTGAACTGCTGTCCTACCATGCTCTGTCCTTATGGCAGCTGACCTGGGGGTGGGCCGTGGACAGCTGCGTCCTGCGGCGGCCAATTCATACGGCGTGGACTCCATCACACCTTATGGACACAACAGCTCTCTCTGAATTTGTGAGCAGTATGTTGACTCATCTTTAATGTGTGAAGGTCTTTTTTCCTACCATTTAAGCTACTTTTAAAAACAGCATTATTGAGGTATAGTCACATTCAATAAGCTACACATATTTAACATGTGTCATTTGGTAATACGTGTTGACACATGTGTCTAACTGTGAAGCCATCCCTGCCGTGAAGAGGGTGAATCCTCCTTCCCTCTGAAACTTTCCTCCGTTCCTTCGTGGCCCTCCTTCCACTCTTGTCCCCAGAAAACCCCTGCTCTAACTGTGTATCCGTCCGTGTCTCTCATCTGTGAATGGAATTGGAAAGTTAGTGCTTTTCTGTGGGACTGGCTTCTTTCACTCAGCACAGTGACTTTGTGGCCCCTCACTCGGCAGCATGCGGCAATGGCTTGTTTGCTCGGTAGCATGCGGCAGTGGCTTGTTCCTTTCACCTCAGGGCAGAGCTCTACTGAGCACACGTGCTGGGTTATCATTCATCAGTTCATGGATATTTAGGTTGTTTCTGGATTTTGGCTATTACAAATAAAACTAAAATGAACATCTGCGCACAGTGTTTGTATGGACACGTGCTTGCATTTCTATTGGGTAAATATCTAGGCACTGAGAAGTTGGATTATATGATAGCTCACATGTTTAACTTCTTAAGAGATTGCAAGCCAGATGCGGTGGCTCACACCTGTAATCCCAGAACTCTGAGAGGCCAAGATGGGTGGACTGCTTGAGTTCAGGAGTTGGAGACCATTCTGGGCAACATGGTAAAATCTCATCTCTCCAAAAAATAAAATAATAAAATAAAATAAAATAAAATAAGCCAGGTGTGGTGGCGCATGCCCGTGGTCCCAGCTACTTGGGAAGCTGAGGTGGGAGGATTGCTTGAGTCTGGGAGGTTGAAGTTGCAATAAGCTGAAATTGTGCCACTGCACTCCAGTCTGGAGGACAGACAAGACCTCATTTTTTATTTTACTTTCCCATTAGTGACATATAAAAGTTCCGGTTCTTCTAAAACTTCGTCAACACTGGGTAGGATCTGTCTTAATATAGACCATTTCAAAGGTGTGCAGTGTATCTCGGATGGTGTTAATTTGCAATTTAAAAATAACCAGTCATGTGAGTGCTTGCTATCTGTATGTCTTTTTGGGTGAAATGTTGAAATATTTTGCCCATTTTTTTTTAAAACCTAGGCTGCTTGCTTTTGTGATATTGAGTTCTGAAAGTTCTTTAATTGTTCTGTATACAAGTTCTGTCACCTTTGAAACTTCCACTTCAAGGTGCCCTGAGGTGCTGCTGCAGGCCGGATGCCTGGATTGAAGGGGGACTGGCGAGCGGCTTCTTCAACCTTCTAATGGGTGGTTTAGTGCCATGGACGCAGCCCCTGGAAGCTGTGTGATCAGGCGGTGACTGCCCTCTGGTTACGAATTTCACACACGCATGGCCCCAGCTGGGCCACATGCTATGGAACATGCCACGAGGACAGAGGCTGCCCCGGAGGCTCCCAGGGATGGTGCAGGAGGAGGCTGGGTGAGCGCTGCATGGGACCCTCAGACAGTGGTCACATGGAAACCTGAGTTGGCATGGCTGGTGCTGGTGGTCTCAGACCACGTGTGTCAGTGGGGTCTGGCTTCCTGCCCCTGATGCCCAGTTGTCCCCTGCATGTGGGAGCGAGTGAGGAGGGAGGAAGACACCCTCGTGGTTCCAGCCTCCTGTGCCAGCTGTGTCCGGGACAGGAGCGTCTCCCATAGGCCTTGTCCTTGGGGCTACCAAGTGCAGACTCAGAGCACTGAGTGGCATGGACACCTGTCACGGGCTCCCGGCTGCTTTTGCTTCATCTTATGAGTTTTCTAATGGATCGTTTAAAAAACCTTGGGAGAGTCACCAAACTCCACCATCTACATTTCAGGAAGTTGAATTGCAGGTGCCATTTGGAGCAGTGTGAAAGCCAGGAGAGACAGTCATCCTCGGGATGAGCCCAGAACGTCCTCTGAAGAAGGCAGGTGCTGGCCAGTGCCCCAGCCTTCCCGCTGAGCCCCTTACTTCTCTCTGCAATGTGACCAGGGGCAGCGCCACCTCCCCGCCCAGCCTCGGGTCTCACCACGGCTGCTGAAGTGCTTTGTGCTGGTGTTTCAAAGAGAAAAGTGGAGATGGTTTGAGCTTGATGGGCACAGTCGCACGAACCAAAGCTGAGTCACAAACTACTTTAAAATTCAGCACATTTAATATTTTCCTATTTTCCTGGGGAATTCTCTTGACCTCTTACCTTACTTAGGTTTTTCATCTTCTTCTTTTTTTGTTTTTTATTTTGTTTTGTTTTGAGATGGAGTCTTGCTCTTGTTGCCCAGGCTGGAGTACAGTGGCACGATCTCGGCTCACTGCAACCTTCACCTCCCGGGTTCAAGCGATTCTCCTGCCTCAGCATCCCAAGTAGCTGGGACTACAGGCGCCCGCCACCACGCCTGGCTAATGTTTTGTATTTTTAGTAGAGACGGGGTTTCACCGTGTTAGCCAGGATGGTCTTGATCTCCTGACCTTGTGATCTGGCCCGCCTCGGCCTCCCAAAGTGCTGGGATTACAGGCGTGAGCCACCACGCCCGGCCGCAGGCAGATACGTTTTATGGCGTCAATGAGGGAGTAAACAGCATGCCGTTCTGGGCTCCATTGGGCAGAGCTGCTCAGAACGCTCTTCCAGGGAGTCCTCACGGCAGGTGCCTCATCCCCCACAGCGGCACCCAAAACACACCTGCCCGGCTCTCCACAATTTGCCTGGGACTGAGGGGTTCCCGGGACTGAGGGGGTTCCCTGGACTGAGGGGTTCCCGGGACTGAGGGGTTCCCGGGACTGAGGGGGTTCCCTGGACTGAGGGGTTCCCGGGACTGAGGGGGTTCCCTGGACTGAGGGGTTCCCGGGACTGAGGGGTTCCCGGGACTGAGGGGTTCCCGGGACTGAGGGGGTTCCCGGGACTGAGGGGGTTCCCGGGGCTGAGGGGTTCCCGGGGCTGAGGGGGTTCCCGGGGCTGAGGGGTTCCCGGGGCTGAGGGGGTTCCCGGGACTGAGGGGGTTCCCGGGACTGAGGGGGTTCCCGGGACTGAGGGGTTCCCGGGACTGAGGAGGTTCCCGGGGCTGAGGGGGTTCCAGGGACTGAGAGGTTCCCGGGGCTGAGGGGGTTCCCGGGACTGAGGGGGTTCCCGGGACTGAGGGGTTCCCGGGACTGAGGGGGTTCCCGGGGCTGAGGGGGTTCCAGGGACTGAGGGGTTCCCGGGGCTGAGGGGGTTCCCGGGACTGAGGGGGTTCCCGGGACTGAGGGGTTCCCAGGGCTGAGGGGGTTCCCGGGACTGAGGGGTTCCCGGGGCTGAGGGGGTTCCCGGGACTGAGGGGTTCCCGGGGCTGAGGGGGTTCCAGGGACTGAGGGGGTTCCCGGGACTGAGGGGTTCCCGGGACTGAGGGGTTCCAGGGACTGAGGGGTTCCCGGGACTGAGGGGGTTCCCGGGACTGAGGGGTTCCCGGGACTGAGGGGTTCCCGGGACTGAGGGGTTCCCGGGACTGAGGGGTTCCTGGGACTAGGACTTTCAGTGCACAACCCGGGAAAGTCGCCGACAAACTTGGCCCAAGTGGCCGCCGCCTTCCTTGGCACCTTTGTGAAATTTCCGACCTTGCCCAAGGCCGACTCTGCTGCTTCCTCTTCTCCGGCCTGCCTGTCCTCCTCTCCTCACGCTCCTGATCTGACAGGGTGCACATTTCCTGCGTGTCCGCCCGTCTTCCTTCACCAGCACACGAGCTCCCAGCAAGCAGGGACTTTTTCCTGCTGTGCTCAGAGCCTTCACCTCGGCTGCTGGTCTTGTGCTGGGCACTTTGTTGGAGTTCAATCAATATTCCTCAAATGGACAAAAGTTGGTATTATAATCCCTCTCCCCAGGGTGCATTCAGGCCACCCCAAACCAGGCAGGGGCTACTCAGAAACAACTGATCCTCCTCTAATATGAAAGGGCACACAATCCAGGATTTGCTGTTCTCGCAGAATTTCTCCTGATGTTCGAGCCTCCATCGTGGTGTGTCCCAGGAGGAAGGCAACGCTCCTGGAGGACCCGTGCCCAGCCCTGGAGCTGCCCTCCTGGGTTCAGATGCCTCGTGCCCAGCCCCGGAGCTGCCCTCCTGGGTTCAGATGCCTCCGGTTCAAACAGTCCCCATGGACGCCCATGGAGTTGGGTGGAAAGTGTTCTCAGAGCCTCCCTCGATGGGAATTTCTAAGGAAAGAGGTTTTCAAAGACTTATTTTTAGCAGAAGCAGCTAAAACATGGTATTGTATGACTCACTACTCATCTATGAATTAGAACTTGAGGAATTCTCTTTATAAACGTTCCTTGGACTCAACAGTAGGATTCTAAGTGGACATTTTATTTGTTGTTCATTGGTTTGTTCAGGGTGAGTTGGAATATGTAATACCAAATAAATGATAAAGATCCGCACAGCTCAGGAAGGTAGTGTCACCTTCCAACTGCCTGTTTTCAATGCACTGAAAAGAAGCTTCTGAGCACCATTGTCTCATCCTCCAGTGGCCCCAGCTCCCCACCTGCACCCGCACACAGGTCCCCCGCACACCCTCTGGCCCTGCAGTCCCATCCTCAGGGTTGTGCACACAGATGCCCCTGCACACACCCTCTGGCTCTGCAGTCCCATCCTCAGGGTTGTGCACACAGGTGCCCCTGCACGCACCCTCTGACCCTGCAGTCCCGTACTCAGGGTTGTGCATTCTGAAGGATAAGTGGGAGGGGGCATATCCTGGGACCCCCATCTGCAGGAATGTGATGAGCTTCAGGAAGGGCAGCCATATGAAAGCCTACCTCTATGAAAAAGGAGCGCCCAGGAGACATCAGCTATGTTTAGAAGCAGGAGGAAGATGAAAAACCAAAGCGTTAAAACAGGCATATGCAGGAAACCCGCTTTCTCCCCTTCCCTGGGTTGATGATGACGAGGACGGTCACGCTTGGATGAAAGGTCTCCCTGGAGGTTGTCTTCACCATAGGCCGGGGTCCCATAGTGTGTGGAGCAATCATGGTGGACACTGATCTGAGGAGAACAGGCTGCCCGGCCGAGGAGAGGGGCCTCTCCAGGTGAGTCCTCCAGGCCTGCGGGGAGGTGAGTGAGAGCCTCTCTGAGCTAGTGGACTTGCCTTCTTTTCTACAGGGTGGTCATTTCACATTGTATGGCTGCAAACACCCATCTTTCCCTGTGGGCAAGCAAATAGCTTTGGAAGGGGGGTCTAGCTTGGCTTCCCAGGGCATTGGCAGAAGGCAGGTGACCCCGAGTGTTTGAGAAAACAACCACAATTCATATTAACACCAGCGATGCCACGTTTCCTAATGTGCTTCAATGACAAAAAATAGGAAGTTGTAAGTCCTCCGTGAACTGGCCAGGGCCTAAGTATCAGCTGTAAAAGTGACCTCCTGTCTATTGTGTGGGTCACAAAAGGAATGCGAGGAAATTAGTGATTGTGATAGCCAGTTGTTCCCATTCAAATGAAGAAATGGGGTTTCCAAACAGACACGTACCACTAACAGCCATGTGGAGCAGATAGGGTTCTAAATTCTCATGCTTTGGGCTATTTTGGTGGTACTTTTATGAAAAAATAAAAGCATAGCATCTTCTTTGGTGCACATATATTTTCTTTAAATAAGAGCCCTCCAAGACCACAGTGAGACTCCTGTTCTCAAGCCCCAGCCACAGCATCAGCATCATGTGGACCTACGCTCTGGAAATGAGAAAACAACTGTGTCAGCCCATGCGGCTGCAACACTTCTGATTTTGAAGGCTAAAAAAGTTGCTTTTCTAGAAATGCATATGAAAGAAAATTCTGTTTCCAATAACCACCACCACACACCCCTAATGTGCACTTTGAAATTCCCTTGTTCAGAGTATATTGACTGGCATTAGGTACATCGGTATACACAGAACATGCAAAATGATATCGCTCTCTGTATCCCCCGATGCCATGGGCACCTCTAAAGATCTTGTCTGTTATGCTTCTCCTGGGTGTGTTTGGTGGAGAAGTGGGTAGAGGGAATTCAGTGTGGAACCTGAAAGCACAGGCTTCGAACTCAGGCAGAACTTGGATTTGAATCTTGTCTTTCATACAAATTATCTGTGTGACCACGGGCAACAGACTTAACTCTCTAATCTTCACGTTTCTCCTCTGCTGTGAGAAAAACACTCACTTCAGAGAGGTGCTGTGAAAGCTCTCACAGATGATGCAGAGCCTGCGGTTACCAAACATCAGCCATGATTGTTATTTGATTAATACTATCTGCTGTTCTCATTATATGAGGATGCATTATGGTGATTTTCAGTGAGATAAAAAGCACAGAAATTAAACAGTTGGGCTCTGCTCCTGGGCCTGGGGTGTGAGGAGGCCATCAGAGCTGAGAATAGGTGTCCATCCATCACTCTGTCAGCACACAGGCCCGGGGTGCCAACCCCTGGGCTCTGCAGTGTGGAGCGTGAGGGTGAGGGGTTCCCAAAGCCGGCTCTGCCTCAGGAAAGGTCAGGGATGCCCATTGCATCCCTCCCAGTTGCAGGTGAGGCTCCAGCAGCAGCCAGAGTGTGAGGGGAGTGGCATGAATACGGCAGATGAGTCTCACAGAGCACCAGAGAGGACAGCTCCTAGAAGACCACATGTGTGTGGGCACACACGGCAGCCGCCCTCACTGGCCCAATGCATGCCAAGCCCTCTGAGCCCTGGCCTGGCCCAGATAGCCCGGTTTAGGGCTGGCCCTGCCTCCACATACGCGTGTTGGGTGCAGCTGGCCGGCTTCCCTGGGTGGTGTCAGAGCCCCATCTCCCATCCGCATCTCTGCAGCTCCTTCCCACCTTCCTCTCCCAGCTTCAGATACAGCTCTGAGGAAACCGGACTCTCACACCTACGTGAGCTCTGCGCCTCTTTCTCAATGCTTCTTTGAACCTTTGCCGCGGACTGAGGATTCTTTTGTGCTGACTGCGAATTTCTGAAACAAGCTCATGCAAATTTCCCACATTCTGCCTTTTACCAATCAGCTCACCCCTTCTCAAATTTCAGGCTAAACCCCAGGATCATGCAGAATGAGACAAAAGGCAGTGACTGAGGGGGCACATCACCCACAAAGGCGGCGCTTCAGCCTCCAGGGCTTCAGGGATGAGGCCGTTTCTTGAACGTAGGCGATTTAGGAATCTGTTTCCATCCACCGGATAAAACGTACTAATCCAGAGAGAAAAATCTCATCCAACCTGGCTTTGATTTATTAGGGAGAACTTCTGGGATATTCTTTATTGCCTGGGTGATATGAGGAACAGGTGACATGATGCTGAAGAGCAGTTACATGGACATTAGCATGGAGCACAGCATCAGGCCTCTTTCTGTGGGCAGCAGGGCTCCATCCACACCCCTCCAGGCACCACTGGGACTTCGAAAATGGGGGTCTTCACCACTGCAGTCCTCAGGGCTGTGGTGATCATGGCTGTGGTCTTTGGGATTGTGGTGATCATGGCTGTGGTGCTCACAGTCATTGTATTTATGGCTGTGGTGTTCATGGTTGTGGTGATCATGGTTGTGGTGATCATGGCTGTGGTGTTCATGGTTGTGGTGATCATGGTTGTGGTGTTGATGGCTGTGATGTTCATGGTTGTGGTGATCGTGGTTGTGGTATTCAAGGTTGTGATGTTCATGGCTGTGGTGTTCATGGCTGTGGTGATCATGGTTGTGGTGTTCATGGTTGTGGTGTTCATGGTTGTGGTGATCATGGTTGTGGTGTTCATGGTTGTGATGTTCATGGTTGTGGTGATCATGGCTGTGGTGTTCATGGTTGTGGTGATCATGGTTGTGGTGATCGTGGTTGTGGTGTTCATGGCTGTGGTGATCATGGCTGTGGTGTTCATGGTTGTGGTGTTCATGGTTGTGGTGTTGATGGCTGTGGTGTTCATGGTTGTGGTGTTCATGGCTGTGGTGTTCATGGTTGTGGTGTTGATGGCTGTGGTGTTCATGGTTGTGGTGATCATGGTTGTGGTGTTCATGGTTGTGATGTTCATGGTTGTGGTGATCATGGCTGTGGTGTTCATGGTTGTGGTGATCATGGTTGTGGTGATCGTGGTTGTGGTGTTCATGGCTGTGGTGATCATGGTTGTGGTGTTGATGGCTGTGGTGTTCATGGTTGTGGTGTTCATGGTTGTGGTGTTGATGGCTGTGGTGTTCATGGTTGTGGTGTTCATGGTTGTGGTGTTCATGGTTGTGGTGTTGATGGCTGTGGTGTTCATAGTTGTGGTGTTCATGGCTGTGGTGTTCATGGCTGTGGTGATTGTGGTTGTGGTGTTCGTGGCTGTGGTGTTCATGGTTGTGGTGTTCATGGTTGTGGTGTTGATGGCTGTGGTGTTCATGGTTGTGGTGATTGTGGTTGTGGTGTTCATGGCTGTGGTGTTCATGGTTGTGGTGATTGTGGTTGTGGTGTTCGTGGCTGTGGTGTTCATGGTTGTGGTGTTCATGGTTGTGGTGTTGATGGCTGTGGTGTTCATGGTTGTGGTGATTGTGGTTGTGGTGTTCATGGCTGTGGTGTTCATGGTTGTGGTGTTCATGGTTGTGGTGTTGATGGCTGTGATGTTCATGGTTGTGGTGATCATGGTTGTGGTGTTGATGGCTGTGATGTTCATAGTTGTGATGTTCATGGCTGTGGTGTTCATGGTTGTGGTGTTCATGGTTGTGGTGTTGATGGCTGTGATGTTCATAGTTGTGATGTTCATGGCTGTGGTGTTCATGGTTGTGGTGTTCATGGTTGTGGTGTTGATGGCTGTGATGTTCATAGTTGTGATGTTCATGGTTGTGGTGTTCATGGTTGTGGTGATCATGGTTGTGGTGTTGATGGCTGTGATGTTCATGGCTGTGGTGATCATGGCTGTGGTGCTCACGGTCATGGTATTTAGGGCTGTGATGTTCATGGCCATGGTGTTCCAAGCTGTGGATCTTCACAGCCGTGCTCCTGGCTTTGGTCTTCAGGGCTGTGTTTCTCAGGGCTGAGACAGTCAGGAGGCCACATTTCTGGCTCTTCCTCCTTCTCCTCTTTGTTGGCATTGGCTGCTGCCCTGAGTTTGCCCTGCCATGCATACTTCTTCCCCTGTCTTCCTAGCCACCAGTCTATGAGTAATTAGATGGGCAGGTGATGAAATCCTGGAAGACAGAATGTCCTGATCCTCAAATGAGCACCATACACTGGACCCCCCAATCAGCACAGTAAAGATGACGCCCAATTCCAAATCAGAAGACTCAAGATCTATGCTTCTTAGATGCAAATAAGGTGGCTTAACGTGATGGCTGAGAGCTCCTGATGTGAAGTTTAAGAGCCTGGACTCAAATTTTGACTGTGCTGCAGCAAGTTACGTGGCCTTGGGCAAGTTAATGCACCACTCTCTGTGTCTTGTCTTATCTCCACAGGGCTGAAAAGAGCAATGACCTCCAGGGTTGTGAGGAATAAGTGAGATCGTGGAAGGGCTCAGTCCTGTTAGAGCGTGAATGTTCTATATTAGTTAATTTTTACTGTTCATTTTGATTGTGATGTATTCCTAGTGCCAAGTGCACTGGTTTCTCAGA
Organism: Pongo abelii; assembly: GCF_028885655.2. Lineage (NCBI taxonomy): Eukaryota > Metazoa > Chordata > Mammalia > Primates > Hominidae > Pongo > Pongo abelii. The sequence continues at coordinate 93,827,143 of NC_072002.2, read as the reverse complement.
GTCACAGTCCCCCAGGCTTCTGGCTTCTCTGCCTCTACCTGTGGGGCTCAAGCCTGGCTTACATGCTGGGCTGGGGGAGACTCGATGCCAACTCCTCCATTATCTTATTCTTCATTCTGTTAATTCAGGGTTCCTAAAGCAGGCAAACAAACAAATAAACAAACAAACGATTAAGCAAACAAAAAGTGCCCTTCTCCAGTACAAAAAAGAAAGAAAGGAAGAAAGGAAGAAAGAAAAGCGAAAGAGAGAGAAAGAAAGAGAGAGAAAGAGAAAGCAAGCTGCTGTGGGTCAGGTCCCATAAGTACGAGTTCGGAGTAATCAGTGCAGGGGTCCAGGCCTCTTTGTCCTTCCCTCTGCCTCTTGCTCCTGCGGGGACCACAGATGGAGCAGGGCAGGGCTGGACCAGGAGCCTCTGCCCGGGCATGGAGGGTGTACATCTCACCCTGGGCTGTGGCCCATGGAGGAACCAGGGTTCAGAAATGGGGTCCTTGCCTGCAGAATTGCTGAAACTGAGAGAGGCATGGTGGCCACTGAAATTGGGGTCTGCAGTTCAGGCTAGGGGCCTGTGGAGCACTGGGTGGTGAGTGTGTAGTTTTGGTTATGAGTCACTGAAAGTCAACATCCGGCCTCTCTGTGATGGTGTAGGCATGTGGTGAGCAAGAAGGGCAGCAGCCCTGATGTCCCTTCTTCTCCACAGAGCCACACTGGCTGAGGGTCTGGGGACATGGCACAGACGAAGTCCTTTCACTGCCAAGAAGCCTCAACAATGGGTTCCTGCCCCTCACGGACCTGGAGCTGGGGGAGGAAGTGGAAAGGCACTGGCTTGGACGGAGAAAAGCCCCTCAGCTGAGCCCCTAAGAAGGGGTCCCCAGTGGAGGTGTCGGGGCAGGCATGCAGATGTGGAAAGAGTGTGGCCGGCAGGGGCCGGAGTCCACAGCGCAGCTCTCCAGAGGCTGCCGCAAGACGCTGGCCGGGTGAGGCCTTTATAATTGTCTGTGGCAGGGCCTGAAGGGTCCCATGAAGGATTTGGGGCTGGATCCAACTCCTAAGGCCAGGAGGGCAAACGGGATGTGGGAGCACGTGGAGCTGGCGTCTGGGGCTGGTGGCTGATGGGGGTCCTGCTGGATGGTGGAGGGTGTTAAGGTGGGCCTGGCTTAGAGGGAAAGAGTTTGTTGCCATGCAAAGAACATCCAGGTCCTAAACACAGGGAGCAGAGATGGCGTTAATGAGTTTACACCCTCTATGTGAAGGAAGATGTCCAGCAGAGCCCAGAGTAGAAGTAAAATGTGGGGAAACCCATGGCCAAGCTGCATCTCGTCTCATGCGTTTCCTCAACTGCGGAGCTCTTCTCCATTCGTCCGTCCGTCCGTCCGTCCGTCCGTCCATCCATCCATTCGTATCCCCAAGGCACACAGAGCCCCTGCTCTGAGATGGTGCTGCCCCGCAAGCTGAGATGCTTTGCTGACCCCTGCCTTGAGCACACACTGCACCGTCTTTGTTGTCTCCACAGTCTCCCTACACAGTTAGTTCCATGCCACGGTCAGGGCCGTGGAAAAGTCCACGTTCTGATGTTTTCACAGGTGCAGGTGCTTTGGCCTTCAGTCACGGATTCCACCAATGGCACTAGCGCCCTTTGCTCAGATGGACAGGGACGCCGGACACATGCCCCTCAGAGGGACACAGCGCAGCCTTGATCTCACTGTGGACCTAGACCTCCCAGCTGCACGGCCCTGCTGACCTTAGTGCCTCCTTACGGGGGATCCAGCCCACGCGCCCCAGGAGAGAAGCCAGAGGGAGGTTTCTGAGCCCGAGCTGCTCCTGTGAGGTTAACATTATGCCACTGACGTGCCAGAGTAGCCAAAAATGCACGCAATTAACTAACAGTGGATTGATATTTTCCATTTTAAATTTTGTCTTAAAAAGTTTCAGAAGTGAATGTAAAGTCTCCTAATTGAAAAATATTATGAAAATATGGAGAACATGGTGTGTTTTATTTTTATTTATCAGTTTGCTATCATAGCAACCCTGCTTTCCCTTCATCTTCACATGTGTTTATGTACATACGTACACACACGTATGGCAAAATGCTGAATTTTCACATTTCATTGGTTAATTTTCATTTCTGACCAGCAAGGGGTCAGAAGCATGTCCTCCCTGCAGGGACCCCCCGGATTTCTCAGCACCTCTGAGCAGGCTTGGTGTGACGCTGAGGAGAAGCAGCGTCTAGAGCCTTCTAGGCAAGTGAGGAGCATATCACAGTGCTCACTGTGGATACCCATCAGCCACATGGTGCCCAGGCCAGCCTGGCAGGCTGAGCGTTGGGTGTGGTGTGGACGTGTGGTCTCGCTGCCCGCCCCTGAGGTGCTGAGGTCTGGGCCTGTGTTCTCACCACAGGTCTGTGATGAGGCCCGTGGGAAGATCTGCTCAGCCCAGGTGCTTCCAAGAGTGGTCACGTGGCCTTGGTCTGAGCCCCTGAGGACGCCAGCAGGAGGGCTTGAAGTCAGGCTGCCCAGCCTGGTACACAGGGGGTCCTGTGGTGTTCTGCCAGGTGAGGCTTGGGGGTGCAGGATGGAAACCCTGGGATTTGGAGGGTTGGCGGTTTAAGGGCCAGGGCTCATCAACCACTGGAAGTAGGTTGATACCTGGAATGTGCCTGAACTTCTGGGCTGATCTCCACATTTTTGACTCTGATGCTGTTTGCAGGGGGAGCAGTGCTGGCTGAGAAGACATGGCGAACACTGAATGAGCTCGTTCTCTGCAGCAAAGTTGAGCCTTGGGCTTGGCATCTTTTAGCAAAAGATTTATGGTCACATCTCAAATAACTTTGTGTAGCAGAATGCTGAATTTTCACATTTTATTGGATAATTTTCATTTTGGGCTATTGGTCCGAAACTCGTGACAGAAAGATATCACTTGACAATAGTATCATTCATCAAGTAAGAGAGACTAATTATCTTAGTTTGAATGTGGATTTAAATTCATTCATCCTGCAAGTCCCTAAATATTGGATTGTCGATTTGAAAAATTGACTATGCTTTTCATTTATGTTACACAGATCATATTAGATGCAACAGTCTATCAATTACAGTTGCAAATGTGGTATTTGGGACTCTGTGTAACATATCGTTATTATTCATAGACATCAGGTGCTGGATGGAGAGCAGGAAAGCAGCCTAGTGGGAGGTTCGGTGCCACCGTGTTCTTTTGGATCCTTAACTGACAGATGTGAAAACAAAGCCGCTGACGTGGATCCGACAAGCCCGGCGACCGCGCAGCTGCGGCATGGAAAGGAGCGGTGGTTTCAACTGAGGTTGACCTTGACTTCTGCTTACAACATGTCCTTCTTCATGAAGATTTTCCCGTTTATGTATCACACGACTTTAAAAATATTCCTATTTGTGATCAAACTTTCCCTGTACATGTGGGAAAGGTGGTCTGTGGGTAAATTGAGTCAGCTTTCTACAACGAGAGGGAGAAAGACAGGAGGGTCCTGCCTGGTGGAGGAGCAGGCAGCTGGGGTGTGGGGGTTTATGCCCTGTGAGCTGAGGACCGAGAACAGGGCAGAGTGAGGCTGGCAAGGCCTGGCCCGGGACTTACACAGGGATGTTCCTGAAGCTGGTGTCTGCGCCCCCCTCGGTGCCAGCCCTGGGGAGGCAAGGGCTTGGCCCTCATTAGAGGCATGGCACCTGGTTCTGCCCGGACTTACCCAGATCTGGGAACATGATTTTGGAGTTCCTTTTTACAAACCAAAGGGAGGATTCCTGGATTGGGCCAGAAAATCCTCGATGTTGCTGTGGGTTTCACGTCTAATTGGCAGATTGTTATGGGGAAGATGCCTCGTGTTTATCTGATGCTCTCCATGTGGACAGTTTAGTGAAAAGGATTGCATTTCAAAGGAAGACCTGGAGTCCACAAGGCCTGCTGGCTCTAGCTCGTTTCCCATCTCAGTGGGATGAGCCTCCACCCACGTTCTCAGGTACACCTCCTGCCATCGGGTTCTACTTGATTTAGACCCTGAACCATTTTGTGATTGGGCAAAAGTACCTTGGAAGACTCAGTACCTGTTAGCCTGATCCTGGGTTCTGTGGGGCTAGCACTAAGTGGACTTCCAGGATATCATCGTGGACCCAGTGGCACTCCAGGAGTGCTGGCTGCCCGCGGCTCCAAGGGTGCTGATGCGGTCTCCTGCCCTGGGGTGTAACTCCATGTGCCAAGGCCACGTGCACCTCCCTCGGGCCCCTTTCTGACTCTGCTCCACTCCACGTTCTGTCATCTGCGCACCAGGCACCTGCTGAGCACCCACAAAGACATGGCCACCCCCTCCTAGGCATTGCACACGCTGAGGAGGGCCGTGGTGGGAACAAGACTCAGCCCCCTGACCACTGAGGGTCCTGTCCTGGGCATGTCCACACTTGCGTTCCACACTGGTTCTTGGGGAAACCCCTGCCACCCTTCCCAGCCTCCTCCACAGGGTCCTGACCTCACGGACTCAGGCGTGGCCCATGCTTTTAGTGCCGTCGTCAAGCTCACCTCTCGACAGCTCAGAGTCCTGGTTCCCAGGCCCAGGTACTGGGACCTGTGTGGATTCCAATTGTGGAGACCACCCTGTGGACGCTGCTCCATCCAGCTGAATCTCCCTGGTACTCTCTGGCCGGAATCAACACGCTGCTGGCTACTCCCTTGGATGCCCATCTCATCTGCTCACCTGTGGCCCTCAACAGTCACCCTCTGCTCCTGGGCCACTTTCTCCAGCACTTGTGCCCTCTAAGGCAGGAAAATTGTGTGCCTGGTCCTAGCTCCTTTATTTTCCTCTCCTGGGCCATTTTGAGGAACAATAAACTCACACCTGAAGCTTAAATTACTACACAAAAGGTGGTATTGTAATATTTTTCATTTTAATTGCAAAATTAACGTGGAATTATGGATCTAATTAATTCACACTTATTTGGATGAACAGCCCAATAGACAGAAGTTTGAAAGCTGAGAGAATATAGATTATTTTGTAAGATATATTACCAAAGAATTTTGGAAATGGAAGATTCTTACATGAAAGGATTGTTAATGTGATTGCTTTAAAAATATAACCTATATTGGCAATTAATGATATAATATGTAATTTAGAACAACTAGTTAATTTGGTAGAATCATTTTGTCAGAATTTGTAAGAAAATAATGCTTTAAATCTTTTTAACTGATCAAAACACTTTAAAATATTTGAGAAACATCCAGCTGTGTGGAGATTGCTATGAGAAATTAGGCTCACCCAATTTTTTCTTTCCTCCATTACTCATGTCTGTGTGTGCGCAAGTACTATTAAAAACTTAAGTAGGAAGTGAATTATGTAACAGCTATTACTGTCAAACATCACACTTGTTTCGTCAGCCCTAAGAGGCCAACTATACGTCTGTGGTTATCATCCCTGCCTTCAGGCTGGGGTGAAAAATAGAAGCTTCTTGATAGAATTTCCACTTCCTCTTACTCTAACCTCACAGAGTTTTCTAAATCCCCTTAGAATGGTGGCCAGATTTCTGCCAGACCATCCACCTTTGCAAGGTAATATTTCTTTCAACCACGATTCATGCGATTGATTATACTGTTATTTAATGGAAAGAGGTGGCTCCTATAATGTGCATTGAGGAGGTGGATTCTTGATATAATAAATACACCTGCTGCTGTGTGCAAGGTGACCAACTGGATGCTGCTATTGCTGCCTGACAGCCCCGCCATAGCTGCTTTCCACATCCAGCTTTGCTTCGCAGGGCAATCCTGGCCCCTCTTTATCTGTCTGAATAACTCAAAGGCAGTCCCTTCCCTCCAGAGGGCTTTCCTTGCTCAATTGCTTTATGATGCTAGTTTGTTTATAACAATATCACATTTCAGTGGGGAGCCAGCTGGCTACTCTTCAAATTAAGAACAGATACAGTACCTGACTCTGCAGAGAGCAAGGAAACTGACCATTTAGATCAGCATTATTGTCCCTTTGAATTTTTAAATGACTCCTGAGATCATACGCTGCCTGCTAAGCCTTTGTTATTGGTTAATGAGCACTGTGCTGGTCAACAGAAAGCTTTGTTAACGTCCCACTCATAACTTATAAACAAATTCAGCTAGGAGAAAATTTTTGTTTAACACATGGATGCCAGATATTTGAAGAGTTCTTAGAGATTCCAAACTGGAAACACTTTGTTGTGGTTAATGTGAATATCAAATCTGGAGTGACAATTAGCATTGGACAATGCTCTAAAAGTGGGCTTGGCAAGTCCCTGAGACTCTCTGCCAGCGCATTTTTCATGGATGGCAGCAAATTACTCCCCTGCTCTTCCATTCATCTTCCTCAATTGCTGACCCTGATGGATTCCAGCCCTTCTGTGTCTGCACCGTCTTTCTGATGAAAAGGTACGCATTATGCATAGACTGTCTAACTGATGTTTAAGCTGGTCTGATGTTTGTTAATCACAATTAAAAAAAGGGAACTCTATTAATTTGTGGTCAGAACTCTTGGACAGACAGTGATAACTTGAGAAACGTAGTTCCTCAAATTCCGGTCATATCCTACTCGTCTGCACCTCTGTCTTTGCTCGGCTATATTCTCTGCGAGTCACCCTGCTTCAGGTAGCATCTTCGTGTCTGGTGCAATCAGGGTAGGGTATAGCGTTTTTGGTAGAACTGGGCCTTTACCCAGCCTCTAAAGGCCGAGTCTTTAAGCTGTTTTGGTTAAAGGCTGGGCCAGCACACAGAAAGCTAAGGTGCCACCTATATACTATGACTTAATGAGACCTAAATTACTCATATACCCCAGCATCTGTCTTAGCCTGCCAAGTGACAGAATTTAACTGCTATAGGTAAAGTTGTCACTCCAGAAGACCCTATTTGAAAACATAACAACTAATTAGCAGGAGTGATACATTCACTCATTGGTATCTATTAGTTCATTAGAGTGAAGCCACCCTTAGATCATGAGATGTTGCAGGCTGGTGTTGCTACAGCTGTATGATGATTAAGGTGAAGCTTATGTCCATTGTTTTCTTAACATTAAAAAGTACAGTGTGCCATTTACAAATGGTGTTTGGCTGTAGTAGGGTAGTAGAGACTCCAAATGATCATGGCTTAAATAAATTAGATTTTTTTTTCTCTTGAGAAGTCTGGAGACAAGCAATTCAGGGCTGGTGCGGCAAGTCCACGACATCCCAGGGTGCTTTTATCTCTTGGTCCCGCCATCCTTAATGCCTCCTTGCTTTCTCCCCCTGAAGTTACCCTGTGGTCACAGGATGCTTGCTGACTTCTAGCCATTGTTTTCACATTCCAGGTCAGAAGAAGAAAGATGTAGAGAAAGGCAAAGGGGGCACAAAATTCAAGTTCCTTTTTGGAAACTTCACTCTATCACTGTAAATTACATATTTTTGGAAATTCCTAGGTGCGAGACAGGCTGGAAATAAAGGCAATAGCTGGGCATATCGCCACTTCAGAGGAAATCAGGGAAAAAGGGGGAAATAGGAATGCTTGTCAAGGAACTCTCATTTCCTATCACAACAGAGGAGTACAAATTATCAGAGGGACTCTGGCAATGTGTATTCTGCTTGGGGGAACTATCACCTGGGGAGAAGAAGCTGATGTGGTCTATTCAAGTTGGATGCAGAGATCAATGCCAGAGCTCGTGCTTTAGCTGGGAAAGTGCCCCTGCTGTCTGTCCACAGGAGCCTTGGAGGACTTCCTACTCTTCATGTGACATGACCCAGGAGAGGCGTGCCAGCCTCAGCTCAGCTCGCTGCCAGCTGAAAACTTCAAAAGAACATCAAGATCAGCTTCTCACAGTGTTTGAAAGGATTTGTAATTCATTCTCACCCTACATAGACTTGAGCCACTCTGTTGTTACAATTACGTGTTTTGTTTCCCATATAAACTTGCTTTCTAATTCTTAATATTTTGGAATCCTCTTATTGGTGACTATTCCTGCAGTTTCTAAATTAACTGGTAAAATGTATGTCCGACAAGGAAGAAAGAAGAAAAAAGCCCACTGAACTGAGCTGCAAGGGGCTTGGCCAACCCATTCTGTAGCTCAGATACTTTCACACACCAGCCTCACTCCAGATGGGATCAGCAAATGGCCTGTTATTTCAGGTCTCAGAAGTGTGACACTGTTCATGAGTCACAGAAGCAACCAATGCTTGTTCATGAATGCAGGGAATCTACTGCGTTTCTGCGTTTTAAATAAAAATGATGAATCAAGATTTTCAAAAAGGCAGATACTTTCAACTGTCTACAGTGGGAGCTCACCTTATTACCCACCTAGACTGTCTACACTGGGAGCTCACTTACTCCCCATCCCAGCTGTCTGCACTGGGAGCTCACCTTAATATCCATCTCATCTGTCTACACCGGGGAACTCATCTTCTTACCCACATCAGTGTCAACACTGGGAGTTTACTAGTTTACTTACTACTCATCTCGACTGTCTACACCAGGGAGTTCACCTTATTCCTTATCATGATTGTCTACACTGGATAATCCACTTACTTATCATCTTGATTTTCTACACTGGGGAGCTGGCCTTACTCCCCATCTGGATTGCACACAGCGGGGCTCACTCTACTCTCCCTCTGGACTGTCCACACTAGGGGCTGGCCTCACTCTTCAGTAATGCACCCGGCACCGAGGGGGCGGTGCCCGTGACAGTGGCAGTCACTCTGAAGTGGGAACTGGCTCCTATGTGGTGCAAATGCCTCTGCAGCTCCCAGGCAGTCCCCAGACTCCCCCGTGAGCGGGTAAGTGGTGAGGGCGGAGAGGCGAGTCATGGCCGCCCTTGAGGACCATCCAGCTTGGAATCTGGGAGACCAGGAGGTACTGCAGAGGTGCGGCTGGAGCCTGGGGGCTGAGGAGAGACAGGAGACTGGATGATGTGTTTGGAGTATTCATGGTCAGCTTTGGGGGCTGCTTACCCTTCCCTCTTTTGAAAACAGTGCTGGCCTCTGGTCTGGGAAAGGAGCTGGCCTGTGGTCTGGCTGGAAGCTGGGGCACCCGTGCTGGGAAGGTTGTGCTATTTCTGTGAACGGTGTCCCTTTGCTGGGATGTGCCCACGACTCCAGCTATGAAACTAGAAGAGAACGGACTCGTTTGTCAAGACGTTAAATGACCTGAGCGACACTTCAGCCTCAGGGACCAGCGTCAGCGATGTCTGTTTTAATCTTCAAAATGTGTGTTTGGCTTTCCACCCTCTGAGCTAAACAAACTTTGGTTTCCCTTCCCTCTTGTCAATATATCATGCTTTATAGCACATTGCATGATTAAAAAGAGAGAGAAACATCTAGTGCAAGAACCCTCTGTGTGGCCTCATAAAATATTAATGGATTCAGAGAGGAAACGTGAACTCAACATCCGCTCGCATGCACTGGCTTGTGCTGGGTCTGGTTTCGGTGGTGGTGAGGCCACGCGTGCTCAGAGCAGGCCTCGGCCAGGCCTGCTCCTGGGAAGAACCTGCAGGAAAGGCCGGAGTCACTGCCAGTCCAGAAAATGCTGTGTGGTATGTGGGTGGTGTGTGGTGTGGTGTGTGGTCTGTGGCATGGTGTGTGGTGTGGTGTGTGGTGTGTGTGGTGTGTGCTGTGTGGTGTGGTGTGTGCTGTGTGGTGTGTGCTGTGTGGTGTGGTGTGTGGTGTGTGCTGTGGTGTGTGCTGTGTGGTGTAGTGTGTGCTGTGTGGTGTGGTGTGGTGTGTGGTATGTCGTGTGGTGTGTGGGTGCCGTGTGGTGTGTGTCTGGTGTATGCTGTGTAGTGTGGTGTGTGCTGTTTGGTGTGTGCTGTGTGCTGTGTGTGTGGTGTATGGTGTGTGTGGGGTGGTGTGTGGTGTGGGGTATGTGTGGTGTGTGGGTGGTCTGTGGTGTGTGGTGTATGGTGTGTGCTATGTGGTATGTGGTGTGGTGTGATGTGTGCTGTGTGCTGTGTGGTGTGTAGTGTGGTGTGTAGGTAGTGTGTGGGTAGTGTGTGCTGTGTGGTGTGGTGTGTGCTGTGTGTTGTTTGCTGTGTGGTGTGGTGTGTGGTGTGTGCTGTGTGGTGTGATCTCATACTCCAATGGAGACGCAGAAGAGGGCAGACGGGCAATGTCCACGCGTCCCGGCGTGTAGCGGAGCGCGGGAATCACGACCTTGAATCTCACTTAGGGGGCTCCCTGCAGCCTCCTCCACTGAGGCCAGACACACGCGGGTGTGGGCCCCTCGGACGCTGCCTGGCTTCCCTCTGTCCTCGCTGCCGCCCCGGGGCCAAGTGCTGCTCGGTACCAGGGTTCGAGAATTCACGGGTGGACAAGAGCATGGACCCAAGCCCCCTCCTTGCAAACTCCACTCCTGGGTCTCACCGCGAAGGCCACGCCACCTCCTTCCCAGCCCCAGGCCGGCCCGGGCGCCCTGCAGCCTCCCTACGGGGCCTGCGCTTCAAGACGGGCGCGTTTCCGACCTGCAACAGGCACAACAGGTCTGGAAGGACCCGAAGGCGACTTCAAAACAGTTTCCGAGAGGGTGGCCGTGGCCAGGCACCGGGAAGATCCAGCTGAACTGGGAGGGAGGTGACCGGCCTGCGGGAGGCCTGGGCTCCGGGTCTGCACTGAGGTGGGTGCGGGGAGGGACACGGCCGCGCGGGCCCCCGGCGCCAAGGGAAGGAGCGCCTCGCAGGGGCGCGAACGCAGCGCTGGGGGCCCTTCCCGTGTTTCAGCAAGGCCAGGCCGGCGGCCCCCGCTGAGCATCTGAGCAAAGCCCTGCGCCGTGGGACTGAGGCTGAAGGACTTCATCCATCACGGCCCCGGCCAATGTGCCGCTCGGAGATGGGTGGGAAATTCAGGCCATCCGTCTCTCCCGCCCTGCCCGGTTCCCCCTCTGCGGGGATTTCCCGTCCCTGGCGAGGCAGCCCTCGCAGCCGGGCCTGGAGAGAAGGCAAAGCAGCCTCGGAAGCCTCTCCTGGGAGTCGGTGACACACGGAGCCCAGCCCGGCCGGGAGCCGAGAGGTGATGCCACAAGGACAGAGGGGCTGCTCCCAGCAGAGCAGGACACGGGGCAGCCCAGGCCCACCTGTCCACCCGATGGGAAACGCCGCTGCTCATGAAGGCAATCATGAATGCCGCAACGTAGCCAGGCCTGTGACGGGGAGGAAACACTGTGGGATCTGAGATTAAAAACAAACAAACAAACAAACACACACACATTTCATCCTTGTAATCCCAGCACTTTGGGAGGCTGAGGTGGGCAGATCACCTGAGGTCAGGAATTCGCAACCAGCCTGGCCAGCCTGGTGAAACACTGTCTTTCCTAAAAATACAAAAAATTAGCTGGGCGTGGTGGCGAGCACTGTAATCCCAGCTACTCTGGATGCTGAGGCAGGAGAATGGCTTGAACCCCCGAGGTGGAGGTTGCAGTGAGCCGACACGGCACCACTGCACTCCAGCCTGAGCAACAGAGTGAGACTCTGTCCCCAAAAAAAGAAAAAACACAACTCACACTCACACACACTCTTACACATGCACTCACATATGCACACACACTTGCACTCTCAGACACACACAGACCCACACTCAAACACATGCACACACAGGCACACACAACCATGCACTCACATGCACAGTCTCACGCACACACTTGCACACACGCATTCTCACACAATCACACACGCACATGCACTCACAGACACACACATGCACTCACACATGTAGACACACTCCTAAACACGCACTCACATTCGTGCACACATGCTCATACACACGCACATGCACTCACAGACACACATGCACCTCTATACACCCATGCACACTCACACGTCCACTCACATGCACTTACACACGGGCACACATACACTCACACACACGCACACACCTGCACACACATTCACACATGCACTCACAACCACTCACACACTTGCACACACACATGCACTCACACTATCATGCACTCATGCATTCATACACTAACACATGCACTCATATGCACTCAACTCACACACTTAGACACATGCACACACACGCACACACAAACATGCACTCACACAATCACACACACTTTCACACACACGAGCACATTCACACATGCACTTGCACTCACATTCACACACACACGCACTCCACAAATATGCAACACACTCACACATGCACTCAGACACAGTCTCACACATGCACTCACAAACTCACACATGCACTCACACATATCCATACACTGACACATGCACTGCCACACATACGGACGCACACACACTCACTGATGCACACACACTCACTGATGCACACACATGCACTTGCACTGATGCACACACATGCACCTACACAGTAATATGCACACATGCACTCACACACTCCCATACACACACATGCACTCACAGGCGCACACACACATACTCATGGACTCAGGCATTCACATACACACATGGAGTTACACGTGCACTCACTCACACACACTCATACACTCACACATGCACTGACACACACTCATAGACACAAGCATTCACACATTTACACACTCACATGCACACACATGGTGTTACAACTCATGCACTTGCGTGCACTCACACACATGCACACACATGCACTTGCACACACAAAGACACTCACATGTGCTTGCACACACACTCACATGCACTTGCACACACACAGGCACACACTCATATGCACCTGGACACACTCACAGACACACGTTTATTGTTTGGTTTTCACGTGGCGCGAAGTAACTACATGGATTTTTCAGGCTTCCATTATTCTCATGGAAACACCCATGTTGGAATCTATGTTCTTTTGGGGCTATTTTCAAGCAAGCAGTGGTGAGTGGTGGTGTCTCGTGCCAGTGGGAGGCGCAGTCATGTTGATGTGGCCCCCAGCTGCGGGTGGAGCCGCAGCCCCCGTGGGGGCTAGACGCTTAGAGGCGTCTATGAGATGGGATGACAGGGGTGGGGGACCTAGAAGAAACCCTGGAGGAAATCCCGGGGGCATCGGCTGCAGCCTCCCGCTGCACATAGGGTCTCAGTGCCCCCAGAAATGCACTCTCCAGGGGATCCCCAACACGGACACCCGAGCTACAAAGAGGAGGAAAGACTGGAATCTGAGAAGGTCCAGGGAACTTTGATGTCAGGACACAACTCAGGACCTCCAGTGTCTGTGTTCTCACAGAGAGCTCCCCTTCCCAACGTGCCCAGCGCTTCAGCCTGCAGCCGACTCCCTTGGCAGTGTGAACGCTCACCGACTCCCTTGGTGGTGTGAGTGCTCGCCAACTCCCCTGGCGGTGTGAGCCCTTGGGTGCTTTCTGGATGGACTGGTGGTTCTTCGGGTGTAACGGACGGGCCTGGGGAAGGAAGGCGGTGTGTCCACCTGGCTATTTCCACCTTTGTCCGGGTGTGGACGGGGCTGGCTGGTCTGTGGACGTCCTTGGGGGTGGCCTGCTCCATGTCCTCTGCGAGGCTGCGAGGCATGAAAGACAGCTTGCTTCTCAGAGGGACTTCGGCGCCTTCTTTAGCAGGCCTGTAAACCAAGGGACAGGCAGAGCCATCGTTTCCGGCTTCAGGAAAATGATGAGGTTTTTAAAAAATAATTAAAATGCAATTAATTCTTTTATTGATGTCTCTGATGTTTGAGGACCCCATCAATGGACCACCAGGGTCCTCTGTGCAGCTGTGGGCATCATGGCTGCTGATGGAGCAGCAGCGTTTGCACCAAGGCCCACACAGCCCTGATGAGGGAGGACGCAGATCAGCCAAGCCTTGGCTTTCGTGTCTTATACACATGAGTACGGCAATTTTATCAAAGTCATGCTCTAGCACCTCCACGCACTATGGGCTGCTAAATCTCGACAGCCCGGGAGTTTGCTGGTTGGGAGTCACAGTTGTGGGTCAGTGACTCTTGCCACTCGCCAGGACCTTCTACTCAGTACTTTATCCAACTAGCATTTATGAACTCCTGACTTCCAGTACCTGCACCAGTACCCAAAGCACAGAGCTGGAAATGAAGACCATTCCTCCAAATACCACGAGGCCCAGGTGAGGACAGCTGCCGGGACCACACAGGACAAAGAGTGCAGACACAGAGGCTTGCACAGCGTGTCAGGGGTGGCGGGCGGTCTAGGCTTGTGGAGGCACCAGGGCTGGCAGAAAGAGCTCCTGAGAGAGGGCAGGCTTTGCAGGGTCTTGAGGCAGAAACAGGAGTTTCCCAGGTGAAAGAAGAACAAAGCATTGGAGCCAGGGTGGCTGGGTCTGAGAGTTCACAGAAGCATTGTGACCCAGCCCAGGAACCTGGAGAGGCTCACGAGAGGCCACGTGGGCTACATTCATGTAGACGGCCTCGGGGAGCGTGCAAGCAGCTCTGGACAGTGAGTGGCCATGAATCAGGGAGCAGGGCCAAGGGCTCAGCCAGGTACAGGTGCACAGCAGAGGAGAATGTCAGCCGTCCTAGGCATCTCACTTCCGTCTCTGTTCTGATGAGGAAACCGAGGCAGAAGCAGCTGCAGAACCTGCCAATGGTCGGACTTTTCCTCCCTGTGCAACTGCAGCTGCGACAACTGAAGAGAGTGGCCAGGTTCTGGGAAGCCCACGGGAAGACGAGAAAAAAAGTGTCTCCAGGAGCAGCCTGAAAGTATGCAGGAAGCTGGACACATTAAGGCTACAACAGTAACTCACATTGCTTCCTGTATACACATAGAACTAAGGCTACAACTGTAACTCACATTGCTTCCTGTGTACACGTAGAAGTAAGGCTACAACAGTAACTCACATTGCTTCCTGTACACACGCAGAACTAAGGCTACAACAGTAACACACATTGCTTCCTGTACACACGTAGAAGTAGAACTAAGGCTACAACAGTAACTCACATTGCTTCCTGTGTACACGTAGAACTAAGGCTACAACAGTAACTCACATTGCTTCCTGTACACACGTAGAACTAAGGCTACGACAGTAACACACATTGCTTCCTGTACACACGTAGAAGTAGAACTAAGGCTACGACAGAAACTCACATTGCTTCCTGTATACAGGTAGAACTAAGGCTACAACAGTAACTCATATTGCTTTCTTGTACACACGTAGAAGTAGAACTAAGGCTATGACAGTAACTCACATTGCTTCCTGTATACAGGTAGAACGAAGGCTACGACAGTAACTCACATTGCTTCCCGTACACACGTAGAACTAAGGCTACGACAGTAACTCGCATTGCTTCCCGTACACACGTAGAACTAAGGCTACGACAGTAACTCACATTGCTTCCTGTATACACGTAGAACTAAGGCTACGACAGTAACTCACATTGCTTCCTGTATACACATAGAACTAAGGCTACGACAGTAACTCATATTGCTTCCTGTATACAGGTAGAACTAAGGCTACAAAGTAACTCACATTGCTTCCTGTATACACATAGAATTAACGCCATAACAGTAACTCACATTGCTTCCTGTATACACGTAGAACATGGTGTGGACTTTGGGATTTGTTAAAAATGAGAAGACATTTCTAGTTTTCTTATGCTGGGAGATTTCTCTGGCAACAAAATAGTCTTTCTTCAACTGAGAGGGGCTGTTGTGCCAGAGTGAATCAACATTGAGCTCATCTGACCCACAGAAGCAAAGTGAGACTAACAGGGATGGTTGCATGCTTGGGTTTGTATCTTTTCCAAGGGCATCATCTGTGTGTCTGTTATGACATAGTCACCCCATCTCCATCACATGAATTTACCACATGAAGATGGGGAAACAGGCATGATGGACCGCAGGAGGAAGGACCAAGCGGGGATGGTGGTCTCCGGGTCACGCTGACAGCTGTGCCCCGTGGCTGGGCAGAAGCTTCCCTCGCTGTCTGCGGAGACGGCTTCCCTGCCACTGCATAGTGACTGATGGTGCTCGCACATTTACTGTGCAGATGGGCAGGTTATGGGCTACACCCAGTCCCAGGACGTCTGGCTGAAGTACCATTACTCTTTCAGTCTAGAAAGATGATTGGGAAGCACCTGTGTGAGTCAGAGTGAGTGAGTGTCATTCTTGTACAATATTACATCCAGCTTAATTCATGCAAATATGTCACCCACAGATGTTAGCACCTCGTCCCCCGCGGGACATTACTTGTAATGCACCTTGGAACGGAGCTGGCTCTCGTGTCTGCAGGGACGGTAGATCTGAAGAGGCCACTTCCTGGGGGGCTCAGCAGGTCCCGGGGCGGCCTGTGACACCAATGTGAGGCTCAGAACGATGTTCCGTGGCAGTGGGAAGTGTGGAAAACCCAGTCTCCACAAGTGCCACGTGTGGCCTTGGTTTTCTAAGATGAGCTTCAGTTCAATGTCTTGTGATTTGCCGATGTCAACACAAGCTGCCCTGTGTGTGCTGGGGAGACGCGGCAGCCCCCAGGCCCGTTGTCTTGCTGGCCTCAGGTTTGAGGAGTGCTCTATAAATGTTAACTGAGTGGATTCTGAAAGAGGTGAGTCAGATGGAATCACAGAACATGATGATGTGGAAACATTAATAAAAATATGTCTTATTTTATAAACTTTTATTTACGAGTGTTCCCATTTTAGGAGCACTTTAAGAAAGGGATAATGCTCATTTTTATGTAACAGTAAAATTTACAAAATCTTCATCCTCTGCCTTGCATCTGATAAGGCCAGAATCTCTCCCTTCAGGGGCAGGAAGGGGCATCCAGGAGCATCCCGGGGACGTGGTCAGAGGGAATTTGTAACAGCAGAGTGTTGGGTGTGGAAATTTTCTCCTGAACCTGATCAGAGAATGAAGAATTCCACTGTTACAAGATTTACAGGAGGGGGCACCTATATAAACCCATCCGGATATTCTGGGCATACTAAGTAGATTGGGGGAGGAAGGGCTAAGAAGGGGCCATGACAATGAGTGACTCTTTCATCTCCTGGAGAAGACACCCATGCCCCACACACGACTCTAAACGCACTTATCCGACGACCCCACCATGCGCCTGGGCTGCTGCACGGATCAAAAAACAGAAGAGTGGCCTGGTGCGCACTGAGCTGAGGATGAGCAAAGGCAGCCCTGTCGCTGTAGTTCACAACATGGTTCTTGTGCTGCCGCAAACTGTGTCGTGTGGCGCACACGGCGCCATTCCATCAGAGCAGCTGAATGTTCCGATGAAGTACATTTGAATAAGATAACGGCATGGTCTGTGAACACCTGCTACGCTCTCTCGACTTCAGGCCTGAACTGTAGAATGAAGGAGTTGAACACCAAACCAACATGTGCGTCCTTATAACCCCCCAAATTATTCTGTTCTATTCTGCTCATGGCCAAATACTAAAACAGAAATGTTTCTATTAGATGAAAATTCATGAAGATCTATTTCATGAAAATCAGACTGACTGACCTTTCTATGGCAATTATAAAACATTCATTGCTTTAGTATCATACCAAAAATAATGGAAAAGTTTCATGTAGAACTTAACTTCCGATTCAATTTAGATCCATCTTACCGGAAAGCATCCCTCGCTGTGTTTACGTTTGACCAGGTGATAATCGGTAAGCCGCTGCTCAGTGAGTTCAGTACGGCCAGCTCACCTCCGCATGTGTACGTGGCCATACTGATATCTCGGAAAAAGTGAGGACAAACGACATTTCCAGGCAGGCCGTTGTTCCTGCATTGATTTTAGCATAGTCCCACATTTGTGATAGTTTACAATATGATGATTAATAACACGTGTTTGTTTAAAGTACGTAGAGCTTTCATATTCATTGTTTTGTTTGACCTCGCAGTCCTCTGGGGCAGGCAGGCAGGACAGAGGCCCCATCTTACTGGCAGGCAGAGTGTTCAGCAGGCTGGGCGGGATCCGCGCCTTCTGCCTCCTCCCCGATAGCGCCCCTCCTCTCCAACCCCGCAGACACCTGCCTACTGTTCTCAGTTGTTTCTACTTTACTAGGCAGCACAACTTTCACACACCTCAAGTGTCTTATGACAAATGTCCAACCCTGGCAGCAGCATATTGGACCCCGTCCTGCCATGTGTATGTGACCTGAGCCAGGCTTCCGGGTTTGGGGTCCCTATTTCCTCGTTTTCCTGTTACTATGGAAACGGGGGTATTGTGGTTAGGAGTAGCAAAAATGCGTTTTCCCAAACTCCCTAATAATATACACTTTTAGATCTAGAAGAAAGGTACACGTGAAGTGCTTTAAGTTCTTGGAAAGCAAAAAGGTGTGCATAGATGCTGGGGGGTGGCGTCATTATTAGTGATATTATTTCACTTTCTAAAGGCCCAAATCACCCAAATGAGTGTTAACTCATTCCAATGAGGAGGCCCCTCTGGTTGACAGCACGTTTTGAGAGTTCTCCTGTGACCCAAGAAGTCCCGGGATCTTTCCCTCCGGTATCAATCACGAGGGACCCCACGGTTCCTGAGTGAGCAGCATGAATGATGGTTTTGACTTCAGTGACAGACTCAATGCTAACATTCTTAGCATCCACAGGGTCTCACCCCGTCTCCCAGAGACACATCATCTTTCTCAGCATCCACAGGGTCTCACCCCATCTCCCAGAGACACATCATCTTTATTTTTATTTCATAGTCTTTGTAAACCGTGTGATGATAAGGAAGAGGCTGGTTTTGTGCTGTTGTTAATACAAAAACACACACAAGCCGAGGACCCTCAGGGACCTCCCAGGACGCAGGGTGTGCGTCCTGCGGGCAGCTGCCTCAGGTGCAGAGGCCACCCGCCTCCACCTCCTCCCATCTCTCCTCCACTCCCACAGCCCGACCCAGCCCTCAGCTTCCCTCACGGTGGCTGCAGCAGCACCTGGCAGCCCACCGCCTCGCCCCAGCCTCTCCTGCGAGATCTTTCAGCCGCCCCGTCCTCGTCTCTAGCCCCCCGTCCTCTGTCCTCATCTCTAGCTCTCAGTCCTCATCTCTAGCCCCTGTCCTCATCTTTAGCCCCTGTTATCCTCGGAGGCCTCAGGTCCTTCCTTGCCTCTAGCCCTGTGTCCTGTCTGCCACCCTCCCCAGGCCTCCCTCCTTGTGGGGTTGGATTCTGTTAGACCCCATGGCTCATGTGCAGTCACCACCCAGGTTCTTCTCCCACCAGGAGCTCTCCCCAGCTGCACCTCGGTGTCCCCACGTTGACAGCAGGTGTAGACAGTGATGGGTCTTGCCCACAGAGTGGCCTTGTCACCCTCTGAGTGCTTCTATTGACAAATCTAGAGGCCCCATGCAATCTGGAGTCCAGTGACTCCCTTTCCTGGAGTCCACCCTCCCTTTCCTGGAGTCCACCCTCCCTTTCCTGGAGTCCACCCTCCCTTTCCTCTGACCCCAGCCTCACCATGACCTCCGACCCCCGCCTCACCATGAACTCCGACCCCCGCCTCACCATGACCTCCGACCCCAGCCTCACCATGACCTCCGACCCCAGCCTCCTCATGACCTCCGTGATAGCAAATCCTGACAGCTGGTGCCTTCCCGCCATCTCCACCAGCTCCACCCTCCTCCTCCTCTCCTCTGGTCTTAACCTCTCCACGGCTCAGCTTCCTCACATCCAAGTCCTTCCAGGTCACACAGGGTCACCACACTAACCCTGCTAAAGCACCATTCAAGTCACACCATTGCCCTACTCCAGAACCTTCGGTGGCTCCCTACTGCTGGTACTAAAGTGGCCTTAAATCCAAGGCAGTCCACAGCGTACCTCAACCCTCTCATGAACATTTATCCCTGTCATCCTCCAAACTGTTTGTGCTGATGAGGCCATTCTATTCTTTTCTGTTTGCCGAGCTCCCTGAACAATTCTGCTGTAGTCTGTGCAGGAGGCGGGTCCACAGGCGATCAAAATCCAGGGTCACTAGGGCTAAGATCGGGGTCACACCAGGGTGCGTGTGCATCCTCCTCCTGGAAAGGCCAGGCGGGCTTCGTGGAGGAAGTGGCATCTGAGTCGATAGACTTACGTGGAGTTACAAATCCTTGTCAGCGAGTCCAGGGCCGGCTGGAAAGTCTTGCCCATGTGAGAAAACGCTGACAGAGAGGTCCCCCGGGGGCTGTGATTCTCTTTCTGAGCCCTCCCTGTCATGGCTGGGGACTCTGAGATCCTGGGGTGAAGTGGCCTGCTAGAGGCTGTGGAAGGGACACCTGGCAGGCAGCCCGGCTTCCCAGCAGCTGTGGAATCCTTTAATGAACATAACATTGGCCAGCAGATGCCCGAGAGCCCCCTTCAGGGGTCTCCCTACCTCCTCATTAACACTCCTCTGGGGCCTCTGGGACTCTGGGTGTTTTCCTCACTGTTCAGGTGTTTGGGATCACAGGCAGAGCTGCACTGTCCTCAGTGATAGCACTTACCTCCCCGTTGGCCATGGCAGGACTGTTTACAACACAGAAATTGGCACACACTGCGCATCAGCTTGTGTGTGTGTGTGTGTGTGTTTCTGAGAACTCATTTTCAGCCATTCACCAGCATACACAGATTTGGGGTTTTCTGTGAAATGTGGTCTGCAGGATCCCTGCTGGCATGTGGCCCGAGGGCTGACGGCATTGGTTGGTAATTGCACCTCGTGGGCTTCCAAGGAAGGGGTCTCCTTGGGGGCAGACGCCTCTCCTGCTTAGACCCTCAGGAGGGGCCTTTACAGACACACCACGGTGCCAGCGCCAGGGCCTGGCTGTTTCTCTGGGAATGCCAGTTTTCACAGCGTGCCCCCACAGAAAGAGCTGCAGGGTGGAGGTGTCAGTCCAGGTCCACACTCCTGCTCCCCCGGAATGCAGTGACTTTCTTGGAGATAATGAGGCTTGTCCCAGAGAGGAAGAAACCGCACTGCAGGTGCTGGAGGTGAGATGCCTGGATAAGCCATGCCACACAAGGCACCGGAGCCTGGGCCGAAAGCAGCCGCCCTCGGGACGAAGGGTTCACTTCGCACTGTCCCTCCTGAGCTCAGGGACTATAAAGCATGCCAGGCGATTTCCCAGAGATTCCTGTCTCTGTTGAAGTATTATCGTGCATCCCACTTTAGGAAAGGAACAAGAAATGACAAAAAATCAACACTTGAAAATAATTTCCACTCATTCTTATTGTTTGTGTTCATTACTGCTTCGTTTTAACCAGTGTTTAGCAGCTAACAGTGTAACTGCTCATTTTAACAGTTAAATTTACAGTTTTAGACAGTTTTTATGATGCCCAGCGACATCAATTTGACAAGTCTACTGTTAAAATAACTGTTTAAGCACTACATTTATAGTGGAAAACATTCTTTGTCACTGCTAAATTGACTCATTTTAACTGCTATTTATTGTCAAAAACTTTTTTAAAAAAAATTACAGAGTGAGAACATAGCAGTTTCTGTAACTTTGAAATTAAGTCACTCAAATTTTCGGATTACATAGAAACATTGCATTTTAAACAGTTCCTATTAAAAAGTGGGAAAATCATGTATTACATTTACAGTGAGAACTATTAAGCTGATTTATAGTGAAACTGGAAATTTACTGCGTGTGGCTGGGCACCCAGATGCGAGGAACTTGACCTGAAGGTCTTGTCGAGTTTTCTTTCCATTTCAAAGAGTTGGTTGAGAATATGGTGTTTTTATTGCTCTTATAGAGAAGTAGATTTACCTTCAGAGGGGAGAGTTAATCACAAACATTAGCATCATTGATAATGAACGCTAAATATTAGAGATTATTATATCACTGACAGATTTTCATATTAAGAAGGGTAACACATTGTTTCTTTCTGCAGAAAGCAAGCAATTTGGAATTTTGTTTTTTTTGAGACATCATCTTGCTCTGTTGTCCAGGCTGGAGTGCAGTGACACAATCATAGCTCACTGCAGCCTCAACCTTCCGGGTCAAGGGATCCTCCCACCTCAGCCTCTGGAGTAGCTGGGACCATAGGTGTATGCCACCACGCCCAGCTAATTGTTGCATTTTTTGTCGAGATGGGGTCTCATCATGTTACCCAGGCTGGCCTGCAACTCCTGGGCTCAGGAGATCTGCCCACCTTGGCCACCCAAAGTGCTGGGATTTACAGGCGTGAGCCAATGTACCCTGCTGTGGAAAATTAAAAAAAAAAATTAAGTGTGCTGTAAGAAAAGTTTAGTAGCATCTTTGATTATGTGACCTATTATATATGATATAAACTACTGTATATGTTCTGTTACCTATATAGTATCGACATTACATATGTAATATACATATACATCTCCTGCTTAGAATCTTGCACTTTGATTTCTGTGGCACTGCATCATTTGTGTGTACAAATGCAACTTTGATCAAGCGTCTTCTTCTTTAAACGCTTTTAAAACTTTGAATTAGTAAATAATCATTTCAGACGATTGATTTCTGCACTTGTCAATCAGCTGTTCTGATTCCATTAATCTGTATCTTTGTGGGAGATTCAAGCACTTGTAGCATTTTAACAACAGGAAATGAGGTCATCAGACATTATCTTAAGTAAATGTACAGTTGATCATCCCGAAGCAAAAGCATTCTTCATTTTAGCATTGAAATGAGGAAGTAAGCAGGTTCCTTACTCAAACCACACCAGTAATCTCAGGCAGAAATAAAAGAAATCCCGGCATGAGTTATGGGTCTTCTGCTGTGTTTAGAGAGACATTCCAAGTGTTGCAGACAGGTTGGATTTCATGCCAGCTTTGGTGGCCTCTTTATATCACTCTTTAAAACTTCCCAGATAGCTTAGCATTCCCGGCTTTAGGGAACCAATGACCCACTTAGAGGCTTTCCTCTTTTCTCCATCCTGTGGCAGAGGAAACAGCTCAGCTTCAAGAAGTGGTGGCATTAGGATCTCCAACTCAGTTGTCTTATTTCTAAAAGTCTTTACTGGGCACCTAGGACCTGAGCCGGGCTCGGTCTTGCATGCTGGTTCTGTGAAGGATGCATAGGCAGAGCGAAGGCTCCCCTAGGTTGGGCGGATGAGCGCCCAGGTGTGTAGATCAGTCACTTTGTGCATTCCATCAAGTTCATTGTAGAGGAAGTAACCCAGCGGAATGATGGGAAACAGCAATGAAGGGTTTAAGACTTTTATGAGGAGAAACTAGAGAAACTTTTCTAGAGAAATAGGCTTTTAAGGAAAAGCCAGTGATTTCCCCCCTTTTTTGGTAATAGAAATTGGAAGAATAATCTTTGAGTGAGCAGCAGAGGAGATTTTGGTGAGAATCTGTGGACAGTCATGGGAATCAATGTGCTTTCATAGCAGGTACTTGGTCACCGAGTGGCATCTACGAGTCTGAAGCCCATCTTCTGGTGATGCCATCGGTTGGATCTGATTTTATAGTTAAAAAGCAAAAGGACAAACACACACCAACTCCAGGCCATGGCTGTTTCGCAGCCATCTGTCTGCACTGTGCAGATGTTCCTGCCACACAGGGGAATCTGCCTTGACTTGACGTCACTTGGGGCTGTTCACACAAAGAAACCAGGAAACACAGCAGCCTCCCTGCTTCTCTGAGTGCTGGTCGGGGATGGTCAGTTTGAGAGATCTTGTTTATCCCTGGAGGCCTCGCTCCCCCGTCCCCCAGAGCCTGGTTGTCAGACGGTCTCTGCCTCTCCCCTTCCCCTTTCCATCCTGCACAGAACACTAACCCTGGCGTCCCTGCCGTCTGTGGCCCCATCGCCCTCTGACCTCCCTGACAGCACTGTGATCCCCTGCAGGGCAGGGGCCATGCTGTGACTCTGCCTGGAGCCTCCACGCCACACACAGAACCCGCAGGGGGTGTTGACTCAGCAGGGCCACAGAGATGCGTGACTTAATGAAGTCGCTTTTAGTAGAAGGTGAGAGAATTTTAACACCAGTCTGCAGTTTTTCCTTCTAACACCATGAAATCTGTGACAGAGACTGAGAAAGTGTCATTGCTGCCCTGACATCCCAGTACACTAACAAAATAACCTCTAGCAACCTCAGTAAACAGAGCAGGCCAGTGTTCTCACCTAGGCTGATGTACTAGGGAAACCCCGCAGCAAACACACCCAGGGCCCCGCAGCCCGAGCTCCTCCCTACCCCTCACCCGGGCTCACATCCATCCCGTCCCGACCCTGCATGTCGTCTGGAAGCTCCCACAGCGCTTAGCTGTGTAAAATCTACAGACCAACTCCAGCTCCACGTGCAGGCCTAGTTCTGCGGAAGTATGTGATCATGATAAACTTTTAAATGCAGGCTCAAACAAAGCAACTCTGTAAATATTTCAATGTGCCCACCTGTTCAAATTATTCACCACAATGAGGTCACCATCCTGCCCGGCTCTCTTTCTCTACTTTTTGTGCTATTGTTCCCATTTAACAATAGATGCTAGTCAATAAAACCCAATTAAAGATGGGGAGGATGCAGTTTGTAATGATTCAGATAGAATATCCACTCATGAATAATTAGCATAACGAGCATAAATGTTTTGTGAGGAATTTTGAGCTGTGCTGTGCCCCTGATGTCTAATGAGCTTCCACACACGACTCCTAACTCTGCTTCTGGCCATCGCCTCATTTTGCCTCGTGAACATTGTTTGAAACAACAGAGTAAAATGGGAAAGGAAAAGAAATCTTGAGATCGCAAAACCACGAAGGACATTCCTGTGGACCAAGGACAGGCAGAGCTCACAGTCGTCCCTCTGGTCACATGGGATGAATGCGTATCTGGGCTCCTTCTGCCCTATTGCTTCGCAAAACCAGACAAACGCATGAGTGACTCTTCCTGTAAATTGTTCAGTCAGCGAACGATGAATCAGAAACTCAAAAGAATGCAACCGTTTGTCTGTTATCTACCTATGACCTGGAAGCCCCTTCTTGGTTTGAGTTGTTCTTTCTGGACAGAAGCAATGTCCATCTTACATATGTTGATTGATGTTTCACGTCTCTCGAAAATGTATAAAAGCAAAGCTGTGGGCCGGCCACCTTGGGCACGTGTCGTTAGGATATCCTGAGGCTGTGTCATGGGTGCGTCCTTAACCTTGGTGAAATAAACTTTCCAGATTGATTGAGACCTGTTAATTTGGGGTTAACAAAAATACACCTGTGGAAAGATTTAAATAAAAATATTAGCCTGTATTTCTACTTTGGTTTACAGTGCTCACAAACGTGGTTCCAGTTTTTTATCTAATTAATACGACTCACCAGTAGTTTCAGTCATAGGCTGATCTCATCTCATATCCTCCTTCTGAACCCATCAGTGTTCTTGGTCAAGCACCTGGCTGGCAACGAGCTGGGAGTGCAGACATGGGAGTGGTTTGAGGTGTAGAAACAGCCCCAGCTTCAGAGCCCCAGCTTCAGATGTGAGAACAAGCATTTGGAATTTGGATAATTTCAAACAGACCTGCACACACCCCTCCTTTGAGGAAATGCTTTCCCCAAATACTTACAGAACTAATTGACCAATGAAAACATATTCAGGAAGCGTGAGTAGTTGATCTCAAACTCTCAGACAAAGCTGCCCTGCGCTCTTCTGTTTCATAGGTTTCCAAACACGTTTCACACTCGGATGAAGCCATTGTGGCCTCCTTGGATTTGCTTCCTGCAGATGTTTGCTTCCATCCATGGTTTGGCAGAGAACAGAGGACCATGTTTCCAGCACATCCTGCTCATCCTGCTGGGGCCCGGACACTTCTTCAGTCAGAATAATTAATATTGTCAGATATGTGGTGTTTGATGATGCCTGAAAGTTATTTCACTTGAGGCCATTGCATGTTAACCTCCCAGAGAGGGTGTCATCTCGGCAGAACGACCCCCGGGAGCTGGTGCTCACATGGACCCTGCTTCCATTGTGTCCTGATCCAGGTAAAACAGGTGCCTGTGCCAGGCAGGGAAACAGAACCAATAGAAAATGCACATGCACACACACACACAGACACACACACACACACACAGGAGTTACGAGGAATTGGCTTAGGAAATTGTTGAGGCTAAGGAGTCCTAGGATGGGCCATTGCAACCTGGAGACCCAGGAAAGCCAAAAGTTCCAGACTCCGTCTGAAGACCTGAGGAAAAGGCGAGCCAATGGGGTGAATCCCAGTCCAAGGGCAGGAGAGGACGCAAGGCCCAGCCCAGCAGTCAGGCAGGAAAGGGGAGTTTCTCCTTCCTCTGCCTTTTGTTCTGTCCATGCCCCGAAAAATTGGAAGGTGCCGGCCACTCCACAGAGGGTGGCCAACTTGATGGGGTCCACTGAGTCAGATGCTAATCTATTTCAGGAACACGCTCACAGACATACCCAGAACAATATTTGACCTGGGCACCCAGTGCCAGTCAAGCTGACATGTGGGATGAACCATCATCATAGAGGAATGTCCATAGAAGGACTTCCATGGAGGATCTTCTGTAGAGAGACTTCCATAGAGGATCCTCTATAGAGGGACTTCGGTAGAGGACTTCCACAGAGGGAATCCCACAGAGGAACTTTCATAGAGAGATTCCATAGAGGTACTTCCACAGAGGGAATCTCATAGAGGAAATTTCATACAGGGACTTCCATAGAGGGACTTCCATAAGGGACTTCCACTGTGGGACTTCCATAGAGAAACTTCCACAGAGGGACTTCCATAGAGGATTTTCCATAGAGGGACTTCCATAGAGGACTTCCATAGAGGGACCTCCATAGAGGAACTTTCATAGATGGACTTCCATAGAGGGAATCCCATAGAGGAACTTTCATAGATAGATTCCATAGAGGTACTTCCACAGAGGGAATCCCATAGAGGAAATTTCATACAGGGATTTCCATAGAGGGACTTTCATAGAGGACTTCCATAGAGGGACTTCCACAGAAGGACTTCCATAGAAGGACTTCCATAGAGGATCTTCCATAAGGGACTTCCACAGAAGGACTTTCATAGAGAGATTTCCATAGAGGGACTTCCATAAAGGGATTTCCATAGAGGATCCTCCATAGAGGGACTTCCATAGAGGGAATTCCATAGAGGGAATTCCATAGAGGGACTTCTAAAGAGGGACTTCCATAGAGGATATTCCATAGAGGGACTTCCAAAGAGGGAATTTCATAGGGTACTTACATAGAGGAACTTCCATAAAGGGACTTCTATACAGTATTTCCATAGAGGGATTACATTGAAGATCTTCCATAGGGGACTTCCATAGAGGAACTTCCATAGAGGAACTTTCATAGATGGAGTTCCATAGAGGGATTTCCATAGAGGGACTTCCATAGGGGAATTCCATAGAAGGACTTCCATAGAAGGACTTCCATAGAGGATCTTCCATAGGGGACTTCCACAGAAGGACTTTCATAGAGAGATTTCCATAGAGGGACTTCCATAAGGGATTTCCATAGAGGGACTTCCATAGAGGGATTTTCATAGAGAGACTTCTACCCTGGGACTTCCATAGAGGGACTTTCATAGAGAGACTTCCACAGAGGATCTTCCATAGAGGGAGTTCCATAGAAGGACTTTCATAGACAGATGTCCATAAAGGGGCTTTCATAGGGGATTTCCATAGAGGGACTTCCATAGGGGACTTCTACTGTGGGACTTCCATAGAGAAACTTCCATAGAGGGACTTCCATAGAGCATTTTCCATAGAGGGAGTTCCATAGAGGGACTTCCACAGTGGGACTTCCATAGAGGGACTTCCATAGAGGGACTTTCATAGAGGGACTTCCACAGAGGGACTTCCCTGCATCTTCTCAGGCTGTCATCTTAAACCTTCCACAGTAGCTATATGTTAATTTAACTCTTCTACCATGCAAGTTGGAAAATGGATTCCTAGGCTTGCAAGGACCTTGAGCTTAGAGTCCAGCGGCATGGACCCAGACTTTCCAGGAGCCTCTCCAGCTCTTGGCTGGGCCTGCCCCATTCTCTGAGACCATGAGGTGGGGATACACTGGCCCTTGGGGGACCTCCCTGCCTCTCAGCCATGGCGGTTTTCACCTGTGGTAAACAGAATGGCGGGAGCAAGCGGGATGTCCTTGGGCACGTGCCCTATGCATGAACATGGTGCAGCCTGCAGTGTGAGTCTGATGGGAACTGCAGGAAGAGGAGGTGGGAAGAACACAGGGCCCTCCACAGCAGCTGTTCCAGGTGTAGGTAAGGCTGAAAACCAAACCTGAATGTTGAGTTCAGAGTAAATCAGGGGCCTGGAGAGTTTGTTTGAAACTAAACTTTTGTGAAATTCTAGCAAAGAGTTAAAAAAATAGGCAGGTTGGTGGATGTCCAAATATTCATTCCAGCTTGGAATTCACTTTTTTATCCTCCACTTTGACGTTTTCACCCTTCCCAACAGTCATCCCAGCAACAGGACTCCTCCGTGTCCCTCAGATCTGATGGAAGACCTGAGTGGTGATGGCCATTTCTTGTTGCTCTAATAGTTCCTCCTTTGGTGGAATCTGCAGCCATCTTTCCTCTTGGTGGAATGGACTTGTGTTCTTTGAATTTTCACTTTTTAACTAAGAGGTCCTCCATGTTGTCCCCAAGCCCAGTGTCACTGGTTTTCAGCTTGACTGCTGCTTGGGTTGGGGGTTTATTAGGCTTGATTTACTGGGTAGCTTCTCAGAAATGTCATCTCTGCATCTTGGACCATGTTTGCCAAGGAGCAGTCAGGCTGCGGGCCCTGCAAAGCCACCCACTGGGTCTGACCCGGTGTGGCCTTGGGACACAGGCAAAGAGGAGTGTCCCAGTGTCACCGGGGGACGGGTCACCCCCTCTTGGCAGAGCCAGCCCAGGGATTCTCCGAGTCAGGCCTGTCTCCAAGCTGACTTCCAGGCGGCAGCTCATTCCTGAACCTGCACCCCGTTTGTCATGTGTGCTGACCACGCACCCTCGAGTGGGAAGCTGTGCAATCTAAAGGCATTGTCGAAGTTCACTTGGGTCTGACAGACATCTTCCTTTAACACCTGAGAGGAAGACTCTGTAGTCCAGGATGGTTTAAAACAAAAAACCTCTGTATCTCCATAATCCTTGGCTTCCCCATGCTCCAGGAGACTGAAAACAGCTGCTTTTCTTCCTAAGGATTCCTTTAGGTTAGAGTTAGAATCCTTTGTAAAATTTTCCTGAGGAGTGAGCCTCTCTCCTGCTGATCAGAGGCCACAGGACCAAGATGCTGGAGGTCGTGGCTGGGAGGTGCAGGTTCCCAGGGCCTGGACTTCCATGGCCCCAGGGCACAGGCATCGTGATGCTGAGAGAGCTGCTGTTTACAAGGTGACGACCACATCCTGGCCTAAATGCACTCCCGTCCCAGGGGCAAGGTGTTAATTAGTGTGGGACACCTCTGCGGTGGAGGGGACAGGAAGTGCCCCTGAATGATTAGGGTTCTAATGACGGCACCTGGGAGTGGAATGCTTTGCTGCACTGCGGGCCGCCTTCCCTGAGCCTGAGCTTAGTGTTTTGTGAATGTGCGACAGAAGTGGCCATATGGAAACGTAGGTAGCTTCTTTTTCCTTCTCCACTTAAATACTGGCTTTATTCAGTGACTGCCCTTCCTGGAGTCGGAGTTGACTGAACTGCTCAGTGATTTTCCATCTCGTTTCCAAGCAACAGGAAGCCAGGTTTTCCTCTGTTTACGTATTTCTTCTGGACTTCTCTTACAACCTGGGATGGCCTGAAGAGAGTTTGAGAGGCTGAGATGAAGAGTTTTACTCCTTTTGTCCACATGCTGCGTGGAGAAGCATGACTGAGATGGAAACCACAGTATGCCGCTGGACTTCTCTGCTTTCCCCTGAGGAGCTCCTTTCACGCCTCCACCAAGGAGCCAGTGCTGTGATGGAGGAAGAGGCAGGGCGAGCCCTCTCCTTCCTCTTTCCTCCCTTTTGTATCACATTTATTAGGGTCCGTACCTGGGAGTCTTACTGGTGATGACGAAGAAATGCTTTTCAAGATTTATTTAACAGCAGTTATTGACAGAACACTCTCACCCACGGCGATGACTTACTGAGAAGCTACACTGTCTGCTCGGGGTGACCAATGGTACCAGACAGCAACCCTGCCCAACGGGGGCTTCAACCCCAGGCTATGAAGGCCAGATTCACAGAAAAGTGTCGGTTACAGACAAGGACGTGATGAGCTTGGAAGCACTGCTGCGATCCCTTGGAAGGTGGCCTGAGTTCAGCACAGACAAGACCACTTCACGGATGGGGAAGTGAAAAGCTGAGTGGACTTTAGGACTTTGGCAGCAGCCACGACATGGCATCTGCCTTGCAGTGTCCAGAACAAGGACAAAGAACAGGTGGGCACCTGGTCTGGGCGTGCCTATTGGGTCACACAGAGACCTCTCTGATGGGCACCTGGCCTGGGCATGGCTGTCTAGTCACACAGGAACCTCCCTTCTGATGGGCACCTGGCCTGGACATGGCTGTGCAGTCACCCAGGGACCTCTCTCTGATGAGGAACAGCATGGCGGTCCATCACCTGGATGGCTTCGTCCAGATGGGACAGGATGGACGAGAGGAAGCCACCACCGTGGGATCTTGGTGAGACACAAATGCCCAGGGAGTGGGAGATAAACCCTGCAAGGGTTCAGGGTCCTGTCACTTCCCTGAAGCTTTTTAGGAGTTCTGTACCAGGGTAGGCTGGAGTCTTCTCTCTGGGTGAGAAATGAATGGCTGCATCTTACAAACCTCGCTGACAATGCAGCTGCAGACTGTGTGGGCCTGGCAGGAAGGGCTCGGCAGCAGGTCAGGCTGCGGGTCGACCTTCCCACCTATGGTGCTGCAGCTATAGAGAGAGACTCCGGTATGGAGTTTGTGGCAAGCCTGGGTGAGGAAATGCAGGTACTCAGGCATTGGAACAAGGCTGTGCACCGGCAGCAGAGAATTATCTGCCTTCTGAAGTCAGCCCTGGCATGTAGGTGAGCCCGGGACAGTGAGGGACCCTGTCCTCACCCTGCCCATCATGAGCCCACCAGGACAGGCCCCCACTGTCCATCTTGAGATGGGGCGGGACATCTGGATTATGCTTGAACAGGACCAGAGGGCATGAGGAAGCTCCATGATTGTGGGCACACACCCCCAAGCCTCCCCCATTCCCTCCCTGAGTTCCTACAGCCAGCTGAGTGCAGAGGAGGAGCCCACACTTGGTCCCTTGGGCCAACTTGGTGCAGGGGCCCAGGTATATATCATCTTAGTGTCCACCAGAGGGAAGCTTTACCCACTGTGCAGGAATCACTGGGCAGCCACGGGCCCGTGGGCTCAGCCAGCCTTTGGTATGGTGGACACAGGAACTGGAAGGCTCCAACTTAAGCCCTTTCTTTTAATCTCCTAAAATACTGCTGGGGGCCTCCATGTTTTGAGTATTCATTCACCTGTTCACTCATTTATTCAAGAGATATTTAATGCAAGTGCTGGGGACTGGTCAGCATGTGTACTTAGTAAATGTGACCAAGTTATGGGTGAACCAATGCATCTGTATGGAAGTAGACAACACAATAAAAAATAAGACTGGAAAATCAAGATATGATGGTTAAAAATGAAGCCTGCTTTTCCCGGGTGGAAATTCCTGCACAGACTGATCAGAATGTTTGAAATGAAACATGTTATTATTATTTTGTAAAATCATCTGTTCTAGAAAGGAGAAAAGAGAATGCTCTTTTATACACTTTATTATGTTTAAGAGAGATTAGTTTATAAACATCAAATGATAGATGTCATTAAAGTTGTTTTTGGTTCTATTAACGTAGGGTGAGGTTGTAGGATCTGCTTAAATTGGATTTTTTTTTTTTTTTTTTTGTGGGAAAAGGCAGCACTTTCCCCAAGTGAATGGACGATGCTTTCTTTCCTCAATTTTTATTTTGCTTTCTCTCTTGAGTGCTTGGTGCCTAGAAATGGACAAATTTCAACAGAAGCTGAATGTTAGCGTATTCCTTTCCAATTGAGATATAATTCACATACTGTAAAATGTACACTTTTAGGGTGTACAATTCAGTGACACTGAGTAAATTTGCAAAGTTGTGCAGTCTTCACTACAATCTGATGCCAGAACATTTCATCACCCACCTCCTAATAAACCTGGTATCCACTGGCGGTTAGGCTCCACTTCCAGTCCCCAGCATTTGTTATCTCCTTCCTGAAATTTGGCTGAACTTATTAGCTCTAATTGTTTTTTGTTCTTTTTGTGTGGGTATGGCTCTTCAGGATTTTCCTTATGTGAATAGAAACAGCTTTACTTTTTTGTTTTCCAATCTGGGTGTCTTTTATTTCTTTTTCTTACCTAATCACCCAGGCCAGAACTTCTAGTACAATGTTGATTGAAGGTGGTGAGAGCAGACATCCTGGTCTTGTTTCTGATTTAGGGGGAAAACTTTTAGTCTTACCATTAGATATAAGGCTGTGAGTTTTTGTAGATGTTCTTTGTCAAGTTGAGAAAATTGTGTCCCATTTCCAGTTTGTTGAGCGCTTTTATCATTAAAGAGTGTTTGATGTTATCAAGTGCTTCTTTTGGGAGGGGTGTCTACTGAGACAAGCGTGTGTTTTTGTTTTTATCTTTATTAATATGGTACTGCATCATCAACTGATGTTTGCACATTGAGCCATCCTTGCCTTCCTAACACTATTCAGCACTGATGCTTTTAGTACTTAGATGACAATATAGCTGCTGTAGCCTTCTCCTACCCCAGTTAAGACATTATTCAAACATGGTAAGCAGAACACAGAGAAAACTACTTATGAATACATTAATACTAGTTTGGAAACCAAGTAGTTTTTGGTAGCTGAAAAGTATTCAGACTTCTTGTTGAAGCTCTGGGGCTTTTCTCTCTATAGCTAAGTCTTTAATCATAAATATACATACAAAATAACTGATGGACACTAATAATAACCAGTATTTATTAAAATCTTACATTAGCTTCATTTGTTCCCATAATACCTAGCGGGTTAGTTATTAACAATACCATTTTACAGGCCAAGAAACCAAGACTTGGCAAGGCTCCTTAATAAACTTAAAACTATAACTCTTTGACATCAATGTCAAGTTCTGTTTCTTTCTGTTTTTTAATAAGTTTCAACTTTTCTATATATTAAAGGGTGCATGTGTAGATTTGTTACAGGGGTAAATTGCATGATACTGAGGCTTGGAGTCCCAGTGATCCTGTCACCCGGGCCGTAAGTGTAGTACCCAATAGGTGGTTTTTCAGTCCATGCCTCCCACCCTCCCTGTCCCCTCTAGTGACCCCCACTGGTGTTCCCACCTTCACAGTTGTGTGTATCTGATGTTTAGCTCCCACTGGTCAGTGAGAACATGTGGTATTTGGTTTTCTGTTCTTGTGTTAGATTGCTTAGGATAAAGGCCTCCAACTCCTTCATGTTGCTGCAAAGGGTATATTTAGTTCTTTTTTATGACTGTGTAGTATTCCACAGTGTATAGGTACCATGTTTTCTTTATCTAATTCACTGTTGATGGGTATGTAGGTTGATTCCATGTCCTTGCTGCTGTGAATAGTGCTGCCATGAACATATAAGTGCAAGTGTCTTTATGATAGAATGGATTATTTTCTTTAGTATATACCCAGTAGTGGGAATGCTGGGTGAATTTGTAATTCTATTTTAAGTTCTTTGAGGAATCTTCAAACTGCTTTCCACAGTGGCTGAACTAGTTTTCATTCCCACAAACACTGTGTAATTGTCCCTTTTCTCTACAGCCTCTGTTATTTTTTGACTTTTTAATAATAACTATTTGGACTGGCATGAGATGATATCGCATTGTGGTTTTGTTTTGCATTTCTCTGATGCTTAGCAATGTGGAGAATTTTTTCATATGTTTGTTGGCTGCTTGTGTGTCCTCTTTGGAGGAGTGTCTGTTCACGTCCTTTGCCTATTTTTAAGTTGGATTGTTCGGTATTTTGCTTCTTGATTTGTTTAAGTTCCTTGTAGATCCTGGATATTAGACCTTTGTCAGATTTATAGTTTGCAAATACTTTCCCCCGCCATCTGTTTACTCTGTTGATAATTTCTTTTGCTGTGCAGAAGCTCTTTAGTTTAATTAGGTCCCACTTGACAATTTTTCTTTCTGTTGCAATTGCTTTTGGGGACATAGCCAAAAATTCTTTGCCAAAGCTAATGTTGAGAAGAGTATTTCCTAGGTGTTCTTATAGGATTTTCATAGTTTGAGGTCTTACATTTAAATATTTCATCATCTTGAGTTAATTTTCATATACAGTGAGCAGCAGGGATCCATTTTCACTCTTCTGCACATGGCTAGTCAGCTATCCCAGCACCATTTATTGAATAGGGGGTCTTTCCCCATTGCTCGTTTTTGTTGGTTTTGTTGCAGATCAGATGGTTGCAGATGTGTGGGTTTATTTCTGGGTTTCCTATTCTGTTCCAGAGGTTTTTGTGTTTGTTATTGTACCAGTATCATGACCAAGCCCAGTTTCCAAACATTACGAGAGGGTTGGCCTCTGCATTTCTTTACTATAACGAGGTGGCATTTATCATAACCTGCAAACCTAATGTGTTCAGGAGGGAGTCGAGAGGGATTACATCCCACTCACAACTACATCCCACCCACACCTATGTCCCACCCACACCCAGTGAGGGAGCACATCCCACCCACACCCAGTGAGGGGGGCACATCCCACCCACACCCAGTGAGGGGGCGCATCCCACCCACACCCAGTGAGGGAGTATATCCCACCCACGCCCTGTGAGGGAGCGCATCCCACCCACACCTAGTGAGGGAGCATATCCCACCCACACCCAGTGAGGTAGCACATCCCACCCACACCCAGTGAGGGAGTGTATCCCACCTACACCCAGTGTAGTTGGGACTGGGGTGAGGGACACCTAGAGCACCCATAAGGGCCACAGCAGGAGCTCACCGGGTTGGAGCACTGGGTGTGGAAGGAAGTGTGCAAACACTCCAGACAATCCATTCAACCCGTGAGTCCACTGTTCTCCGACTCTCAGCTCTTATGTCTCCGTTGCTCTTCCTGACACCATGCTCAAGTTCTCGGATGGCTGGTTGTAATTCCAATTTAGGAGACGTATGATCGCCTTTTAAAGTATCACCTTCAATAATCCTTCATAACAGTTCTCTCAGAAGGGACCAAACTACAACAAGTCCTTTCTTTGCTCTCTCTTGTCCAGTGGTCACAATACACTTCTCTCATCCATTCTTCATGAACGTGTCCCTTCACCAAAATGGTCATGTGCCCACTCTGTGCCAGGGCTTAGGCAAGGCTTGGGAACGTGAAATAAGCTGTGGCCGGCTTGTGCCTGTCGGCAGATGGGCGTGCACATGCGGTATGGCAAGACAACATGTGGCCTCTGGAGTGGAGCTGACTCCACCTGGGTGCGGTGTGGTGTAGGGGTCCTTTCTCTGGCGGGGTGTGGAGGCAAGTCGCAGTGGGGGGGGGTCATCGCTGCAATGATTCTGGGCTTATCACCTGATCTGTGGGTTGTAAATTCCTTTTGATTGTCCCGACTCACTCTTCTGTCCCTCGGCGACTGCCACTGCCACCAGACCCTGGAAGGAAAGGAACAGAGGTAGCTGAAATCCAAAGCACATGCTTTCAGAGCTGAGTTTAAAACCACAGTCGAATGCCATTAGGGTATTTGTGGATGGTTTATCAGTGGTCTCTGTTCGGGGTCCCCCAGCTTTGTATTGACTTTGTGTTTCATGAGGACATCATGTACCTGCTTGGTGGGGAGCCAGTGTCCCCGTAACCATGAGCTCCTGCATGTCCCTCTCCCAAACAGAACGCTTGAGTGCGGGGAATTGTCTGTGAAACACGGACTGGGTTTGCTGTGTGGTTCTGAGACCTCATCGTGAGGAAAACTGGGTGCAGAGGGTGGGTCTCCTGCCAAGTCTGAGCCCAGCCTGGGGTCCCCACCCCAGCATCTTACCAGCAGCAGGTGTGGAGTCAGCTTTTCCTCTAGGACTCGGCACGGTGGCACGTCCATGAGACCCCAGACAAGCAATAGGGCTTTGTCGTTTTCCCATCTCTGGCCAGGGTCAGACCCAGCAGCTCTAAATTCATGACATTCCCTGTGTTTCTGTTCTCTAGCTCATAATAAGCTGGTAGCTTAGCCACCTCTTTTTTAAATTGGCTAGGAAGGCAGGAGAGCTTTACAACCCAAACAGTCAATTTCAAACTGCCGAACCCAATCAGGCCGGATGGAGAGTGACCCTTTAAATTGAGTGTGAAATTGGAAGATGGCTCCTCGTCCTCCTGCAGGGTGTGTGGGGAGCCATCACTTCCTTCCTAAGTGGGAGCCGCAGCCTGTGCCTACACATGCCTTGCCCAGCACCCTGGCGCCTGACTCTGAGGCAGGTTCTGGGGAGCACAGGCCAGGCGTCCGTCCCGCCGCTGGCCGGTACAGCTTCCAGATGCCACGGCTTTATGCACTTGTAAATCTATGCCGTGTCTCTCTCAGGGTCTGATTTTAATTTGGGTAATATTCCCGTTAATAATAACATCTAATTACAACATCCATTAAAAGTTAGTAACATTAATTTAACAGGGAGAAAATCTAATAGAGTTCTTAGAGTGATATTGGCATTTTTCCATTAAATTAATGTTACAAACTTTTAACAGGATGTCTTAAACAGGCATCGTTAGTGTTGGGAATATTAAACAAATTAAATTCAGGCCTGGAATATGAGGTGGGAGCCCATTTATGAATCCAAACAAGATGTCTGCCGGCCTCTTTCTTGCACTTAAAATAACCAGCAGGACGCCGCAAGTCGGTGCAGCGGCCGCAGCGCCCAGGACTTCTGGTGACTTCCAGGGGATGGCGTGCCCCTTGGGCCTGGTGCCCAGTGATCCGCCCCTACACAGTTTGAGGGCCTCAGAGTGTGCCACTGTTTCACCTTAAATTCTCAAATTTCTCTGAAATTCATCATTTTGCTTGAGTTTTGTTTCCTGAGTGTCGTGAAGCCACAGCACTGGTGAATCCATGAAGACTCTGTAGCTAATGGCTCAGCAGGCCACGGAGGGTCCCTGAGGGCCGGGGGCATTGTTGGGGTGTCCCGGCCGGCTTGCTGTTGTGAGTGAAGCTGGGGGATGGACGGTTCCCGAGACCCTAAAACTCACCTAAGCCTGGGCAGCCGGGGCTTTCTCTCAGGGGCAGGAAACCTCAGATGCTCGGCTCCTGTCGGAGAGAGAATGGGAACTTTGATGCCTCCATTACCAAGTATTAGAAAACTGATTCTGTTTGACATTTACAAAGCTCAGAGATTTGTGACTGAGATACAATTTCACTGAGACTGTCCCATAAAAGCAAACATTACATACATACTTAGAAGGAGTTTATCAGGCTTCCATAAAAGTTAGGACAAGAGATGATGGCATGGAAATGAGCCTTGACACTTGGGGAGAGGAGTGACCCCCTGGGTTTCCAGAAGCCCTTTGTCCCCAGGACGCTGTCGCCCCCCTTTCATTGTCCAAAGTTGGAGCACAGCCAGAGATTTAGGGACATGGAGCTCTCGGTGGCCTGGGCTCCCTGCGGGGGGCCTCTCCATATGATAAATGTCCTCCTTCCTTTACAGTCAGGAAGTGGGGTCTTCTGGGAGGGACAGAAAGGTCTTGCTTCCAGCTTCTGAAGTGGTTGGTTTGGCCACCGGAGCTGCTGGGCATGAGTTTTGCAGCAGGGGGTGCCTGGGCTTTGATGCCAATTCTACCTCTGTAGGAGCTGGATAATTTTAAGCAAGCCTGAACACTCAGAGCCTCAGTTTCCTCATGTGTAAAATGGGAATAAGAACACTTTGGGGTACTTTGGGAGCAAAGATCTGTTATGCAAACTGCAGTCAGGATGACTGTTTACTTGGCCTGAGAGTCAGGATGAAGAAATGGGAACATGCTAGCCTGTGGAACCCTGAGCACACATCCTCCTGGCAGGCTGCTCGCGGCTCCCCCCAAGGCAGCATCTGCTGTGTCCTGGGAAGGGTCAGTGGGTGGGAAGATCACAGTCAGAAACACACGGCTGTGCTCCCGTGGGGCTGCGGTGCACACGCCTGTTCGCCAGGCTATGCTGAGCATGGCTGCAAGGCCTCAGGCAAGTGGTAGTGGAGAGGACAGGCTTCGTGTCATGACCTTGTCCGGGTTTTGTGAAAGGCATTTGAGTTATGAAAAGCCCAAGCAGATGTCATCGTAATCAACGTGGCCAATGAGTCTTGGTGATTACTGAATGAGTTTTTATGGAAAACACATTTTTATATGGCACATATATATTGCCTTGATAAATTTTTTAATTCGTGATTTAAAGAGCGTATAAAATAAGTCTCTGCCTTGCACAGCGGCTTAAAGAACAGGGCAGTGCTTAGGGAAGGAGTGGTAGAAGGGTGACTTCACCCTGGGGTGGGGGCAGGCACACACAGGGAGGGGGATTATGGGATGGAGATGAACAGATATGTGGCTGGGCTGTTTTCAATTTTGAGAATAGAAGAATTTCAAACTTGAAAATATTGCAACTTCTTATTATCTTTAAGAAAAGTATACATGTGCCATGTTGGTGTGCTGCACCCAGTAACTCATCATTTAACATTAGGTATATCTCCTAATGCTATCCCTCCCCCCTCCCCCTACCCCACAACAGGCCCTGGTGTGTGATGTTCCCCTTCCTGTGTCCATGTGTTCTCATTGTTCAGTTCCCACCTATGAGTGAGAACATGTGGAGTTTGGTTTTTTGTCCTTGCGATAGTTTGCTGAGAATGATGGTTTCCACCTTCATCCATGTCCCTACAAAGGACATGAACTCATCATTTTTTAAGGCTGTATATTATTCCGTGGTGTATATGTGCCACATTTTCTTAATCCAGTCTATCATTGTTGGACTGCACGTTGTGCACATGTACCCTAAAACTTAAAGTATAATAATAATAAAAAAGAAAAGTAGTGTATTAGATTAGACTTTTTCTTATAGAAAGTCTGGTGCAAGGTTTATTGCTGCCTACTATACATGGTATTAGAAGGTATTAGAAGGCAGCTATGCACTATACAGGTATCATGCATCTCTGAAAAAGTCATAAAAACTTGTTGTATCTTAATCATATTTAACTGAACTCAGTAAAAACTGATTAAATAGAGAAATCCTGATTGTCTACAGCTCTGTTTTTACCCATTTCCTTATATGATTTTATATAATGTCATGTATGTGCCTATGTATGTGACATGTGCATACACACACATCAATATGTACTTGGCATTGGGGGCAGTCCTTCCGCAGTGGGAGTTGTGTCTACTCATATACGCACGTGACAGGAAGGTCACAGGCTAAGACATTTTGCTTTAAATGTGTGGACACTGGCCTGAAGGCGGAGTCTAAATGCTGGGTCTGCCCTACTGGCCTGTGGCTATGGGCATAGCACTTTCTCCATGGCTTCAGTTTTCTCATCTGTAAAGTGGGGTCTTCATAGCCACCTGGTAGAGCCATTCTAAGTATGAGAAACCATGCCTAAAGTGCATAAGAAACCACGCCTAAAGTGCATAAGAAACCACGCCTAAAGTGCATAAGAAACCACGCCTAAAGTGCACAAGAAACCATGCCTAAAGTGCATAAGAAACCATGCCTAAAGTGCTGAATCCCACGTTTCCTACCTACCACTTACTCAATAAATGGAAGTTATTACTTTACATTTTCAAACATCAACTTACAAGTGGAGAATTGAGTTGAATGAGTTTTTAAAGGCTTTCTTAAATCTATGGTTTAATGAAATTATAAATATATATATTATTGCAACAGAAAAGATTTGTGGTAATTCCTTTGCTATTCATATCATAGTCATCTCTGAGAGATTAAAGCAGTCTAGTACGTACATGTGTCTAAAAACGCTGATTGAGGTTAATATGCTGCAAACTGCTTTCATGTCTGAATGCTCCTGAAACATAAAATGATGATATCAGATGGGGCCCTTTGCTTCAGAAACTCACTGTAGCTGGGAGAGCATTCCACTTAGAAAACAAATGCGCTCCATATAAAGGGGTAAATTTAGTGTAATGGATAATGTATAAAAGATGACTTGGATCCAGATGGAATTCAGTCAAGAGCTAAGCAGTTTGGTGTATGGATCGCTGAATCTGTATCTGGAGAAAAGTTGTGAAGTGGGAATACAGACAGGAGCAAACTATGAAAAAGAGAAATGGCACGAGTGTCCACTTAAACAGCGCATCAGAGCACGCGAGCGTTTTCTTGTCACACACGTGTGCGTTATCTAAACGTGCAAGGGAGAGAACTCCCGAGCCTGGCACGGCACTGCTATGAGGGCTCAGGGAAAGCCTCCTAACCTCAAGGCGGGTCCGCAGAATCAATGGCGCTAAGCTACTGTTAATTACTTTGATCTGCTGTAATAACTTTATTCAGAAGGGGTAGGGAGCTGGGTTAACTTTTCCTCAGTGTCAGAAATCCACCCTCCAACAGTGGGACTCGGGTCAGCCCCTGCAAGGGAGGAGGTCTCGCGGAAGCCCTGCCGGCCCCCACCCCACTCATCTCATTTGCTTAACCGGGCAGGAGTCGTCCCCCAGCTTGGATTAGTACCTGTAAATCCTCCCTTATGGAGCCAGGGCGAGTGCTGCTTAAATAAACTAACCCCTCCCTGAGTGAACAAGGGGAGTCTCTAAAGAGAATGAGACGAGCCGCAGACCGCAAACACACTGGGAATGGCACCCATTCTGGATCTCCCCTTGGCCTCCTGACACGAACACGTGGATTCTTCATTAAAAATCACTCTGAAGCCCCAATGCTTAAACAACTCAACGAATAAACGTGTGCATAGAAAATACTTCAAGCGCACTCTGCCAAATGCACTTTGATTTTTCCATTTGTTATTATGCTAAGTTGTCTGGAGGTCGGCTTTAAGTTTCCAGGTCCCGAGGAGGTGAATCTAAATGTAATCGTGGCATGCAAGCGGCTGGGCTGTGGGCTCAGCTTCCAAACCGCAGCTGGGCATTGATTTTCCAGCCAGACAGGCACAGCCTCTTTTCGGTATAGATGCAGCATCGGCATTGGTGGAGGGAAATGATTTAATTATTAAAGCTGTGAACTTGACGTCCGTTCTTTCCCTTGTGTTCACGATAATCTCATAATTTCCACATGGACACTCCTGTCTGTCTCGTTTCTCAAAGCTGCACCCACACGTGGATCCCACCACGCGCCCTCAGGCA
Source organism: Pongo abelii (assembly GCF_028885655.2). Taxonomy (NCBI): domain Eukaryota; kingdom Metazoa; phylum Chordata; class Mammalia; order Primates; family Hominidae; genus Pongo; species Pongo abelii. The sequence goes on along the minus strand of NC_072002.2, from coordinate 93,786,182 downwards.
GGAGCGGCGTGTCCCGGGAGGTTCCCTGACTCCTGTTCTTAGAGGGACAGAGCGACCTTAGGACCTTATCAAAAGAAGAAGGGATGTGGCCGACGTGGGGACACCTCATTAAATGAAATTCTGGGGGAGCATTGGCAGGTGAGGGCCCCTCGAATATGAGGAAAAAGGACTAAGCCTTTAAGTCCACACTTCACATTTCAAGTTGCTGAACTGTGTTTATTTCAGCTTTGAACAGGTGTCTAACGTACAGAGAAGAGAGGAAAGAGTGTGTGTGTGTTGGGTGTGCGTGGTGTGTGGTGTGTGTAGTGTGTGTGTGGTATGTGGTGTGTGTGTGTGGTGTGATGTGTGTGGTGTGTCTGTGTGTGTGGTGTGTATGGTATGTGTGGTGTGTGTGGTGTGTGACTGGTGTGTGTGGTGTGTGTGGTATGTGTGTGTGAGACTGGTGTGTGGGGTGTGTGTGGGGGGTGTGGTGTGTGTGGGGTGTGGTGTGTGTGTGGTGTGTGTATGGGGGTGTGTGTGTTTGTATGGTGTGTGTAGTGTGTGTGGTGTATGTGTGGTGTGTGGGTGTGTGTGTTTGTATGGTGTGTGTGGTGTGTGTGTGGGGTGTGGGTGTGTGTGTGTTTGTATGGTGTGTGTGGTGTGTGTGGGTGTGTGTGTGTTTGTGTGGTGTGTGTGTGGTGTGCATGTGTGGTGTGTGTGATGTGTGTGGAGGTGTGTGTTTGTATGGTGTGTGTGGTGTGTGTAGTGTGTGTGTGGTGTGTGTAGTGTGTGTGTGGGTGTGTGTGGTGTGTGTAGTGTGTGTGTGCTGTGTGTGTGCTGTGTGTGTGGGGGTGTGTGTGTGCAGGTGTGTGTGTTTGTATGTTGTATGTGGTGTGTGTGTGGGGTGTGGGTGTGCGTGTGTGATGTGTGTGTAGTGTGTGTGGGGTGTGTGTTTGTATGGTGTGTGTGGTGTGTGTGTCGTGTGTGTCATGTGTGTGAGAGTGTGTTTGTATGATGTGTGTGTGGTGTGTGTGGGATGGGGGTGTGTGTGGTGTATGTGGTGTGTATGATGTTAGTGTGTGTGGTGTGTGTCTGTTTGTGTCTGTGTGTGTTTGGGGTGTGTGTGGTGTGTGTATTTGTGTGTGTGGTGTGTGTGTGGTGTGTATGGTGTTAGTGTGTGTGTCTGTGTGTGTTTGTGGTGTGTGTGTGCCCCCACACACCTTTCGGATGGATGGGGCCATGTCCTTAGGATGCAGAGGGAGGACGGCTGGACATTTCTCCACCGGGGAACGAACACAGCTCCTTGCCTTCCCTCGAGATCCTGACTGGAGTCCAAGCTCCTTAGTAATGCACGAGATAGGCTGCCTATTAAGACCAAATGAAGGACATAGAAAAACAACAACAACAACAACTAGCTTCCACACAGCTCATTTGGTGGAATTTACACATAGCTCTAAATGAATTAAATTGTTAGATACTGGAGTGCTGTCTCTGAGTGCGGGCCGTTCATTGAAAAACAGCAGCAAACCCTTTCTCCGTGCAGTTCTTAAAATGTAGCATTTAGTTTATCTGGACATTTCTTGCCTTTGCTTATCTTTCTGCCTATCTTGGAGAACCTCATTAAACAATTAAATGTTCTTTTAATTGGTAAGTCTCCTCATTTTATTAGGTGGAGGCAATAAGTGTGATGGATTCCCGGGTCTGACAGTGGCGTGCCTGAGCCTGGGATCCAGCAGGCACCTGGGCGTGTGTGGACAAAACGCCTCCTAACAGGTTCCCGGGCCTGACACCGAGGGCGGCATTCGTGTGGGGAACACGGGGCACCCGGATGGCTCATCTGTTTTTGTGCTCCATTTTAAAAAAATGGCCATGAGACAGACACGTGGTTTCATCAGAGCTAAATCCGATTTGCCTGTTTGGCTTTCAGAAGTGGTTGAACCAGGTACTCAAAGAACCTGAATCAGTGCTTGTTTGGAAGAGGATGCGCTTCAGAAATCCTACCGTAAGTCACAATATCCACTTTGGAAATCCTCCTGTAAGTCATAGCATCCACCACATGTCCTGGCTGTGGAAGAGGCTGGTGGCAGCTTCAAAAGACACCTAATCTGTAACCAGCACAAAGGGTGGTTGATGAAGACTCGGTCTCAGTGAATAATTTATTGGCGTAAGCTAAGCACCAAACACAGATCACCATAAAACCACAAGGACCAGGACAGCCATTGCGCTTTGTGGCTTCTTCATGGGGGAAGACGTGAGACAAAACGCGCTTGGACTTTTGGTCACAACCCTCGGAAAACAGCATGTCCTGATTTTTCATCCCAGGCTCCTCCAAGTTGAACTTTATTTTAAAATACGTAGGTAATGATGAATATCTATCTATCCTTTTGAAACACAATATTGATATTGGCTATTGGTATCTGGCTTTTCACATCTCCCCCCAGGGTTGATATCAGCCACAGGGTAAACAGAAGATCAATTTGTTATAACTGCTATGGGAATGTTATTAAAAATGGATACATTCACGGTAAATTGGTAATGGTCAAAATGTATTTTAAATTTACTTGCAGGTGTGTTTAAACACAGAGCATGACACACACACTGCGTGCTATAAATATGAGATGTGGAATCAATTATATACCTTATCTAAATTATGACACAGAAGATAATAGTAGCCAACCTCATAATTTAATATCCTTTAGGATGTAATGGTACTTTTTGTTTAACTGGTAGGATTCAGACAAACAGTACAACATAAAACATAAATTAGCACGATGCTAAAATAAACACAAATATTTGTGCATCTTACTGTGTAATCAGGTGCCGGCAAACATGGATGTTGCTTTGCAGAGCCTGTCTGTTTTTAATTAAAAGAGTGCCACATAGAACACCATGCTTAACATTAGAGAAGAAACTCAATACAATCTCCCAACCAGCCTATTTATGACAAAATGATTGATTCTCCTTTAGAATGGCCACAACGTAGATTTTGGTAATATGACTTATTGACTAGCGCTCTGAGTGCTTTCAGCACTATCGATAGGTTGAAGATACACCAAATCCCATACACCCTAGGATTTCCTCCACTGTCCGGGAGATTGTGTACATCTGGTTTCTCTCAGCTCTTGAAATTCTCATTAGTGAGGGTTTGCCGAGAGTAAATCCTGGTCTTCGAGGAAGTGAGTTAATTAGGAGTTGGTTTTACACGTTTTCATTGGTTTCATTGCAATCTTTACACTTCTGTGGAGCCTATTAACAATTGCGGGCTCCCTTCTGCCTTGGGGAGCTGTGGAGCTGGCTTTCCTATGAACGGTGGTCTCAGCAAGGTCATTTAGAGCTTACTGGTGTGAGGGGTGATGGAGACAGTCCTCTAAGAGCACAGTAAATCAATCATGATTAACACAAGGCCTGCTTCCTGCACAGAGAGGTGAGGTGGGGTGGGGGGAGGTCGGAGGGAGGTGCAGCAGGCAGCGCTGTGCAGAGAGACGGATGAGTTTCATGGCTTCAGGCCCCTCTGTGGGGCACTCAGAGTTTGATCTCATTATGGTCAACACTAACATTTCTGGGAGGTCAGCTTTCTCGAGGTTTTGGCAGGAAGGGCTGCGGGAGTGAAGTATTTTTGGAATCCTGTTGGTGCAGTCACTCTGCACATACTGAGGTTTGCTTTCCCTGAATGCTGGGTGAGAACATCTCGGTGAATGGAGTTTGACACCAACTGATCCCATCCGAATGCATCCTCATCCCTCCATCTGGGCTGCTTTTATTTTGTCTGTTCTTTCCCCGAGACAAATGGGTGTCATGTCCTCTGTTTTTGTTTTTCCCTCTGCTCCCTGCTCAGCGTCTCCCTCATGACACGCAGGTCCTTCTCCCCAAGTTCTCCCCATGCCCGTCCCTTCTGGCCTAATTCTGAAGCTGCTTCTTCCAGGAAGGTCACCCCCCTGAACACGCTGGTACCCTGGGTCCTTTCTCAGCAGCTCTGGGGCTGGGGCTACACAGGCCAGCAATCTATGGGCATTTACTTGTTTACGGATGTTAGCTGGGTGTTCTCACCAAGCGGACAATTCTCCGGGACCAGGAAACATTTAGCACAATTCTTTGCTGTTTCTCACAGTGCCCGGTAGAATGCAAAGGGTATGCGGACTGTCTACAGATACTTGTTGATTAATTGGTGACATGAATGCTTATTGGACCCTAATATTGATCTAAAAACTTTATGAAGGCAGACGCTGACAGCAGATGCCATGATCACAGGAGACAAAGATACACAGAGACACTTTTAGTGTTGTGTGTGAGTGTGTGTGTCCATGGGTGTGAGTGTGACCCTTGTCTCTTATGTGCTGGTCAGAACATGCCAGGAGTTGTGACAGTCAGAGGAAGCTAACTGAAAACAAAGAAGCGAAAAATAAGAAAAGAATCCCTTGATGGGGTCTGTGAGGCTGTGAGGGTCCTGAGGGGCAGAGGCAGATTTTGGAACAGCACAACCTGCCTCTCTGTGCATGCCCTGAGACCTCAGGTGGTGGCTGGAGGCAGGGCCTTGCTCCTCGGCCCCGTCCCCTGGACTCAGGGCTGCGCACGACCCAGGCTCCCTCCTTCTCCCGCTGTGTGTCTCAGGCCTCAGCTGCTGCCTCTGAGGGAGCCCAAAGACGCACGGTGGGCTCTGCTGTGTGAACTGGTGTCACCTTCATCACGTCACTTAGGAAGTAGACTCTCCTACTGTGGGCCAGGAGGCCACCCCCGTGATTTCACAGGCGGCAGTCATCACATGGATGAACCGTTCTGATGACCCTTGTTTTCTCTAATATTTCTAGTAGCCTGAATTACAGATCATCGCAACAGAGACTTATCAGCAAGATTCGTTTGGGCCTAGAAACAGCAACAGCACACCATGGCAAGGGTAGCTGAGGCTCCATCACATACCCAGGACCAAGAGGCGTTCCTTGGGAGCTCAGTGATTATTCTCATGAATTTGCAATGTGTTACAGTGTCTGAAGCTGGACATATTTGTGTCTGTCACTGCTTTCACCCGAGGCTCACCTGGCGAGGGTCTGCCAACACGGCCATCTCTGAGGTGTCAGGAAAGCCTTTTGAGGATGTCTGGCTCCCGAGGGCACGTCCTGGAGAGCCTGCGGAGCCGAGACAAGCCCAGCCTGCTGGGGTGAGCACTGGCGTGGGTGGCAGCCCAGGCTTGAGGAGTGGGGGATTGGAGGAGTTCTTTCTTGGGGTCACGGACGAGGAGAATTTAACTCAGATTCTCTCTTTTTGAGTTTCCACTCATCAGTCACAAAGTAACTGTCCAAAGAGCCTCCCTTTGTTCCCACTCTGATTTCACTGGAGCCCATGATGCCTCATGAATCCCAAGGCAATTCAACAACACAGAACACAGCTTCCCCCATGGGTTGTGAGCCTGAGCTCAGAACCCAGCTTCCCACCTGAGCTGTGAGCCTGAGTTCAGAATCCAGCTTCCCACGTGAGCTGTGAGCCTGAGTTCAGAACCCAGCTTAGAACCCAGCTTCCCACGTGAGCTGTGAGCCTGAGTTCAGAACCCAGCTTAGAACCCAGCTTCCAACGTGAGCTGTGAGCCTGAGTTCTGAATCCAGCTCCCCACGTGAGCTGTGAGCCTGAGCTCAGAACCCAGCTTCCCACGTGGGCTGTGAGCCTGAGTTCAGATCCCAGCTCAGAACCCAGCTTCCCATGCGGGCTGTGAGCCTGAGTTCTGAACCCAGCTTCCCACGTGGGCTGTGAGCCTGAGCTCAGAACTCAGCTTCCCACGTGGGCTGTGAGCCTGAGTTCTGAACCCAGCTTCCCCCATGGGCTGTGAGCCTGAGTTCAGAACCCAGCTTCCCACGTGGGCTGTGAGCCTGAGCTCAGAACCCAGCTTCCCACGTGGGCTGTGAGCCTGAGTTCAGAATCCAGCTTCCCTCGTGGGCTGTGAGCCTGAGTTCAGAACCCAGCTCAGAACCCAGCTTCCCACGCGGGCTGTGAGCCTGAGCTCAGAACCCAGCTTCCCACGTGGGCTGTGAGCCTGAGCTCAGAACCCAGCTTCCCACGTGGGCTGTGAGCCTGAGTTCTGAACCCAGCTTCCCACGTGGGCTGTGAGCCTGAGTTCAGAACCCAGCTTCCCACGTGGGCTGTGAGCCTGAGCTCAGAACCCAGCTTCCCACGTGGGCTGTGAGCCTGAGTTCTGAACCCAGCTTCCCACGTGGGCTGTGAGCCTGAGCTCAGAACCCAGCTTCCCACGTGGGCTGTGAGCCTGAGTTCTGAACCCAGCTTCCCACATGGGCTGTGAGGCTGAGTTCAGAACCCAGCTCAGAATCCAGCTTCCCACGTGGGCTGTGAGCCTGAGTCCTGCCACATGGTTGTAGACCAAGCTGGAACTCGTGACGGACGCCGATGGACATGAAGCCATCTGAACCCAAACCACGGACAGCTCCGGAGAGCCACAGGAGCCGAGGCCTCCATGTGTGCTGTGCTGCTGGGATGCCCGTGACCCTCACATGCTAGAAGACTTGGGGCTACACAGAAGAGAAGAAGATGTGGCTTCTGGAATGCTGTAATCTCACCTTTGTCTCTGCCTGTTTAGGACACATTCTTGTTTCTCAGTTTCTCCCTCTCCGTCCTCCTTGGAAGGGCCTGAGTCACATTGGAAAGTGCTGAACTTGGTGGGGTTTAAAGCGCCCACTGATGCTGTGGACACCTGGCTACTAAGTGTTTTGTGGTTTGAGCCACGGCTCAGGTCAACTTCAGTGCTTTTATGGTTGCTATCCCAGCTAGATTTGGGGATCTTCTGTTTCTATGTAATAAATGCATGAACACACATAAATCATGTTATTTTCATGTTTAGATTTCCTCTGAGATGGGTGTGTCAGCAGGCCCGTGCCAAGTGAGCCTCAGTTGAAAGCAGTGACAGACACAAATATGTCCAGCTTCAGACACTGTGACACGTTGCAAATTCAAGAGAATAATCGCTGCATTCCCAAAGAACGCCTCTTGGTCCTGGGTATGTGATGGAGCCTCAGCTACCCTTGCCGTGGTGTGCTGTTGCTGTTTCTAAGCCCAAATGTTTTGGCAGCAGTTTCTCTCTAAGGCACCGTGTTTGGTTTTCCGGTAAGGCTTCGTATTGGGCTCTCGGTGGTCCTAGCGTCAATGATACGTGTGCTCATTTCCAGGTGATGAAGCTGCTTCTGGCCCCTATGTGCCTAAGGATCCATTCATAGAATATGTTAATAAATGCTAATGGGCCATTTTAAGTGATTGCTATCAGGCTCTGTTTCCGAAGGCGGACTTCCATCGAGGGGGTGCCATCCCCGCCCCAGAGGCCGCCCTGCTCATTTGGACATTTGCTCTCTCACACAGACTCTTCAGCCCTGGCGCAGGGTCACTGCTGGTTGAATAGGAGGCTCCAGGAAGTTTAGTCGATATGTAAATGAGAATTTCCTCACCTCTCCTGGGACTTCTTTTCATATCATCGATAAACACAAATAAACAGCAAAGAAAATAAGCCCAGCAAAAGATGTTTTAAATAATTCTAAAAACCTCCACCTTTTTTCTGTGTCTTGGCATCTGAAAACTTGGGTAATCTATTGAAGCCATGTTTTATTGCTTGTGTACAAAATAATATTCCAAGCCCTTTAATAGGAGAGTAAGGAGTGTTTGTCTGTTCAGAGTGGAGCTGATGCGGACGCCCATTCGGGATTCTGGGGCATGACGGTGGGTGTGTGCCTCTGTGCCCCTGGGCAGCTTGCCCAGTCTGAGTGGAGGGCTTTGGGTGGCCAGAAGCAGAGCTGAAAAAGACAGTGCTGCCATAGAGAAGATAGGAGGCCATCCCTGAGTGCCCCACACAGAACGGGAGGTCAGGCAACATGTCTACTGACCATCTGGATGATCCTGGAGGTGAGGGTGCACAACGGTGGGAGGCTGAGCTGTTGATGCTTGACCTGATGGGACAAGAGGGAGGAGGATGGCCTCTGGCTTACAGCACAGCCTCATGGAGTGGAGATTTTGAGGATGGAACGTTTGAAGATCCTGTTAAGATAATCACATTAGTGCTGCAGTATCATAACCCCAAGATAAGTAAACAAACAATCTTGTTCATAATATTTATGCTCCCTGTTCCCCATTCTTTGACTTTCTGTTGATTGGTGGCCAAGTATATCCAGTGGAAAACTTTTAGAAAACACATTTCCTTGGCCGGGCATGGTGGCTCATGCCTGTAATCCCAGCACTATGGGAGGCCGAGGCAGGCAGATCAGGAGGTCAGGAGATCGAGACCATCCTGGCTAACATGGTGAAACCCATCTCCACTAAAAATAAAAAAAATTAGCCTGGCGTTGTGGCAGGTGCCTGTAGTCCCAGCTACTTGGGAGGCTGAGGCAGGAGAATGGCGTGAACCTGGGAGGCAGAACTTGTGCCACTGTACTCCAGCCTGGGTGACAGAGCGAGACTCTGTCTCCCAAAACAAACAAACAAAAAAGTAGATTTCCTCATCGTTATCATTTTATCTTCTGTAAATATTGTATCATGAGCTATTCAAGCCCAATATCTTATGAGGGGGAGGGGTGGGGAAAAACAAAAAGAAAATTGTTTTAACCTTTTCGGATGTGCTGAGATCTGTATTTTTTGGTGAGCATGTCCCATGCGGAGTTCAAAGCACTGAGGCAGGGTAACCTTCGGATCTCCCTGGCATGACCCCGTGGCTGTCCTACAGTGCTTCCTGTGTTAAACCCTCATGAATCCCCTGCTGTGTGCAGGTTCAGGCCACAGAAAGCCACTCCTCTTCCCTGTGGGGGTGACGTGTGAGCTTTTCCTGGAGACTGGGAGGAGCGGCTGGGGGGATAAGGTGAAGAGGAACCTCCCATTGACCTGGGGATTTGAACCAGAACCTCGTTCCGCCATGCTCTTCCTCCATGGATTTCTCTTTCTAACATTTTCTCTGCCATAAAGATTTGGCCTGCCATAGCTTGCGAGACTTGGTCAAACTGGATCATGCATTTTTTTCTCTTAACAAGGTTTGGAGTCAGAAACAATTCCCTTAATTCAGGGGAGGTGCTCATTACTGAGGTGAAGCTGAGCTACTGGATGCTGGTCACTGCATTGCAGGGCGTGGCCCTTGTGGTGAGGCCATCAGCCAACTTCTTTCTCTGTGGGATGGTGGTAGAGCTACAGGGGTTGTCGTCTGCAGCTTTAGACATGGAAATCTGTTTTCATTTTGTTTCTGCTCTGGCAACGGACATCTGGTCTACAAAGATGGCTGAGTGATGGGAACTCTGGCTTTTCAGTTCATTCACTTGTTTAGCAAATATTTGCAATGAGTCAACTGTTGGCAAGGGTCTAGTCTAGGTTTTGGGAGTTTCAATAAAGAAGACATGGTCCTTACCCTCAAAGAGTTCTCCATCCACTGGAAAAAGAAACACCGTGGTTTGATGCTGTGGTCCAGGCCCATGACCGGGCTGGCTGTTTCCAGTGTAGAGATGCGTACCCTCTGTAAAGAATAAACAGCTCACAGGGAGAGGGCAGCTTCAGCAGAAGCACACCTGTGCTTGCGCAAATCTGTGAACTTTTGACTTGTCTAGGATGCGAAGACTTTTCTGATAACTTCAAAACACCCCTGCAAATATGATCAACAGTGCAACTTGCTTATCCAGAAGTAGAACTTGGTTTTAGCCAAAGCATTTGAGCCACAATAAAACATTCAGAAGAGAGAGAGTCTTGCTCATGTCATCAGATTAATGAAGTCTTTCCTACCCTCACAGCCTGAAAAAGATACTGCTTTAGACTGTGGGGGCCCTTAGGATACAAACTTTAGACACCAGCTACCCACCTTCCACCCCGCCACTGGGGAAAGATGGTGCCACCTTCCACCCCGCCACTGGGGAAAGATGGTGAACCATCATCAGACTTCATCATTGTAAGAATCTTTCTTAATCAGCAAATTTACCTATATCTATATTTATCTTCTCCTGAATTTGGGGAGAGGCAAAGAAAGAGATTTCCCCATCTCTATTATGAACTACTCAGAAGGTTCTATACTTATGGGATTTTGTCGGTCCATATGACATCTTCCTCTGAACCTAACATTTTGTATCATTTTCAATGGTTTTCCTCATTTCTTTTCTTAAAGCTTATAAAGAAGAATACACTGAAGTATTCAATTCCACACTGTTTAAGTTTTGGGGAATTTTTCTGTAGACTGACCTGCTGTGATGACTTACAGTTAAAGATTGAGATCTATTTTTGAATTACTCTGTTTGAAGTTTTTTTTTTATCATTACATTCCTTAAAATCTTAAAGTTTACAGTTAAAAAATTTTTATTTAAACAAAATGCAAATCTGGTATAATGATGGTGAAATTACTTTTAGTGTAATCATTTAAATAATAGACACCCACTGCAGAACTGACGGAGCTCTAACCATGGGGGTCGCACCGCACGCAAGACCCCTCGCCACCCTCTTTTCAGGCTCTCCATGGGCCTTGGGATCACACCGTGCACGTTCACCATCAGGCACCGCAGCTTGGCCTCAGGGCAAAAAAGCATTTTTCATCTGACAAGTCCGACGCATGAATAAACAACTTAAACGCAATTTAAGTACTATGATGAGGTGAGGCATAATTAATTTTAAAATCATATTTAAGTGTGTGGTCTCCTGGCTCATTTAATGTGAGAAGAACATCACTAAATAGCTTGCTTTGCACGGATGGAACACTGTCTTCCAAGTGTTGGTGTGTTGTTTCCTAGCGCTGTCTTCCAAGTGTTGGTGTGTTGTTTCCTTCTCCCTTCTAGACCAGACTTTTTAAGGTTGCTGTGATTACCTCATAAACTATTTGAAAGCTCCAGTTCACAAAAGCATCTTAGAAATGCCAGGGCTCTGACTCACTTCTCTTTAGTGTCTTTGAAATTTCTGTAGCTTGAATCACGATCGCTCCTGCTGGTGACAGCTCTCTCTCTCTTTCTCTTGCTCTCTCATCTCATATGACTCCTACTTTCCTAAATATGACATTTAGCATGATTCCTTGTATTTACACTTGAGAAAAATAATAATAAATACTACAATTTTAAGTTATTTTATGGGAAAAATATAATTGTACTGCAATGATGATTCAATGTCACTCTTGCTTTTCAATGATGCTTATATGTGACATTTTTTTATCTCCCAGTGGGAAGTCTCAAATTCTGCAATGCAACTAAGGTAGGAAGACGTTATCTCTTTTTCCTAAGTTTGAAAACTAAGACACAGTCTGATTAAGTGAACAATTGATTTAATTATGCCACATATTATCAAAGAATGAGTACCATTCAAAGATTAAAAATATTTATTGGGTTGAAATTCAGCTCCTCACAAGGACTCATGAGTGCCAGACATTACAGTGTCTATTTCATAGGTGAGGAAATGGAGGTTTAGAGGGGTTAAACCACTTAACCGATGTCTGACAACTAGTAAATGGCACCAGGAAGTGATTCCAAGTCTGTCGAATTCCAGGCTGATGCTTGTCACCGCTTACCATTCTAACCTCCAAAATCGATTGGCTAGAGGAGACGCTGCCCCTGTTAGAAATAAAGCGAAGGCCTTGTGTCTTCCTCCTTCAGTCTCACCATCAGCTCCAGTGGTCTGCAATCCTGAAAGAATGCACAGGTGCCGTGACAAACCTTATCAGGGCCGAGACAACTGGGGCTCCAGCCCAGCTCCAGAGCTGTGCCATGGCAGCGTGTCACCTGCCCTCCTGAGCACGGCGTGTGGGGTTTAGAGACTCCCAGCCGGGCTCCACCCACGCTGCAGTTGCATTGGCCACAGGAGACCCAGGCCATGCTGGGTTCCATCATTTGTCAGCAGGCATTGAATGATTGAAGTTTTGAAAGTATTATGGGAGTTCTTTTAGAGGTACAACTTAACTATCATCTTTACAAATGGGTAGGCTTCTAGGTAGGGAAGGGGCTTGGATAGTTGCACTGAGAAGTCAATTGGAAAGGAAGCCCATGAGGCATCAGTTAATGGGAAAACCACACTTTGGCAATCATAACTTGGCACAGACAGCAACTTATATCTAAGTGTTTATTAGCATTCAGTGCTCAGCACAGGTGTCTTCAAAAATCCAAACCAGGAACAGCAGCTTCAGTTCCGGTGCTTCCAGGTTCTAAAGGCCACAACGTGGGCACATGCTGTCCAGACATTTCCAGCTCTGTTGCTGAGGTGTGAAGAAAGTGCCCGGCCCATGTCTAGGATCTGCTGGAACTCGTTAGCGTAGGAGCCACAGTCCCTTGAGGCAAGGATGGTGGCTGAGTCATCCTATTATCCCTGGAGTGCATTGTGTACTTATGCTCCTAATATATGTTTAAATGACCACACCCAACTTCAATTTTTATTCCCTGATCTTTTAGTAAAGGCGGTATTTTACCAAAGTGTTCTGGTTCACACTTTATAAAAGGAACTTGCTCTTTTGAGCATGAATTTTCTCACCTGAAAATTGAGTATATTAACAGAATCTACCTCCTAGGGTTCTTGTGAAATTAAAAGAGATAAAGTGATAGTATCCTACATAGGATACATTCATTAGAAGTTTGGAATTCTTTATTTTTAGCAACAATTCCCCTCATCACATCCTCATACACGCTTTCACTTGATATCAACATGCGAAGTTTGGTGTCTTGGAATGGCCATTCCATAGGCAGCCCCATCTGACTTTTAGTTTGAACTTCATAATTGAACACATTTTTATTATTTCAGAAATCACGGCAGGGCTAACATTTATTGAGAATTTGCCTGAAGCCTGGCACCATGTTGTGTACATAGCATTGTGAGATTTAACATACATGAATATCATATTATGCAAATAGTGTTTTCATTTACAAATAAGAAAGTGGTGACTAAGAGGGGTAAGTGCCTTCCTAACATGACTTAAGGGCCCCATATGTCCTGGCTCTAGGGCAGGTGTCCCCAGTCCCTGGGTCATAGACTGGTACCCGTCCGTGGCCTGTTAGGAACTGGGCCACACAGCAGGAGGTGAGCGGTGGGTGAGCGAGTTTTACCACCTGAGCCTGTCAGATCAGCGGTGGGATTAGATTATCATAGGAGTGCAAACCCTACTGTGAACTGTGCATGGCAGGGATCTAGGTTGCATGCTCCTTCTGAGAATCTAATGTTTGATGATCTGAGGTGGATGGAACATTTTCATCCCAAAAGCATCCTCCACCCCGCAGCCCCTGTCCCCACCTTAGTCTGTGGAAAAATTATCTTCCACAAAACTGGTCCCTGGTGCCAAAAAGATTGGGGACAACTGTGCACCCTTCCAGTTTAGTTCTTCACCTCTTCTCCCTTCATACTTGGTTTATGCTGAATGTCTGATCCTTAAAGTGTACCTTTCCTTTCTTGAAACCTTGCTGAACTTAGCACTAATAGTGTGTGTGCATGTATGCAACTCCCTGGGGCTTTCTATATATGACATGACGTCACCTGCAACTAGAGATAGTTGTACGTCTTCCTTTCCAGTCTGAATGCCTTTTGTTTCTTTCCCTGGCCTAATTGCCAGGACTGTAATCTCCAGAACAATGTTAGATAGAAGTGGTCATATGTATATCCTTGTCTTGTTTCTGATCTTGGAGGGAAAACTTAGTTTTTACCATTAAGTAAGAAGTTAGCTGTAGGTTTTTCATAGGTGACCTTTATCAGGTTGAGGAAGTTCCCCATGATTCCTAGTTTATTGAGTGTTTTTTTTTTTATTATGAAACTATGTTGGATTTGTCAAATGTGTTTTCTGCATCTATTAAGATCTATTAAAATGCTTTGTCTGTATCTATCATGTGCTCTGTCCTTTAATCTATTAATATGGTGCCTTACATGGCTGATTTTTGTATGTTGAACCAACCTTGCATTACTGGGATAAATTCCATTTGGTCATGGGCATAACTTTTTTTTTCTATGTTGCTGGATTCAGTTTAGCCATATATATTTTTTTGATAATCCATTTATATTCATCATGGGCACTGGTTTGTAGTTATCCTTTCTTGTAATGTCTTTGTCTGTTTTTAGAATCAGGGTAATACTGGACTTACAGAATGGGTTGAAACTTTCCACTCCTTGTTTTACTGTGCGACCTTTATAGTGGAGAGCACACTTTTAATGATTAGCAGATACATAGAATGGAAATAAATATTTTATTCCTCACAGGTCCTGAGGGGTGCATGGTATACCTGGAGACCCCACAAATGGGGTCAGGGAGTGCAGGCAGGGGAAGTGTGAATCTGGGGCCCTTGTCTTTAGTGAGGTTCAGGGTGGAGAACTTAGGCATTTTGGAGGCAGGGTAGCAATTGGACAGTTCAAAGCAAACAACTGTGGAAACCCTTTCCAATGAGGAGGTGTTATCTTGAGGTCCTGCTGGCTCTAAGGCTGTGTGTGGGTGTTGGGTGAGGGATATCTTGCCTCACCCATAGAAGTGAAAATGAGAACCTGTTATTTGAGCTAGACAGCAAAAACCAAAATGGCTGAAACCAAGTTAACATAAAATTGTAAAAATTCATTACACTTGTCTCTCTCTCTCTCTCTCTTTCTCTCCATAAAGAATTAGTGTTAATTCTTCTTTAAATATTTAGTAGATTCTACCAGCAAGCCATCTGGCCTTGAACTTTTCTCTGTGGAGAGGTTTTTATTTATTTAGTTTTAATTTTAATTTTTTAAAATTATCACTATGAGTTCAATAACTTTACTTATTGCTATAGGTCTATTTAGATTTTTAATTCCTTCTGGAATCATATTTTCAATTTCTTCTAGAGTACTTCATATCTTTCTAGGAATTTTTCGATTTCATATGGGCTTTTTTTGGCATGCAATTGTTTATAGTATTCCCTTATAATCCTTTTTATTTCTGTAAGGTAGACAGTAATGTCCCCTCTTTTATTACTGATTTTAGTAATTTAGGTCTTCTCTCTTTTTTTCTTTGCCAGTCTTGCTTAAGTTTTGTCAGTTTGATTGATCTTTGAAAGAATTTTCATAATTTAAAAATTTTTTCTGTTGTTTTTCTGTTCTCTAGTTCATTTTCACTTCTATTTTTATTATTCTTTCTGTTTACTTTGAGTTTATTTTCTTCTTCTTTTACTAGGTTCTTAACACAAAAGATAAAGTTGTTGATTTTAGTTTTCTTTAAAAGTACACACAGCTTTAAATTTCGAATCACTGCTTTCACTGCAGTCAATAATATTCATATGTTGTATTTTCATTTTCATTCACTTCACAGTATTTTCTAATTTTTCATGTGATTTCTCCTTTGACCCATTGTTATTTAGGAGTCTATTGTTTAATTTCCTTCTAGTATAAATTTCCCACATATCGTATTTTTGATTTCTAATTTTATTCCATTGTACTTAGATAATATACTTTGTAGGATTTCAGACCTTTTAAATTGACTGAGACTTGCTTAATGCTTGAACATGACCTATCCTGGAAAGTGCCCCAAGTGTGCTTGAGAGGAACGAGAATTCCACTCTTGTGGGTGGAGTGTCACATATATGTCTGTTAGGTCTAATTGGTTTATAGTGTTGTTCAAGGCCTCTATTTCCTTATTGATCTTCTGTCTAGTTATAGCTGTTATTGAAAGTTAGGCTGAAGTCTCCAATTATTAATGTAAAATTTTCTGTATCTCCCTCCAATTCTGTCAGTTTTACTTCATATATCCTGGGGCTCTGTTGCTAGATGCTTATATGTTTACAAATGTTATACTTTTTTTTTTTTTTTGTATTTTTAGTAGAGATGGGATGTTACCATGTTGGCCAGGCTGGTCTCAAACTCCTGACCTCAGGTGATCCACCCACCTTGGCCTCCCAAAGTGCTGGGATTATAGGCACGAGCCACCATGCCTGGCCAAACATTATACTTTTTTATGAACTGACACTTTTATAATTACAGAATATCTTTTTTCATTCTAGTGACAACATTTGTTTGAGAGTCTATTTTGTGTGATATTTATGGAGTCACTCCAGCTCTTTTATTTATGGTTATTCTTTGCAAGCAACATTTATTTTTACCCTTTTACTTTCAACTTACTTGTGTCTTTGAATCTAAAGTGTGTCTTCTGTAGACAGTATGTGGTTGGATCTTTCTTTTTTTTCTTTTCTTTTTTTTTTTTTTTGAGAAGGAGTCTCACTCTGTCACCCAGGCCCGAATGCAGTGGCACCATCTTGGCTCACTGCAAGCTCTGCCTCCCAGGTTCATGCCATTCTCCTGCCTCAGCCTCCCAAGTAGCTGGGACTACAGGTGCCTGCCACCACACCCGGCTAATTTTTTTGTATTTTTGTAGAGACGGAGTTTCACTGTGTTAGCCAGGATGGTCTCGATCTCCTGACCTCATGATCCGCCCACCTCAGCCTCCCAAAGTGCTGGGATTACAGTCGTGAACCACTATCCCTGGCCTCTTTTTAAAATCCATTCTGCCAAACTGCCTTTAATTGGAGTGCTTTGTCTATTTACATTTAATTCAGTTACTGATAAGTTTAGCTCTATGTATGTCATTTTAATATTTGTTTCTATATGTTTAATCTAGTTTGGGTTAATATCAACTTAATTTGTTTACTATTGAAATTGAGCTTGTACTAACCTAAACTACATTTTCATTAGTTAAGATACTAATTAAAGTCCCTAGGGCAGCCAATAAGAAAATAACTTTAAAAAGGTAAAGAAAAGGTGAAGGAATTAAAACGATACACAGACATATCTGTTCAACCTCAAAGAAGGCAGTAAAGTAGAAACACAGAAACAAAAATGACATTTGACATATAATACAATTTACTTTCAATAGTGTACAGAAACTGTGCTTTTATATAGCTCCACGCCCTCTCTGTTCCTTTGTGTGGTTATCGTCATATAAATTACACCTTTATATATTGTGTGCCCATTAACACATATTTCTAATTATTGCTTTATGCAGTTGTCCTTTAAATCAGACAGGGGAGGAGAAGTGTTGCAAAGAGAAACCAAATGGACACCTGCAGTGGAGAAGGCTTTTCACACTGGATGGGCTGTGAATCAGGTCAGACAAAGACAGCCTTGCAAATGGGGTCCTTCCAGGACCCACCAGGCAGGTTGAGTACTCGGGATTCTCTGGGAATCTGCCACTCCCGCCATGCCTGCCCGATTGCCGGTTTTCACCATGATTGCTGGATTCTGGCTTTCAGGGCTGCTGCACAGCTGGAAAGGAAGGGTGGGAGGAAGCCACGTTAAAATTCCAGTGTGCTCACTGTTCTTACAGTCATTTCTTACAGTCATGTTCTTTTCAGTCATTTTTCCTGAAAAAAAAAAAAAGATCCCTGGATTGCTGCATATTTTTGGTTAATTCCCCGAGTTCTGAAAATGTAGATCATTTTGCCATTTTTCATTGCTCTAATGCATGACAGGATTTTCAGACGTCCTTATTCTGCCCTTTTACCTGGCATCATGAGTTTGTGAGGCTTTGGTGTGGCTGACTTCTGGCCTACCTCCAGCAGGGAGCACAGAACCCGGCCTGCACTGAGATGTCACGGCCATCAGCTCAGGGATGGGCAGTGGCCCCGTCTAAGCTAGCAGGAGTCAGCCGGCCTTTGTTAAAACTGTTGGGACACAGGCTGTTAAACTGATGAAATGTCAGCTTCCATGGAACGGGGGACCCTGCCTGAGGAGGAAGACAGTGCAAAGAAGGCAGAGATCAGCTCTGCAGAGTGACGTCACTGCCACAGCTCCGTCCTCTGATCCAATGGTGCCTGTCCTTTCAGCGGAATGGATGGAAATTCTTGTAGCGCCCAGCTGTAGTTTGCGACTGCTCATGTAGAGTGACAGTGTGCAGATATATGTTTATCTGTGGCTTCATGGTATGGTCTTACTGAAGCTCAAATTGGTGTTGCTTTTCCAATACCCGGCCCACAAATCAGAATGATGTTGACCATGCTCACAGGTCCTGGAGCTGGCCTGGCTCAGGTTCCCACAAGCGAGCTCAAGCTGACATCTCTGTTTTCTCATTTTCACCTCCTGCACACCCAGGTTTATGTTAACACAGATTGGGCGGGAACCCTTGTGTGTCTGCATCCGAGTCTGCAGTGCCTATTTATCACTTCTGTGTCAAATGACAGCAACATTAGCATCTTCATTAACTAATCTTCACACGGTTTGGGACTTTGGGCCCTGATTGCCCGAAAGACGAAAGACGAATGCTTTTCTTAACTTCAGATGTCCACAAACATGAGGTGAGGCCCAAACGCAAGTTATTCTGTTCTAAGTAAACTTTACAGCAAGATCAGCAGACATGCATTGCTGCACTTGCACCATAAGGGGAATTTTTACTGAGCTAGAACAGCCTTGGTGAAAATGATAACTTAAATAATTACTTATAACAACCACAGACATGTAACCCTTTGGATTATCCTTCTAGTCTTTCCTCCCTAATGCTTTCTTATTTATTTATTTTCATATTGGCTTGTTACTTTTATTACCTGACCACGCTGTGTGGCCTGTTGTATAAAGCAGTTGAAAGGCTCTAATTTTAAAATGAATGTCTAGGAGAATGGGTTCTGTGTTCCCTTACTTTTAAGTAAGCTCTGATTATTCAGACTGACTGCACCACCAACATCCTTGTGAATGGAACTCTTTTGTATAACTTTTATGATACCTCCTGCCAGGGAAGGTCAGGTTTTAGTGTAATGCGATACCCTATGTTAAAAGGCCCAAATTAACAAATTCCTGAAAGCAAAGCAAGGAATACATTTTAAAATGGTTTGTTGGGCACGAAGAGGCAGTACATAAGTCAGCAAAGAATAAGTGTGTGTGTTCGAAACTTCACTGCAAATTTACCACCAATGTCTTCAGAAATGATGGGGCGGTGAAGACAAAACCTACTGCAGGTATTTTATAGGTATCGATGACTCTCTGCACATTCATGTTCGGTGAACGCTGCAGGAGGCAGCTTGCTGAAAGCTGTCTTCACATTGAAGAGTGAGCTTTGCTCCCCACAATCAACCTTCAGATGACTCTTCATGAGAGCCTCATAGATTCTTTTGGAATCTTTCTGATAGAACATTGCTACCTGGAGAAAATCCCTCAGTATTAGATTTTGCTCATATTAAAGAGAAATGGTGGTGTGTGTGGCTCTGGTGGGCGCACAGGGATGTGACTGCCAGCCTTGTGAGGCATCCCTCATTCTCCAGCTTGCTCTGCCTCGCATCTGACAAGCGTGGGGCTTGGCGGGCAGTGGGGACAGGTGACAACACATGACACCCAGTGCCTGGGACCACTCTTTACTCCCTCAGAGAAGCTCCCTGAAAAATCCCCCAAGTACAGTGCAAAGTCTTCCCGAAATTCTTCTTGAGGAGAGTATGCATGCTTCATCCTCTGAGAGGAAAAGATGAGGGGTTCAGGCCAAGACAAGGTGCCCAAGAGGCAGGTGACGCAGCTCTCTGAAAGCCTCAGGGAGGCTCTCGGACATGGGTGTGTAGTCGGCTTCATTCACGCTCCTGTGAACATTTCTCTTCGTTTAAGAACCAGAACAGAGTCACTAAAATGCACGTCACTCTGATATTTGATCCCTGGCCTCCAGGGTCAAGTACCCCTGATGGGGTGGCTGGGGCCCAAGCCCTCGCAGGTGGTCTTCACGCTGGTCCAGGCCATCAATCAAGTCCAAGCGGGGGGAAGAATGAGGGAAGAGGCCACAGCGGGCGGCCCCAGCTGGACGGCTGGTCTCTGCAGCGGTCACCTTTCTAAGCTGCAGCCTGTCTTTCTTGTGCTTCGATGGGAACACAAGTCCCTTGCTAGTCCCAGCAACATGTGGCTTGGCTCCTGCTTACAGATGGGGTGCAGCACTCCCTTCCTTCTGCACACAACTCATGTGCCTATCACAGGGAAGGATCTCGAGCTCCAGCCTTCTGTACACTTGTCATATGTTCATCACAGGGTCGGATTTTGGGCTATAGCATTCTGTGTATACCCCATGTGCCCACCCCATGTGCCCATCACAGGGACGGATCTCAAGATGCAGCTACTTGTCCTTCATGTGAGGATGACTGAGCGTGATTTCAGGGTCTGTGATTCGGTGTCCGGTGTGTGTGCAGTGACAGGGCTCCGTGAGGTTATGTGAGTGCCAGGGGAGGAGAGTGTGACTTCAGGCTCTTTGATTCAGTGTCCAGTGGGTGGGCAGGGACGCGGCTTTGTGCAGTATCTGAGTGTAGGGGGAGCAGAGTGTGCTTTAGAAGGGCAACTCCTCCTCGCTGGGCCCAGTGCATGTCAGAGCCCGAGGAAGAAATGTACAGTGGAAAGTTCAGCATCTTCTCTGAAGTGGAAAGTTCAGCATCTTCTCTGAAAACTGGAGAAATTCCTGGAGCTTTGGGTTCCATGTGAGCATATCCCCCTGGAGACAGCAGTAGCCATTCCTAAGACGTTCATCACTCGTGTTGGTTTTTGTTATTTAGATGATTATTCTTAGCTTTGCTAAAGAATCGGATGATTTGGTTGGCAGCAGAACGTGGAATCATTTTGTTTCTTACCACGGGACAAGTAACATTGACAACTGCGCCCAGTCGTTGTGAGTCATAATTAGAAATTAGAGCTGCACCAGACTCTTTGCCACAGCTGTGAACTCTGGTGGAAGATGCCGTGAAGACTTCAAAGCTCTGTCAGTTACTGAACTCACTATAGATATTATTTTTGGGGTCGGGGGGTGGATAGGCTTACTTTTGCCCACTGTACAAGAAATCCAAAAAGAATTTGTGGATTTTGAGATTGTTCTCAAAGTATTTAAGAACTGCCTTCATTTTTATGGGAAAATATCTCATTTACTTTTTCTTGAAATCTTTGCTTTTCAGCTTTAGTCTCACATTGGTTTCTACCATGAAAGCAAAAGGCTTTTACTAAATCAGTCTGCTTGGCACGGAAGGGTGTAGATGAAATTTTGAACCAGGCCACAGGTGTCTCTAGTGTTTGTAATTATGCGTCCTGCACACAAGCGTGTACCTGGAACACACTGGGTTTGCCAACATCAAGCTGGTGGCGGGGCTGATTGCAGCATTGCCAAGTACATTCTGCCTGTGTATGAAACGTGTCGAAACAATGCCGGGGCCTGTGTGGATATCCGGATCATGAATATTCGGATCATTCCATAAACCTCTGTTGTTTTATAAATGGCATTTGGGTGGAAGTTTAATTCCTTGTGGGTTGTAAAATTACAGGTTTAGTAAAAGTTTTAGGTTAGTTTTCTCTAAGAATTATGAGACTGTATGCACAGCTGTATAAAACATGATACATTTTAAACATTTATTTGAAAACTCTCTGAATTATATAAAAATAGCTATTTTGGGGCCTGATTTAGATAATTACTAAGTCGTGAATAAATCTGCACAACTGGCATGTATTTAGAAGCAGCTTGAAAAGGATGGTGGAAAGAACACGTTCCCAGGTTACTCCTGGCCAGAGGTCCCGTGAGCACCTGCCTTTCTGTGGAGCACTCAGGGGTCCTGCACTGTTTACCTGGGACCCAGGGACCTGGTGCCCGCAGGCTCCTTTGACCAGCCCACGCGTGCAGGCTCTGTCCTTTCTCTGGGCACAACCCGTGAGCACATTTTCTGTCAGACTCCTCATCAACATTCTACTGTGCAAAGCTTTATCTTTTCTTTTATATTTCTTTCTTCCTCTCTTCCTCTTCTCTTTTCCATCCTCCCTTCCTTCCCTCCCTTCTCTCTCTCTCTCTTTCTTTCTTTCTTTATTTCTCTTTCTTTCTTTATTTCTCTTTCTTTCCTTCCTTCTTTCTTTTTCTTTCTTTCTTCTTTCCTTTTCTCTCTTTCTTTCCTTCCTTGCTTCCTTCCTTTTTCCTTCCTTCCTTCCCTCCTTCCTTCTCTCTCTCTTTCTTTCTCTCTCTCTCTTCCTCCCTCCCTCCCTCCCTTCCTTCCTTCTTCTTTTTTTTTTGTAGCAAGGAGCAACCTCTCTTGGAATGCTGGGAACTTTCTGATTCTCCACAGCATCCGTAGATGGGCACAATTATTGCCACATATTTGGGCACAATCGTTGCCACTCTCCAAAGTTTGCAGAGGAATGTGGAAAACCTTTGGGCTGTCAGTACAAAGATGCTCCTGTCCTAAACTTAATAAACATATCCCAGGAAAATATGCTATTTAGCAGGAGGAAGGAGACAAACTTTTATCTTATGGACCGTAGAACAAAGGTGATTTGGATTCAGCAGAAAAGAATAAGAACAACAGTCACCAATGTCTGCACAGAGTTTATGACCGGGTGGAGGGAGAGCCGCCCACTTCCGCTACCAGCCCACCTGCAACTCACGTAAAATATTGAGCACTCTGGAATTCCCTTTCTTTATCAGGAAAACCAGCACAGGAATCCTCATTACGGCCTGTGCTCAGCTCCAAACGCTCACGCTCTGGGGAGCCGACATTATTATCCCATTGTGCAGATGGACAAACTGGGGTCTGCAGGGGTCGAGGGCCTGGCTGAAAGCAACGCAGCTGGTGGCAGAAAAACTCGACTCACGCCCAGGCTTTTGCGGGTGTCCTTCCCTCCCCACAGCAGTGGAGTCCCTCAGCCACCCCTGGTGTTGGCAGTCGGCGGCTCCCGTCTCAGGAGGGGTCAGTGGTCACTCTTTCTGAAGGGGACAGCAGGTCACTTCATTCCTCCTAAGCTTGGGGTAGGGCTGAAGGCATGGGCTTCCTCCTGACCTAAGAGGGTTCAAACGTGGAGACTTTATTATTTTTCAATCTCTATAGAAGCAGAAATTATTTCTTCATTAGAGATAACCCCATGCTGTGGGTAGAACTGTGCCCCTCCATAAAGGTGTGTTGAGTCCTTACCCCACAGCTGTGAAGGTGACAGGATTTGGGAACGGGGTTGTAGCTAGGTCAGGCTGGTCTACGGTGGACCCTGACCCCGATGACTGAGGTTCTTATAAGAGGAGAGGACTCAGAGTCACTTTCTCACCCTCCCCATCCTTGGTATTATGACTGCTGCCCACTCCCAAGTCACTGATTGTCAAAGAGGACAGACGGCCGAGGAGCCCCTGCTCAGAACATGAGGTGACAGGGAGGCTCAGAGAGGACAGGGAGGCTCAGAGAGGATGCCATCTGCTCACTGCGGCCTCTGCCCACACCTGCTCAGAGCACGAGGCAACAGGGAGGCTCAGAGAGGACGCCGTCTGCTCGCCACGGCCTCTGCCCACACCTGCTCAGAACATGAGGAGACAGGGAGGCTCAGAGAGGACAGGGAGGCTCAGAGAGGACGCCGTCTGCTCGCCGCAGCCTCTGCCTACAGGTGTGCTGCCCACTGTGGGAGTTTGCAAGTCCAGGCTGAGGAGCCCGGGGCACCCTGGTGTGGCTACAGGGGCCACTTCTGCTTTGGGGGTCTCCGGGGGCCTCCCCGATGCCAGAGTGACTTTAGGAGGGCCCCAGGGAATCGTGAGAACCTGAGGGGACCGCAGGAGACGTAGCCATCCATGGGGCCGGCTTGTGCACCCCACCATGCCCCACAGGGCAGAGGCAGAGCGGGGAGCCCCAGCCCTGGACAGAGGGAACAGCTGTACCAACAAAGCCTCTTGGTCCACCCAGAGCCAAGGCCAGGCCGTCGGCTGTGTCTGGCAGCTGAGATGGGTGCCTGGCCCTGCCTCCCCTCCTGCATGGGTCTTCCAGGGCCCTCTGGGTGGTCCCACCCGTGGCAGGTGACAAGGCTGGATGAGAAATGCTCTGTGGGGATTTGATGGTGGAAACTTCCACTGCCACTGGTTTTTCTTCCCTTTGGTGTTTGTTTATTTTCATAAATGTTTTTCCTAAGGAAGCAAAATGGATAGAAAAGGTGGGAGGGTGTGGGGATGGGGCGTGAGGGAGCTGGGTTGAAGTGGACTTGTAGGTTAGCCAGAAACGTTGGAAACCGAGAAGTTCTGGGGTCGGCGTTGGGCTGCTGAGCTCTAAATTGTGTGTGTGCGAGCCGAAGTGTAAGTCAACAGCAGCTCAGGAGCACGAGGCTGGGGACAGAAAACCCCACAGGCCTCGGAAACACGAGGCTGGAGACAGAAAACCCCACAGGCCTCGGGAACACGAGGCTGGAGACGGAAAACCCCACAGGCCTCGGGAACACGAAGCTGGAGACAGAAAACCCCACAGGGCTCAGGAACATGAGGCTGGAGACAGAAAACCCCAGAGGCCTCGGGAACAGGAGGCCGGAGACAGAAAACCCCACAGGCCTGCAGGGACTTCCCCCAAGGTCTGGGTGCTGAACGTGCTCCACCCCTGACTGGCCCAGGAGGCCTAGGAGGATCCTGGGTGGCCTCACCCACTCTATTTTGATAAAAATGTAGGTTCTGCCTTCTGCTTGTGTCATGCCATCATTCAGAGGAGCTTTCGAAAGCAGTGGGAGCAGACTCCACTGGTTTGAGCCTGGGCTGAGAGCCACCGCTGGACGGAGTCTCCTGTGCAGAAAGTCGTTCGCGAAGATGATTCTTCTAGTGTCAGATTGGCTTCTCCTTCCAGCTCCCAAGACAAGAAGTCCTGCGTTTGGAGAAAACCTGACCTTGGCGGAGCCAAGGACACTGTCAGAGGACGCCAGACGCATCAAGGGTCCGTGGCCAGCTCTCACGCGAAGCTTGCACAGGCCAGGCCGCCCCCATTGCCTTCGAAAGTGCCTCTGAATAATGTGACACCGACAGAAGACAGCATCTGTGATTGAGGGGAGCCTTAAGGGCCTTGTCCTTTGCCCTGAAGTCACTGGAGTGAGTGGAAGCTAAGGGGGCAGCTCCAGAAGCTTCCACCCCTTTCGGGAAGCCCACACCATCACCCTCTAGGTTGTCTGGACTGAGAGCTGTCCCTGGGCCTCTGCATCCTTTCTGACAGCATCCTTGAAGACAGTTTGGGGTTTGGGCTGACCTCTGCACCTCGGCTAGAAGCACCTTTGTGCCTACAGTCTGTCCAGCACACCTCGGCCGCTTTGCTGAGGGAGGGGCGGGCTTCGAAGTGCAGCCGGGAGGTGATGGGCGCAGAGTGGGAGGCGTCGGGCACCCAGCCACCTGGGGCGCCACGGTCCTCAGCCTGTGCGCGTCACCAACGGAAAAGACTTCCAAGCCACAGCCTCGCCTCTTTCCAGCCCTGAGTTCCCGTTCCAGCTGCCATTGCTTTGCTGAAAATAACACATTTAATCATCTGTCATAATTACAAGAGTCCCGATGACATGGATGCAGGCCCGCCTCCGCCGCTGCCAAGGCTGCTGTAATCCAGCCAGCACGGGCTGCACTGCCCAAGTCGCACGGCGGGCCCAGGTCTGCTGAAAGATCAGATGTGACTGCAGATTTGTTCATCACAAATGATTGATCTGCTCGCAACAAAACTAATAATTACACAGCTCTTCATTGCCATTTGTCTTTGGAAGGTGGAATCTCTCTCCCCATGAAGGGCTCTGCCATGCAGGCTTACACTGGTGAACCGTGAGCCTGCTGAGCCTGCTGAGCCCGACAGGTGCAGGCCGCGCCCCTCCTCCTTGGATTTTTGGCGCTGCAGGTTATTCCCCAAAAATAATCAAATGGTAACATGTTGCTTTCATTTTCATTGTATTCCCCAAAGTCGATCAAACGGTGACGTGTTGCTTTCATTTCCATTGTGTTTGGTTTTAGCTTATTGCTTTAATCCCTTCAGTTTCAGGACATCTTCACGTGTTAAATTCCTGCCCTTATCCTCATTTGCATATGTCAGTTTCTCCTATTCATTCTCAACTATTAAGCCTACCTCAGGTTATGATTTTATTACAGGATAACCAACAACTATGTCCAAACTAGAGCATTTATTTGACTATTAGATGTTTATTTTTATTTTTACGTATTTTTTTTTTGAGACAGAATCTCGCTCTGTTGCCTAGGCTGAAGTGCAATGGTGAGATCTTGGCTCACTGCAACCTCCGCCTCCCAGGTTCAAGTGATTCTCCTGCCTCTGCCTCCGAGTAGCTGGGATTACAGGCACCCACCACCACGCCTGGCTAATTTTTGTATTTTTAGTAGAGACTGGGTTTTGGCACGTTGGCCAGGCTGGTCTCGAACTCCTGACCTCAAGTGATTCTCCTGCCTTGGCCTCCCAAAGTGCTGGGATTACAGGTATGAACCACCATGCCTGGCCTTGACTATTAGATGTATCTAATCACTGCCCAGTGAGTTTTTCTTCACTCCCTTCCCCTTAGTTTTGATGTCTCAAAATGTTGGTGCATCAGGAATGAAATTTAAAAGCCTCACTCCTTATCAAGAAGAAAACCTCTTTTAGCAAAGTTTTTTCATTTCTAAGACTAAGATTATTATTGTTTAGTTCATGATCTGAAAAGGATTTTATTACCTAAAAGAAGGCTGAAAGAGGAGTGCTGTGGCCTGGTGCTGGGATTTGGCCTGTCCCCAGGCAGGGGGCTGCTAGACACAAACGCACCTCAGTTTCTCCTCTAAGGACAGCTGGGTTCGTGAGTCCACCCCAAGCTCTCCCTTCTGCCTCTAACACTCGGCAGTCCTTCGCTAGATTCCAGAACGACTATAGATTGGCAGGTGGTTCTCTGGCTCCAGCCCAGTGGCCCCTAGTGTGCGAGTCTCCTGAGGATTTTCCATAATATCCCACAGACCAGGCAGCATAAACAACAGAAGCTAACTTTCTCAGCTCTCCATGCAGGAGTCCAAGATCAAGGCATGGGCAGGGTGGCTCCTCCCGAGGCCTCTCTCCTGGGCTTTTGGACATCTCTCCCTCCCTGGTTCATCTCTCGGCTGTCCTCTGTGTCCGTGTCCTCCTCTCCTCTTCTTGTGAGGACAGGAGTTCTGTAGGGTTAGCGTCCTAAAGATTTCGTATCAACCTGGTTGTTTGCAAAGATTGCATTTCTGGATACTGCATGTGCACACATACGGGGGTCAGGACTTCAGCATCTTCGGGAAGACACAGTCCAGCCCGTGACACCTTCTTGTTGGGTTGTCGGGAGTTTGAGGACCTTTATGAAACCAGCGCTTGGCTATTCCCTAGAATCCAAAATTCTAACCCTTACTTTCTTCGAGCCAACATGGCCCCAGGATTTTAGTGTGATCTGAGAGGTGCTGGTGCTGACATCAGTACCCCTGCATGCTCTTCTGCGCCTGACTGTGGGGCAGGTGGTTCTCAGTGCGTCCAAGCCCGTCGGCTCAGCTCAGGTAACCTGGCTGCCAGGGAGTGTGCTGCCCCTGATTTACAGCCGGTTCTCGACACACCTTGCAGCCCTCACTGTTGTTTTAAGACTAAGTCAGATATTCGCCCTCCAGATGGAGACCCCGGGGGCCCTTCATTTGCAGGCTGGAGTCCCCTCGATTCTGCCTCTGTTCCTGCTCCCACTCAGCTCCATGGCCCTGGGGCCTCCTCTTCTGGGGAACCCGTCCAGTTGGAAGTAACAGCTGCTTTCTCCTCCCTCAGCACTTGGCTCTGTCTACCCTGGCTTCCTCCAGGTGGGACTGGCCTCTTGTACAGAACCCAGCAATGCAGGCAGCCAGGAGGAGGGGTCAGGCAGGCACTGGCAGAGGTGAGGAGAGTCCACAACGGGGCTCTTGCCTGAGCCAATGCTGGCCTTGGAGTCCTGGGGACCCCTGGGTGTTGAATGCCTCCTGGGGTGTGCATCAAGGAAGGGCTTTGCTGGCCAGGACCAACCTCAGAGGATTTCATGTTGAAGGAAGAGTCGAGCAACTTCCTGAAAGAGAACCCCTTGGCAAACTAGGGAGGAAGGAAAGGAGAAGAGGAAGGAAAGGAGAAGAACGAGCTCAGAGACAGAGACAGGGCTGAGCAGGAAGGGAAGGAGAATGGGTTTGGAGAAAGCTGAGCAGGGAGGAAGCAGGGGTGGTGGTTCTCCCAGGGGAGGCTTTGCAAGTGGAAGGACGGGGGTGGCCACTGGATGATAATTTGGCAACTTCTCTCACAGGGGTAGCTTCCTGACACAGCTGAGTGCTTCTGTGATTTGAGAGGACCCCAGAGTTTTGTATCTGAAAATATTTGTGCTCATGATTATGCATAGATTTTAATTATTGGGCAATTTTCCTAAAACCCTTTCACGTGCAAAAAAATTAATTAGCAACTATTTTTAAAAGAGAAGTGTCACCCCCTCCCTGCCCTGACTCAGGCTACTTGGTCCCTTCTAAATTAAATACTAGAACTTAGAACTGCACAGAGAAAATAAATCTAATTTAGATATGAAGTATGAGTTACATACTGAAGGGGAACAGAGCCAGGCTCTGGGACAGCAGCTCAATACGTCCACTGAGTGCCAGCTGTATATGCTATGGCTTTCTGCATGTTCCTTAGAATTTACCAAGCACTTTCTCATGGGTTATTTCAAGTTAGGAATTGTTATCCCCATTTACACAGGGGTGAAAAGGCTCTGGGAGGTAGAAAGAATGACCAAATTCACACCAGGCATGTAGGGGAGTCAGGACTGCATCATTAGACCCTTAGATCTTAGGTGTTAGACCATTAGACCTGTAGATGGTAAACCCTTAGATGTTAGACCATTAGGCATTAGACCGTTAGACATTAGACTTTAGATGCTTAGATGTTAGATGTTATTAATAGATCATTAGACTTTAGACTGTCAGACATTAAACCCTTAGACATTAGACCATTAGGTGTTAGACGGTTAGATGTTAGACCATTAGACTGATATTACACCTTATACATTAGATCATTAGAAGTTAGACCTTTAGACTTTAAATCCTTTGACGTTAGACTGTTAGATGTTAAACTGTTAGACTGTTAGATGTTAGACTGCTAAACATTAGACTGTTGGACCCTTAGACCATTAGATACTTGACTGTTAGACCTTAGACCATTAGACGTTAGACTCTTAGATGTTAAACCCTTAGACGTTGGACAGGTAGATGTTAGATGTTACGTTAGACCATCAGACGTTAGACCATTCATTAGACCATCAGATGTTAGACACTTAGATGTTAAACCCTTAGACGTTAGAAGGGTAGACGTTAGATGTTAGATGTTAGACCATCAGACGTTAGACCGTTCATTAGACCATCAGACATTAGACTCTTAGACGTTAAACCCTTAGACGTTAGACACGTAGATGTTAGATGTTAGATGTTAGACCATCAGACGTTAGATGCTTACATGTTAAACCCTTAGTCATTAGATGGGTAGACGTTAGATGTTAGATGTTAGACCATCAGACATGAGACCGTTCATTAGACCATCAGACATGAGACTGTTCATTAGACTATCAGACGTTAGACCGTTCATTAGACCATCAGACGTTAGACCCTTAGACGATAAACCCTTAGACGTTAGACAGGTAGAAGTTAGATGTTAGACCTTAGACCATCAGACGTTAGATGCTTACATGTTAAACCCTTAGTCATTAGATGGGTAGACGTTAGATGTTAGACCATCAGACATGAGACTGTTCATTAGACCATCAGATGTGAGACTGTTCATTAGACAATCAGATGTTAGACCGGCCACATTCCCCATGTATGTCATCACATCTAGCAGCTGGGCCACCTGAAGCAGAGAATTTTGGAGAAAGCAAAGCTAATACTTGATGGGGCTCCATCCTGACAATGGTGGTACCTGTGAGGGATACTGCGTTTTCACAGGGAGGGAGCCCCTTTCCCAGGTCCTCCCTGATCATTCGTCCTGGGTTTCCAGCTAAGAAGGCACTTTCAGTTTGGATGTTTCTCTGTCATCTAAAATGCCTTGTGTCCAAAAGCCAGCTCCAGATCTCCTCTGCTGAAGTGGGTTCCCACTGCCGAGAGTGCTTGGGAAGACAGTGTCTGGAAGGCACGTGGGGCAGCTGCTCACTGTCATGATCCGTGAACGAGTGACTCCAAAGAGTGTTCTGTGGACTCTGATGATGTTTGGAAAGTTTTACATGAAGACAGAGAACGTCATGGAATGAAACTGAGCAGGACTGAGAATCGTGGTTATTTCTTAGGTTGAGGCTGATGTGCTTTTTAATTCTTTTTAATTCTCACCCAGTTTTGAATCTCAATCAAAATGCTATTTAAATTCCAAAACAGAGACTCCCTTGCAGCAAAGACTGATGATGTGGTAGTTAAACAGAAAGGACCATTATGTGTCTCGTGGAAACATGTAGGTGAAATTCATGACATTGGGAATGTCTCAGCAAGTGTGGTAATTTAAAAAGTCTGATTGGATCAGGGGATTAGGGTGTGTATTTATTTATTCAACCCCTATGTATTTAACATAAACCATATCCCCAATTCTGCCCTATGTGGAAATCCTGCTTGGACCAGACTCTGGGCTGGGCAGCTCTGGTGGGTGAGAGATTCTTGGAAATATTTCTTCACCATGGAACATGGCCTGTTGGGATGGCGTTCTCTGCTGGCTGCGTGCTGGTCAGTCCCCTGGTTAAAGGCAGAAGATGACCGTGTTCCAGCTGATGTCCTCTGTGTTTGGGAAGCCGGGTGGCCAGCAGGTTTCACTCCCTGTGCAACTTCACAAGCACCAGGAAGTGCAGGCCACCCTTCGCCCTTCTTTCCCTAGCGGGGAGGTGGGGGGTGGGGGGCCCTGGTGAGCAGGAAGTGCAGCCTGCCCTTTGCCCTTCTTTCCCTAGTGGGGAGGTGGGGGATGGGGGCCCTGGTAAGTGTTTCTCAAGTCCACACACAGCCGGGCTGGCGAGTCACTTAGGTGGCAGACACGTGGGGCTCACCTTTCTGCTCCACGTTCTCGGGAAAGACAAGCTCACTTTTAGAAAGCTCATTAAAAGCTAGCCGCTCTTAGGGATTTTACTGCAAACCAATCAACCTAGACCTGTATAGGAGCCTGACCTCACCCTGATTCACCGGCCTTCAATTTTGACTTTACCCATCAGTGATAGGAATTGATTTCAAAGGCTCTAAAATTAGCTCTGTACATCAAAGAATTGTTATAGTGTGTCTCTGCAATGTTGCTGTTTTACAGGTGCTGCTGGGGCAGCCTGCTCTTAATCGGAAAAGTGCAGCCCTGGGTGCAGGAGGCAGAGACTGCATCGAGCCTCTGGAAGGAAGGGCCCTGGGTGGAGGCTGGAGCGCAGGGCTCTGAGCCTAACAAGGCTGCTCTGCTGCGGAGGCCTGATGTAATTTAACTTGCTGACTGGCACTGCAGCGAGATAACCCTTTAATGAAAGAAGAGTACCCGGTTCCTGGTCAAAGTTTGCAGTGTAATGCCCAGCGTCCCCAAGGCTTCCTGCGATGACTGCCCCCCTCCCACCTGAAGAGTGCCATGTGGGCAGGGCTGGCAACCCCTCTCCATCTCCACTGCTGACCACGATGCCTGAAAATTAGCCACTTTTATTTTAATTTATACTATACTTCATTTGAAGGGTCACAATTATGCTTTATTTTTTTTAAGTGCCTAATATTACTTTTACTGAGATAGTGTCTACACCAGCCCGCAGAAAGGCAATGGTTATTGAGGTAACAAGAAGAACAAACCAGACCCTCTACTTTCTCTTCAGTTGTGGGGAATGTGATGATTTCCGAGCTGTCTCATTTTCCCAATCCTCCCTTTCTTTCTGATTGTGTGGGTTGTGGCTTTGCATATGCCATTCTGAAAAAATCAGGTCATTGCAGTCAAATAATTGGTCAAGTCAGTGAACAACAGAAAGTCAATCACATTGGCTGTTTGACTGAATCGACTGGGCTATTTGTCTCTCACAGACGTGACTGGATCACAACCAGAAGAATCTGAGGGGGCCCTTTGCTGGTACCTAGGAAGAATGGCCTTGGTCCCACGGAGACATCTATCTCCGCCACATGCTCCATCTCTGATGCCTTTGGGGTTCTCTTCGTAGCCCTCAGCTTTGCTGGGTTTGGGTCTGAAGGAGCGGGAACCCCTCAGAGGTTTGTGCCCATGAAGCTCAGGACTCTGCATTGTCTGCACCTTGTGGTGACAGCCTGCAGGGGCAGGGGTTGCTTCTCCAAGGGCCAGTAGCCCCAGGGCTGACCCCAGGCCCAAGCCCTCAGCAGCTGGGCTGGAGGGCTTCTCTCCAGCATGCTGGCTCTTCTTCTCTCTGCTGCCATAAGCTTGAGGGGAGTCTCACTCTGTCACCCAGGCTGGAGTGCAGTGGCATGATCTCGGCTCACTGCAACCTCCACCTCCTGGGTTCAAGTGATTTTCTTGCTTCAGCCTCCCAAGTAGCTGGGACTACAGGCACACCCCACCATGCCCAGCTACTTTTTTTTTTGTATTTTTAGTGGAGACGAGGTTTCACCATGTTATCCAGGGTTGTCTCAATCTCCTGACCTCATGATCTGCCTGTTTCGGCCTCCTGAAGTGCTGGAATTACAGGCATGAGCCACTGTGCCCAGCCCACACACTTTTAAACAACCAGATCTCATGAGAACTCTATCACAAGAACAGCACCAAAGGGGGAAATCTGTCCCCATGATTCAATCACCTCCCACCAGGCTTCTCCAACAATGGGGATTATAATTTGACATGAGATTTGGGCAGAGACAGAGATTCAAACCATATCATGCTGCCCCTGACTCTTCCTAAAGCTCATGTGTTTCTCACATTGCAAAACATAATGATCTCTTCTCAACAGTTCCCTAAAGTCTTAACTCATTTCAACATTAACTCAAAAGTCCAAGTCCAAAGTCTCATCTGAGACAAGGCAAGTCCCTTTTGCTTATGAGCCTGTAAAATAAAAAACAAGTTAGTTACTTCCAAGAAACAATGAAGGCACATGTGTTGGGTAAATATTCTCATTCCAAAAGGCAGAAATCAGCCAAAACAAAAGGGCTACTAGCTCCATGCAAGTCTGAAACCCAGAAGAGCAGTCATTAAATCTTAAAGCTCCAAAATAATCTACTTTGACTCCATATGTCACATCCAGGGCACACTGGGGCAAGAGATGGGCTCCCAAGGCCTTGGACAGCTCCACTCCTGTGACTTTGCAGGACACAGCCCCCTTGCTGCTTTCATGAGCTGGCTATGAGTGCCTGTGGCTTTTCCAGGCACACAGTGCAAGCTGTCATTGGATCTAGCATGCTGGGGTCTGAAAAATGATGGCCCTCTTCTCACAGCTCCACTAAGCACTGCCCCAGTGGAAACTCTGTGTGGGGGCTCCAATCCCACATTTCCCCTCTGCACTCCCCTAGCAGATGTTCTCCATGAGGGCTTTGCCCCTGCAGCAGGCTTCTGCCTGGACATCCAGGCCTTTCCATATATCCTGTGAAATCTAGGTGGAGGCTCCCAAACCTCAACTCTTGCACTTTGCACAATGGCAGGCTTAACACCACGTGGACGCTGCCAAGGCTTACAACTTGCACTCTCTTAAGCAGTGGTCTGAGCTAAACCTGGTCTGCTTTTAGCCACAGGTAGTGCTAGAGTGACTGAGATACAGAAAGTAGTGTCCCACGGCTGTGCAGGGCAGCAGGGCCCTGGTCCTGGCTCAGGAAACCACTTTTCTCTCTTAGGCATCTGGGACTGTGATGGGTAGGGCTACTCTGGAGGTCTCTGGAATGCCTTCAAGGCATTTTTTTTCCCATTGTCTTGGCTATTAACATTTGGCTTCTCTTTACATATGCAAATTTCTCCAGCCTGCTTGAATTCCTCCCTAGAAAATTGATTTTTCTCTTCCATCACATTTCTGGGCTGCAAGTTTTCCAAACTTTTATGCTCTGCTTCCCTGTGAAATATAAGTTCCTGTTTTAGGTTATTTTTTTGCTCATGCATATGAATTAGGCTATTAGAAGCATCCAGGCCACATGTTGAAAGCTTTGCTGATTAGGAATTTCTTCTGCCAGATACCCCAAATCAACACTCTCAAGTTCAAAGTTCACGGATTCCTAGGGCAAGGTCATAAAGCAGCTAATTGCTTTGCTAAGAAACAAAAGTGACCTTTGTTCCACTTCCCAACAAGTTCCTTATGTCCATCTGAGACCTCCTCAGCCTGAACTTCATTGTCTATATCACTCTCAGCATTTTGGTCCAACCATTCAAGAAGTAAGTCTCTAGGGAGTTCCAAACTTTCATCTCCCTGTTTTCTTCCGAGCCTTTCACACTCTTCCAGACTCTGCCAGTTACCCAGTTCCAAAGCTGGTTCCACATTTTCAGGTATCTTTATAGCAATGCTCCGTTCTTTGGCACCTATGTTCTGTATTAATCCATTCTCTCACTGCCACAAAAAATACCTGAAACTGGGTAATTTTTAAAGAAAATAAGTTTAATTGGCTCACAGTTCTCCAGGCTGTATGGAAAGCATGGTGCCACATCTGCTTGGGGAGGTCTCAGGAAACTTTCAATTATGGTGGAAGGTGAAGGGGAGGCAGACATCTTACGTGGCCTGAGCAGGATGAAGGGGGGTGGAGAGGTGCCACACACTTTAGCAATGGATCTTGTGAGAACTCACTCACTGTCATGAGAACAGCAAGAGGGAAATCCGCCCCCATGGTCCAATCATCTCCCAACAGATCCCACCTCCAACACTGAAGATTACAATTTGACATGAGACTTGTGCAGGGATGCAGGTCTGAGGTGTCCATGCCCCACACCCTTTGCTTTCATGTGATTCTCACAGGATGTGCATATGTGGGCTCAGCCAGAGTAACAGGGCCGCCTGCACCATGCCCCATGCCAACCCCTTGCTGGTGTGGCTTCCTAGGATTGCTACAAAAAATCACTGCAGCTTAGTGGCTTAAAACCACACACATTTATTCTTTCACAGTTCTAGGGTTAACGTTCAATAGGGGTCTCATTGGCTAAAAGTGGGGTGTCTGCAGGGTGAGTTCCTTCTGGGTGCCCTAGTGCAGAAACCATCCCTGAGTTTTCCAGCTTTGGTGGCTGCCTACACCCCTTGGCTCCTGGTCCCTCTTCCACCTCCAAAGTCAGCAGCGCTGGCCTGCCTCTGACACAGCATCTTCCTGCCACCAGCTCTCTGGCCTTTCTCCCTGACATTGCAGAACCTCTGTCATTATGTCACAGGCATAATGCAGAACCTCTGCCACCACTCACAGGCCCCATCACCGCTCATGGGCCCTGCCACCACCCACGGACCCCGCCACCACCTACCGGGCCCCACCACCACCGACAGGCCCCACCACCACTCACAGGCCCCGTCACCACTCAGGGGCCCCACCACCACCCACGGGCCCTGCCACCACCCATGGGTCCCACCACCTCTCACAGGCCCCATCACCACTCAGGGGCCCCACCACCACCCACGGGCTCCGCCACCACTCATAGGCCCTGTCACCACTCACGGGCCCTGCCACCACCCACAGGTCCTGCCACCACTCACGTGCCCTGCCCAGGACCATCCTGGGAAACCTCTTTAGTTAAACTCAGTTGATGGGCAAGCTCACTCCTGCTCACCTGTAACCATTCACAGCTTCCCAGGACTGGAACAGGGACATCTCTGGAGACTGCTGTTCCCTTCACCTGCAACCATTCACAGCTTCCCAGGACTGGGACAAGGACATCTCTGGAGACTGCTGTTCCCCTCACCTGTAACCATTCACAGCTTCCCAGGACTGGGACAGGGACATCTCTGGAGACTGCTGTTCCCCTCACCTGCAACGATTCACAGCTTCCCAGGACTGGGACAGGGACATCTCTGGAGACTGCTGTTCCCCTCACCTGTAACCATTCACAGCTTCCAAGGATTGGGACAGGGACATCTCTGGAGACTGCTGTTCCCCAATACTAGCTTTACAACTTGGTAACTCAGCCAGGCTTCCCATGGTGTAGACTCTCTGCTCGCCAATGTCCCTTCTCATCTCCTACCCAGCACAGGTAGGCAGGGGTGTGGGGGGAGGCGGACCCTCTACAGAGGCCCCGCCACCACTCACAGGCCCCGTCACCACTCATGGGCCCCGCCACCACCCATGGACCCCGCCACCACCCAGTGGCCCCACCACCAACCACAGGCCCCACCACCACTCACAGGCCCTGTCACCACTCAGGGGCCCCACCACCACCCCCGGGCTCCGCCACCACCCATGGGTCCCACCACCTCTCACAGGCCCCATCACCACTCAGGGGGGCCCCACCACCACCCACGGGCTCCGCCACCACTCATAGGCCCTGTCACTGCTCACGGGCCCTGCCACCACCCACAGGTCCTGCCACCACTCACGGGCCCTGCCACCACTCATGGGTTCCGCCACCACCCACAGGCCCCGCCACCTCTCACAGGCCCTGTCACCTCTCACGGGCCCCGTCACCACTCATGGGTTCCACCACCACTTATGGGCCCTGCCACCACTCACGGGCCCCTTCACTACTCATGGGTTCCGCCACCACCCATGGGCCCCGCCACCACCCACGGGCCCCACCACTTCTTACGGGTCCACACTCACAAGTGCCACTTCCTGATGCTGTTGCTCCATGAGCTCAGTCACTCCATATGATTCACAGTGGGAAGAATGGGGGGTGTCAAGACTAGGCAATATGTGCAGATCCACCCGATTAGAAATGGCAGGAATTCGGATTTAAACACGGTTGTTTCTGACTTCAAATCTGACAATTTGCACAACACACACTTAAGAAGCATCTGTATGTTCGCAGGAATTTGAGCTCTGAAGCCCGCAGAAGAATGAGTCCTTGCTGATGGGACACTGGCTGTGGCCTCCGGGGAGTGGCCTGTGACTGAGGTCCCTTGATCTGCTTGTGGATCTGCCGCTACATCTTTGGAGTTGAAACAGACACATTGGGAATCCACCCGTCAGCTCTCATCATCAATACCTTTCCGGTTCCCTAGAGGCCATGGCTGAAGGTCTAGCTGGAAATCATTTTATGGATGAATGCCAGCTAACACCGTGGGGTTCCAGGTTCTGTGCTAGGTGGTCTGTCTAGGTGAGAACATTAAATGTTCGCTATGAGTCTGGAAGGAGGAGGACCCCATGATGTCCTTTCTGGTAGATAAGCAAACTGTGCTAAAGGTGGTGATGACTCGCCCACTTCAGCCAGCCAGTGACCCAGCAGAAGGCACACCCCTGAACCAGGCTCCAGTGGGTGCGACTGTGCCTGAGGAGTTGTCTGGGGCTTTTTGTGGCAGCAGCCCAGGAATCAGGTGAGTACCCCTGCTGAGCTGCCGATCAGGGAGGTCCAGGGCACACGTGTAACCTCCTCACAGTGTGAACACACATCTTTTGTTCTAACAGCTCCGCAATGGTTGGGAACTACTTTAGTTATTTTTTTGGAGGTCATCTCATGTAAAAGATGGTGAGAATATCATATATGGTAGGTAAACACCACTAGTTAGTAAACTAGCTTACTGATGGTAATTGGGATCATGAAAGTTACTATTTCAGGATTATCCCAAACACCATTTCTGCAAAAACTACAATAGTTTCCTCCATACAGTCTTCCTGGGGCCAGGCTTGTCCTGTGGTTTGGATTTCTTCCTCACTCTCTGTTCTGCATCCCCTTGTGTAGAGCATTGCAAAGAGCCGGGGAGGGTCCTCAAAGTGGGCAGTGAGGAAGACAGAGGCAGGAGTGGAAGAACACGGGGATGAAGGCTGATGCACCCTACGGCGTGCATCTGGCTCCAGCTGACCAGCGCAACGCAGAGTTCATTATATTCCTAGTTTTCACACCAGTGTTGTGACATCATATCAGTGTTATTGTTTCACTAAATCTGAAACTAGTCGAAGGGAAGCTAGTGAAATTAGTTGGAGGGAAAATGGAATTATAAGCCGAAATTAGCTTTTCAGATGCGTAGATTCTTCTAGCAATTCTTTTCAATGACATTACAGTTATTTTAAACAAATATTAAATTGTAGGTCTTGATTTCCTGTATGCTGATGAGAGAAAAAAGAGGGAGGAGGCATCCATTTCAAATGCACAACTTGAGTTCATCACAAAAACAATTCATTTGTTAAATTCGTATGGCCTCAAAATATCTGCTGCAAGTATGTTCTCTGAGGCCACACACGGGTGATGTGGATCACTCAGCTTTGCCCTGGTCTGTGGGTGTGGGCCTGGTGCCTGGTGAGGTCTGGTTCACACCGCAGCACCAAGTTGCTGAAGATGAACCCATTCCCCGCCATCTCCATCCCAGAGCACTGGCTGCCTATGGCCGACTTCATGCTGCAAATTCGTCCTTTACCAGTACAGACGTCCCCACTGAGGGGTGAAAACAATTAAAGAAATTCCATCCAGTCTGAACAAATTTTATTTATTGTTTTGAGTTGAACAAAATACAAACTCCCTTTTATTTTTGTTTGCTCCTTAGGGTTTAACAACTACTGGCCTGGCTGCTTGTTGGACCGAAAGGTGTAATTGTGAGATTTTGCAGAGCATGGTTTTTGAGGACTGGGTTGATTTATGTCACCGAGAAGCCAGTTACCTGCACTTCTGCCATTGATCTGCTCCTGGTTATCCAGTGAGGCTGTCATTTCCTGTGCAATGCATTGAGTGCAACAGGTGTCTTCTGTTTTCAAACACACTGTCTGCTGATCCACATCCATGCAGTTCCTGCTCTGTTGAGGAGCACCTGCTCATGTACCCAGTGCAGGCAGGCCGTGGGAACGCAGACTGCACGCACGAGGGAGGGACCCCAGCCTTGGTAGCGCCAGATCCAGAGCACCTGGATTTTGGGGTCTGGGTCCTCAGGGGCCTCCCCACCAGGAGAAGCCTTCGGAGAGAACAGTGATGGTCAAGCGAAGTGGATGAGGCATGTGTAGGTTTTGTTTATGAAAATCAACATGATTCTCATGACTGCCAGGGACGCAGAGTAAAACAGCCGAATCTTGTTTTGCTGAATTCTGTTGTTTGTTTTGAAGAGGAGTCATTGCAAATCAATTAGCCGGCTGCTTAGACAGGCTGCGTCTGCCCTGCTCTCCCGAGAACACCCACCACCAAGTCCCAGAACCTGGGGGTCCCTGGGTTATTCACCCATTTTAAGACGATCGCCTGGAAAGATTCCAGGCAGTGATGATGAGCTCATTAGCTGTGTCTTTCTCCTAAGATCACACTACTGATGAAGCCTTGACTTCAGGTTTAGGGGTGGCCTGCTGTTGCTGGAACGTCACACCTGTCCCCAGCAGACCCTTCTTGAACTATCTGAGTGATGTGGCCTTGCCTTCGTCTCCATCTAATGAGCTTCTACTGAGTTCCTGGAGCATCTCGGTTCTGAAACCAATGCTGACGATTGCTTCAGGAGCCTTTACTCTGCGAAAGCTATCAAGCTCACTGAGGCTACTGAAGGCTTTCAACTTGGGCACAAGATTAAACTGACGCCACGTTTACACAAGTGTGTTGTGGTGAAATACAGAAATTATGATCTCGAGGAACGTGATCCTGTTACCACCATGCGATTGACTGTGTTCCGAGAAGTGAATAATCCACGCTAACGGCACTGCCTCGATTATTTCTGCTTATGTTCTAGTTCTTACCTTTCCTAACATGAAATCGAATCCAGACTATGGCACCATTTTACCTTTGGACTTTGACGTCACTTTTATCATGACAGTTTCCAATGGAACAGACTGCCTTTGCTTTCTTCAGTCACTGTCTTTCTTTTTGCTCCCGCATGCCTTGCCTGGATGAGGACACTGTCCCCAGAGGGCAATGAGGCTCAAGTCTTTGAGTCTGAGTGGCAAGAAAAGTGTTTGCTGTATGTGAAAGTGGTAAAACTATGAACTTTCCTACCTTATTTTCCACAAAAATAGAAATTGATGCAGGTATACACTGCATCAAATATTAAGTAGAAAGTAGAAAATTTACAACAGCCAGACCTTAAAAAGTAAATGCTTACGTACAGTGTGGCTCTGCCTTACAAGAACTCACACTTAGTCATGTTGTTCAAACTTTATCAGCTTTAACTGTGACACGGCTTTCTTTCAGTCACTGAACATTTTTAATCTAGTCAAAAACTGCTTGGTTTTACAAAAATACTCAGAGTTGTTAGGTTTTATTTTATTAAAATCTTTATGACATCAATTCAAATGTAATTTTATAATTAATGACTATAATACATAGCTATTTAATCAATATAGCTTAACGTTCCTGGTTTTAATTTGCAAACTACAAAAGAAGAGCTATTTTACTAACATTTTATTTTGAGACAATTGTGCAGTTGTAAAAAAATAATAAAGAGAGATCCCAAGCACCCTTCACTCAGTTTCCCCCAGTGGTAACATCCAGCATGATCACAGCTCAATGTCATGACCAGGAAGTGGCCACTGGCTCAATCCACTGACCTTATTCAGATCTCACCAGTTTTACATGCATTTGTGTGTGTGTGTGCGCCCATGCCTGTGTGTGTATGCACATGTGTGTGTATTTGGTTCTCTGCAATTGGAGAAGGAAGGCTTTGTCATTCACCTATGATGTTAGCAGTAGGATGTTTTGGTAGGTGCTCTATTTCAAGTTGAGGAAATTTTCCTCTATTTTTAGTGGAGTTTTTTTTTTAACATAAATGGGTGTTGGATTTTGTCTAATTCTTTTTCTGTATCAATTGATCTGAGCGTATTATCATTTTTAGATTGTTATAGCAGATTTTTTTTGGTAGATTTAGAAATATTGAACAATCCTAGAATATCTGGAATCAATTTAATTTGGCAGCAGTGTGTAATTCTCTTAATATGTTATTGGAATCAATTTGCTAATATTAATAAGAGGAGTTTTGCATCTAGATTCATTGGATACATTGGCCTATAGGTTTCTCTTTTGCCTGGGTTTGGTTCAAGGTAAAACTTGCCTCATAAAACATGTTGAAAAGTGTTTCCTCCTCTTCTATGTTCTGAGAGAGATGATAAAGAATCAATATTAAACATTTGGTAGAAGTCTTCAGTGAAACAATCTGGGCCTTAGGATTTATTTTTTGAAAACTTTTAAGTTACAAATTCAGTTTCTGTAATGCTTATAAAATCTTCAGATGATCTCATTTATTTTGGTAGCGTTTTGGTATATTTTGGGCTTTAATGGGTTGGTTTGTGTTTTCTAAGTTGTTGAATTTGTGACCGTAAAGTTGCCTGTAATATTCTCTTACGATTTCAATGGCCGCAGGAACTGCAGTGAAATCCCTGTTCATTCTTGACACTGGTGATTTGTCTTCTGACTTTTTAAGTTTGTAAATATTTTGAGAGGTTATAATTATTGATTTATTTGAAGAATCAGCCATTTTGTTTTATTGATTTTCTCTATTGCTTTCTTGTTTTCAATTTCAATGATTTTTGATTTTCTTTGTTATTTCCCTTCTTCTACTTGCTTTAGTTAATTTTTCTCTTCTTTTTCTAGTTCTTGAGGTTGGAACTTAGATTATTGAGATTTTTATTCTTTAAAAAATGTGAGCAATTAGTGCTATGAATTTTCCTGTCAGCACGGCTTTAACTGTACCCCATATATTTGATATATTGCCTTCTAATTTTCATTTGTTTTTTGGAGTATACACATTTAGGATTGTTATTTTTTTCCTGATAGGTTTATCCTTTTCTCAAATGTAATATCCCTTCTTGGTTCTAATAATTTTTTTTTGCTGGGAAGTCTATTTTGTCTAATATTAATATAACCATTCCTGCTTTTAAAAATTTGTTTACTATATATATTTTATATATATATATTTTTTATATATATATATTTTATATATATATATATTATTCTTTTACTTTAAAAAACTACTTGATGCTATATTTGAAGTGAGTTTCTTATACATAGGCTATTGTTGGATCATGTTTTCTTTTCTTCTAACCTATTCTGCTAATCTCTGCCTTTTAATTGGTGTATTTAGATCATTTGCATTTATGGTAAGTAGTGACGTATTCAGATGCAAGTTCTCCATTTTATTGCCTGTTTTATGTTTGTCACCTCTGTTTCTCATTCTTCTGTTCTCTTTTCTTGTTTTCCTGTGAATACTTTTAAAGCATACATCTTGAGGGGTTTGTAGTGTTTTCGAACATATTGCCTTGTATAATTTTCCTAGCAGTTGCTCCAGCTATTGTAATACACATGCCTAGGTTATCACAGTCTCCTGGTACTGATGCTTTACTACTTTGAGTAAGGTATAGCAAACTTACTTTCACTTAGATTCCATTATCCTCCCTACTTTTAAAAATATTATTGTCTTAAATATCTCCTGTACATGCAGTGATCAGCACATGACTTATTGTTTTATAATGTTTGCTTCAACCATCAAATATGATTTAAGAAATTCACGGGAAGGCAGTATACTATATTTGCCCATTTTTTTTACCCATTTCAATGCTTATGCTTCCTATCTGAAGTTCCAACCATTCTTCTGTAATCTCTCTTTTTTTTTTTCGAGACGGAGTCTTTCTCTGTTGCCCAAGCTAGAATGCAGTGGTGTGATCTCAGCTCACTGCAACCTCTGCCTCCCAGGTTTAAGCAATTCTCCCGCCTCAGCCTCCGGAGTAGCTGGGGTTAGAGGTGCGTGCCACCATGCTTGGCTAATTTTTTTTTGTATTTTTAGTAGAGGTGGGTTTCACCATGTTGGCCAGGCTGGTCTCAAACTCCTGACCTCGTGATCCACCCACCTTGGCCTCCCAAAGTGCTGGGATTACAGGCATGAGCCACCGTGCCCAACCTCTTTTTTATTTATAGAAATTCCTTCATTATTTAAAGGTATTTTTGCTAGTGACAACCTTTTCTTCCTCTTAAAATGTCTTTATTTTCCCTCATTCCTGAAGGAGATTTTTGAAGGATATAAAAATGTATGGTTGACAGATTTTTTCTTTGGTGCTTAGGAAACGTTCTGCTACTCTGTGGCTCTGAAGTGGTTTCAGATGAGAAATAATCTGTCACGGAACTGGCATTTCCCTGTAAGGAAAGTGTCATTTCTGGCTGCTTTTAAGAATGTTTTCTTTGTTTTTAATTTTCAGAAGTTTATTATATATCTTGTCATGGATTTCTTTGGATTTGTCCAATTTTGGATTCACTCAGTATCTTGAGTATTTATTTGTTTATTTATTTCCAGGATTTGGGAAGTCCATCCGTGAAAGGTGTTTTAGTTCACGCTCTCTCTTTTCCTTCCGGGACGCTGAGGGCAAGAATGTTGGCTCTTCTGTTCTTGTCCCGCAGGTCCCTGACAGCGCTTTTATTTCTTTCAATCTTTTTTTCCTCTCCATTGTTCAGGTTGGGTACATTCTAGTACTCTGTCCTCAAATACATATATTCTCTACTCTGCAGTTTTCACTCCACTGAGCCCATCCAGCAAGTTTTAAGTTTTAGTTATTGCCTTTTTCGATTCTATCATCTTCACTTGGTCCTTTGTTATAGG
This sequence comes from Pongo abelii, assembly GCF_028885655.2. Taxonomy (NCBI): domain Eukaryota; kingdom Metazoa; phylum Chordata; class Mammalia; order Primates; family Hominidae; genus Pongo; species Pongo abelii. Next base: position 93,743,051 of record NC_072002.2, on the reverse strand, counting down.
ATCTATTTCTTTGCTGAGATTTTCCATTTTTCACTTGTTTCAAAAGAATGTATAATTGCTACGGAAGCATTTTTATGATGGTTGCTTTAAAGTCTTTGTCAGACATTTCAGTGCTGGTTCATTTCAGTGTTGGTGTCTGTCGATTGTCCTCTCATCTGCATTGTGACTTTTTTCTGCATCTTCCTGTGATGAGTGAGTTGATTGGATCCTGGCCATTTTGATGACATTTGAGACTCTGGATCCTACTTAGGAACGTGTCTTAGCAGGCAGTCTCCCTGGTGAGGTGTGGGTGGGTGCGTTCAGCTTTCTGGAAGCCCCCTCCTGAGTCCTGACACCTCTCTGGCCAGTGGGGGACCAGCTCACACTGCTTCACTGCAGATGAGCTGAGGGGGACATTTAGTTTCCTGTTGGTCCTACTGATGCCTTCCAGGGAAGGTGGGCAGCAACCCCTATAGCTCATGGCCTCTGAGCAGGGGTGCTGGCTCAGCTCCTGGCTGCAGGTGACACCAGGAAGGTGGATGGGAGGGCAAGCTGGGCGTTGCAGATCCACTCCCTGCTCAGTGCCACGGTCGGGACCTCAGTGGGGTCGCACCATCACCTCTGCGAGTGCTGTGGAGGTTCAGTGTCTGGTCAGCCTGTGACAATGTGGGGGGCCTGTGTATTCCATGGGTGTTTGGTAGAGCAGAATGGGCATTGCTGACACACCTTTCTGTTCTATGGGGCCGCCCTTCTCCCCGGCCTTCTCCCTGTCATGGGAAAGAGCCTTCTCCTGGATTTTCTTTCTGTGCCTATTGGCGGCTCCAGCGTGGAGATTTATGCAGTTCCCGGACTAGGACATGCTGGGGATTTGCCCCAGGCCACCCTCAAGCCCTGGGGACCTCATCTGTCCAGCTCCTCTCCTTCTTCCAGAGTCTTCTCTCTGTATTTCCTGTGTTGTGCCCAGGGCTTTAGTCCTAACACTGGGCCTGAGAGGAAGGGCTGCTCCATCTTAGTGGAACCAGATGCTCAAAAAAAGCTATTTAGACATTTTAATTATTCTTAAATTAAAGATTTTGCCTCTTTGGATAATTTTTTCAGGGATGGTGTCTGATTTCCTTAATCTGTGATTAAGCTTTGATTGGAAACTGTTCTAAGTTTTCCAAAGACTGCCTCCCCTAACTGTATCCTTCACTAACTTACACCCTTACCACTTGTGTGGGGGGTGTGGGAGGTGAGGGGGTATGTGGGTGTGGGGCATGGGATGTGGAGGTTTGAGGGGTGTGGGGTGTTGGGGTTTGAGGGGTGTGGGGTGTGGGGGTTTGAGGGGTGTGGGATGTGGGGGTTTGAGAAGTGTGGGGGTGTGGGGTGTGGAGGTGTGGGGTGTGAGGTGTGGAGGTGTGGGGGTTTGAGGGGTGTGGGGTGTGGGGGTTTGAGGAATGTGAGGGTGTGGGGGTGTGGGGTGTGGGGGTTTGAGGGGTGTGGGGTGTGGGGGTTTGAGGGGTGTGGGATGTGGGGGTTTGAGGGGTGTGGGGTGTGGGGGTTTGAGGGGTGTGGGATGTGGGGGTTTGAGAAGTGTGGGGGTGTGGGGTGTGGAGGTGTGGGGTGTGGGGTGTGGAGGTGTGGGGGTTTGAGGGGTGTGGGGTGTGGGGGTTTGAGGAATGTGAGGGTGTGGGGTGTGGGGATTTGAGAAGTGTGGGGTTTGAGGGATGCAGAGTGTGGGGTGTGGGGTGTGGGGGTCTGGGGGTTTTGAGTGCGATCTTTCTTTGGAGGCCTGGAACACATTGTCTCCCTCCTATGAATGTCTAGATGCTTGCTTAGAATCAAAATGGCTTTATATAATTTTACTTTAAATGCACTCCTTATGAGGGCAAAACCCAGGAAATCTATATTTACCACTCTTATAAAACCAACTGGAAATGAGAAGTGCCTGGGCCCAGGTCAGTGGGTATCATTCCATTCTCTATTTCTTTCCTAACAGGAGTCCTTGACCGAGGAGGGAAAGGTGAGCGGATGGCAGGGACGACGGGGCCCGGGGGAAGCAGCACGGGCTATGTCCTAAGGATCCTCCACCTGCTTATGTCCAGGAGCACAAGAGACCTCTTGTTTACACCTTCAGTTAACATTAGTCCATTATATTGAAAGTCTCAGGCGTTCCATATAGGCTGCCATGGGCCCAGAACCTGTGAATCCAACCTCACCGGACGCCGGCCTCCGTCCCGGCACCTCCCTGTGACCCAGGCCAGGTCGCTTCACATCCAGCTCCTTGCAAAGTGTCTCAGGTTCCTCTCTGGCAGGGTGCAATCCAGACTCAGTTGATCTCCATAAGGTGGTCTAAACTTGGATGAAAAGGCCCTGCAATGCCAATTATTATTATTATTATTATTATTATTATTATTATTATTATTATTTAGAAAGTGAGTTACTCTGCCAGGAAGCTGCCCCAAGCTCACCCAGCTCTGATTATGACACTAATTATAGTGATTATGAAGAAGAGAGTGCGTGATTGCTACCGACCCCCCTCACTGCCCTGAGAACAAATGCGAGGGACAATGGACGGTGGCTCCGCCCTTGCCGGGCTGCCACGCGGGTGATCCCTGACCTGCTCTCTCCCGTTCATTAGCAGTGCAGGTCGCCAGGATGCGGCCTCTTCAATCATTGCCGGCCACCCCCGGCTGCCATGCACGGAGACAGACGCTGCGTGGCCAGAGAGGCCGGAGGTCCAATGTGAACTGCGGCATTGCTGGGTGCCCAGGCGAGGCGGTAGGGTCGCCGTGGGGGCAGGCCGCTGTGGCAGCCTCTGTGTGTGCTCGGAAAGCTGCTCTGCATGCCGGGACACGGCACCCACTGTGTTTTTGTTTTCTCCTTGCAGCTGAATGCACTCAACAGTTTTCCATTTCTCTTTTCCTTTGGTGCAGGGGGTGGGCAGAGAGTGGTGGTTTCACCTGGTCAGTTTTCTGGAGCTGCAAGGCTAACATTCATAGCAAGCAAGGGGACCTCCTTCGCCTGGGTTTCCTCGGCCCCTGCTCCGAGCTTCCAGACTAATGTGGCCCGGAAGCTTGGGAGGTTTCTGCATTTCTGCCACCTTCCAATTTGCAGTGGCCAGCCTCTGAAGACTGACAGGCCGCAGCGCCGGTGCCAGTGTAAATGAGCCCATTCATTTCCTGCCGCTGGCATATGGCATGTCATTGTCCGCGGTCACCGAGGCAGAAGTGATGCAATTTGCTGGCATGTCCTGCTGCAGAACAGACTCTCCATCCCACTGAGCCCCCAAGAAAACAACAGAAGCCACGAAAGGGCAGCCAAAACCTTCACAGCTTCATCACGCACGCACACACGGCACAGGGACGCAGGCAGCACGCTCTCCATTTCTGTGCCTTCAGTGGGAAGGGGAGAGGGATGGAGGAATCTCAGAGCTTCTCAGCTCTCGCTGTAACCACAAAGAATGCCCAAGTCACTGATACCGCAAACCATTCTCAAGATGTCGTTCAGAACAGTCTTCCTTTTGCACGTCCATTTCTACTTTTGTTTCTGACAAACCGAACCACAGCAGAGACTGAAACAAGCCAAGTGGTGAGGGTTTAAATGCATCTTCAGCAGCAGGACACAACATACATCCAGCACAGCTCCCGTGGGAAAGAGGGTGGCTGCTTGTGGAAGGGTCCAGCTGTTGTTTCATTAGGCAAAAAAAATGATGCATCATGTTTCCTGGGAAAAGTCAAAGCACAGCTGCATGGCCAGGGTGTGGTCAGGTTCACACCCCCGGGAGCTGGGCTTTACAGAGCAGCCCCATCCAAAGGCTGCAGCCAATTTGAAAATAGGCAGAAACATTTGGCTCCATACAGTCTGCATGTTCACAACAGTGATAAGAACATGCTAAAATCCAGGCTGGTGGGATTGCTCCCATAATGGATTTGAGAGGACCACGTGATTCACACGTTGTGATGAAACATATGAGCCTTGTGTCTGTGTGGTGTCACTGAAGCATGTTTACAGGAGAGGAGTCCAGCCCAGCCTGCCAGTGAAGACAAGCACTAGGTGCCCACACACAGTTAAACTACTATTGTGAGAAACAGGCCCACATGAGTGCAGCAAGGTGACCTACAGGTGGCTGCAGACCTCTGTGATTTAGAAGCTGCCTGAATCTGCAGCATCCAAAGAATCTTTCTGATCTTCATGATCATTGATCTGAGAATGGTTCTAAAATTCCTCCTAGCTCCCAAATTCCTCAACTTGATAATGGATGGCTCCTCCTCAGCGTTCATCAAGCGAGGAGTTCAGTGGCCGTGAACAGGTGGTCCCTGTTAGGTAAGGCTCCCTAACACTAGGAAGGCTGGTCCATGGTCCTGCTGGGTGTCAGGTGCCATACGAAACCCATGGGACAGGGTGAAATGCACTAAAGTGACAGTGGTCTTCATACTGAATCTCATAATTCAGGATATGAAATTGGGATCTGAGACCAAAGGCTGAGCGCAGCTTTGTTTGAGAAGCTAGTACCTGAGCAGGGGCACAGACCATGGGTAGCTGCTTGTTAGAAAATCTGGTCACTGAGAGGGGCACAGACCATGGTTAGCTGCTTGTTAGAAAAGCTGGTCACTGAGAGGGGCACATACAATGGTTAGCTGCTTTGCCTTCGAAATTTCTTTAGGTTTGGGGCCACTTCTCTCTACCTTTATTAATATCGCAGTGAATAGAGTGACATGCAGACAGGTACTGAACAAAGACATTTTGATGAATTCATATTGATGCATTTACCTGCAGAGAAAATGGAAATAAATTAATTATTAGCTTAAAAAAGAATGTAGGAATAGAACATTGCAACTTACATTCTTAGGAAATTTAAAAGTTTTCCATATTAGAAAACAAGTAAAAAAACCCTCTACATTTTGTGAAAGATATTCTATTTCACTTTCTTATTGTAAAAAAGGAAAATGATTGAAAAGGGAAGATAAATGAGCATGACATACATTCACTGCTTTTAAGTTGCAAGCACAGTTACAGATAGGAGAAAAAAGATACAAATACTTATTGATGACTCATTGTGTGTTCTGAGCACTAGGAATACACCAATGAACAAAGGGACAAAAATTCCTGCCCTGGAAGAGCGTAAAGTCTGGCAAGCAGGGGACTTCTGCTCCTGGCAAGACGGAGTAGCAGGACAGTTCTGATCCCTCCCACCAAGCACAACCGAAACGCTGGACGTGATCCTTGCCTAAACCTGAAGGGCCCTGACGGTGGTGAGGAGGCCGTCTGGAGATCTCAGGACCAGAGAAGCCAGGGCGGTGGCTGCCTGCATTTTCCCGTGGCCTCATACATCCCAGACTGGGAGGTGAAGAAACTGGTGACTGGGGAACACCCACAGGCACAAACAAAACAGCAACAACAAAAACCAACCCAATAGAAGCCTCGTCCTTCTAGGCAGAGGACCTAGAATGGGACAGCCCAGTAAGACAGAAAACTTTCAGACAGTGACTGCCTCACCCCAGCCAAACGCCCTGAGCAGCTGGGGTCATTCACACCAGCAAAGGCCGGGGCCCTGACTTCCCCTCGTCAGGCTGTCATGGGGCAACCCGGCCCCCACCAGGTGGTCTCAGAGAAGGTCACGTGGGGAGCTGCCATTTGGCCCCCTGCTGGCCTGTGATGAACCCTGGCCTGGCGTGGTCACTGGGGAGCTGATGTCCACTCCCCTGGGCAGGAACAAGGTCCCTGCCCTTCCCTGTTGGGTAGTCTCCGAGGAGGCCAGGGGAGTCAGGACTTTCACCCACCCAGGGGCAAGGAGTCCCCCAGTAGTGTCAGTGGGTGCCCCAGCGGAAGCTGGGACTACCACAGCTGCCCAGGCAGGGATGGGGCTGGGTGGTGGCTGGACTTCCCTTCCACCTGGCACGAGTTTGGAGTTAGCGTCTCCAGGTCTCCACTAAGCAATGTCAGGAGAAGCTGGCCACAACTAACGTTTTGAGTAAGGCCCAGAGTCTCAGAAGCAGCGTGGTGTCCGAGCTTCAGACCCACGCTGCTCATTAGACCAAGAGCCCCAAGATCTCAGGCTGAATGAACAGAGACAACCCACAGAACCCACCCGGGGGACACGTGGGACTGTCTCCACGGTCTGATGAACTGCAGTGCACCCAAGCGGAGAGCACCACTCAGCAATGAAAGGCACAAACCCAACATGCTGGCCACCCGGACGGACTCAAAGGAAATGGCGCTGCATGGAGGAAGCCATGCCTGCAAAACTGCCTCGAGGGAGCCATGCCCACTATCAGGGAGCCACGCCCACCCGAGGGAGCCACGCCCACTATCAGGGAGCCACGCCCACTATCAGGGAGCCACGCCCACCCCAGAGAGCCAGGCCCACTATCAGGGAGCCACGCCCACTACCAGGGAGCCACGCCCACTATCAGGGAGCCATGCTCACTCCAGGGAGCCACGCCCACTATCAGGGAGCCACGCTCACCCCAGGGAGCCAGGCCCCCATGGGGGAGCCATGTCCGCAAGGCCTCGGTGTACACAGTCCTCCTGAGGGTGATGGAACTACAGCGGTGGAGGACAGATTCGGCGGTTCCAGGGGCTGGGGAGGAGGGGTTGAGAGGGAAGTGGCTGCCGCTACAAAAGGCCCGCAGGAGGGACCCTCGTGTGAGGGATGCGTCTGTGTCTGTCCTCGTGCTGAGATTTTACTATCATTTTTCAAGTGACGGAACTGGGTAAAGGACACCAGGCATCTCTCTCTTCCTGACAGTTGCATGCGTGTCTACAGTGATCTCAGCATACAAATTCCAGGCACCATGAAGGACATGGAACCCACGTGGGCCATGGCAGTGCCATCCTTGCTGTCACACGGTTTGCTGTTGGCCGAGGGGGCAGATACGAAACAGCCCACGTGTGAAACAATCACAGGTTGTGCTAAGAGCTGTGAACATCGGATCTCGGTCGGAGGGGATAACAGGACACCCTACCGTGGGCGAGCATTGTCCAGGAAGCGGACGAGGGAAGGCGCAGGCTGGCAAAGCTGCACTTGGGAAGGAGGGAGGGCGGCCACGGGGGGCTGGACCTGGGATCTGGAAGACGGAGCAGCTACAGGAGGGGTTCGAAGAGCCACAGGGAACCCTCAAAGGTCTAAAGCCAAGGAGTGATGAGTCCGGATTTGCATTTAAGTAAACATTACTCTGGAATCTCTTGGGCAATGGGGTTGAAGAAAGCCAGTGAGCAAGCCAGGAGATTCCTTGGAAGGCCACGCCAGCTCACTCAGGGAGGCAAGGGCCTGGGCTGGGGCAGCAGCGCCTGCAGATAGATAGGGGAAGACTGGAGATGTAGGGTGGGGAGGGCAGGGGCCATGGAGCATAAAGTGTGGTTTCCACGTGTATGGGCTGAGCTGCCCGGGAAGTGGACGTGCCACCTGCAGATCTTGCACTAAATTCAATGGGGCACAATCCAGGTTTACTCAGATATTAAAATGACGCCGAGGACCCGAGTGTGGAGAAAGCCTGTATGTTCCCATTTACATAGGAATTATCCCCAAGCTGGACAGTTCTCCTTGGCTCCTGGGTCGTGTGTCCTGTTCGTCACATATCTATTCTCATCCCTAGGATCCTGTGTGTCCAGTCCTATACAGGACCATCTGGCTACGTGACGCTCCTCCTCATTATTTAATAATATAAGTGAACGTTTTTGGATATGTGGCAGAGTAACATTCTGAATTATGACACTCAGGGCTTTATGACTTTTAAAACTCTGTCTTCAGGAAGATTCTCCCTCCTTGAATGCCGACTCCCTCTCTGCCCAGAGAGAACATGGACCCCTCCCCGCAGGACCAGAAAGTAAAGGCTGGGGCACCTGGTGCTTCGGTCCAACGGCCGCAGCGCCGGTGTAAGAAGATGTTTTCCTTTCTGCACACTAGATAAAGGGTGCTGTTATTTAGGAAAGGAAAGATGTGGGCTTGGGGTCCACAAATAGTAGAGGGGACTGAGGTTCCTGGTGACCATAGCCAAGAGCCCCGTTCAGCCCTTGGGGGTAGTTGATACCATGGCATGCTGGGACCATCATCCCCATCTGACATCCGTTCCACAGCCTGGCTCGCTGTCAGCCCTCCTAAGACAGGGCTGCAGCCCAGACCCTGTGAGCCTGGGACGCCATACCCTGAATGCACAGATCAACCCTGCTTCCTGCCAACTGTTCCACCGAAATTATGAATAGAGCCCCTTTCACTCTCAACAACGTCATGGCTGAGGCGATCAATTATATGGTCACCCTATGAGACTGGGAGAGGGGGGGCCCCTTTGTCTTGACCAAGGCAGGAACTAGGTGGCACTGGGGCAGAGCACTCCCATCCCAGGCGTGAGAACTCATCCTAGTGATGCCTGGGTCCACGTCTTGGAGAACCACACAACTTACCTTTCACGGAACGTGCTTCTAATGGTTTTTTTCTTTTTATGTACCAAATTTGACTTACAAAGTCAAATGGTTGCCTATTAGAGAAATTCTATGGTGTTGCTTACCCAACCACACAATAAAGTGTAAAACCTTGACAGTGTCTGGTAGTATACAGTAATACACCTAAATCTACTCTTTTTTTTTGTTGGCGACTCTTTTTTTCGTTTTCTTACTTTGTCACCCAGGCTGGAGTGCAGTGGCACCATCATAGCTCACTGCAGCCTCCACCTCCCATGTAGCTGGGACTACAGGCTTGTGCCACCATGCCCGGCTAATTAAAATCCACCCTTTTAAAAAAATACTGATTGAATTCAGTATTCCAGTTGCTAGAGATCAAAAGCTGCTGAGACGCGCTTCCTGCCCTCCAAGAAGAGAAGCATTCCACACAAGGCAGTTGGATATAAGTGCAGAATCACGAGAGTGTGACGTGGATGAGATCAGTGAGCAAAGGGCCCACAGAGAACACAGTCTAAGAACAGGTGGGATTTCAGCTGAATCCTGTGTGGAAGTCAGAATCATGGACTTAATGTGTGGAAGCTGAGAAGGCACGAGGAAACCCAGTTGCAGGCGGAGTCTAGAGATGGACACGGACAGGGCCCCAGGGACTGCAAATGCCTGGAAGGCACACAGCACAGTGAACAGATTGAGGAGAAGCACGGCTTCCTTCAATGAGGGCAAGCATTACTATCAGGTCTCTCCCCAAACTTGTTCAGTATTCCTGGGGCTCCCATTCCCTGGATTCTGTTACTTTATCCTTAAATATTGATGGCTCCTTGCTAGCAGTTCCCCCTAAACCATGACGTAACTGTGTCTTCTGTCAATTTCACCACGTTCTTGCAAATGGAGGCACCTCCTGATAAGACCCAATCCCAGACCAGCCTGGGCTGCCGAGAGCTTCCGAGAACATCAGGTAAATGGAGACTGATGCTAAAGTCACAGCCGCCGAGTTCAGCAGGTTCTTGAAGCCATTGTGAGCCTTCTCCGCCTCTTGCTTGCTTTGTCTTTACTTTTTCCTCTCTGTGGCTTTTTTCCCCCACCAGCAATTAAATATCAACAAGTCTTTCTTACCTGAAAAATAAATACCTTGAACAGACTTTTCTGCTTTTGGCCAAGATGGAGTCATAGGAACCTTGTTTACCCTTCTGTTTGAAACAACTGAAAAAATAGATGAAATGCATGAAAAAGTGGCACTCCAGACTTCGGACCTCAGGCAACAAAAGAGCAACCCATTAAAGACAGGAGGCAGGAGAGGCATGCTGGGGATGAAACAGCATCCGGACTCTCCTAACATCACCGGGAGAGTCTCCCAGGCACGACACAGTGCAGGGGCCAGGGAGAGCCTGGTGGTCCCCCTGAATGGGGGAATCAGAGCTGGGCATCCAGTTAGACAAGAGAATTAGAGTCCCCAGGACAGAGAGCTGGAGAGAAGAGATCTTCAGAGACAATTCACCAGAGACCTGCAGATCTTGAGTTAGTCGAGTGCAGTTCAGCAGGTCTACACTGCAGGGACCATGCCCAGGGCCAGAGGAGGAGCCCCCCAACAGGATGAGTGGGAGCAGCACCCCATGTCACACAGCACTGGAAACATGCCCGTCGCCAAAGGCCCAAGAATGCCCTCCTTACTCAGGGAACATCTGTTAGGCGTCTAAGATGGCTCTTGCTTCAGTCTCACCTGACAAATCCCAAATCCATTCCTGATGAGGTCTTTCACCAAACTGCAGGAGGCATTCCTCAGCCTGATAAACGGAGCCTATGGAACCCCGAGGCATGGGGGGCAGGTGCGCTGCTCCTGCTGGGTGGTTGCCTCCAGGCACATGCACAGGTGTGTGTCAGCGTGTCTGTGTGTGTGCGTGTTACGCCCCATGATTGTACTGATGCCACTGGCTTTCATTCAGCTCTGCATGGCTCATTCCAGCTCTTCCTCCTCGATTCTCTATAACCTCCTGCTCTGTCTGGGAGATGCGAACACCCACCACTGCTGTCCATGCACTTAGCTGCTTGGTTCCTCTGCGTGTGTAGCCTGGTTTCAGAGTTCTTAGTCCACACCTCCCCTGGAACCGACATTATCAGCCAGAGAACAGTTCTTAGGCTCAGTCTTTGTGCCTCATGGATCCCACCTGTTTCCAAAGTCACTTATTCAGCATGCTGCACCCACTCACCCCTGCAGGGAGGCTGCTTCACACCCTGGGATACAATCACAATGCTTTTGTCACAGGCTGCATTCCATGCTGGAATCTCCCCACCTCCCAAATGATGTTTAAAATATTTTCATTGATGTATTGTAGTTATGCATATTTTCATTGATGTATTATAGTTGTGCAGATTTTGCACATTTTGGCATACAGCTAACGTTTTTATCCTTGTGTACAATGTGTAGTGTTCAAATCATGGCAATTGGGATATTCATTACCTTGTTTATCTTTTGTTTGTGTTGGAAAAATTACAGTTTTTCTTTTCTAGTTATTTTGAAATAGACAATAAATTATTGTTAACTGTAATTCTCTACTGTACTATTGAATACTGAAACTTATTATTTTTACCTAAGTGTATGTTGGTAACCATTAACTAACCACTCTCTATCTCTTGCTTCTCCACTTCTCAGCCCCTGCACCATCATTCTACTCTCTGTGTCCATGAGATCCACGTTTTTAGCTCCCACATATGGGTGAGAACATGAGATATTTATTTTTCTATGCCTGGCTTCCAAATGATTTTTAAAAAACTTTGCATACACTTGGGTTTATTCTTTTTGCTATAAAGTTTAATGGGTTTTGACAAACACAACGTGTCATGTATTCACCATTATAGAAGTGTACTGAATAGTTTCATCACCCTAAAATATCAGCTGTGCTTCACCAAGCCCTCTCCCCACACAACCGCTGGTTTGTTCACTGTCTCTATCATTTTCTCTTTTCCAGAATGCCACACAAATGGAATCATATGGTGTGTTGGCTGTTCACACTGGCTTGTTTCACTTAGCAATATATATTTAAGATTCATCTATGTCTTTGGTGGCTTAATATCACATTCTATTTTTTTTAAAAAAGAGATATAAAAAACCTACTGTAAAAGTGTTCAATTTAAAGTACAATTCAGTAGTTTTTAGTATATTCATACGGCTGTGCAACTATCATTGCTACCTAATTACAGAGCATTTATGACTGATAATATTCCATCGTACGGATACGCCATGGTTTGTCTGTCCCTTCACATGGGGAAGGACAGTTTGGTTGCTTTCCATTCCTGACAATTATTTAAAAAGCAGCTCCAAACATCCTTCTGCAGGCTTTGTGTACACATAGGTTTTAAAATCAGGTGATTGAATGCCAAGGAATGCAATTGCTGGATCACAGGCTAAGACTGGGTTTGGCTTTGTAAGAAATCGCTAAGCTGTCCTCCAAAGTGGCTGTGCCATCTTGCATTCCCACCCATGTGGGTCACCAGCGTTCCACATTCTTGTCAGTTTTTTCAGTTTTAGACATTTTAATAGGCGTGTAGTAATTAAATTGTTTTAATTCCCACAAATGAAAAATGATGTTGAGCATCTTTTCATATCTACTTGCTTTCTGTGTATTTTCTTTGGTGAGATATCTGCCTGGATCTTTTGTTGGTTTTTAAATTTGATTTTTTAAAAGTGTTCAGTTTTATGAGTTGTTTGCATATTTTGGATACAAGTCCTCTACCACATAGGTGTTTTGCAAATATTTTCTCCTGTTTTTGTTGTTTTTTTTTCTCTTAACAATATATCTGCATAATAATCTCTTTCATATAGTAGAAATTTTAAATTTTAATAAAGTGTAGTTTAACACTTTTTTTTCATGGATGGTGTTGTACCTACCTAAAAACTTATCACCAACCCTAAAGTCATGCACACTTTTGCTATGTTTTCTTCCAGAAGTTTTATAATTGTTCATTTTACATTTAGAGTTAATTAAATTATATTTATTTATTTATTTATTTATTGAGATGGAGTTTCGCTGTTGTTGGCCAGGCTGGAGTGCAATGGCACGATCTGACTCACTGCAACCTCTGCCTCCCGGGTTCAAGCAATTCCCCTGCCTCAACCTCCCGAGTAGCTGGGATTACAGGCACGTGCCACCATGCCCAGCTAATTTTGTATTTTTACTAGAGACGGGATTTCACCATGTTGTTCAGGCTCGTCTCAATCTCCTGACCTCAAGTGATCCACTTGTCTCGGTCTCCCAAAGTGCTGGGATTACAGGCATGAGCCACCAGGCCCGGCCTCATTTTGAATTAATTTTACTGTAAGGTGTAAGGTCTGTGTCTAGGTTCATTTCCTTTTTTTGCATATGGATGTCCAAAATGGAATTGCCTTTGTGCCTTTGTCAAAAGTCAATTGATTGTCTTTGTGTATGCTTCCTTCTGCTGTGTCTATTCCGTTCCATGGATCTATGTTTCTTCTGTGGCCAGTACCTCGCTGGCTTGATTTCTGTAGCTTTAGAGTAAGGTAGTGAGAGTCTTCCAACTCTTTTGTCTTTAATATTCGGTAGGCTAGCCTTGGTCTTTTGCCTTTCCATTTAAACTTCAGCCATCAGTTGCCAATATTGACAAAATAGCTTGCCAAGATTCTGATTGGGATTGTGTTTGACAATATTGAGTTTTCCAATGTAAGGACAGAGAATGTCTCTATACTTATTTAAATATTTTATTTCTTTCATTATTGTGTTTTCCTAAAACACAGATGTTGTATATATTTTGTATGTTATTTTTTGTGCTATTATGAATGGTATTGTTTTTATAGTTTCAATTTCCAATTGTCCTTTGCTAATATATATGAAAAAATGAACTTTTGTATTTTAACCTTGCATTTTGTGACTGCGCTATTATTGCTTATTATTTTTTAATTATTTGGGATTATCTATTAATATATAAACACCGATGCCATCTGTGAATATAGAGAGTTTGATTTTTTTCATTTCAAATCTATGCCTTTTTATTTTTTTTCTTGTCTTTTTTTGCACTAGTTAGGACTTCTACTATGATCCCGAATGGGAGTGTGGAGCTCCATGCTTGATTTGTTCTCAGCCTTAGGGGAAAGCATCCAGTCCTCACCATTAGGAGTCACGTTAACTGTAGGAGATTTGGGTAGATGTTTTTTATTAAGTTAGAGGAGCTCCCTCTATTCCTAGTTTTCTAAGAGTTTTTATCTTGAATGTGCATTGGCATTTGCCATACGTTTTTTCTGCATCAATTGATATGACCATATGCACTAACTTTACTTCCTACCAGGCAGTATCACCTGTCATCTGACATTCACTAGTTGCAGCTCTGAACTGTAGAGTTTGGCAGCCTATAGGCAACTAGACTTTTCTGAAAGTCTCAGTACCCAACAGAATTTAATTTAGACGCTTGTGGTCTACTGAGGCTAGCTCCGTGCTAATGTTATATCTGCTACCAGTGGGAGTTTTACCAACGGAAACGCTAGTATCTGCCACTTTCTAAACTACATCTCAATGAAAATGTTGCCTCTGTTGCATTCACTACATGCTTACCCTCTGAATCCCAGAGGTTGAGGTTACAGTCAGTAGTTTACATCACTGGTGTTACAGCTCTGATGAAATATAGCTTTATATCTGCGTTGCCACACAGTTACATCTATGATATTACATTACTTAGAGAAATTGCCATCCATCTGCATGTGTGATAATGCTCCATAATTTTTGATTAGTGAAAGGGGCTTTATTCCTCACAAATGGAAAAGAAGGAGAAAATATAACAGCTTTGTCAGTATGTTAAGTAGCTTACCTTTCCTCCTATATTTTCGCGCTTTCTTTTGTCCCCTGCAAACAACATCTGTTCACTATATTTTTGGTGTTTCTCACAAATAGAAATGAATAATTCAGCTTGACAGTACAGTAGTCAAATGACACCTTTAGGCACTATTTAAATCCAGTAAATAATTCTTTTTGCAAGGTAGATGGTGGAGACAGACCAGCAACTCCGAGGGTCCAGAAATGACTTATGGGTTTCCTAGCAGACTAGCTCCTGGGGCTAATTGTGACACATGGGAGGGTAAGAGCCTGGTTAGTTCTGTAGAGCTGACTTCAGTTCTCAGGGAATTCGAACAGGGATCTGATTGTTTCTTGAAATATGCACTTGTTGGTGACAGCCACATGTTTATTTGTTTTTCTACTCAATCCCTGAGAACATTAGAAACAATATATATTTAAATAGTTCCCAGCCGGGAGATATTTAAAAAATATTACTAGAATTGTAATCATATGAGAAGTTCTGTAAAGAATTAAGTTCACATTATATCAAGACACATCAAACAATATTCCATTTCTATCTATTCTTCTCCAATCTTTTCTTTCATGCTATTATTTAATACAGAGTGTAGGACTAATAGCAGTCAATAAATATTGTTTATTGATTGCTGACTCATTCTGTATCTTCATTTGAAAGTGGAGCTTTAAGAACATATCTCCATAAATATTCATGTAATTTCAAAGTGTATTTTCAAAGTTTTAATATTCCGGTGAGAGAGAAGTACTGGTAATGTAAACAAGTACATTCTTTCTTGTTTTAAATTAAGTGAACTCCAAAGTTTCTGGTGGAATTTAAGTTTCCTGAAATAGTAAAAACAGCTTCCAAAGGAGCCTGAGGAGATAAAATATTATTGAAGAACAGAGAATTCAGGAGTCCTCATCCGTATTCCTCAGTTGTTGGAATTTCATGAAGAAGTAAAACTAAAAGATTGATATAAATTCATCAACTTTTAAAATCTGTTTAATTGGAAACAGTTGACACACACTCAAAACACAGAATGTGATCTATTATCACCATCTTTTGAAGAAAGACGCAACATTTAAATATTTTTGTTCTTATGTTTCTTATTTTGCTGCAGACCAGTGAAAACCTGGTCACAGACTGTGCTGCATCTCAGAACTAGCACAGCCCGCTCACTTGCAGGTCTCCATGAGTGTGAGGGGAACAAGACCTTTGTGTGCTGAGGGCCTGCTGTGCAGGGGGCTTTGTGGCATGTGTGTCTGCGTGTGTGTTTGTGGGGGGTGTGTAGATTGTTAATGTGTGTGGTGCATGTGTCTGTGTGTGTGTGTAGTGTCTCTGTGGGGACAGTGTGATAGTGTGTGCATCTATGTCTGTGTGTATGGGTGTGTATGTAGCATGCATGGTGTGTGAATGGGAGTGTCTGTGTTTCTGTGTTTGTATAGTGTGCGAGAGAGTGTGTCTTTGTGTGTCTCTGTTCATATATGTACATGTGTCTATGTCTGTGTGTTTAGTGTGTATGTGTGTCTGTGTGTCCATAATAGTGTGTATATAATACATATATATGTGTATCTGTGTGTGTATAGTGTGTGTAGTGTGTGTCTCTGTGTAGTGTGTTTGTGAGTGTATACAGTGTGAGTGTGTAGTATGTGTTTGTGTAGTGTGTATTTGTGTATAGTATTTGTGAGTGTATGTGTGTACACATGTGTATAGGTGTGAGGTGTGTATGTGTAGTGGGTGTGTCTTTGTGTGTGTATAGTGTGTCTCTGTATGGTGTGCATACTGTGTATGAGTGTGTGACTGTGTATAGCGTGTGTAGTATGTGTGTGTGCCTCTGTATGTGTAGTGTGTGTGTCTGTGTGTAGCATGTGCAGTGTGTGTGTCCATGTATGCCGTCTATGTGTGTGAGGGTGTATAGTGAGTACGTGTAGTGTGAGTAAGTCTGTGTACAGTGTGTGCATGTGTATAGTATGTGAGGTGTGTATGTTTATCTTGTGTGTGTGTCTATGTATAGTGTGTGTATCTGTGTGTATATTTGTGCAAGTACTGCATGCTGTGTATGTGTGCATGTGTATAGTGTGAGTGTGTCTGGTATGTCTGTGTATAGTGTGTGTGTCGTGTGTGACTGTGCATACTATGTGTGTGTTTGTATGGTGTGCATGTGTAGGTGTGAGGTGTGTGTGTGTACAGTATGTGTCTCTGTACAGTGTGTGAATGCATATAATGTGTGTGGTATCTGTGAGTGTGTCTCCATGTGTACTGTTTGGGAGTGTGTGAGGGTTATAGTGAGTGTGTGTAGCGTGTGCGAATGTGTCTGTATATGGTGTAACATGTTATTTTCGATGCAAACACTGTTGAAAGAGGTCCCATGGAGCCTGTAAGGCCTGGCCCAGGCCACTCCACCTGCATAACACGCGCATATGTGGGTGCATATGTGCCTAGTGTGAGTGTGTTTGTAGTGTGTATAGCAGCCAGCATGCGTATGGTGTGTGTCTGTGTGTGTGCAGTGTGTACAGTGTATGTCTGTGTCTGTATGCAGTGTATGTACAGTGTGTAGTGTGTACTTGTGTGCAGCATGTGCTGTGTGTCTGTGTCTGTGTGGTGTGTGTATAGTGTGTGTCTGCATGTGTGCTGTGTGTGTTTGCGTGTGTATGCTGTGTATGGTGTGTCTGTGTGCATGTGTGTACAGTGTGTGTGCGTGTGTGTAGTGTGTGTACAGTGTGTGTAGTATGTACATGTGTGCAGCATGTACCGTGTGTGTACAGTGTGTATGTACAGTGTGTGGCATGCGTGCAGTTGTGTACAGTGTGTGTGCGTGTGTGCAGTGTGTACAGAGTGTGTGTGCAGTTGTGTACAGTGTGTATGTGTGTAGTGTGTACGTGTGTGCAGCATGTATGGCCCTCTCAGGACCCCTGTCCAGCTGGAACACCGTCTTCCAGGCCCTCGTCCTCTGTGGGCCGCTCATCCCGGTGCACCGGGGCCTGTGCGCAATGGGGTTCGGGCTGAGGACGCGCAAGCTACGCTCGGTGCGCGCAGATGGAGCGGCCTGGCAGGACCTGGGGAGGCCCCATCGAGCTCCTTCCACAGTGCTTGCTTTGGAAATAACATTCCAAGGGGTCTGGGAGGAAATGGCTGGAAAGGCCACGTCTATGGGTCACGGATTTTGGGGAATTTTGGTTGGGAAGCACACGGGAGGGCGAGAGCAGGAACTCTGGCGTGGGCGGGACTGACCGCACAGCACCCAGGGCCTTGGGGCCCCGCTATGAGGTCGCCGGTCTGGACCAGGGTTCTCCCAGGCTGGGGCACTGGAGCGGACTGGAGCTGGCTCCCACCAGAGGCTGACGGACCTGGAGAAACCCAATGTGTATTTGGGGTCAGGGCGTAGTCAAGGCCCGGAAGGCAGTTCTGGAGGAGACCAGTGGAGAGGCCAGAGGGCCCCGGGGCGAGGCCTGGGCAGAGCTGGGGTCCCCGGCCAGGCTGGAAGGTGACGCTGGAGGACATTCTCCTAATGTTGTGGATACCACAAGGGGTCAGGAGCCCATTCAGGGGCCCCCCTGGGCGATGGTGGAACGGGACGTGCACTCAGGACCCCCACACCAGGGGCCCGGGGCCGTGCTCTGCCCCACACGCAAAGATCCTGCGTCCACGGACCGCTTTCCTCTCCTCCTTCCCCTCGTCTTCATTTGCATGGAGTCTCTTGGGAGAGCGTAAATATCAGAGTGACTTGGTCTCTTTAGGTCTAATTCATGTAAACCATAATTAAAGATGGGTTCCCACCTGGCTCGCGTCGACATGCAGGTTGCCTTAATTCTTAATTTCCTGACATTTATTTGCCCCTGCTTGACTGCAACGGGACCTGAACCAAGAATCTGATGATGCCTGGAACGCCAGGAGAAGCTCGAATCCCTGCTTGGTAGAGGTTGGTTTTAATTGCTGCCTGAGATCAGCGACAAGGTTGAAAATATTATCAAGCTAAACTTTTCAGTCTAGTTCCACTTCCTCCCAAAAGGATTGCTGTATGAAATTAATAGGATTACAGATAATCCCTGAAAGAGGGAGGATTAACACTGAACATAAAACCAACTGATATCAATTTCCCTAACACTTGAAAAATCAGCGTCTTGTAGGGGAGGCTGCAGGCTGCCCGGAGACCCTGCTGGGGAGAACACGGATTTCATCCTGTTGACAGGCACATTTACTCCTCCAAAAGTCAGGAAATGTTACAAAGGAGACTGTCGCTCAAAACCCTCTGCCCGTTTAGAAATGCGTTGCTGTTTTTTGCCTGCAATACCCGCAGTTTAATAAGGAGCCCTTATGTATAGACTCAAGGTTGCTTTTAGCTGTTGAAGAATTAGGAAATTAGGGTTCCATTGGGTAATTTTTGGAAGAAGAGAAATATTTCCTATGCAAGTGGTCAGTGTAAAATTTTTTACTATTTCATTAAAACATTCTGTTTTGTGTCCTTCCTCCCACTCTCCTCTCTTCCGCTGCTCAAGCCCTCTCTCTCTCTCTCCCTCCTCATCCCCCCCCTCCTTCCTCCCCCCTCCTCCCTCTCTTCCCCCGTCCAGCCTATCCTCCTCCTCCTCTTCCTTCTTTCTTTTTTCTTCTTTCTTCTTCTCCTCCCACCCACATTTCTCATTCTTTATCCCTTCAATAACTTG
This sequence comes from Pongo abelii, assembly GCF_028885655.2. Taxonomy (NCBI): domain Eukaryota; kingdom Metazoa; phylum Chordata; class Mammalia; order Primates; family Hominidae; genus Pongo; species Pongo abelii. Next base: position 93,724,242 of record NC_072002.2, on the reverse strand, counting down.
CAAACATTTTTCCTCATTTCCAACTAGGGTTTGGAAAGAGTTCAGGCCTTCAAATACATGAAATATCTAAGAGTAATGGGAAGGCGACTGTGGCCCTCTCCCGGTCCGCAGGTTCACTCACTTTGCCATTTTCGGGGGTGGAGGATGTGAATGATGGTGCATATGTGCCCTGGTGCTGAGTACTCATTTGAATGCAGAAGCAGAGAGATATTCACTTATTATCAGTTTTCTGCATTACTTCATTTCATAGCGTTAAAACAATTGCTGCCAAGGGGCTCAGCAGTCCACAGCCAAGAGATTGACAGCTCCAGTGATACAAGGTAGCAATGTTATTCAGAGGAACACACGACGTCATTTTCTGACTTAGAGAAAAAGGCGACTCACAGGAGACTCAGAGAAGAGGCAGTTCTTCAAAAGTTAGAAACACGAGTGAAAAACAGAGTTACTAAAGCAAACAGACTCATGACGGGTGCAATAGGAGCTCCACGAAGTTGTTAATTACTTCTTAAGAAAGCTACTCGCATCTCCTGGGTGTAAAGTTTCCTCTCTTAAACACATCATAACATTAATCAACAATGTGTTTTCTATGACTGTCCATGAGAGCAAAACAAATCAGTGTGGTTAATCCGCACTTCTGTTGCGGGGTCTCCCAACCCTCTGTCTGGTGTGAAAACACATAGAGACACGTGCACTGGTTCTCTGCTGGCTACACTGTTTCTCCTCTTCACAGTTCAAGATTGTAGCTCTTCGTGGGAGCATTGGAGTGACACTATAGGTACAAATATTTCTAAGCTTCTGTTCTTGAGGCCAATGAGTAGATTAACAAAAAAATATGCATTACCTCTTCAACTCTGAAGCTACGGTCCTGTTGTAAAAAAAAATGTGAAAACACATACATCTTTCTGAGTAGCCTGTTTTAGTTGTTCAGTTTGAAATTTTTTGGAAGACAATACACTAAACAGAGATCTTAAATGACCATTTGTAGAAACATTCAGATGTACAAAAAATCAAATCGAACAACTTTTAATAATACTTTACTGCCAAAGGAAAATAAAATTGGAGTTGCTACTATAAAATAAAAAGCAATTAACAACTTTCAGGGGCTGTTTCTTTTCTTTTCCTTTTTTTTTTTTTTTTTTTTTTTTTTTAACAGGATCTTGCTCTGTCACCCAGGCTGGAGTGCAGTGGTGTGATCGCAGCTCACTGCAGCCTCAATCTCCCAGGCTCAAGTGATCCTTCCAGCTCAGCCTCCTGAGTAGCTGGGACTACAGGTGCATGCTACCATGCCTGCTATTTTTTTGTTTTTTTGTAGAGATGGGGTCTCACTATGTTGCCCAGGGTGGTCTCAAGCTCCTGAGCTCAAGAGATCCTCCTGCCTCGGCTTTCCACAGTGCTGGAGTTCCAGGTCTTAGCTGTTTCTTAAGGACCTATCTCAAATGATGCAAAGCAGAGGAAAAAAAACTCAGTGTTCCTGAAGGAAAAGAAGAATAACTGTCTATTATTTGTGAAAGTAATAAATGGAAATATTTGGGCTAGGAAATCCGGCCCTTGATCCTTAAAGGCTGAACATGGTCAATGCTTTAAGGTATAAAGCTCTATTTGCAAGAGGGGATTGGGGGAAACTTGATCACTAACAATAAGACTTAATTCTTGTTCAGTAACAGTTATTTCATAAGGAGATGACAAGACCATAAAAAATTGAGAATTCAATAAACTTTAAGAAGCCTTGTTAATATAAATTATTTATATTTTATTCAAATAAACAGTATTGAAGCTTCTACCTGAAAATGTAATTGTTAAATTTTAAGATACTCTGGATTTAACAAAAACCAAAGGACAGGCTCTGGTAAAATAAGAGCTACCTTCCTTTAACATGTTTCTTTACCCAACTTACTCCAGGATCCACGTGTCTCCTAGAGTCCTTCTAGAATGTTCCATCCAGACTAGACGTGAAGAGCATGACGTTGAGTAGTTGCTGCAATTCACCGCATGTTCAGTCTCGATGACGCTCTTCCAGGCATTATAAAATGACTCAGAGAATTGATGTGTTCGGTCTCCACGACACTCTCCCAGGTGTTATAAAACGACTCAGAGAATTGACATGTTCAGTTATAAAATGACTCAGAGAATCAATAATTTTGGTTCATTGTGTTTTATTATTTAAATTTGTTGCCTCCACATGAAAATTTTTGCCCCCATTTTCCCCAAACCTCTTCTGAGACACATTTAAGTGTCAGTCTCCAGAACAGGAAGAAATCAGCGACACAGGATTCACTTTCATCTCAGGCCTCATACCCTGCTGTGAGTGGTGTGATCCAGGGCCAACTTTCTGGAGGACAATTTGGGGGCACGTACGAGAAAGGTTTAAAGTGTGCAAAATGCCAACCAGGAGATTGTACTTCCAGAAATGTATCCGCAGAAAAGAACCAGACACATATACACTTTTTGCAAATATAGAATTACAAAAGCCTTCTTATAAACATGTACTGTTGTTTGAAACAAGGAAGAATTAAAAAAAAAATCCTGGCTGGTCCAATGGTGGTGGTTATCAGAACTGATTAACACTGGCGTCACTAAAGTTGGTACACGACTCCACACGGCTAAATGTGACTGGCTTAACAATAAACCTAAATTGCCTGAAATGGGGGAGTTTTGTGAAGAAATTATGGAGTGACATGGCATGAATACTGGACAGACATTGAAGACGAAGCTGATGTGTGTCTCTTGACTAAGAGGACATGTAAGATATGCTGTTAAGGGAAGAGTCGATTATGGGATAGCAGGTCTGGGACATCCACTAGGTGTAGGGTGCTTGGGCATGGAAATCCATATCTGGATCTTTCCTGGCCATTGCATGCAGGTAGGAACATATCTGGATGGATAGACGCCAAAATGCTCACGGTGTCACAGTACATGACACTGGGGGTACACAGGAATTTTAAAAATACTTTTCTATGTGTTTGGTTTTTATCTCTCATTTGTAAAAGTAACAATGAAGATCATTTCATTTAAAATATTTTCCTTTTCCTTCAGGAGGATGAGGGCAGGACCTTGTTGTATTCACGATTTCTGCCTCAATATTCATTGCGGTGAAGTCACAGAATAGGGCTCAACCCCGGCACTGGTGAGCGTGTGGACTGAGGTCTGGTCCGTCCAGAAGCAGATGCGATGGAGCGGGTGTTCCCGACCGGAAGCGGTGGCGGTGGAGCGGGTGTTCCCGACCGGAGGCGGTGGCGGTGGAGCGGGTGTTCCCGACCGGAGGCGGTGGCGGTGGAGCGGGTGTTCCCGACCGGAGGCGGTGGCGGTGGAGCGGGTGTTCCCGACCGGAGGCGGTGGCGGTGGAGCGGGTGTTCCCGACCGGAGGCGGTGGCGGTGGAGCGGGTGTTCCTGACCTCGTTTGCCGCCCGCGCCCTCTTGCCAGCACAGTGGGAAGAGCAAGGGAGTAACAAACCCCAACATGCAACGGTTTTGATCTGTTTCTGGCAAGAGCAGTGACGTCAGAATGAAGGTACAGACATGGGGACACGAATTTCATAAAATGTATGTCACTTCGCTTTACCTAACCACAGCATGAGGGTGTAATAAACATTGTAACACATTGGGCTGGGTACATAGAGCAGGTGTTCCTATTCAGAGAGTGGTGCAGCTCCTGGCGTGTGTGGGAGAAGGGACATTTCTCACGTGCAGCAGCCACATTCCCAAGCCTGGTCCAAGCCCCAGGAAAACAACCCAGTTTCCACGTTATGATGTGGATGGCCCGGCTCTTACCTGCCTCCAGCCTCCTGCTCTGGTTTCCCACACAGCGGTTCTCTGGGAGATTACCAGGGGCTCAGCTTTGAAGGATCCATTGGGAGCCCACGGAGCTCAGCAGGGTAGGAAATTGCTGGTGTCTGCTACTCAAGGCTCTAAGCTGGAAGGAGGCAGAATCAATTGCAAAATGGTGCTGGTCTTCCAATGTACAATTTGAAAGTTCAAGCAGTTTTCTCTCTCTAGCCCGTATTGTAGGAATAAGAAGCTTTGCTGCTGAAGAGAGGAAGAGGAAGAAGGATGTTGAAAAAGCGGTGGTTTGTTGTCAAGGCTTCAAAACTCTTCTCCAAATTTGAAGTGAACTGCAGTTTCCCTTGCTGTGACATGGCCTCACACCTGCCTCTCTCATTAAATTTTGCAGAACTCCCCAGCAAAACCATTCCTTGCTTGGCTCTGCAGGAGACTGAGGAAGCTGTTGCCTGTTGCCAGAGCAGGACCAGCTCCCGATGTTACAGTGTCACGTCTCACATCGCCCAGCCTTATTTTACATGGATTTTTGTCTTCTGAAAACGATTCTTTTAAGATCTGCAGTCACTCAAATGAACAGGCATGAATGCACAGTACAGTTTATCAAAATTGGAAAGCCTTCCAGGGGAACAAGCTTGCTTTTGTAAAGTCAAGCACAATCTTGGGTAACACTTCCCTGTTCACAAGCCCTGGTTCACAGTGTGCTAAGTCATCTCAGGCATGCCAGGAACCTGCCCTGCCTTCCCGTGGCTCTTGGGGCCCTGCCAGAGAGCTGTGCTGTTGGCACTGTAGGCTCTCTCTGGTGTTTCCAGGGACAAATCTCCATGAATAATGGAGACAAAACACCAAACGCAAAACACAAACAACCACCAACCTTGTCATAATTCTGTGTGGCTGTCCCTCTTAGTGAATCCCTGTGTCTTGGCACCTGTGATAATTATTTCATTGATCTATGAAAAGCTTTGATGGAACATTGGCATTTGTATTGAGGTAGATGCACCAGATGTGCGCTAACCTTTCAGATTTTCCAGCTGTCTAGTGTCAAAAGCCAATTTCCAAAGGAAAAAAAGATCAACAGTTAACACTATTATTTCAGAGCTCAGTGTCAAAATGTCAAAAGAAAGCAGAAAAGCCTCAGAGAAGACGCAGTGTGGGGTTTCCATTTGGAAGCTAAGCAGCCAGTTTCATGCACTTTCAGAGAAAAACACCTAAAGTTTTGTGTTTTGATGATCAGTTTTACACTTTTTCAGACTTCCCTTTTCTTGCCTTGACAGCTGACTGCAGTCACCCCTGGCAAGGAAAAGTTAAAGAGAATCTCAGACACTAACTCCCACCAGGAAGATGGATGTTAAGAAAATATTTGGGGACAATATTGTCCTGAGTCCTAACCCACTATATTTATGAGCTGGTTCCACGTGAAGAATTTCCACTGTGAGGGGCCAGCAGTGGCATTTCCAAAAATTAAAGGGGGTCACCAAATTGCCTGTAGACTTTCGAGCGTCCTTGGTGTCATCCTGGCCCTGGCTGGGCGGACAAAGGCATCTTCTCATAGCTATGCCAGAGAGGTAAGGCTGCCAGATGAAATACAGGACACCGAATATTGCATGCAGCATGTTTATGCTAAAAACTGTTCTTTGCTTATGTAAAAATTTAACCAGGCATCCCATGTTTTTATTTACTAAATCTGAAGATCTTGGGCTGAGGACAGACTTGGACTTAGACCTGCCTTCCAGTGTTGACATTCCTTTCCCCAGCTCTGTGATCCCCGTGGAGTCTGGGATGATCTCATTCGTATTCCCGCATCTGATGGTATGTTATGGGGTAGAGAGTGTGCATTCAACACGCCCAGTGCAGGGAAGCTCTGAGGACCTGAGCGGCTGTGACTTCTACCCTCCTTAGACTTTCTATCTTTCCAACGGCACCCCTGCATTCCAGGAGGCACTGGGGGGCCGAGTCCTGGAAGGCACACGAGAGAAGGGGTGAGGCAAAGCTCCTGCCTGAAGACGCCCACAGTGGAGGTGCACATCTGTGTCTGCGGAGAATGCTGAAGCCACTCTGCTTTTGTCATTTCTTTCCGGTGATTTCTCTAAAATCTGAGATGAAGGCTTGGTTTCCTACACGACAGTGTCTTTCTCAGGCAACTGTCAGTTTCTCACGGTGAGAAGGGTTTTGCTGTGTGGTGTGTGGACGTTTCTCACTGGGATCAGTGCTCTGTCCATAGACGTGGGGAAGAGCATCTGGCCTGGAACATGTGCGTTCTTCCCGCAAGGAGCTTCTGAGGAAATGCAGAGACTGGGGCCGCCTGGAGGCCGTGCTGAGCTGCGTTTCCTTCTGCAGGCCCCATGCAGGAAAAGGCTCCCATGCTCCCGCAGGCCAGTTTTGAACGTGGTCAGTAGAAAATATTTCCTTTTAAGTGGAAAATATTTCTAGAGGCACAGGCAAGACTCAGTCCAAGTATCTTGGGGAGGGACCCCTGCTTCCCCTAGCCCTGGCCCCTCTCTCTGCTCTGAGCACGCACATTCCTTAACTGGCAGCTGTGGGTTCCTTGGAGCTGCCCCAAGCAAGTGCCACAGACTAGTTGGCTTAAAACAGCAGGCACTGATTCCCTCGCAGCTCTGGGGGTGGGAAGCCAATACTAAGGCATGTGCAGGGCCATCATCCCCTCTTGGACGTCTCTCAGGGAGGAGCCTTCCTGCCTGTTCCAGCGTCCCGTGCCCCTGGTGCTCCTGGGTAGTGGCCATGTCGCTCCAGCCTCCACCTCCATCTTCATCGGCCGTTCTTTGTCCTCTCTGTTAAGGACACTGGCCATTGGATTTAGGGTCCACCCTCGTCGAGTACGACTCATCTTACTGTAATTACAGCCACAAAGACCCCTTTTCCAAATAAGGCCACATTCAGTTTCCAGGGCTTAGGACTTGGAGTCGTCTTTTTCGGGGACACGACTTTGGTAAGTACCCCAAGACAATCTGGTACTTACCGCCTGCGCCCGATTGCTCTCTGTGGCTTCCTCGGCATCTGCGTCGTCTGTGATGAGCATGAGTGACATTTCTGCGAAGAGCAGGTCGAGTTTACCTGAAGCTCTAGGGTTCTTCTCAAGCAAGAAAACAGAAAGTAAAACCAAAATAAAGCAAAGCAACTGTCTGCATGCTCAGACTTACGTAAAGTTATGAATGAACAATGATTTCATAAATGTCTGGGTTTGCCAAATCTGCTAAACATTTCCTGTGGGCCTTTCTCTATTGGTTTGGAAAAAGCTCTCCTTCCTCTCCATTAGCCTGGCTCCATTTGTGTGCATTAGGCTCAGTGGGAAACAAAACCAAACTCGACAAAGCAAAATGACGTCTTCAACTGAAGCTGGTGGCCCCTGAGCGGCCCTTACGAGTCATGAATAAAACAAACCAGGCAGCCGGGCGCGATGGCTCACGCCTGTAATCCCAGCACTTTGGGAGGCTGAGGAGGGCAGGTCACGAGGTCAGGAGTTAGAGACCAGCCTGGCCAATATGGTGAAACCTCGTCTCCAGTAAAAATACAAAAATTAGCCGGGTGTGGTGGCACGCACCTGTAGTTGCAGCTGCTTGGGAGCTGAGGGAGGAGAATCACTTGCACCCGGGAGGCGGAGGTTGCAGTGAGCCGAGATTGCACCATTGCACTCCAGCCCGGGCGACAGAGCAAGACTCCATCTCAAAACAAACAAACAAAAACCAAAAACAAAAAAACAAACAAACCAGGCATTAATGATTTGCTGAACCGATACCCTCCCCCAACACTTCCAAGTTTGCTTGGTTTGTGCCTGGGCGTCACCAGGGAGGGAGGGCTGGCTGTGGCCAGGGCACGGGGGAGAGGGCAGGCGGTCATGCCGGGCACCGGCACCCCAGGGTCAGGGTGCAGTGGGCAGTGTCCAGACGTCCCTTGGCCGTGGGTCCCATAGCACCTCACACCTCTTCTGCGAAGCTTTGCACCCACGCCCTCTTCAGCCTCTGCTCCTTGCTCTCCTGGATTCCCAGAGCTGGCTTGAGTGGAGACGCGTGGTCGCTTACTGCTTCTCCTTGGCACTGGTGAATTTTCTTCATAGTTTTTATGTGACAAGGAACTCCTGATTTGGGGAGCTGCCCCTCTGATCTGTTAAGAGTCTTGCTACTAGGTCAGGGTGAGAAATGACTGTAAACATGTGGGAAAACATTTTCATGGTCCATTTTCAAGGCATGGTAGATCTAAATACTGGTAGCCAGTCTGCACATGTGACAAACGGCATAGCTCATGCGCGGCAAAAGTCAGGATAAGCAAACAAGATGTAGAGGAGGGGACAGCCCATAAAACGGAATGAAGTTTCATTATTGGGAAATCAAAACTTAAGCAGGAAAGGGGACCGGGGTATGACCCTGTAGGGGGATATGGAACTTAGGCGACATCCGGGAAGATTGTAACCCCACAGTACTTGACCAACGGGGAACTGGGGGAGGGACTTGCGTGCTAGGAGATAGATTACCTGATGTAACTGCTGCAGGTGTGCCTGCCTACCAGACACCCCATCTTCAAGACCGCCATTAAAGGTCTTGCTTCCATTGTTCTTTGGGTCTCTGAGTCCGTTCTTTGGGTTTGAATGGGTGAATGTGTTTTTCACAAAACATTTTTATTTGAAATAATTACAGATTTTCAGCAAGTTGCAAAGCACATACACAGGAAGGTCTCATGCCTCCTTCACAGCCTCCAATGAAGGGTGACTTTTTTTTTTTTGAGACGGCGTCTCGCTCTATCGCCCAGGCTGGAGTGCGGTGGCACTATCTAGGCTCACTGCAAGCTCCGCCTCCGGGTTCTCGCCATTCTCCCGCCTCAGCCTCCTGAGTAGCTGGGACTACAGGTGCCCGCCACCACGCCTGGCTAATTTTTTGTATTTTTAGTAGAGACGGAGTTTCACTGTGTTAGCCAGGATGGTCTCGAACTCCTAACATCGTGATCCACCCGCCTTGGCCTCCCAAAGTGCTGGGATGACAGGCGTGAGCCCCCATGCCCGGCCAACGGGTGACATCTTGGAAACCCACAGTGCAGGGTCACAGGTGGGAGCTTGACATCCGTGCATCTGTAAAGTGTGGACAGTTGTCACCAGCTATACATGTGTGTCTCTGTGCGAGTCTGCATGGGGGTTCATGCAACTTTGTCACACCTGTTGCTTCTTTTCTCAGCGTTATATGCCCAAGAGTGCAACCACAGGGTCAGGCAGTAGGTCCATTTTTAGTTTCAAAAGGAAACTATCAAATATTTCCAGAGCAGCTGTACCGTTTTACGTTCTCACCAGCAATGTGGTTATTCTTACATGTGTATTTTTATATATAACTTTAGTATCAACTTGTCAAGCTCCATAAAAATAATGTCACTGATATTTTTATTGGAATCAATTAAATGTATAAATTAATCTAGGAAGGACTCACAAACTGATAAGTTGAGACGTCCCAACTGAGAACAAGGGTATTTTCTATGTAATCAATATAATTCTGCATCTCCTAACTGGCTTTAAAAATTAATCCGATATCATAAGAATTTTTAGTATTCCGGAATGTTCTGAGAATATGATTTCTATAATTAGACGCGGTATTCCTCAAGTGGATATAAATGATTGATTCACACATTCCTTAACTTGGCGCCCCTGTGTTTTCAGTGTCAGAAGGGATGCTATGATACGGAGTCTTGCCATTCTGTCTCTTAGAATCACCACGTTTGAATTATTTTTATTTTTTTATTTTATCTGAGAGCCTTTACCTCTAAGTGTGGCATTTAACCTATTCACTTTTTAATATTGTTTGTTAATATAGCTTAACTTCTGTTTTCTTGTTTTATACTTATTTATTCTTTACCTACTTTGCTGTATAATCTATAGTGTTTTTGATCAGTTTTCTTCCTCGCAAACAGAAAAATTACATTGTTTTTATCCTAGAAGTGTTCCTCTGTATGTCTTAAAAAGATTTGAACTTACATTGCTCCTGTTATGAAATTTTTTAAAAATAAATTAATATACTGACTTTGTACATTTATAGTTAGAAATATCTCTAATTCTTGTTCTTTTTATTGTTAGTGTGTATTGACACAATCTTGGATTTTAGAGCCAGATTACTATTCAGTTATGTTATTTACTTTAAATTATTGTACCTTTGTTTCTTTAATCATCTTCTTTTAATTAAATTTCATGCTATACTACAATTGTTTGGATTTATCTCACTTTTAGTGGTTTCTTTCCTTACAGTTACTTCTTTTATGCTGTGAATCCGCCATTCTTGAGGTTTTTATTTATTTACCTTTATCTACTTTTGAAGCATAGGAAGGGTGGTTTAGGAGCATCTGCTTCTCTGTGATGCCTGCTCCTTCACTCCTTCCTTCCCTCCCTTCCTTTCCCTCTTTCCCTCCCTCCCTCCCTCACTCCCTCCTTCCCTTTCTCTCCTTCTGTTGTGGTGTTTTACTACCGCATGAAGGATGGCCAACTTGGATGAATGTATTTTCCTCTCAAAAGCGTACACATTGTTCCTTCTCAAACCCTAGTGCCTGGCACTGTGTGGTAAAAGCATGAGATCCGTTTGCAGGTCACCTTCCTCCCTGCCTAAAGGCTGGCATTGTTTTCCCTCCATTCTGCCCTTGGTGAGCTCTCTGGGTGGAGGCCCCTGCATTCTTACACTGTTCTTGAACGTGGTGTTGTCTTTTGATTTGCAACTGGAAGAGCAATTTTCAATCTGGTAAAGGGCATCAGTTTGCTGGGCTGCTGTAAGGAAATACAGCAGCCTTCCTAGCTCAAACAGCAGGAGCTCACTTCTCATAGTTCTAGAGGCTGGGAGTCCAAGATCAAGGTGCCAGCAGGCCAGTTTCTTCGGAGGCCTCTCCGTGGGTGGAAGCCGTCTCCCCACCATGACTGCACGTGGTGTTTCCTCTGTGTGTGTCCGTTCTTCTCATGAAGACACAAGCCAGAATGGGTCAGAGCCCACCCTGTGACGTCATTTTACCTCAATTACCTCTTTAGAAAGACCCTATCTCCAAACACAGACACATTCAGAGGCACTGGGGGTTACAGCTTCAACATATCAACTGAAATTTGAATTTAGTGTACATTTATAATATAAAGTTGGGGGACACAGTTTAGATCCCATGGGAAGTTAAGGTTTTAAAATTATTTTCTTGGTTATTTTCTCTATGTACTTTTGCCTCTTTAAGTTCTATTATGTGGACATTAATTTCAAAGTCCATCTACCTCTCAGCTGTAATTTTAATCTATCTTTTGCTTTCATTGATGGGAGAGATTCTTGTTCTTTATATTTTACTGATGTAGTCGATAGCTGGTTCTATTGTTTTAAATGCAGCAATGCCGGCTTCAAATTCTCAAGGTTTCCTCCTTCTTGACTTCCTACTCTATTTTTAGATGACTGAGCTTATCGATCTCACGAGAAAAATGACTTACAAATTTTAAAGTGCTCTGTTTCTTGTGGTAAGTATTTTTGTAGGGGGATATTTGATCTTATGCTACGAAAGAATTATTGCAAGAATCGGAAAAGGACTTTTTTTTTTCATTCTTAGATCAAACATGACGCTATACAATAGTTACTGTAAGAAATAGGAATACATTGCAAATTTACTCATTTCACTACCACAAAATTTTTATAAAGAAAGCCAAACCCAGCTTCTATTTGGATATTCATGAACTCAAATGATGATTGGAAGAACAAAATTAGTGATGGGAACAGAGTCGGGGCACATCACAGCCATTCCCAGGAGAGACTTCCAAAGCCGAGAGGCTGCGGGTGAGAAGAATCAGGAAATGGCTTCAGTGATGGTGCCTCTTCATGCATTTAAAAGCCTACAGGGCTGGGCGCGGCAGCTCACGCCTGTAATCCTAGCACTTTGAGAGGCCAAGGCTGGTGGATCACCTGAGGTCGGGAGTTCGAGAGCAGCCTGGCTAACATGGTGAAACCCTGTCTCTACTAAAAATATAAAATTAGCCAGGTGTGGTGGTGGGCACCTGTAATCCCAACTTCTTGGGAGGCTGAGGCAGGAAGATCTCTTGAACCCAGGGGGAGGAGGTTGCAGTGAGCCAGGATTGTGCCACTGCACTCTAGCCTGGGCGACAGAGTGAGACTCTGTCTTAAAAAAAAAAAAAAGCCGTTTATGTATCAGCAATAATCTTCAAGACTTTGCTCTTTTGCTCTTCCTTCTGAGTCTGCAGCAATCGACACTGAACCAGAAATGCAGGTGGCTCAAGGAAAATGCAGAGGCCCCCCTTCCCCTCTGGCCCTGCCTACGGCTCAGGCGGCTCCCCATGAGGCACGGGGCCAGCGAGCAAATCCCCCACCCACCCTGCCCTTCCCGGGAGGAGAGGACAGTTCCAGAAATCTTGTTCTGGAATATCCAGAGTCTAACGATGCTGCTTGGGCGCATCCTACATTGTGAGAATTCTCAGTGTGAGCCAATCGGCCACGGTTATTTTCCAGCATATGAGAGCTGGTGATTGAGCGTAACTTGCACAGATGCCCAGCTCTAGAGGCAACAAGGGTCTCTGGAATTCAGCAATGTTGAAATCACTTATTCTCTGGGTTTCACAGAGAGGAAACAGTATCCACACACGAAGCCAACGTGTTTATCAATTAGCTTTCGCGTACGGGTGCGTAAGACTATATGACTTTCACAAATTAACCAAAGAAATTATGCATTGTGGTGTACTCTAAAAAATGTTCTGCAATACTAGATCTTGAGCATTATGATAAATTCTGACAACATCGCTACCTGTTGATTATTTTTTCTGTGGCTGCCCAACGTGGCTGTCATTTCTCAAAGGTGCAAAGAGAGATTGCTCCCTCAAGGGTCTTAGAGGTGCATTCTTTGGGGTACGCTATGTGGCTGGCTTTCCATGACTAGGATTTCCAGATGAAGGAGACACAGCTGTGTGGGGGGCTGCCCTGACTGGGAGTGGCCTGACAATTTTATTCTGTGTTAGTCACTGCAAGACACAGGCAGTCCCCGTTTTTTTTTTTTTTTTTTTTTAGACAGAATCTCGCTCTGTCACCTAGGCTGGAGTGCAGTGGTGTGACCTGGGCTCACTGCAACCTCCGCCTCCCAGGTTCAAGCAACTCACCTGCCTCAGCCTCCTAAGTAGCTGAAATTACAGGCGCGCTACTACGCCTGGCTAAGTTTTGTATTTTTAGTAGAGACAGGGTTTCACCATGTTGGACAGGCTGGTCTCAAACTCTTGACCTCAGGTGATTCACCCGTGTTGGCCTCCCAAAATGCTGGGATTACAGGTGTAAGCCATAGTGCCCAGCCAGTCCCTTTAAAGAGACAGAACACATCTTCTCAACTGGCCAAACTGAAGATCAGACAGGAGAGGGGACAGGGATAAGGGGGTGGCATCCATCTGCACTTGGAAAAGACAGCCACGTTGGGCAGCCACTGGAAAATATCCCACAGGGAGCAATGATGTTGTCAGAATTTATCATAATGTTCGAGATTTAGTATTTGTAGAACTTTCTGAGAGTGCACCACAATGCATAATTGCCTTGGTTAATTTATAAAAGTCATATAGTCTGAAGCATCCATATACAACTGAAAGCGCAACTCCAGGAGGGCAGGTGGATTGGTATTCCCAGAAATAAGTCCCTCCACAGGGGAGGGGGTAGATTTGAGGAAGTTATTATTTCAGTGATTCTGACTAAAGAATTTCCGTTATTCTGATTATTTTTTCAGATGGGATCTCACTCTGTCACCCAGGCTGGAGTACGGTGGTGCCATCACCGCTCACTGCAGCCCCGACCTCTGTGGAGGGGCATTTGGATTATTTCTGGTATTTGGCTGTTACAAATTAAGTGTCGTGAACATCCATGTACTACTCTTTGCATGGACAGAGGTTTTTGTTTCTCTTAGGAGTAAAGGTCTGGCTCTTATCATTGGGCAAATGTTTAACTTTAAAAAAAAGCTGCTGAACTGTTTTCCGAAATGACCTGTCCATGGTTCAAGCCATCTGTGCATTAGAGTTCCAGGGGCTCCACATCCTTACCTACGCTCCTGTGGTCAGTCTTCCTCACTCTAGCAGAGCAAATGGGCCCAGTGTCACCTCGCTGTGGTTTAGCTTACACTCCCCTGACAGCTGGTGGAGCTGACCATCTTTCCATACGATGTGTCTGCTCAAATCCTTGTGCAACGTTGAGTGGGTTGTTAGTGTTCTCATTATTGAGTTATAAAAGTACTTTTTATATCCTAGATACAATTTCTTCATCTAGTGTATGTGTTGTAAACACGGTCTTCTAGTCTGTGTCTTGTTTTTCATTTTCTCAGTGGTGTCTTTCAAAGAGCAAACATTTTTAAATTTAATAAAGCTTAGTTTATCCATTTTTTTCTTTTGTAATTTGAGCTCTTTGCGTTCTGTTTAAGAAACCTAAAACTACCTGATTTTCATGAATACGTTTTTACTGCACAGAGTCCTTGTCGAGTTTTAGGTTTTACATTTAGGTCTGTGACTCATTTTGCATTAAATTTTGCATGTGATGTGAGGTAACAGTTAAAGCTCATCTTTTCATGGGATATCCAGTTGATCAACACCATTTAATGAAAAGGTCATGCGTTTTCCAGCGGGTTTCTTGGGCACTTTAATCGCAGTTCAGTTGACCATGTGTGTGGGGGCCCTGTTTCTGGATTCCTTTCTGTTCCGTTCATCTATTTCTCCATCTTTCCACTGATACCAAAACAAACTACCTTGATTAATACAGCAGAATTGTTAAGACCTGAAGTAAGGTACCATATATCTTCCAGCTCATTTATTTTCTTTTAAAAGTGCCTTGATTATTCTAGATTGTTGACGTTTCTATATACATTTCAGAATCAACTATTAATTTAGATTGCTATTTTATTTGGATTGTATTTTATCTGTACAGGATTGTTACTTTTTTGTTTTTTCATTTTAAGGTTTGGATCCACTTCCTTCTGGCCTGTGTGGTTTCTGATGAGAAATGCTTGGTGATTCACATCATTGTTCCCCTCTATATAATTTGACATTTTACTCTGTTTTAAAACTATTCATAGTTTTATCTTAGAAAATCGGGCTTTCAGGCTAGGTTCAGAAACTTAGGCTTTCAGCATTTTGATTCCAATGCCTCGGGCCATGTTCTCTGCTCTGATTCTGTTTAGTTTTTGGAGACTCTTGAATCTGCAAGCTCATGTTTTCTGCCAGATTTGACGCGCTTTCTTGTGTCATTTCCTCCAGCACGATTCCGTGTCCCAATCACTCTTGTCTCCTGGACTCCAGCGGCCAGTCTGGTCTTTCTCGATCACCCCACAGGCCTCTGAGCCCCGTTCACTGTTGTTTCCTTGCTCCTTTTCCATGGGTGGTGCTTATTCATCCGTGCTTGAGGCTCTGGTTCTTCTCTGTGTCCTCTTCATTCTGCTGTTGAGTCTGTTAGGTGCATTATTTCAAGTTTTTATTTTTATGGGTAAATATGGGATTTTTTCCTAAGGAAAAAATATAAATAATATATAAAATATGTGTAATATATATCATATATAAAAGTATATATAAAATACAGGATATGTAAATGTATTATATATAAATATATAAATGTATATAATACATTTATTTATGTATTATATACACATTTATATATATAAATGTATTATATACATTTATATATAATTTATATTAAAATATATATTAAAATATATATAAATGCTTGAGGGGATAAATACCCCATTTACCCTGATATGATTATTATACATTGTATGTATGCCTGTATCAAAATCTCTCAAGTAACCCCCTCATATATATAATAAATACATAAATATATCATATACAGAGAGTAGCTCTCTCTATGTAAAATATATATATGAATATATATGTATATGAACATACATATATATTTATGAGGGTACATGAGATATTTGTATACAGGCATACAATGCGTCATAATCACATCAGGATAAATGGGGTCTCCATCCCCTAAAGCATCTATCATTTCTTTGTGTTACATACATTCCAATTATACTTATTTTAAAATGTTCAATAAATTATTGTTGATTGTAGTCAAATACCAGATCTTATTCATTCTTTTTTTTTGTATCCATTAACCATCCACACTCCCCCTCAACTACGCTTCCTAGCCTCTGGTAACCATCCTTCTACTCTCCATCTCCATGAGTTCAATTGTTTTAGTCTTCAGCTCCCACAAGTGAGTGAGAACATGTGAAGTTTGTCTTTCTGTGCCTGGCTGATTTCACTAACAGAATGACCTCCTGTTCCATCCATGTTATTGCCAATGACAGAATCCCATTCTTTTCTGATGGCCGAATAGTACTCCATTGTGTACGTGTACCACATTGTCTTTATCTATTCATCTGCTGATGGATGCTTAGGTTGATTCTCAGTCTTGGCTACTCTAAATTGTGCTGCAGGGAACATGGAGAGCAGATGTCTCTTCCTTTCTTTTGGGGACCTACTCAGCAATGGGATTGCCGGATCGTACGGTAGCTCTAGTTTTAGTTTTTTGAGCAACTTCCATGCTGCTCTCCATGATAGTTGTACTAATTTACATTCTCACCAACAGTGTACGAGCATTCCCTTTTCTCTATATCATCACCAGCATTTGTTATTACCTGTCTTTCGGATAAAAGTCATTTTAACTGGGGTGAGATGATGTCTCTTCATAGTTTTGATTTGCATTTCTCTGATGATCAGTAATGTTGAGCACCTTCTCATATGCCTGTTTGCCATCTGTGTGTCTCCTTTTGAGAAATGTCTGTGCAGACCTTTAACTGGATTATTAGATTTTTTACCAGAGTTGTTTGAGCTCCTTATATATTCTGGTTATGAATTCCTGGTCAGATGAATAGTTTTCACATATTTCCCCCATTCTGTGGGTTGTCTCTTCAAGTTCTTGATTGTCTCCTTTGCTGTGCAGAAGCTGTTTAACATGATGTGATCCCATTTGTCCATTTTTGCTTTGGTCGCCTGTGCTTTTGGGGTGTCACTCACAAAATCTTTGCCAGTCCAATGTCCTGGAATGGACTTTATTTTTAGAACAGTTTTAGTTTCATAGCCAAGCTGAGCAGAAGACACAGAGGGCTGCCACACACCCCCCTCCACACAGGCACAGCCTCCCCATCATCGATGGGCTGCTCTGGAGCCGCACTGCAGTGAGTTTTTATTTCAGGTATTTATTTTTCAGTTTTAAAATCTCTGTTGGTTCCCTTTTTGCAGTTTCTAGTTCTCTGCTGAGAATTTCTGTATTTTCCCTCTTTCTGAGTGCATTCCTCTTCCTCGTAGGCAGCACAATTTGGTCAAGGTAGACACCTGCCGAGTGTGGTGGGTCGGCTGTCAGGTCAGCACTTCTAGTCTTGGTGTTATTTGATTTTTTTTTTTAAATAGTTTGAGATTTGAATTTTAAATCAAAGTTCATTCTATAATCATAGGAAATATTCACAAAGTTTTAAAGTGAAGACAAAAATACCAGGTATATAGCCACTGTTCTCTTACACACCTTTTAAATAATGATTCCTATTCTTATTTTGTGGTTCATTCTTCCATTTGTTGTTTTATTAACATAAACATTTATCAACACGTGCCCTTTTTCTTAGACAAAGAATAGTACGTTGTATACACTTTTCCATTTTTGTGGGAACCAAGGGTCTTTTTAATTTTTGCTAAATAAGTGAATAATTTGCACAATTATGGCATAATATTATTGAAAATATTTGACGAAGAAAATAATGTTCTTATTCCCTCATTAGTACTGACTTCAACGGATCAGCAGTTTGTCTTATTAAATTCCCTAACGTAGCTAAGACTGGGGTTATGTCTTGGTAACGGGATTTCCATTTATCTACTTTGGATTGAACTTTCTGTCATCAAGATTGGAATTTTTGTTTAAAAATGAAAAAGACTGCCTTGTCAGCTATCTCTCATTGTGTGCGTTTGAAAGAGCGACCTCATTCGTTTTTGGAGCTGGAGTTTCTTTAGTTCTGTGTTCAACTTTAATATGCCTCCTTCGTTTCCTTTTTCCCCAGATCCTTCTTTTCTGGGGGCCTCCAGTTTAGTGAACAGTGCTCAGAAGCGGCAGGCATCCACTCCTAACCGTGAAGGGACTTCAATCAGGAGGCCACGGGCTGTCAGCTCGTCTCCTTCCCTGGCCTGAGGAAATGTGTGTCCTGGTGCAGGCTCTGGTAAGCTTGGTGTTCTGCAGCAGTGAGGCTGCAGGACCCCACAGCACCCTCACCGGCAGAACAAGAAGGAGAGCTTCGGAGACCTTATTGGTGAACATATGGCAGTCTCTGATTTCCTTACTAAATCAGATGATATTACTGGAACTGGGTCATTATGCACACATTGTAATCTATCGTTAAGCCCAACAAAGTAATATTTAGCTAGTGCTTTAATTGTGCTACTGGGATTTATCTCTGCTTTTCAAAGAAAAAAAAGTCAAGTGGAAGAAAACGGGGAGAAGAAGCAGTGAATTTTCCATGTTAATAAAAGAGGTTGTCATTTTTGACAAACAAGGTTGCGGCTGAACAACACCTTATTCTGAGAAGGGTGGAGCCGGGACCTCTTCAGACTGTGGCTGCAGGAACATGTTATTGGAAAGTGGTGACGTCATGTCCTGGTTGCAGCTTCTGTACAGGAACGTTAACAGAGAGGGGTGGTTCAGATCAACTAAATGAGGTTGAATCTGTATCTCTTTTTCCACTTAAAGCAAATCTAGAGAGTATATATTTGGCCTACTACTGTTCACTTCTTTGGGCCTTTTCTGTAAACATGCTTTACCCGAATATTATGTCAACTGTCGTTTCTTTTGAGTGGCTTTTGTTTTTTGTACTCAGAAATAAAATGGTTAAAAATCTGTAGAATATAAGAAACATGTTCTGTATCAACAGCATCATCTCCACGTAACCCTGAAGCCCACCTGCCGTGGCGCTTCTTCCCACGGGCAGGGCAGCTGGTGGGTGGCGTTCTACAAGGAGGGAGCCTCAGCCTGGAGAACCGTTTGCCTTTCTCTGGTGTCAGCTCGTATCAGGCTGTCATCACCTGCCCTCCAGAGGCATGTACGAAATGGCCACCCCAGGCAGGCCCGTGTGGAAGAGCCACACTGGGGATTGGAGTGGCTCTTTTCTTTCAGGCACGGGTTTGGGTTATGGGGAGGCAGTACCCGCCGGCCGAAGGGGTCACAGGAGATGTGGTCGCCGGGCTGCCAGACCTGGGAGACACACCTTTTCTTTCTCACAGCGTGTTAGTAAAAACCATCCGTGTTAGTAAAAACCATCCAGACACACTCTGGCTCTGCCTCCAGCAGCTGGCGATAAAACAAAAGCAAAAACAAAAAAACAAACAAAAAAACAAATAAACAAAACAAAAAATATCTGTTTTGTTTTGTTTTCAGTCGGGGTTAATAAAACAAGAAACTTATTAAATAGCATTTTGACAGACACAGTGGATAATGAATCCTGTTACATAGTTAAAGACCTTTAACAATTAAAAAGATTTATAAGCCCAGCCCGTGTAGAGGATGCCTGAGGAGTGGGAGCTGTGGGGAGCAGGCAGGAGCGCTGAAGCCAGGCGGGGCCATGCAGGCAGGTGACAGTGGTGGGTGTGGAGGGGCCTGGGCTGGACACTGTGTGGCCGGCCTTGGGAGTTGTGACTCCTGGCTGAACCTGGACCACTGTCATTCCGTGCGCTGCTGCAGTCCTGCCTGCACTGCCCCACTGCGGGCCAGGGTCTCCAGGGTCCAGCATGGGGTTTAGGCTGTCTCCTGGGACGTTGCTATGACCAAGGCAGGGCCGCAGTCCCAGATCTGAATTCTGGGACCTTAGTGCAGAGCCTCTGCTCAGAGCCACAGGGAGCAGTGCACGCTGCCTGGTCGGCCTTTACTGCACACATTGAAATCCAGACTTGTTTCCGCTCTGCAGACATCATCTCCTGATACACCTCAGGAAAAGGAAGAACAGGGAACAGCAGTGGAAAAACAGGGAAAGATTTACATTTGCCAGGAGATTTGGGGTGGCAGCCCAGGAGGAATGAAGGCCGATTGCGTTAGTGTGTTCAGTTTAAAATGGAGGTCTGTGCTGGAGACATAGTTACTAAGAATATGAATGAGTTTTAGAAAGAGAATAAACGTCGCAGCATTAATTTAGAGCTTGGATTTTTCTGGGCTGAGGTGTCCCGGAGCTTGTCTGTATGGTCAGATTGGTGACGATGGTCACAAGAGGGCTCTGGAGCATGGAGCTGTTTGCTGGGAAAGAGCTTCTCCCTTTTAGCTGGAAAGTACACACGAGGTTTTGACGGCAAAGATAATGAAATATTTCAGGAATTCTCACAGCTCCAAGGAGAAGCTCTCTTCGTAGCTGATTTCTGTTGGAGAGGTTTTAGGAACATAAACCCAGGAAAATAAAATCAGTGGCTTCTAGGAGCCTATCCTGCTGCAGCTCTGAATACAGATGAGAATGCAGATGCATGGACGTGGCCCTCTTTGCCTGGCTCCTACCTGGGGAGACACAGGTGAGATAGATTTCATTAGTCAGTATTCTATATATTCATAAATGATTTATTTTCTTAGGATTAACTCAAAACTTTTGTCTAGAGCAAAGGCGAATGGATTAGTTGTTAAGTCTCAAGTGGTCCAACTACCCAGGGCAGCTCCCACATGGTCCTAAATGAGTCTCAGTAATATTTCCTCCATGCTGAAAAAGTTCATACATCATTACACTGAGGAAGAAACTTAGTTTCCACTAAGCCACACAGTTTACCACTTACCATCTCTAGGAAACCCTCGGCTCTCCTGGACCCCGTCTAGTTCTTTAATAAGTAGTCCGTATTTGAGAGTCTTAGAAATTTCATGTATTGTCGCCCGCCCCACATCAGCTACTAATCTCACGTGCTATTTCATTAACCCTGAGAACAATCCCGAAATGTGGGTATGAGCTACGTTTGGATATTTTGATAATTAGGTCAAGAATGACGAAATAATTTTTTTTCTGTTTACTCTGCTACTTCTAGAAATAAATGTGAAATAAATATCTAATCCTATCTATATAATACTTCTGATTATTCACCTGGTCTATTGTTGAAAATCTGAGCTCCAGTGTTCCTGTCCATTGTCAGAGAATGTAGTCTTCTTTCTTCATTTATTTATAATTTTTTGCATTTTTAAGTCTGTTCAGCAAGATAAACATCTTGAAAGAATTCAGTCCTGTAAATATCTGAGCATGTCCTCCAAGAAAATAGCTTCTCATTTGTTTTGGGATGCAGCCAAATTTTGGTCAATTTTTTGTTTTTTTGGCATTAAAACCAAAGTTGAAGCCTTACAAAAAGAAAAAATGAGAAAAACAAGGTGAAACCACCACTAGTCACCATAACTAACTTCTCCACGAAGAGGAGTGTATTTCACATCAGGTGACCTGCTCCTTCTAGTTCGCTCTAGATTTAATTAAGAGAAATAGCTCCTGTTTTCTTATCCAGGGAAACCCAGGAACGAACAGGTTTTCCTGTCTGCAAACTCGGTGCAGCACTGTAAGTTAAAGCACTTCAGCCGATTTCCAAAACTTTGGAGTCATCACGGTGGGGGATTGTTTGTTGGGGCTAGCGACTAAATTGCATTCTGTGCTCCTAGGCTTCTTCTGTGCTTGAACAGTTGTGCTGAAAAACATCCACATTTACCAAAGTCATCTCCTCAAAGAGGAACTCTCGCAATGACGTGTTAATAGCACTGTTTTATATAGCACAGCAAATTTAGCCGATCCCTAGAGGCACAACAAATTTTGATATATTCTGCCTCTCTTTAATGGTGCTTATCTGTTTGGTATTTAATTTGCAACTCGTTATCCATTACTCATGCTGTTTGCCAATTTCTCTTCTGTTTTTCATACCACTGTCAAATTAACTTTTTACTGGAATATGCCTGGAAAAGGTAGGTGCAGCTCAAAATAAACTGGTTTGTCATTTGAATTTCTCTTTGCCTGAGTGCTTTATAGAACTTTGGCATTTTATAGATTATAAGTCAAATTAGTGCGCAGGAGGATTTACTGCTATTATCACGAGTCAGTCTATGTCTATCAATCAATCATCTATCTGTCATCTATCAATCATCTATCTATCATCTATGTATCTATCATCTATCAATCATCTATCATCTATCAATCATCTATCATCTATCAATCATTTATCTATCACCTATCTATCGATTTACTGATCTATCTATCTATCTCATCTACCTAAGAGGATATTCTTCAAAGCAATGATTAACTTGGTTTGATGATTATCCATTTATTCTTATAAGAGAGAGAGAAGTGGGACGAGGGTACAATAGATGTTGTTGTGATTCCATTTCATTTAAAATAACATCTTATTTGGAGGAAACTATGATATTCAAAAAGTTTTTCAGTTGCAAAAGAAAAATATCTACCTCAACTGTGTGCATTCTTTGTATTTACTGTGACTCTACAAGTTCAGAGATGGTAGTAACAGATGTTTCATATTGTTTTGACAGGCTTCTAAATGTGTGTATTTATGTGTGGTTATGTGTGTATCTGTGTGATTGTGTGCCTATCTCTGTGTGTGTCTCTGTGTATATATCTGTGTGTGTGTATCCCTGTGTTTGTGTGTGTGTCTGGGTGTCTGTCTCTATGTGCAAATGTGTGTTTCTGTATGTACACGTAGGTACCTGGGTGTATGTGTATCTGTGTATATATCTTTGTGTATCTGTCTCTCTTTGTGTGTGCTCGTGTATCTGTGTGTGTTTCTGTGTCTATCCCTGTGTGCGTATCTGTGTCTATCCCTGTGTGCTCATGTGTGTGTATCTGTGTGTGTGCATGTAGATGTATCTGTGTATATAATTATCTCTGTGTGTTCATGTGTGTATGTGTGTGTGTCATTTCTGTGTGCACATGTGTATCTGTGTTTATCTGTGTGCATGTGTGTATCTACGAGTATGTGTAGCTATCTGTGTATCTGTGTGTCTGTCCGCTTCTGTGTGCATGTGTGTATCTGTGTGTTTGTGTTCATATCCTTGTGTGTCTATCTCCCTGTGCATGTGTGTATCTGTGTATGTTTGTATGTGCATCTATCTCTCCCCTTAACCTGTGTGTGTGGGACACAGGCTGTCAGGTCAGCCCCAGCACCCAGGCACAGATGCTGAACTCCAGTCAGAATGGAAGGACACGGCCCAGAAAGAAGAGCCATGAGGACGCCGCGGGTGTTCTGGGGAGACCGAGCTCAGCAGCCTGTGGACGCGGCCTTGGGCTGGGCGCTTCCGCCCCCTCCCTCTGCAGACGTTGGGTGCTGGAGTTGTCTGGTTTTCTCTCATCTGCCACCCCCAGAATTTCTGAAAATTTGTGAATAAAAAGAGGATTTCTAGAAACTGTTCTGCTGTTTGTCAAGATGAAGACAACAGAGGAGAGATGGCCACATCATCTGCGTCCCCTCGAGTCTTCCACTGCTCTAGAAAACACCCCTGGGCCACCAGGACTCCCTTTATCAAAAGAATCCACCCAGCAAGCCTCAGGACATCCTCCCGACCCCACTGGCTTTGAGGCACACACAGGAACGGTGGGCTCGGCTTTCATGTTGCAGACACAAGTGTGTCTGTGGCTGCACATTGTGAGGGAATGTGAGTGCCCAGTGCTCCCTGCCAAACAGTGGCAATGGGGAGCAGCTCTTCCCAAACTTACAGTTGGGGTTTGCTGCTGTGCGTCTGCGTCTATCTACCTGTGTCTGTCCACATCACCTTGGCCTACATCTGCACCTGTCTGTGTCTGCAGCCTCACCCCAACGCACATCCACATCTGCATCACCGGCCCCTGTGTCTCCAGCCACACCCACACAGATGCCCACGTCCACACCTGCACCGCGTGCCACCTGCGTATCCACGTCCTCTGTCCCCTTCTGTCTGAACTTAGATCACCTCCACACACTTTCATCAGTGTCTGTACCACCCCCTTCTCTATAAGTACCCACATCCATCACACAAACGCCTGTGGGAGCCAGTGTCAGGTCACATCCTCAACGCTCTCTGGAGGAGCTGCCCTAAGTGTCCTGTGTGACGAGCACTGCAATGAGGAAATCTATTAACAACCCAGGAGCCTTTCACTCAGGCGCAGAGGCAAGTGAATTCAGGGTGAAATTAAACTGTGGAAACAGGTATGATAGGTGTGGGTGCGATATTTTTCTTTTTACCAAAGAGAGATTTACTAAACAAATACTTTAGGAAAACAGAGGCTCAATTCATTAACGTTTTCAGCTGACATTGTTGGGGTGCCTCTAAGACACCCGATGAGATGTTCACTGTGGAACTGTTCTCAGGTTTCAGAAACTGAAAGCCATTTCCCTCTTTTATCTCTGTTTGTATTGAAATGCCAGGCTGAAAGGGTCATTTTAAATGTATCACTGATTTTGATTTTTTAATGGAAGTGTATTATGGTGTGGCTTAGAGTGATAATTGAGCTATTATTTCTATGAGGTGAGATGAGAGCAAAGACTTTCAACTCAGAAAGGTCTGCATTGGAGCCTCGGCTCTGCAGATGTGCAGCCGGGCAGCTGGGAAGGCGTCCCCATCGTGATGCTGCTGGCATCGTCCTCTGGGAGCTGGGAGTGTGGCCATAGGTCCTTGTCTGGGTTGGACTAACCACCTAGTGTTTTCCTCTGTGCTAGATGATAAATCCAATATGGCAGAGATGATAGTGTATTTTCTGTGCCTCCTGGAGTGACTGATGCCTAAGATTATGTAATTTATTTATTTATTAGAGACAGGACCTGGCTCTGTCATCCAGGCTAGAATGCAGAATCACAGCTCACTGCAGCTTCAAGTTCCTGGGCTCAAGCAATCCTTCTGCCTCAGCATCTGGAATAGTTGGGACTACAGGCATTCACCAGTGTGCCTGACTAGTTTTTTAATTTGTCGTAGAGATGAGGTCTCACTTTGTTGTCCAGGCTGGTCTCAAATTCCTGGTCTCAAGCTATCCTCCCTCCTCAGCCTCCCAAAGTGCTGACATTACAGGTGTAAGCCACCATGCCCAGCCCAAGATTAAGTACTTTTCTGTGGAATAAATGAGTGGCCATTAACAAATGCTACTGAAAGGTTTTGAACTGGAGCGATGTGACGTTGAGTGTCTGCATTTTAGGAACATCCTTCGGGCCCAGGGAAAAGACTGGATGGGGACGTTGAGGATGGTCCCCAGTGGCTGCTTGGGGTGGCCGGGAGGGCGGGAGAGATTTGCAGGTGGCTGGGTTAGTTGGGTTTGGAGACTGGAGCAGAAGGGAGGGAGCAGAAGAGTGACAGATGCTGTGGATTTTGCAATGGAGTGGCCAGAAGCATAGGTCAAGGCAGGGGGCTCTGAGAAACTTCACAGGAGAGACAAGGAGTTTGTGCTCGGGTGCGTCTGAGGTGCTCCTGGGGTGTCCGAAGGCTGGTAACAGAAGGCAACAGTGATGGGCATTCAGGAGGTGAGTTTGGGTTGAAGATTCAGCTTGTAGATACCCAGCTTTTGGTAGTTAGAGCTGTGAACAGGATGAGCTTCTGCAGGAAACCTGCTCCATGGGATGAAGAGAGGGACCATGTTCTCCCGGGAGTGACAAGATCCAGGTTTCTGGAGGGAAGAGGAGCCCTTCTGGGCTGGGGAGCAGCCCACCCATGCCAGGAGCTCTGTTTGTTACCAAGCATCCTCCCCTCTCCCATGCATCCTGCGGAGGGACCACCCTTCTCCAAAGCCCGTCTGTACCCCGTCTTTGCTGAGGAGAGGTGCAGGCGTCTTCAGTGAGAAGAGCCTCCTCCTTCTCTGCCTCAGCAGCCCCCAGGCAGGAGGACATCCCCACACCACGCCTCTTCAAGCTGGTGCTCACTTCCCCCGGGGAGTGACTGTGAGTTCCCTGTCCGTGCCCCTGGGAACGTGTGACAGCATCTCAATGGCTTTGATCTCACAAACGTTTTGGTTGCATCTATCTCTGTGCATCTATCTCTCCTGCTAACCTGTGTGTGTGGGACACAGGCTGTCAGATCAGCCCCAGCATCCAGGCATAGATGCGGAAATCCAGCCAGAATGGAAGGACATGGCCTTACCAGTGTACGGTGAGCGGTTGCTGGATGAATTGATGTTTTGCAGTCAAGCTTTCCTTGTATGTGACCATTTCTGCCTGCGAGCGGAAGTCCTTAGGTCCTTAGAGAGGCGAGGCTCTGCCCTTGACCTTTCTGTATCCCCAAAGGTCTGTGCACAGAGTAGGTGCTCAATAGATGTGTGCTTACCTCCATCAGCCAATTCCTCTCTCAGCCTCTGGCGTTACTGAAACCCGTGGCCTGCTGAGAAGGAACAGAGAAACGTCTGTGCCCTTTAGTCATGGCCGTCAGTCATGGCCATCAGTCATGGCCATCAGTCATGGCCGTCAGTCATGGCCGTCAGTCATGGCCAACGTCAAAGTTGGCTGCTGAATTCCATGGTCATCACATTGTTTATGTTGTAAAGAGGATCTTCCAGGGTGGACGCTCAGGCTGAACAAAAATGAAATAGTGTGTCATGTCATGAGCTATTCCTCATGATTATTTCCCCCAATTTGGAAGAGAAAGAGAACCTCATGTCTTCATGGACGAGCAACCATTTGATGCCTACTGAGTTCTTGTCATCGGGTTGAGAAGTTGCAAGAGTCCCTTCAAAAACAAGATCATGGCACAGACCAGGGCAGTGCGTGAACCCCAACAGGGAAACGTGAATAAACATCCCCGAGTGCTATGTTACGGGAAAATACAAAGACAGAAGGAAAAAAAACGTAAGTTTGAAAAGAGTTGGTGAAAAGAGGGAAAAGGTCACCAACGGGGTTCTGAAATAGACCAAATGTCCTAAGTGGTTTCACTTTAATCACCCTTGTTGGGGAGAGGCCTGGCCCACGTCACTGCGAGACAGCTTCCAGCCTCAGTTCTGGGATTAAATGGATAATGCCACATTCCTTCTCACACTTGCACGATTATTGCCACCTTTTTATGAGAATCGAGCTGTTAGTACCGGGCTTACCTGTGCTGGGGCAGCTTCCTGCAGGTCTCTTCCCAAGACACCCGTGTTCGTCCAGTAGTTTTCCTTGTCCTCTGGTTTGAATAAAGTGAGCAAATAGAGTTGTCAATGACCCTTACCCATGACCTCAGAAGCCAAGGCATTTTAGCCAAGTGTTCCAGTCAACGTGGAAAATTCTCAGCTTGCTTGGACACAGCCCACCATCCAGGAAGAATAGACAGGTTAGGGACACTTGTGCCCGTCTCTGTGTGTGTGCACGCATATGTGTGCACATGTCTGCATGTGTCTGTGCATCTCTGCATGTGTGCACATGCATGTCTGTGTGTTAAGGTATGACTGTGTGTGCCTGCATGTACATGTCTGTGTGTGCGTGTGCCCCTGTGTGTGTGTCTGTGGACATGTCTGTGTATGATGTGTGTGTCTGTGTTTCTGTTTGTGCCGGTGTGCACACGCCTGTGTTTGTGCCTATGCATGTGTGTTTCTGTGTGTGCACACATCGGTGTGTGTTTGTGTACATGTGCATATCTGTGTGTTGTGTGTGCCTGTGTTTTTGTGAGTGCACATATGTGCACATCTGTGTGTATTTGCCTGTGTGCACGCATGCACGTCTGCCCTGTGGAGCTGGGGAGGTGTGGGGAGCTGCTTTACACGTGAAGGTCGCTCTCCATCTGGCTTCAGCAGCTGTTCCCCTGTGGAGGCGGTGGAAAGGCTTCAGGCAGCCTTTGACCTGGGGTGGGACTGAGCACACAGGACGTGGGTTTCTCCTTTGCACGATCTTTGTTTGAAGTGAATGTGCAGCGACAGGGACTCTGGGCACAATCGGGTAGGAGGCTCCCAGGCTCCCATCCCTGGAGAAGGTTCCTGCCAGCCCAGAACCCCTTGTTCTTCAGCATTGCAGACATGAGTTTTCTGTTTGCTCTCTTGTTCCCTGGCAATTCCCTGCCTCCTCCATTTCACTTTTGCAATTCCCACGTATTTAATAAGTGTTTTGCATTACGTTTAAATCCATGAGCAACATAGATAAGCTTGAGCCATATAAAACGGCTGATACCTACGAAAATAACAGTTTCACATGGTTCAGTCTAATATGTACTTATGCCTCATAATTGACTAAAACAAAATTTTAAACTGAGCAAAAGTCATTACTAGAAAGGAAACTGACAGTGAGCCATCGCCATCCTCCTCGTACCCGAGTGCTCCAGCTCCCTTGAATGTAAGGCTGGCCTCGGGCTTACGGGGCCAGTGAGGGGCCTTCGTGCTGGCTCAGAGGTGCTCTGGCTTCATCTTCGCTGCTGGGAAGCCACCTGTGGACCCCCAGGGTCTCTCAGCTCTGTCCTTTCTACGAACCTACACCCGCAGCACTGTTCTCTGCCCTGCTGTGGGGGCAGGTTCCCGCTGGGAGAAAGGAGCAAGGTGGGCTCTGCGGCCCCATCAGGTACTGCAGGCAACCGTGTGTCGGGTGTGCAGCAGATGGCCATCCTGGCTCTGTGGGCACAGCCTTGAGGAATGCGTCCTGCCTGCCTGGCTTGTACTTATTCACATTAACCAGATGTTTGGGCAATTACTTCATTATTAGGGACTTACGCACCTCTTCGTGTTTGCAAACAACTACACATAGGACCAATTCGTCCTTCTTCTAGTCACCCTTGACATAGGCGAGATCAGGGCTGGCCTTCTTAGCAACGGTGACATCTGTGGGCCACGTCCATCCTCTAGAGGTGCCAGGTGACCCGCACACCTGGGCTGTTTGAGCACATGGACCCCCTCAGCCCTGCTTCTGTGTCTGTGCCTCCCCTCTCTCCCTCCCCACTTTCTGTCTCTCCCTCTGTCATTCTCTCTCTCTCTCTGTCCCTCTCCCGTGCTCTCTGCCCTGTCTCTGTCTCCCGTCTGCCTCTCCCATGGCCACTCAAGCTCAGGCCCCAGATCTGCCTGATTGAAATGTGCTTATCCTTTCGGACAGTAGGAGTGTCTCTGGGCTGCTGTAACAAAGTGCCACAAACTGGAGCTGAAAACGACAGGTGTTTGTTCTCTCCTAGTTCTGGAGGCCACATGATTGAGGTGTGGGCAGCCATGCTCCCTGAGACAGATTGGGGTCCTTCCCGAGGCCACACATCCGAGATCAAGGTGTGGGCAGCTGCGCTCCCTATGGAGGCTCGGGGTCCTTCCTGCCTCCTCCAGCTCCTGGCGCCGCCGTGCTCCCTGTCTGCCATTGCCTCCCTGCAATGTCCGCCTCCATCCTCACACTGCGTCTCCCCATAGGTCTCTGTGCTCAAACTTCCTTCTTCTAATAAGGACACCAGACACTGGATTTAGGACACCTGCTAGGACCTTATTTCCAAGTAAGCTCTCATTCACAGCTACTGGGGGTTAGGAATTCCATGTATCTTTTTGGGAGACAGAACTCAACCCAAAACATACAGCAAAAGAAAAAAGAATAGAAAATGTAAGTGGAGCCATTTGTGGAAAATGCAACTTGCTGCCCCTTCCAGCCCTGAAGGCCCTGCTTCCGGAACAACGCATTGGGCTCTGTGCCTGAAGGCCCTGCTTCTGGAAAAAAGTGCTGGGCTCTGTGCCTGAAGGCCCTGCTTCTGGAACAACGCTCTGGGCTCTGTGTCTGTCGCCCACAACTTTAGCCCCCAGAACAGAGAGCCACAGCAGATGGGTGGTCCCTCCCCAGGGCACAGCCCATGCCACAGCTCACCTGCATATGTGCCTCCTGCCTGGTTCCCAGGAATCCCCAACTCTCTTCTCTACAGCCCGGTATCAAGTGGTGTTCATCCACAGGAGTTACCAGGAGAAGGATGGTTATCACGATTAACTTCGTTAATAAATTCTGCCATCGGCTTCCCAGCCCTGAATGAAATGCTAGAGGGCTGACGTTCAGAAGAAGGCCTCTTAGAGAATGGACCATACCAGGAGGGTGGAGTTTGATTTATTTGCATGTTTTTTATTAGGGACAAGTGACTGTGGCATTCTGTCTGTTTAATGAGATCTAAAGTTTGGAATAATCCCTCACTGAACACGATGGAGGGCTGTTTCCACTTGGGATGAACTTCACAGACAAGCCACTTAGCAGACTGCAATATCGCTCATTTTAAACTGGGGTTGGGCCAAGGGCGATGAGGTGCAGGTACAGTCACATGACCCGTGCTCTTCCCTCCAGGATAAAAGGAACGTGGTTCTTCAGTAACAGTGTCCAACATGAATATAAGGAATGAAAATCTTGTGGATTTCTGGGACTTTACAAAGTCCAATTTGGAAAACACTGGTTGTGTTTTGTTGAAGAAACGCTTGAATTCCATCATACAAACATAAAGGTCTCCTGTTTCGTGGCCTATCTATACACACACACGTGTATATACATATGTGTGTATGTATAAATACACGTGCATGTATCTACATGTATTGCTTCATTTTCATCAGATTTCCATCTGCCATTGTGTGGTGAGGGTAAAATCCACACATGGAGATGTAAACAGTGAAAACTCAGGATGGTCTTGGCAGAAGATAGTGCAGTCATTCACAGCTAAGCTGCCTCTAGCCAAGGCATATCTTGAGCTCAGATCTACAAGGAAAACGTAAAATAATTCTGCTCTCTAATACAAATTCATTGCTCTCAGCCAGCCCTCGCCCTCGCCCTGCACCTCCCACCCCCACTTCTCTTTTGGGAATCTGGTGATCTGGTGTATTCTTGAAGCGAAGATTTGTCTCACCGTAGAGGCAAAACGAGAAGACACATGTGTTTAAAGCTTTTTTAAATGGAAAAACTATTTTCCTAAACACAGATGACACAGCTAAGATTACCTTCTTGCTATTTCTCTCTATTAACCTGGTAATTTACTAAATTCTTTATACAGGACAGAGTCCCCAGAAGGGAAAACAAATTCCGGAAGGGGTCAATTTGACAATGTCAGCACGAAAATGTGATTTGTTTCATGTCCCATACCAAATAGATGATCAGGATGTTTACCTGATGCATGGGGCTGCCCTCATCTCCCCCGCCTGTGCTTTTATTCATAAAGGGAAACATTTTCAAAAGGGAGGTGGGCTGCGCCTAGGGAGGGAGCCACTCTCTTCTTATTGGCATTCCATCCTTTTATCTGTTTGACTTATTTGCTAAAAACGTCACAGAGTTCTGGTGTGATTATGTCCGAGGTCCCTCACTTTCAGCTTCTTTCTGGCGTGCTTTTTGGATTCTTGTCTCCCCTTCTAGAAAGGGCTTTGCTAGCGGGTTGGAAGGTCGTTGTGCTGAATGTCTGCAGTCCTTTGAAGTGAAGGAAATCCTACTTCTACCTAAGGAGAATCTAGATCAAGCTTGTCCAATCCGCCACCCATGGGCCACATGAGGCCCGAAATGGCTTTGAATGTGGCCCAGCAGAAATTCGTAAACTTTCTTAAAACATTATGAGAATTCTGGAATTTTTTTAAAAGCTCATCAGCTATCGTTAGTGTTAGTGTATTTTATGTGCAGTCTAAGACAATTATACTTCTTCTGATGTGGCCCAGGGAAGCTGAAAACCTGGACATCCCTGCTCTAGAGTGAAGAAAGCCGAAACAAGTGCCCAGGAGAGGCTGGGCGAGCTGAGGGTGAGGTGCTGCTCAGGGCTGTAGGGCACAGGCACCATCCCGGCCGCATCCTGGCCTGGCTCGTCTGTGTCTTTCCCATCGGAAATAGGGCCGTGGCAGGTTTGCGAGGGCCTCCCCAACCACGAGATTGTCACATAGGGGGTGGATGTTCTGAGCCAGAAGGGAATGTGGCACTTTAAACCACCACGTGCTCTCTCCGGCGCTCGGGAGTTCATGCGCCTAAGCTTGTTGCTTGCTTATTTAAACTTGATGTCTCAGGGAAACTGGAACTCTCTAAGTCAACTCGATGAATCTTTCTCGTCCCTGTGGTCATCGTTGGCCTGAAGAGACACTTGTGACGACGTTTCCCAGCATTCTTGGAGCTTTCTGAGAGACACAGTCCCCGCCTGCCCTTCTGGGCTTTTCTCCCTGCTCTCCTTGGTGGCCGCGC
Source organism: Pongo abelii (assembly GCF_028885655.2). Taxonomy (NCBI): domain Eukaryota; kingdom Metazoa; phylum Chordata; class Mammalia; order Primates; family Hominidae; genus Pongo; species Pongo abelii. The sequence continues at coordinate 93,692,462 of NC_072002.2, read as the reverse complement.
AATGCCTCTTGGCTGGGACAGGCCTGGGCTTCCCCTCAGGGTGGCATCCAGCCTCTCTCCTGCCTGCACCACCTCCTCCACATCCTCCCTGCAAAGGCTGCGGTCGCCTGGCGGTGTCCACTTCCAGGGAGCATCTGCGTGCCCGGCTCCTCACGGCCGTCGCTCTGAATTCTCTCAAAGACATCATCGACCATGGTGAGTATTTCTCATCTGAGAGACAAGAAAGCTGAGCTTAGCGGAAACCAAGCAACGTCACATCACCGCAGCGTAGCAGAGCCATGCACACGCAGCTAACCCCCAGGTGTGTACCAGGCTGCAGCCGGCCTTTCCTTCACCTCCCTGGGTGCTCTCCTTCAGGGAGGCTCTCGGGAGGCCTGGCATCCAGAGCAGTGCATGGGGACAACAGAGATCCTGTGTCCATGGGACAGGGAGGGAATGCACAAAAGACAGGCATGTAACACACACATGCACACACATGCATATGCATGCACACATGCACACACACGTGCACACACGCACACATGTTCACACATGCACATGCACACACACACGTGTGCACACGCACACATGTTCACACATGCACATGCATGCACACACACATACACAGACACACACACAGGCACACACACACGGGTGGAAAGAGTTTCAGAGGATGAGATTGGAGAGAGGTGGGGTCACCAGGACTGCAGAGGGGCCCTGAGGCCTCCTGAAGGGCACGGATCTGGCTATAAGTTGTAAGGGGAGCCACTGGGAAGTGTCACGTGGGGTGTGGAGAATGTGGTTTATGGGTTAAGACAAGAGAAGACTCTGGGGGTTAAGAGAAGGAGCAGAGAATCGGGGTCAGGGGCATTCCACCAAGGCAGTTTAGGGACTGAAGCAGACAGACAGGGGCAGAGAAGGGCCGGGTGCTGGGTGCAGGTGGGATGCAAAGCCCGAGACTCTTCGATGAATCAAGTGTGGGATGTGGGAGAAAGAGAAACCCATGAAGAGTCCTCCTGGCATCACTTGCTCTGAGAGCAACGGCTGGGAAGGGCAGGATGAGAGGGTGTGAACCAGGAGCGTGTTGCAGCCACGCCAGGTGTGTGTTTGAGAGGCCTGTTGGCACCTCGTGGGGAGGCTGGTGCAGGGCTATGGCTCCCAGCAGAGATCAAGACACGTGGCAGAGAGTTTGGAACCCAGGAAGCAGGAGGTGCTATGTAAAGCCTTTGGGAGGATCACAATTGCCAGGGGAGGATGTCAGCTGCTGTCCTCAGCAGTGGCAAGAGATACCATCTCTGCGACACAACCCTCCTGTGTGCAGAGGGAACCAATGCCAGGAGAGAGCAGGGAGCTGGGAGCACCAAGGGCAGAGGGGATTCTTCCAACATCCTTGATGTGTCAGAATGGTGTCAGGTTTACAGAAAAATTGTGAGGCAGTGCAGGGAGTTCCCACCTCCGTTGCTGATCTCTTACATGACAGAGTGTTGACCTCCGCATGAATGAAGCAGTATTCACGCTGTTACTAAAGGAACTCCCTGCTTTCCTCAGACTTCTCACTTCCCCTAACACTGCCTTCCTGTTCCAGGGCCTGGGCCGAGACCCCATTGCAGCCCATCCTCCTGCCTCCTCAGGCTCCTTGGCTGGGACGGCTCTTGTATTTTTAATGCCCGTTCGGCCGGGCTGCTACCTTCCTTTGATGTCTTGCTCCCAGCCGGCCCTCCACAGTTTAGGCCAAGCACTCCTGGAAGTTTCTGTCAGGCAGAACCCTCCATCTGAATCCACTGTGCATTTTTGAAGTGTATTAAACAAATTCCCAAGAAGCATCAGCGATGGACACTCTGGGTGAAGTCAAGGCTAGCCTACAGCTGCGGGTAGGAGTCGAATCCTCCCTGGGGTCCTGAACCAGGTGCTGTTACAGGGGAGCCTCGCCTGATGGAAGGCAGAGTGGGTGCCCTCCAGCACGCACCTGCTTCTGAGTCAAAACTAACCCACGTATAGCCTTCTCTATGAGAACAAACGCAGCATCTTCTGAATTTAAACACGTCCAGCCTAAAATCCACAGGAAGGCTTCTAGTACAGGCTTCCTTCTCCGGTCTTCAAGACATGGGGCTTTGTGTCTTTGAGGCTCATCTCTCTTACCCGAGAGTTTCCTAAAGTTCTTCTTCTTTTAGTATGTAAGACATAGGTATGGAAGATATTTGAAGGTTTGAAAGGTGCAGTATGAAAATGTTCCTTCCATTCACATCTCCTGGATGCCATTCTTCTCCCCAGAGGCAAACACTTTTTGCCACTGGAATGACCTTCTGGAGACATTCGCTGCAGGCCTGGAACGCTGTGGGCTGCCTGAATGCTCCCTCATCTGTTTCAGTTCATTACTCAGGCTGTCCCCCAGGCTTGTGCTAGGACGAGCAGAGCTATGGCGACTGTCTCTGTACAAGTTACATTGACTCACATGCACGTGTCCTTAGGACCTATGTCTAGAGGTGGAGTGGTTGGGCCCTGGTGCGTGTCCATTTAAAATGTTGAAACACATTTCCAATTTTGATAGCTGTTACTGAATTACCTGTGGAGATTGCATGGATTACCGCATCTGAGTCATTAATGGCGCCCCTTCTCCCCAACGTGGCCGATAAGCGTGTAGCAAACTTTTAGGTCCTTCCCAATCTGATAGATGGAAAATTGTATCCCGATGCAGAGCTAATTTGCGTTTCTCATATAATAAGCGAAGTTGAGCATTTTCCATATGTTTAGGAGCCATTTTTATGTCTTTTGTATTTCCTGGTTGTTCACACATTTTGCCTGTATTTCTATCGTGTTATTACATCTTCCTCTTGGTGATTCGTAGAAGCTCCTTTTAGTAAGGGAGGCAGAGCTTTCTGTGTGATGTATGTCATAAATATGCTGCCTGTTTGTTATTTTTTCTTTGCTATTTTACGAATCTTGGCAATCAGAAAACTTCTCTTTTTATAAAATTGAATTCATCAGTCTATTCTTTTATGGCTTCTGGACTTTTGTTTGTTCAGAAATCAGATTTTCCTCTCAGAGATTGGGAACATTTTACAGTATTCTAGTATCCTATTTTGATGTTGTTGTTTTGTATTTGAATCTTTTATTCAATGTGCAATTTATTTTGATGTCAGTAATAAAACAAAATTCAAAATTTTTTCCAGATTGGCACCCAGGTTCCCTGAAGTATTTATTGACTCGCCTTTTTCTCAATGATGTGAAAAGGCACCTTTATCACAGAGGAAAGCCCTGATAGGGAATTGGATCTATTTCTGTATCCCTGGTCTACTTCACTGGTTTATCTGTCCATCCATTTCTATGGATAGGATGCTTCCACTATGGTGCATTCTCACATCTGGCCCGTGCCACCCCTCCTTATCACTCTTTTTCTCACACCAAACATTTTCAGAATATTATTTTACAGTTTCTCCCTTATAGGGATTGCATGTCATTTTAAAATTAATTCAGCTGGAAATGATACCTCACCACAGGCACGTCCTCTCTAGAGAGTGACTTTTCAGGTATACAATATCTTTTACATATTTATGGAGTACATGCAAGTGTTTGCTACATGCATAGGATGTGTAATGTTCAAGTCAGGGAATTTGAGGTGTCCACTACTTGAGTATTTATCATTTCTATGTGTTGGGAACAGTTCAAGTCCTTTCTTCTAACTATCACTCTGTTTATTGTTTATTTTTTTTGTGCTGTGCAGAAGCATTTTCATTTAATATAGTTCCATTTGGCTATTTTTGTTTTTGTTGTCTGTACTTCCAAAGATGTAGCCATAAAATCTTTGCCTAGACCAATGTCTTGAAATGTTTTTCTTATATTTTCCTCTAGCAGTTTTATAGCTTTGGGTCTTATGCTTAAGTTTTCAATACATTTTTGTTTGCTTTTTTATGTGGTAAAAAACAGAGGTCCAGTTTCATTCTTCTGTATATGGAGATTCAATTTTCTCAGCACCATTTATTGGAGAGGATATCCTTTCCCCAGTGTATGTTCTTAATGCCCTTGTCAAAACTATTTGTAAATATGTGGATTCATTTATGAATTCTCTATTCTTGTTCCATTGGCCTATGTGTTCTGTTTTTATACTAATATCATGCTGTTTTGATTACTATAGTCTTGTAATATAGTTTGATGTTGGGTAATGTGATGCCTCTAGCTTTGTTCTTTTTGCTTGGGATTGCTTTGGCTATTTGGGCTGTTTTTGGTTTCATATACATTTCAGGATTTTTTTTCTATTTCTGTGAAAACTGATGTTGATATTTTTATAAAGATTGCATTAAATCTGTGGATTGCTTGGGGCAGTATGGTCATTTTAACAATATTAATTATTCTGATCTGTGAGCATGGAATGTCTTTACATTTATTTGTGTCCTCTTCAATTTCTTCCATCAGTGTTTTGTAACTTTCCTTGTAGAGATCTTTAACGTCCTTGGTTAAATTTATTCATAGGTATTTTATTTTGGAGGAGCTATTGTAAATGGGATTACTTTCTTAGCTAGTTTATTATTGATGTATAGAAATGCTACTAATTTTTATGTATTGATTTGCATCCTGCAAATTTACTGAATTTATTTATCACATCTAAAGAGTTTTTGGTGGGGTCTTTAGGTTTTTCTAGATATAAAGGCTTTCAGCTTTTCTCTATTCAGTATAATGTAAGCTGTGTTTGTCATATATGGCTTTTATTATGTTGAGGTATATTCCTTTTATGACTAGTTTGTTGAGAGTTTTTGTCATGAAGCGATGTTGAATTTCATCAAATGCTTTTTCTACATCTATTGAGATGATCATATAGTTTATATCTCTTATCCTGTTGATGTGATGTATCATCTTTATTGATTTGCATAAGTTGAAGCATTCTTGCATCCCTGGGACAAATGCCACTTGATTATGGTGCACTATTTTTCTTGATGGGCTGCTGGATTCAGCTTGCTAATATTTGTTGAGGATTTTTGCATCTGTGTTCATCAGGGATATTGGCCTGTGGGGTTCTTTGTTGTTGGCGCTTCCTTGTCTGGTTTTGGGGATTAGGGTAATGCTGGCCTTGTAGAATGAGTTTGGGAGAATTCTCCCATCTTCAAATTTTTGGAATAGCTTGAGGAAAATTGGTGTCAGTTCTACTTTAAAAGTTTAGTGGAATTTGGCAGTGAAGCCATCTGGTTCTGGACTTTTCATTGTGGGAGATATATATTACTGATTCAATCTCATTACTTGCTATTGATCCACCCAGGTTTTCTCTTTCTTCCTGATTCAATCTTAGTAGGCTGTATGTGTGCAGACATCTATGTTTCCTCTAGGTTTTCTGTTTGTTAGTGTATGGTTGTTCAAAGTAATCTCTGATGATCTTCCATATTTTTGTGGTATCAATTGTAATGTCTCTTTTCTTCATTTCTGATTTGGGTCTTCTCTTTTTTCCTTGGTTAGCCTAGCCAGCAGTTTATCATTTTTGCTTACCTTTTTGAAGAATCAACATTTTATTTCATTAATCCTTTGCATTCCTTTTTAGTCTCCATTTCATTTAGCTCTGCCTTGATCTCTGTTATTTCTTGCCTTGTACTAAAAGCAAGGTTGTCCTTGCTTTTCCAGATCCTTCAGTTGCATCATTAGATTGTTTATTTGAAATTTTTCTACTCTTTAAATATAAGTATTTATTGCTATAAGCTTCCCTCTTGGTACTGTTTTGTGGTATCTCATTGGTCTTGATATGTTGTATTTCAATTTTCATTCATTTATGAATTTTTTTAAATTTCCCCCTTAATTTCTCCCTTGACCCAATGGTCATTCATGAGCATGTTGTTTAATTTCCATGTATTAGTACAGTTTCCAATGTTTCTCTTGTTTTTGATTTCTTGTTTTATACCACTGTGATCTGAGAAGATGATTGATTTGGTTTTGACTTTTTAAAAGTTATTGAGACTATTTTTTTTGTTTCCTGACATATAGTTCATCCTGGAGAATGTTCTACATGCTGATGAAAAGAATATATATTCTGTAGCTATTGAATGTAATATTCCATAAATGTTTTTTAGTTTCATTTGTTTTAATACACAGTTTAAATCCAACATTTCTTTATAATTTTTTATCTAGATGATCTAATGCTGGGATGGGGTGTTGAAGTTTCCAACTAATATTGTATTGGAGTATATGTCTCCCTTTAAATATAATATTTACTTTATATATATATATATGTATGGGTGCTCTGATATTGAGTGCATATATGTTTATAATTGTTATGTCCTCTTGCTGAATTTATTCCCTTATCATTATATAATGACCTTTTTCACATTTTTCTCTACTGTCTTTTTTTTAATTATACTTTAAGTTCTGGGTTACATGTGCAGAACGTGCAGGTTTGTTACATAGGTATACATGTGCCATGGTGGTTTGCTGCACCCATCAACCCGTCATCTACATTAGGTATTTCTCCTAATGCTATCCTTCCCCAGCCCCCCACCCCCTGACAGTCCCTGGTGTGTGTGATGTTCCCCTACCTGTGTCCACGTATTCTCATTGTTCAACTCCCACTTATGAGTGAGAACATATGGTGTTTGGTCTTCTGTTCCTATGTTAGTTTGCTGAGAATGATGGATCCCAGCTTCATCCATGTCCCTGCAAATGAAATGAACTTAGTTATTTCTTGTCTTCTGCTAGCTTTTCAATTTGTTTGCTCTTGCTTCTCTAGTTTTTTTAATTGTGATGTTAGGGTGTCAATTTTAGATCTTTTCCACTTTCTCCTGTGGGCATTTAGTGCTATAAATTTCCCTCTAAACACTGCTTTAGCTGTGTCCCAGAGATTCTGGTACATTGTGTCTTTGTTCTCATTTGTTTCAAAGAACTTATTTATTTCTGGCTTAATTTTGTTATTTATTTCTGCCTTAATTTCGTTATTTACCCAGTAGTCATTCAGGAGCAGGTTGTTCAGTTTCCATGAAGTTGTGCTGTTTTGAGTGAGTTTCTTAATCCTGAGTTCTAATTTGATTGCACTGTGGTCTGAGAGACTGTTTGTTTTGATTTCCATTCTTTTGCATTCGCTGAGGAGTGTTTTACTTCCCATTACGTGGTCAATTTTAGAATAAGTGCAAGGTGGTGCTGAGAAGAATGTATATTCTGTTCATTTGGGGTGGAGAATTCTATAGATGTCTATTAGGTCTGCTTGGTCCAGAGCTGAGTTCAAATCCTGAATATCCTTGTTAATTTTCTGTCTCATTGATCTGTCTAATATTGACAGTGGTGTGTTAAAATCTCTCACTATTATTGTGTGGGAGTCTAAGTTTCTTTGCAGGTTTCTAAGAACTTGCTTCATGAATCTGGGTGCTCTTGTGTTGGGTGCATATATATTTAGGATAGTTAGCTCTTCTTGTTGCATTTATCCCTTTACCATTACCTAATGTCCTTCTTTGTCTTTCTTGATCTTTGTTGGCCTAAAGTCTGTTTTATCAGAGACTAGAATTGCAACCCCTATGTTTTTTGCTTCCCATTTGCTTGGTAAAGCTCCCTCCATCCCTTTATTTTGAGCCTATGTGTGTCTTTGCAAGTGAGATGGGTCTCCTAAATACAGCACACCGATGGGTCTTGACTCTTTATCCAATTTGCCAGTCTGTGTCTTTTACTTGGGATATTTAGTCTGTTTACCTTTAAGGTTAATATTGTTATGTGTGATTTTGATCCTGTCATTATGATACTAACTGGTTATTTTGCCCGTTAGTTGATGCAGTTTCTTCATAATGACAATGGTCTTTACAATTTGGTATGTTTTTGCAGTGGTTGGTACCAGTTTTTACTTTCCATATTTAGTGCTTCCTTCAGGAGCTCTTGTAAGGCAGGCCTAGTGGTGACAAAAACCTCTCAGCATTTGCTTGTCTAGAAAGGATTTTATTTCTCCTTCACTTATGAGCTTAGTTTGGCTGGATATGAAATTCTGGGTTGAAAATTCTTCTCTTTAAGAATGTTGAATATTGTTCCCCACTCTCTTCTTGCTTGTAGGGTTTCTGCAGACAGATTTGCTGTTAGTCTGATGGGCTTCCCTTTGTGGGTAACATGACCTTTCTCTCTGGCTGCTCTTAACATTTTTTCCTTCATTTGAACCTTGGTGAATCTGACAATTATGTGTCTTGGGGTTGCTCTTCTCGAGGAGTATCTTCGTGGCATTCTCTGTATTTCCTGAATTTGAATGTTGGCCTGTTTTGCTAAGTTGGGGGAAGTTCTCCCGGATAATATCCTGAAGAATGTTTTCCAACTTGGTTCCATTCCCCCTGTCACTTTCAGGTACACCAATCAAACGAAGGTTTGGTCTTTTCACATAGTCCATATTATTTGGAGGCTCTGTTCATTCCTTTTTGTTCTTTTTTTTCTCTAATCTTGCCTTCACACTTTAGTTCATTAATTTGATCTTCAATCTCTGATATCCTTTCTTCCGCTTGATTGATTTGGCTATTGATACTTGTGTATGCTTCACATAGTTCTTGTGCTGTGTTTTTCAACTCCATCATGTCATTTATGTTCTTCTCTAAACTGGTTATTCTAGTTAGCAATTCCTCTAACCTTTTTTTAAGGTTCTTAGCTTCCTTGCATTGGGTTAGAACATGCTCCTTTAGCTCGGAGGAGCTTGTTATCACCAACCTCCTGAAGCCTACTTCTGTTGATTCATCAAATTCATTCTCCATCCAGTTTTGTTCCCATGCTGGCAAGGAGTTGTGATACTTGGAAGGAGAAGAAGCATTCTGGTTTTTGGAATTTTCAGCCTTTTTGCACTGGCTTTTCCTCATCTTTGTGGATTTATTTACCTTTGGTCTTTGATGCTGGTGACCTTCGGATGGGGTTTTTGTATGGACGTCCTTTTTGTTGATGTTGATGCTAGCCCTTTCTGTTTGTTAGTTTTCCTTCTAACAGTCAGGCTCCTCTGCCGCAGGTCTGCTGGAGTTTGCTGGAGGTCCAATCCAGATCCTGTTTGTCTGGGTGTCACCAATGGAGGCTGCAGAACAGAAAAGATTGCTGGCTGTTCCTTCCTCTGGAAGCTTTGTCCCAGAGGGGTACCCGCCAGATGCCAGCCAGAGCTCTCCTGTATGAGGTGTCTGTCGACCCCTGCTGGGAGGTATCTCCCAGTCAGGAGGCATGGGGGTCAGGGACCCACTTGAGGAGGCAGTCTGTCTCACTGCAGAGCTTGAGCACTGTGCTGGGAGATCTGCTGCTCTCTTCAGAGCTGGCAGGCAGGAACACTTAACTCTGCTGAGGCTGTGCCCATAGCCTGCCCTTCCCCCAAGTGCTCAGTCCCAGGAAGATGGGAGTTTTATCTATAAGCCCCTGTCTGGGGCAACTGCCATTCTTTCAGAGATGCTGTGTCCAGAGAGGAGAAATCTAGAGAGGCAGTCTGGCTACAGAGGCTTTGCCAAGCTGCACTGGGCTCTGCCCAGTGTGAACTTCCCAGCAGCTTTGTTTACACTGTAAGGGGAAAAACTGCCTACTCAAGCCTCAGTAATGGTGGACACCCCTCCCCACACCAAGCTTGGGTGTCCCAGGTTGGCTTCAGACTGCTGCACTGGCAGTGAGAATTTCAAGCCAGTAGATTTTAGCTTGCTACACTCCATAGGGGTGGGATCTGCTGAGCTAGACCACTTGGCTTCCTGGCTTCAGCCCCCTTTCCAGGAGAGTGAACGGTTCTGTCTTGCTGGTTTTCCAGGTGTCACTGGGGCATGGAAAAAAAAAAAAAAGCTAGCTCAGTGTCTGCCTAAACAGCCACCCAGTTTTGTGCTTGAAAAGCAGGGCCCTGGTGGTGTAGGCACCCGAGAGAATCTCCTGGTCTGTAGATTGTGAAGACATGGGAAAAGTATAGTATCTGGGCTGGAATGCACCATTTCTCATGGCACAGCCCCTCACAGCTTCCCTTGGCTGGGGGAGGGAGTTCCCCAACCCCTTGAGCTTCTCGAGTGAGGCAACACCCCACCCTGCTTCAGCTTGACCTCCATGGGCTGCGCCCATTGTCTAACCAGTCCCACTGAGATGAGCTGGATACCTCAGTTGGAAATGCAGAAATCACCCACCTTCTGCGTTGATCTTGCTGGAAGCTGCAGACCAGAGCTGTTCCTATTTGGTTATCTTCCCAGCCACCTCTCTACTGTCTTTGACTTAACATCTGTTTTGTCTGATGTAAGCATAACTACTCCTGCTTGCTTTTCATTGTTTGCCTTTCATTTCCATTTGCGTGAAATATCTTTTTACATTCCTTTACTTTAAGTCGATATATGTCCTTACAGATGAGATGAGTTATTTGTAGGCAGAATGTATTTTGGTCATTAAAAAAATCCATTCAGCCAGTCTCTATATTTTAAATGGAATGTTTAAGGTTACTATTGATATATGAGGGCTTATTCCTGTCATTTTATTAATTAATTTCTGGTTGTTTTATATATCTTTGTTCCTTTCTTTCTCTCTTATTGCTTACCACTGTGATTTGGTGGTTTTGTGCATTAGTAACAGAGTCTTTTCCTATTTTGTGTGTTTTCTCTAGCAGTACTTTTAATATTTTCATGTGTTTTCATGATAGCAGATATTGTTCTTTTGCTTCTGGGAGTAGGACTTCCTTAAGCATTTATTGGAGGACCAATCTAGTGGTGATGAATTCCCTCAGCTTTTGCTTGTCTGAGAAAGATTTTATTTCTCCTTCATTTATGAAGGATAATGTTGCTGGGCATAATATTCTTGGCTGGCAGTTGTTTTCTTTTAGCACTTTGAATATATCATCCCATTCTCTCCTAGCATGTTAGGTTTCTGCTGAGAAATCTGCTGTTAGTCTGATGGGGGTTCCTTTATAAGTGACTAGATGCTTTTCTTTTGCTGTCTTTAGAATTATCTCTTTGAGTTTGACTTTTGACAGTTTGACTATACTGTGAAATGGAGAAGAACTTTTTGCGTTGTATCTGTTTGGGGATCTCTTAGTCTTCTGTATCAGCAAGTCCAAATTTCTTGCTAGATTTGGGAAGTTTTAATCTATTATTTTGTTAAATAGGTTTTCTAACCCTTTCATTTTCTCTTTGCCTCTGGGACACCAAAAAATAAAATATTTGGTTACTTTGTGGTATCCCATATATCATGTAGGCCTTGCTGTTTCCTTTTTATTCTTTTTTCTTTATTTTCGACTGACTGGACTATTTCAAAGGACTTGTCTTCAAGTTCTGAGATTCTTTATTCTGCGTGATCTAGTCTACTGTTGAAGCTTTCAAATATATTTTATACTTCATTCAATACATTCTTTAGTTCCAGAATTTCTGTTTGGTTCCATTTTATGATATCTATCTCTTTGGTAAATTTCTTTTTTATATCCTGAATTGTTTTTCTAATTTCTTTGTATTGTCTTTCAGTATTCTCTTGTGTCTCACTAAATTTCTTTAAAATTAATACTTTGCATTCTCTTTCTGAGGCTTCATAAATTTCTTTTTGATTGGGATCTGTTGCTGGAAAATAGTGTTTCTTTAAAGGTGTTATAGCTCCTTGGTTTTTCATTTTTCTTGTGTCATTCTGCTGGTATCTGCACATATGGTGAAACAATAGCTTCTTGCAATTTTTTGAATCTCATAGAGGAGAACATTTTTCTGAAGATGTGTTTATGGTATTGGTTGGGTAGGGGACTTTGGCTTTGATTCTGGGTGAGTGCAGTAGTATAGTTTCTGTATGACTTCTTTGGCTATATACAGCATCAGTGGTGTCTTGTGGGTACAGTTATGCATGGAAGCTGTGGTGAAGTTTTGCTGGAAACTGGGATGCCAGGTCAACTAGTCTTCAGGCCCTAGTAGTGGCAGTGGTAGGCTGAGTATGTCTTTCCTTGGGCTCCACTGATAGTAGTCTGCTGACCTACTGTTAGTAGGTCTAGATAGGCTGATTATTGGGCCGCCAGGTGTCTTGCTCAAATGACAGTAGTGGCAGCAGATGGCCAGAAGGGTGGTCAGGTTCTCAGGCCCCTGGGCCGCAGGTATGGCATGGAGGATGGCAATAGCAGTGGCATGCTGGTGTTAGTGGTGGCTGCAGCGGGCTGGAAGTGCCAGTTTCCAGGCATTCAGGTTGTGCATGCAGGTAGGGGCCAGCTGTGGTGATAGCAGCAGAAGGGCTGGGCCCACCCAACCTCAGGCCTCTTGGAGGAGTGTCAGGTGCCAGTGGTGGAAGATGTGGCTGGGCCATCCCCACGACCCCAGACTGTGTGCTCTGGCATGAAGTGAGCATGAACTTGCACTGGGTGTGTTTGTCCTCAGGCCCCTAGTGGTGCGTGCAGGTGCTGGCCATAGGCAGAGATGAGATGATCCCCAGGCTCCTGGCAGAATGCTCAGATTGGGGGTGTCAGCATCTGCACTGTGGCCCTGCCTCTGGGGAGGGAGGGGTTGATTTCAGTGGCCGCTGAAGGCAGGTGGGAGTTGGGGGGATGCACATTTGGCTTGCTCCTCATCACCAGTGGTGGCAGTTTACAAATCACACACATCCCAGCCCTGGCAGCAGCAGCTCACACCCCACTTGCACTTCAGCCTTGGCAGTGGCAGCCCACGGTGACAGCAACTGCATGTGGGGCACCCTGCCTGGTCACCTGAAATGCATGGCGGTCCCACTGCCAGTGGGGTGATACTGCTGGTGGCCACGCCTTAGCCCTGGTGGTGGCAGCCGCATGTGGGAGATGTCAGTGGGATTCTAGGGAGGTGGAGACACAGGTGCCACAGGACAGGGCACAGTCTGCTGGGGGCTGGGCTCTCAAAATGCTGCTTTGCTGTAGCTGTTTAGGACTCAGGGTGTGCGTGGGACCTGGCGTGAGCTTCCTCTCTGGAGCAGCACCGCGACTGTCTCCAGGCAGCTCCCTGTGTCAGGTTCCCCTGTAGCGACGGTTGAGGGGCTCTCCCATGGCCAGGGATGCAGGAGCTCACAGTGGGGATGTGAACTCTGGGGGTTTCTCTCTTACCCCTTCCCCACATCGGGACATCTCTCTGGGCTCCCAGCCCATCCTGGCCAGGAAGGCTGCCTTGCCCTCCTCTCCTTCCCTGCTGGAGAGGCTTCCTGTCCCTTCTCTGTTCAGGTCACGTGTTCTCCTTCATATGATCTACTTGAAGTGTGATTGTCTAATGACAACTTTTGCTCTTTGTGGAAAGGCAAGTTGAAGATGCCTCCAGTCAGCCATCATGGGAGACCCTCAGAGTGTTTTAGCTCTTTAAAGTTTTTAACTTTTAATGCAGAAAAATTTCTACTTGAAGCATTCAGCCAAGTTCTAAAGATATCTTCATGCCTGTCCTATGGTATCATGCTAACTTTTCCCTCATTGTATTCATCCGGTAGTTGATTATTTATGGACTGTACTGATGTTGATGTTGTACTTTTTACCTTACTGAATTATTTCACAATTTATAACATTGTTAGGTGATGTTGTATGTGTGTGTGTGTGTGTGTGTGTGTGTTTCCTAAGTAAGCAACCCTATCATCTGGAAATGATGAGTGATTCTCCTGCGGTCTTGGTTCCCTGCCACCTTCCCTGCCTGGGATCTGCAACTACCCGGTCCCTGGCTTAGAGACACGGTTCAACCACTACCAAATGCTTGCAAACTTGTCCTTAACACACCTCAGTTCCAGCTTTCCCCTCCTTTCCCATCATAATCCCCACACACGGCTGCTGCTTCTCGGCATCTAATACTTCTGGTTACCATAACTCATTTATACGTCGCTGTGGAGCAGATGACAGGGTTCAAGACATCGACTAGATCCCAGGGACAGAAAAGCGCAGGAAACAGACCTGGATCTTAGCGACCTCTCCATCCAGGTTTCAGGCGACTCCCCCGCAAGCCTGTGAGGGACTCCTGCTCCCTGGAGTTTCACAGTTCTGGTCTTCTCCCTCTTCTGTGCACTCCAGAAATGCCTGGACACCACACCTCCTTTAGTCATAACAGGGTCCCTATACAATACTCTATGATGCCTGGACTTCTTATGCCCTGTCTAGTCAGGACAGGGTCCCTAAACAATACTCAACACAGTGTCTATTTTATAGAAGACATGGAGATATGTGACTTGTCCTTGTTCCATAGGCAGTAAGTGTCAGACCTGGACTTCAAACCCAGTCTGTCTCCCAAGGTCGCCCTCCCTCTAAGAAGTCTCTAACCCTTGGCTCTGCATCCCCATCCTCACTCCACTTCCTTAGAATCCTTCACATGCTACCACTGCATGGATATTTCAACTTGGATTTCTTTTCTGAGCTTCCCTCCTCAGCTCCTATTCCTTCCTCCCTTTGCCTTTAAGTGTTTGCTTTTTAAAGACATGTGTGGACACATCGCACCATTGTTCCAAAGCTACAGTTGACTTTCTGTTACCACCGAAGCACATTCACCCATGCAACGACAATCCCAACTTTCCATTCTCTGGCCAGTTTCCCCTTCCAGCCTTATTTTCCACTCACTTTTCCCAGACACCCTTTAAACACCCTCTTCCCTGCCTGAACTTCCCTGACAGGGACCATGTCATTCCAGAACACGCCTCCACATTTTCCTGCCTCTGTTTAGATTCTTCTCTCTGACTTTATCTCCTTCCCTGCTTGATAGACTTCACTCTTCTCAAACCCAGTTGAATCACCTCTTCATGTATGAAATAATCCTTCACGGTTAGACATAACGAACATTATCTGTCATCCACAGCATGAACATCACCTTATATTTATCTTAATGATTTGTCTATAGAGCTATGCCCTGACTAGAAGCTGAGCTTCAGCTGGGCATGGTGGCTCACGTCTGTAATCCCAGCACTTTGGGAGGCTGAGGCAGGTGGATGATTTGAGGTCAGGAGTTCGTGACCAGCCTGGCCAACATGGCGAAACCCCATCTCTACTAAAAATATGAAAATTAGCTGGGCATGATGGCTTGTGCCTGTAATCCCAGCTACTCAGGAGGCTGAGGCAGGAGATTAGCTTCAACCCGGGAGGTGGAGGTTGCAGTGAGCCGAGATGGCACCACTGCACTCCAGCCTGGGCGACAGAGTGAGACTCCGTCAAAACAAAACAAAACAAAACAAAACAACAAAAAAAAACTGAGCTTCATTTTTTTGAAGCAAAGATTGTGCATTACAGTAGCTGGCATTTTGGTAAGTACTCAGTAATTTCTTTATTATTAAATAAAAATATTATATATTATTTTGCTGCCTGTCTTTGTAGGACATAACTGACAGCTATGAATAAAACACATGCTATGTTCTCCGTTTTGCTTGTTGACATGGAATCTAATTGTCGTGTTGTAATGTTGAGATTTCTTCATCTACTCTTCCAGGGTAACGACTCATCTGTCTTGTTGGTGGGCATTTTATGTTGTACAACAGCAATTCATTTTATGTAACATAACAGCAATTAATTTTCTCAATTCACAGATAAGGATACAGAGTTACAACTCACTACAGTTAATGACAGTTTCCAGCAACCCAGTATGGCCTCTGGGGGCAAACCTCCGAGGGACACCACCACAATAATCATATCAATTACTATATTCAATTCAGCAAATGCATATATGTATATAAATTAATATGTACCAGACATCGTTGCAGGCACCAAAGCTATAATGATGATGTTAATAATGCAGCAGTCATATAGGGTTGGCTATGTGCTCAGTGGAAATGTTTTGAATCCTTTAATTCTTAAAACTGCTCTTTGAGACAGGTGGTGTTTTACACGGTCTTATAGGACTGTCACCTGGGCCGTGGGGTGGTAACGGACTGCAGCCACGTGACATAGTGAGTGGAGAAGCTGACCTTGGAATTCTGATGTGTAGCACCCACCTTAACTGTGTGATGTTGATGTTCTCACGTGTGGATGTGCTCACTTGTGGTAGGCGCCCACATGTGGACAGTGCTCATGTGTTGGTGGAGCTCTTCTGTGGACAGTGCTCATGTGTGGGTGGTGCTCTTGTGTGGATGGAGCTCTCCTGTGGACAGTGCTCATGTGTGGGTGGTGCTCATGTGTGGATGGAGCTCTCCTGTGGACAGTGCTCATGTGTGGACGGTGCTCTTGTGTGGACGGTACTCATGTGTGGTTGGTGCTGATGTGTGGATGTGCTCACGTGTGAATGGTGCTCATCGGTGCTCTCGTGTGGGCGGTGCTCTCATGTGGATGCTGCTGCTCTGAGACACACCAGTCCTCTGCCTTCAGGACAGCTTAAATGGTTCACAGATGTCTAGACACCTCTATGTCTCTAGGAGATTATGTTCCACAATCTCCTTTGCGGAAATTCTCTGAATTCAGGACCCATATCTGCTTTTCATCATTATAGCTCAGTGGTCTAGCATCACCCTGGTATATTTTAGATGTAGTAACTATTTTGCCAAATTGATTTGAATCACACTAAAAACCTGAGCAGGAATTTACAGAGTTTGTCTAAAACGTTGAGTACCATCTCCATTACTCACAGCTCACTGCTGTGGAAGGTAGTTCTGCTTCTCTTTTGTGGCACAGGATTTCCTTCTGGGGCAAGAGATGAACATTCACTCTCGAGGAAAAGCGCATCCTTCTCTCCAGCGTGCTCAGAATTCCAGTCTAGGAGTTCACTGAGAAGCAACAAACTCACGTGTAAGCCTGACTGAGGAGATGATGAAGCACTGACCTGCGGAACTGTCCACGCAGGAGCAACCCGCAGGGGAAATTCCCAGTGTGGGGAGATGATCTCCAACCAAAGAAAATATGCTTTGGGGATGAATTTCATCATTAAGCCTGAGGGCTTGACGTCTGAGAAAGCCAGGGGCCATGGTACATTTCCTTCAGTGTTGCTGTGTAAATACCTGGCAATCAGACAGCTTCACTCCTCTCAGGCCTGCAGGGCTCAGGCCTGCAGGGCCCAGACCACTGGCCCTGAGGTCTTAGGGCAGATCCTGGGCTAGAGCCTGGTCTGCAGCCAATGCCACACAGTGCGCAGGCTCTCCTCGGACAGCTGGGTACACGGATGCCATCCCAAGCACACATTATTGGTGGTATCAAGAGAGTGGACTTGAAGACAAAACTGCTTGTTTTGTGAAAATAGTCACACACTGACACGGACTCCTTTAGGACTGATCCTCTAGCTTGTCATGCGACTCCTCCACCGTATACTGGAGGCTAAAGGAACCAGCACGAGGTAGATATTCTCTGTCGACGATGCACGTAGTTACCCCGAGTGGTGTAAAGTTAGAGGAGACGTGTGTCTCAGCCTCACTATGGTGACCGTGACCCTTCCTTTGTGCTGTGAAGTCGCTGGTTATTTTTAAACGCGAGTGACACGGGATTGTAAAATTTGTACGTGGCTATGGCATGGCACAGGGTTGGCTTTGCGGTGCCTTAGGATGTCTGAGAATCACGGGCTTCTCTAGTGAGAATTTTTTTTTTCAGAACATGCAATTATGCTCCCTGTATGTGAAAATAATCATAGGAAGCGATGCTTGGGGTTTTCAATGAGAGATGATCAGAAAAGCGGAGGTGGCCGCACTGTGCGCTAAAGAGGAAGGGGAAAGCCACGTTGCTTCCTAGGGGCCCACAGAGACCCCGCCTGTCTGTGGACGGTGAAATGTGTGAGAAAGCAAACTCGGAAAATTCTCATATGCATATGAAAAATCACCGCATGAAAAGGGGCCGGGGATTAGGACAAGATAAATGTATGCCCGGCTTTGCACATTCCATTGACAAATTTGCTGTTTTTGCGTTGTTGCCTCCGACCTCCTGGTTACCGAGGGGATGACATTAAAGTGGAGAAAATGGCTTATTCTGTGCGATAAATTCAAACAGAGATGACGCACTTCGCCCACCAAGTATACCTAAGAAATTGTGGGGAAATGCCAAGCATTTCAAGAGAAAGCTGCTGTGAATTCTGGAGCTGGCGGCTCCAGCGATTTCTGCAGAGGAGAA
Source organism: Pongo abelii (assembly GCF_028885655.2). Classification (NCBI taxonomy): domain Eukaryota; kingdom Metazoa; phylum Chordata; class Mammalia; order Primates; family Hominidae; genus Pongo; species Pongo abelii. The sequence continues at coordinate 93,674,602 of NC_072002.2, read as the reverse complement.
AGAAAGGTCTCTTTGTTCGAGCTCAGCTGACTCTCAGCGTGTGGAGTATCTGCAGCTAGGGGGTCGCATGGAAGCTGAAGCAAAGAAAGGAAACCGGAGATGTGACAAAACGCTGGCACTAGAGGGCTGAGGCGCGAGGAGGCCGCTCTGACCGGGCCGCGGCACACGGAGCTCGGGCCTGGGCCCTGGCTCGCTGCCTCCCTCCCTGCCACCCGCACACTCTTCTCTGCCAATGGGGTGCCCTTCCCCGGAAGAGCCACTGCACAGCGGGTCACGGGGCAGCAGCGAGGGACAGTGGGTGCCCCCTATTCAGAGCGCCGTCGCCACCACCGGGCCAGGGCTGCCAAGAGACACGCATGGACTGTTGGCGGTGAGGTCCGCGTGCGTCTTAACAGGGACATGGAGCAGTGGTCTCCATTCAGCACATCGGGAAACAGAGAGGAGGAAAGTCTCTCCAGCAGATGCTGGGAATTTGTTTTGGTTTGGATCACATTTCATTTGGGAAAATAAAGAAACAAAAAGGAAAAAGAACACACACACAAATCCTCAGCACTCAAAACAAAATGAAATCACCCTGGCCTGCTGATGGCACATTTATGTGGAGTGGCAAAGGCTCTGGCGGTGGCCCCGATTCAGGTCGGGGGTGGCAGGGAGGGAGGGCTGCTCGGGGTGAGGAGAATGAGGGGGCAGGGGGAGCAGGACAGAGACCACCCCCATCACTGCGGCAAATTAGCCGTTTCACAGCCGTGTTCATACTGTAGAGAGCTTTCACCAGGTGACCCTTGGGCGCTAGGAGGGAGGAAGGGCAGAAAGGCCACCTCCTCTGTGCCCACTGCACGGCTGCCTGTTTCCACATCAAAGCCTCCTGCCAGGAGCTAGTGGCAGCTCTGTCCTCACTGCCCTGTGACAAGCTTGGTACACACCTCTCCCTGGCCTTCCCTCGTCTCAGGACAAGGCGAGTATCCGCAGTGCCTGTGTGGACACAGGGCCTCTGCAGCTGCCGGACGCCGTGCTGGAGTGAACTTCACCGCCTTCCGGCCTCGCCGCCCTGCTGGGTTTCAATCTCTTCTGCCCGAGCACGCGTCATCCACCTGTCAGAGCGGCTGCTGATAATCCCTGTGACATGGGCGCTATTGGCCTTTTTAAATGAGAGGTAAAGATTATCCCCACGTGATGACAGGAAGGAAGCGCAGGCCCGTCCTGCTCTGTGGCCAACATCGTGCTCTGCGCGGCTGGCATCCTCAGGTCCATCCTGCTCCGTGGTCAACGCCACACTCTGTAGAGCTGGCATCCTCAGGTCCATCCTGCTCCGTGGTCGACACCGTGCTCTGCGCGGCTGGCAACCTCAGATCCATCCTGCTCCGTGGTCAACGCCACACTCTGTAGAGCTGGCAACCTCAGGTGCATCCTGCTCCGTGGTCGACGCCGGGCTCTGTAGGGCTGGCGTCCTCAGGGTTGAGTTAGGCAGCAGAGGGCGCAGGGGCAGCCTCTGACTCCAACAGCTCTAGACCTCAAAAGGAGTCTAATCTCAGACCCCAAATCTCCCCATGGACAGTGAAGATGCTGCGTGCCGCACGGGTGAAGGGGCCCACTGGGGAGCTTAGTTCAGCGAGTCTTCACGCAGTTCCCGAGCTCTGCTCTCCTCTGGGAGCTGCTCCGTTCTGTCTCACGAAGGCGAATGATCCTCGTTCCTGCTGTCAGTCCACCAGGAACACGGCGTCTCACCAGGCAGCCCCAATGCTGTGTGCACATGAGTCACACTGATGTTGGCCATAGGACACACTGGGAAACACAGAGGGGATGGGCCTTTCCTGCTGGAAGGGTGTCCACTGAAACTTCTTGGGAAGCCTTGCAGGACAAGCAGCACTCATCTGTGTGTGGGCTGTGAGGGGAGGAAGGTGTCAGAGCCAAGGGGAAGGAGCAAACCGGGCCAGGGCCAGAGGGTTCAGCGCATGTGGGCAGCACACACAGTGCAGCCCTGAGGAGCCTGGGGCTTGGAGAGGGTCAGACCCTGGGAGCCCCTGGCTCCCACTCCCCTGGGGATGGTCCTGTCTCATCTCAGAGACACCATGGGCAGCAGGGCTAGGGCACGGCCCATCAGGTCTCCTGCCTCTCCCCAGTGTACCCTCGGCTATGTCTTACTGCAGACGAGGCAAATGCTCAGAGGCAGCTGCAGCAGCTCTGTGTCAAAGGGAAGCTGGGTCTGCCATGGGGCTCTTTCCAGGACCTCACCATTGCGTGCTTCTCGTGGCCAAGCAGGCCCCCTGCACAGAGTCCTGAGCCAGCCTGTGTTCCCTGGGAGCCGGCAGGAGGCGGGGAGACCCCCTGCATCGCAATTTCCTTTTCTGGAGGAAGCGGGTGAAGAACAGCTCTGAGGGCAGTGGCGCTGCACCACGGCGGGTGGGAACAGGACCCCGGCATCCCATCCGAGTCTTGCATGCGGGAGGGAGAAAGAACCAGGAGGTGAGGTCTCAGCCGGAGCAGCTGCTGCATGCGGGGAAGGGGTCTACCTAAGTACTGTGAAGTGCTCATTTGGCTCCTAGAGAGGCAGCGGCAGATTGCCCGAAACTATCGCAGTCAGCGCCAGCCAGAACGTCCCCATTAGGCAGAGCACGTGGAGCCTCGTTTACCCTCATCTGGGGCTTTAATGGAAGTTTTAAGTCAATGGGAAATTCAAACTTCAGATGAGCAGTGAATGCAGCCCGGAGGTGGTGCGGGGCGCAGCAGTGTCAGCAGAGTCGCAAGAGGTGGGCGAGACGGCCATGCCCTGTCCCGGTACAGCAGGCCAGTACTAAGGACCGAGACGGCCATGCCCTTTCCCGGTACAGCAGGCCAGCACTAAGGATCGAGACAGCCATGCCCTGTGCCGGTACAGCAGGCCAGCGCTAAGGATCGAGACGGCCATGCCCTGTCCCGGTACAGCAGGCCAGTGCTAAGGACCGAGACGGCCATGCCCTTTCCCGGTACAGCAGGCCAGCACTAAGGATCGAGACGGCCATGCCCTTTCCCGGTACAGCAGGCCAGCACTAAGGATCGAGACGGCCATGCCCTGTCTCGGTACAGCAGGCCAGCGCTAAGGATCGAGACGGCCATGCCCTGTCCCGGTACAGCAGGCCAGCGCTAAGGATCGAGATGGCCATGCCCTGTCCTGGTACAGCAGGCCAGCGCTAAGGATCGAGACGGCCATGCCCTGTCCCGGTACAGCAGGCCAGCGCTAAGGATCGAGACGGCCATGCCCTGTCTCGGTACAGCAGGCCAGCGCTAAGGATCGAGACGGCCATGCCCTGTCTCGGTACAGCAGGCCAGCGCTAAGGATCGAGACGGCCATGCCCTGTCTCGGTACAGCAGGCCAGCGCTAAGGATCCAGGTTAATGAGACGGGCACGCGAGGGGCTCATCTGCTTCTCATGCTAATGTGCCCCGCAGTGGCTGGAACGCATGAGCTGTGTTTGGTGTTGAGGACGAGGGATGAGAAGATGAAGCGTCCTGAGGCAAACACTCAGAGGCAGCTGCAGCAGCTCTGCGTCAAAGGGATGCCGGGTCTGCCATGGGGCTCTTTCCAGGACCTCACCATTGTGTGCTTCTTGTAGTCTGAGGCATCTTGAGGCATGATGTGTAAAGTGGCCTTTCTGCTTATCTCAGTCTGTGCGGAGGCTGGTTTCAGGGTGTGCAGTCTCTCCTTGGAACCGTGCTCAGGACAGATTGGAACCGTGCTCAGGACAGAAGGCCGGGCTGCAGAGCTTCCTCCTCCTGCCTCCTGCCAGTGCCTTGGGCTGGGTCCAGAGGAGATGCCCAGCCAGGGGTCGGAGTTCAGCTGCCATGAGTCCGTGGGTCACCCTCGCCTCTCACAGGGCCGCTGGTGGTGGATCACGTGGAACAAAGTGAGATTTTTTACAAAGGGGCTCTGTGGCAGGTGCCGTTCTTGTTCAAATCTTCAGTGTCTTTCTCGCTCCACGGAAAGGTGAGAGTCCATTGCACCTCTCTCTGGCCAAAACATGTGCCCACGTTGACACCTTTATTATTGAGAGCCCATGGTGTCCACGCCACAGTCACATCCGTGGTGTCACACCTGCTTCCTGGCGGACACAAGCTGAAACCTGGCAGCAGAGGTAACATTTGGAGACTGCATGTTTCGCCTTTGTGGTTGCTTTTCTGCATTAGAGGAGCACAGGCTGGACCCCAGGACTTCGCCCCTGTTGCTCCCTAGGAAGGGGGCCCCACCCTGGTGAGGCGCTTGGGAGTGGGTGGAGTGTCTGATAAAGGGGAGGCCATGGCAGCAGACCTTTCCGGAAACTTTCATCCTGGCAGGTGAAGAAGTGGGGGCTGTGGGGATGTGGCCGGGATGATGCACAGCTGAACAAAGGCACCGAGAGACCTGAGGGCTGGGCCACTCTCAGCCTCATGGGCCGATGGTCCAGGGTTGGCTGGCACGGAGGTTAGAAGGAGGCCTGTCTGCTTTTGCCATGAGTAGTGGACAAGAAAACGCACTTTCTTCACAATGGGCTGTTCTCTTCACCCAAGATCTGGGGTTATGAAGAATTAAACTTGCACGTTCCTACATCCAGTCAGAATCGGCTCATACCTCACCGCCGTGCATTGTGGTGACCCAGCTGATGTGGAGACAGATGTGGCTGGAGGTAGCGTTGCAGAGGCTGGTAATAAAAACTGTAATCATCTGGAATATCTGCCAAAGGGCGAAACGGCAGTTCGCCCAAGAGGCAATGTGTCGACGCCCTTTTTATGTCACCCCCCAGCACCCACCGAGGCCCTGGCATTTACGGCCCTGACAGCTTGTCTATAAGAAGCCCCGCTTGTGAGGGATTTATAACTCAACCATAAAAACCCACTCTGAGTTTAAGGCTGGCATGCGGGAACTCAGCTCAGAAGTGAATTAATTAATGAATTTGTCCTTTCTTTCATCAATTTGACTGACACGTTCAGACATACCCCTTGAGAGGTGATCTCAACAGATCTCATAAAACAGAAACTTTAGGCTTGGCCAATGCTTAGAGTGAGAGGACGCTGGCGGAAATCAGCCGCCCTGTAGGAACGGGGGGAATGGGAGTCGGTCCTGTTAGGGCCTGGGAGGCGCCTCAGGCTGTGGCTGACCGAACAGAAATATTAAAGACCAGGAGACCTGAGTTTGAGTCCAGACCCTGGCCAGGGGCTCCTCTCTGAGCCTCTGTGGTTTTGTGCAAGGTTGGGATCCTTCATCCCTGCCCAGTTGTCCTTGGGGTGCAGGAAAAGGGAGTGGCCTCCTTCCCTCCCTCTTGTTAATGCTCCTCCCTGTGGGATGGCGTTTCTCAGCAGGTGAGGTAGGGAGGGGTCGCTGTGCCTGTGGTTGGTAGAGGCCCTACACGGCTGGCCTGTGCTCACCCCGAGCTGACCCTCCAGACCCCGTCCCTCCAAGCAGGGCCTGAGTAAATAACCAGTTTGTCCTGGAGGCCAGGGTATACTCTGCCTGGAGTGGACGAGCTTCTGCATGCACCGTGGGGTGGAGGTGGCAGCCGGGCGGTAGCAAGGCTGCTGTTGGGTGATGTGAGAGCTTTTGTCGGCCTAAAGCATTGTGTGACCAGTGCTTGTAGCCGTGAAACTGTTAGCGCAGTGGAAAATCCACCAGAATATTTGTGAGTTCAACATGGTGACTCTAAGGCATTCCCACGGCATTCCAAAGGTCACCCAGCAGGAAGCAGCGCCGAGGGGGCCTTGCTCAGAGAACAAGAAAGGCCAGCACCTGCCCTGGGAACCTGACCTCAAAATTTCACGAGATGACCTTTTCTGTGTGGTGTACCCCAGAGGCGTTTTACCAGGGTGATCCTGACACAGGTTCCTTCTGTCTCAGATGGGATCTGGGCCATCCTGCAGTGACGGTGCCATGCTCAGGTGGGGCCCTGTCTTCACAGAGGGTGACTTTGAACACTGGGCTGGGAGTTATCGGCTGCCCCTCCACAGAGAAAGAGACTCCTCGGGTGCCGAGGCTGCAGTCTTGGGGGCATCTGCCAGAGCTGTGGATCCACGAAGGGACCGAACAACTCGTGGACACCTGAGACCCAGGTACGAATACAAGGAAACAGAGGTAAGACCTTCAACACGAGGGGAGACAAGGAGTGGTGCAGAGGGAGGACGGAGGAAAGAATGAAGGATGGGAGGCAGTGATGGGCGGCAGGGCCGGGTGCACCGTGCCTGTTCCCGCTGTACCACAAGCATAATCCCAGTGGGAGAGTGAGCCCAAGGCTCCTTGCTGGCAATCCTTTGAAAATATTGAATTATAGAAGGAGATACATGATAGGCAAACGGACTCTTAAAACATGAATTCGCACATACATTACGTCTCTGGGACCCGGCCTCTTTGAATGTCAGCTAATTCAGCCAAGGTCTAAGATTAGATTGAAAAATATATATTATCTCTTGTTCCAAGAGGGCAACGTGGCACTGACTAGGGGGTTTGCCAGCCTCCAGGAAAGCCACGTTTCGGAGGCCAGAAGGTGAGGTGCTCATGGTGTCCTCTGTGGGGGACTCTGCGGAGATGGGAGGGGCCTGGCCAGCAGCTTCTCTGCCTGCTCTGAGGGACAAGGTTGGGACTTCTCTGTCTGCTCTGAGGGACAGGCACCTGTCCTGGCCTTCTGCGCACCCTGGTGCTGCATAGGTCTGGAGGCACTTGAGTAGGGGAAAGAGTGGATCTGGGGCAGATGGGAGAGCCGCGCATTGACTTTGCACTGGCCTGGGCCATGAGATCCTGCACCCTGTCTGAGGCTCTCTTGACCTGACATCGGATGGGTTTTGTGCTTCACCGTTTGGTGGTCAGCATCGTCTCAGCACTGCTGGGGTGTGGGGTGATGCTCCTCATGTAGAGACTTGTTTGGCCAGGTGCTACGGCCATGTCCTGACGATGCAGGAGAGAGACCACTGGTCAACACCCTCGGTCTTGGACTTCCAGCCTCAGTACTGTGAGAAAATAAACGTGTGCTGTGCAGGCTGCCTGGTCTGAGGTCAGCTGTTTCGAAGCCCTGGCAAATTCACGGGGATGCAGCCAGACAAAACTGCGGCAAAAAGGCATTTTCAGTCCTTGGAACGTTCTCATCCTTGTGGAGCGGCAGCAAGCTCCGTACTTGCTTTGCGTTCTGAGATTCTGGGTTTCGTCACTCGTTCATTCACGGACTCGCTCTGTGAGGCCACATGCAGACCACACTGGCAGCTGTCCTGTCCACAAGAGCATGGGCTGCAGAGCTGGGCATGGCCATCCCACGTCCCAAGAGAGCTGGATGCAGCATGCTCTGTTCCTAGAGGGGCTGGGCACTGTGGGCTCTGCTCCCTTTTTGTCCCCCTCCGTCCTCACCATTTCACTGCTTGGCTGGAACACTGGGATGCCACGCACTCCAGTGGTGCCGTCATCCCCTCCACGCATGGCATGTCCCTTATGCTGAGTGCCCAAAGTTGTTCCCTCCCTGGTAGCCAGACTCCAAAACCATGCCCCTGGTCCTCAGGAGCCACTGTTTCTCCCTCGCCTCCCTTGAGCCCTGTTTGTAGCCCAGCATCTGTGGGCCGTCTCCTCCACCATGCTTAGGGACGTTCTCAGCACATGAACGAGGCTACTTCCTCCATGGGCATCTGTGGACCCTGCTGGGCTCAGCTGCCCTGCCCGACCTGCTACTACCCTAGCAGCCCACCCTGCATCTGCTGTGCACCTGGGCAGGTGTGTGCTGGCCGCTTCCAGCCCTCCTGAGCTCCACGTGGACCTCCCTCCTCAGCACTGAGCAGGCAGGGTCAGGGCCAGGATGTGGCCTCCCGGGGCCCCAGCTGGCCATCCCTCAGGAGCCCAACAACCTCAGCCCTGCTTCCCCACCCATGAGTCACTGGGGATGGCACTGCCCACGGCTTCCCATGAAAGCACGGAGGCTGACTTTACTGTCCTGGGGTGACGCCCTAGGATGAAGCCGTCCAGGGTCCTGGTGCTGGACCCTAGGAAGGATGCGGTCGGCTCCCCTCCAAAGCACACTCATTCAGGAAGCTGCAGAAATGACCCACACACCTTGTTTTCAAATTCTATTAGAATCTGCTATTAAACTCTTTTCTGAATTATTTCATAGAAAATGAAAGGCAACAGTCCCCACAGATATCTCTCTCTTATGGCTAATTATGAGGGAAATATATTGGTAAAACAGAGCAGCATGTTTTTTTTAAATGAAGAGTATTTTGGAAGAAAGAAAATGTTCATATAAATTTCCTTTAAGGATTAAAAACATAGCCATATATGGCTATCATTCTAATACATTTAGTAAAATATTTGCACTTTTCCTTTCCATGACGATTTATAATCAGTTGAAGTATGTCAAGGAAATAAAATAAAATACATGTTTAGGGAACCCCCCCCTCCATAATCCATTAGTCTAAGAAATTGTCTTAAAAGCAGCATGTCATTATTTTAGAGTTAAACAGTTAAACGTTTTTATACAGTAACATCAAAACTATATATGCTTCAAACACAAAACCTTTTTTTAATGGCTTTCAGATAAAACAATTTATTTACGCAATTAACAACAACATGCAATTTCTAATAATTAGCAGATAATAGTTATTTGCAAAGTACTTTATAAAATTGCCTTTGAACTGCATTCGTTCTGTGGGGAATCACTGAAAATTGGACTATAAAATTACCAGAAAATGTACTGCATTAACAAGAATTTTCTGTATTCAGTTTCTCTTCAAATTTATGGGCTTGAATATTTGTAAACATTTGGTTTCATAGACAGAAACCCTATCACATCACCTCTCTAAAAGGGGAAAAATACATTTTAGTGCATTTTGTTGTTTTAGAATTTTTATTTTCTTGATTTTAACTTTGCTTTCTCTTCTCCTCCTCCCCTCCCAAACAGGGACATTATTTTGCTATTATTTCTTCTTTGAGAATTAAAAAAAATTACTAATATGCCATTTTTATTGGTATACATCAGTTCTTTCTAATTCCCTTTTATAAACAATATCATAAATTCAGTAATTGTAAAGTCTTCCTATTAAACTGAACTGTCTTTGAAGAAAGAACAATAAAAAACATGAGAGAAATGTGTTGGACGAGTATCAAGAGGACAGAGGACACGCAAAGGGTATTTTCTATCCCTTCCTTCTATTTTAAGAGAAATCTCCGTGGTGCCCACCGACCAGCAGTGCAAATGCGTCCTGCGCACTTGAGAGCCTCATTACTTAAAAGCATATTTCCATCCTGTTTCTGATGGAATATTGTCTGTTAATGGACTGTGATAACACAGCTCAAATCACAGATCCAGGCTCAGGTTTGCCAAGATGTGAAGAAGAAGCCAGGGATGCCGCTCACGTGGCCTGTGGCCTGGTCCTGCTGAGCTCCCGAAGGGCCAGATACAGCCTGGAAGGCAGCTCCACCTCCGCCCCGGCCACGGTGGGAGGACTCCCCGGTCCTGTTGCATCCACAATCTGGAGGCAAGTCCCACGCTGGGCCTCGGAGAAGAGGTGGCTGCTCTTGTTTGCCAAGGCAATTTGCTGACTTCTAGCAGGAAAATGGCTTTTCTCCATATGAAATGGAAATGTGGGCACTGCTAGGAGAGAAAAGCTAAAAGCAAAGTGGTTCTCAAGCTGGTTCCTCTCTGGGTGACCTGGCATGCTTGCTCTCACTGTGAAAACAGCTTGGAGAGAAAGGGTGAGGGGATTTCATTGTATTGATTTAAAACGATAATGCAGCTTTCATATTTTACACAGAGCCCGTGTGAACGAGAAACCTGTGTCCTGCTCTGAGCTCTGGAAGTGTCTCCTGGAAGAGGGGAGCCGCCATCCCACCCAGACGCCTGCCTGGGCTCTGCAGTCCCAGTCCTGCTCGGAGCTCTGAAAGTGTCTCCTGGAAGAGGGGAGCCAGTGCCCCAGCCAGGCGCCCACCTGGGCTCTGCAGTCCCAGGGAAGTGGCTGCCTCCTCACACTTGTGGTTCAGCCTCCAGTGCTTGGGGCCAAGGTTCAGATGAAGTTAGAAAATGATCAAAAGCCATTTGCTAATTTTATGCCATAGACGTAGTATATGCAGAGAAAAGACACATGTTTAGTGTCCAAAGGTGCCCCATGAAGCAGGCACGGCATATGTGAGCCCTCTGAGGCAAGGCTCCCCACAAGGAAGGCTGATTGCCCCATAGGAGACCCGGCCATCCCAGGCCTGTGGTCTGTGGCTCTGGAAACTTCTACCATGGCTGGTTCCTGGGTGGCCTCCACATGACCTGTCCCCAATGCCCTCGGACCAGGATCCACCAATGCGACTACAGGCAGGAGGCTGTAGGGAGGACCCTGTGAGGCCTGGGGTGGCCCTCAGCTCTCGGCTAGCCTGGGCCAAGGCTGACTTCCCCTTAACCAGCCTTATAGTAGTAGTGGGTTCAGTGGCATCTCCCAACATCCACGCCTGCACAGAATCTCAGAGTGTGGCCTTATTTGTAAAATGGGCCTTCCCAGAAGGACTTGATTAAATGCGGTGATGCCAGAGTAGGGTAGGCCCCGATCCACAAACTGCTTAGAGGAAGGTGGCCACGTGAAGCCACTGAGACACCCCATGGAGAAACTGCGTGGCCACGGAGACGCGGTGGGGCAGTGAGGCCACCCAAGTCACAGAACCCAGCGACTGTGGAGCCTCCGGAAGCTGGAAGAGGCGGAGGGGTTCTCCCACAGAGCCCCTGGAGGGAAGTGGCCCTGCCCACACCAGATTTGGGGCCTCTGGCTGTCACCACACGAGGGCAGTGCTTTGCTGTGGCAGCCTCCAGGAAGCCGCCTCCAGCTGCGTGAGCCTGGTCTCTGCCTTCCCCGGGTTCTCTGCTCCATCCTCAGGCTTCTCCAGGGTCCCTGGTCCTGGCTGCCATCTGCCTTCAGGGACACCAGTTGTTTTCCCAATCAAGCTTGTGGTCCTTGGAGTGAGAGGGCCGGGTTGGCTGCACCTTTGTATTTCTAGAGTCTCCAAAGCGGACATGGGTGGATGAGGTGGTAATGCTGACACACGTGACAGTGATGCTGACACAAGTGATGTGATGACTCATGTGAAGGTGACTCTGACTCTACTCACTCTACCCCAGCAGGAGCTTCCTGAACTTGGGTAGACATCGGTGCTGGGACAGGCAAAGCGAGGACGGGAAGAAAGGGCAAGGGAGGGCAATAAAGCAAATCTAAGTCCCAACCTTGGTCTCAGCAGCCACTCAGTGCTGGCCTGGAGCCCAGACTCTCCCACATCCCCCCTTGCTGAGTCACGTGATGGTGGGATGACTCACATGACTGTGGAATGACGCATGACAGTAGGGTGACACACTGAGGGGGATGGTGACACACTGAGGGGGATGGTGACTCACTGAGGGGATGGTGACTCACTGAGGGGGATGGTGACTCACTGAGGGGGATGGTGACACACTGAGGGGGATGGTGACTCACTGAGGGGATGGTGACTCACTGAGGGGGATGGTGACACACTGAGGGGGATGGTGACTCACTGAGGGGATGGTGACTCACTGAGGGGGATGGTGACACACTGAGGGGGATGGTGACACACTGAGGGGATGGTGACTCACTGAGGGGGATGGTGACTCACTGAGGGGGATGGTGACACACTGAGGGGGATGGTGACTCACTGAGGGGGATGGTGACACACTGAGGGGGATGGTGACTCACTGAGGGGGATGGTGACTCACTGAGGGGGATGGTGACACACTGAGGGGATGGTGACACACTGAGGGGGATGGTGACACACTGAGGGGATGGTGACACACTGAGGGGGATGGCGACACACTGAGGGGGATGGTGACACACTGAGGGGGATGGTGACACACTGAGGGGATGGTGACACACTGAGGGGGATGGCGACACACTGAGGGGATGGTGACACACGGGGATGGCGACACACTGAGGGGGATGGCGACACACTGAGGGGGATGGTGACTCACTGAGGGGGATGGTGACACACTGAGGGGATGGTGACTCACTGAGGGGGATGGTGACACACTGAGGGGGATGGTGACACACTGAGGGGGATGGTGACTCACTGAGGGGATGGTGACTCACTGAGGGGGATGGTGACTCACTGAGGGGATGGTGACACACTGAGGGGGATGGGGACTCACTGAGGGGGATGGTGACACACTGAGGGGGATGGTGACTCACTGAGGGGATGGTGACACACTGAGGGGGATGGTGACACACTGAGGGGGATGGGGACTCACTGAGGGGGATGGTGACACACGTGTGGGGGAGGAAGATGCACATGTGGGTGATGGCGACACATGTGATGTTACTGGTGACACGTGTGAGGATGATGGTGACATGAGGGTGACCCTGATGTACATGACAGTGACTCTGGCACATGTGAGGTGCTTACAGAGTGGCATCTCCGGAACCTTGGGCTTAGGGCTGCCACCCTGTGCCCTCCTCAGCCACGGTCCCCCTTGCTCTGCAGGATGTGGGTTCCGGGCCTTCCCCAGTGCAGTGGCCCCCTTGGGGTGAGGCCCAAGCAGGGCAAGGCCTGGGGCTGCCCCAGGCATGGAGGCGTCAGACAGACAAGGGGGCGGTGCAGGCGGTGTGGAGCTCCTGCTTCCTCGGGAGCCTCCCCATGCCCCTCTCTATGCACGCGTTTCCTTCTCCACTCCAGAAAATGTGTTCTTGAATTAATGAGAAAATCAGACTGAATGCCCTGGAAGAGAACAGCTAATCTGTACTTTAAATATTATTATTATCTAGGATCTTTGCCATTGGTGACACACTCAGACTAGGAATTTTCGATTTTGTCTGGAATGCCAGGTGTCCTTGGTGGTTCAGCCACGGTCCAGGTGCAGGGCGTTCCGGGTGTGCCAGGCGTGGTGGGTGTTCTGGGAATTCTGGGCATTCTGGAAATTCTGGGTGTTCTGGGCATTCTGAGTGTGCCAGGCATGCTGGGTGTTCCGGGAATTCTGGGCGTTCTGGGAATTCTGGGCATTCTGGGTATTCTGGGCGTTCCAGGCGTTCTGGGAGTTCTGGGTATTCCGGGTGTGCCAGGCATGCTGGGTGTTCCGGGAATTCTGGGAGTTCTGGGTACTCCGGGCGTTCCAGGTGTTCTGGGTACTCCGGGCGTTCTGGGCATTCTGGGCATTCCGGATGTGCCAGGCATGCTGGGTGTTCTGGGAATTCTGGATGTTCCAGAAATTCTGGGTGTTCTGGGAATTTTGGGCATTCTGCGTATTCTGGGCATTCCAGGTGTTCCGGGCATTCCGTGTGGCCAAAGTGCCTGAGGATGCCGCGTGTTGAACTGGGCCTCAGAAGAAGTTCTCCTGCCAGTTTGCTTTTGGAGATGCCTCTAAATCTGTGGTTGCTTTATCAATGAATGGCTAATTCCCAAATTGATGTACAGCCAATTAATCTTCGATGAATTGACTCAATGTCCAGTCTTTCACTAGAATTTTTTAAATTAAATTTTTAATTTTGAGATAATTGCAGATTCACCTGCAGTTGTAAGAAAAAATACAGGGGCACCCTTGCACCCTTTACCCAATTTTCCCCATGGCAGCCTCCTCAAAACCATGGAACATCTTCACCCTGGGGACAGTGACAGGGACACGTCCAAACACAGAGCTCCCTCCAAACAGGTCCCTCCAGCAGCCCTTCACAGCCAGCCCACCTGCCCAAACTCAAGCTCCAGCACCCATCATTCTGCAACCTCTTTCTCTAGCTTATCGTTTCAAGAATGTTCTGTGAGTGAAATCATGCATGGTCTAACCTTTGGGCTATAGACTGTAAAACCATTTTCTTTCAGCATAACTCCCTGGAGAGTCACACAAGTCATTACACGTGTGTTCCTTTTCATTGCTGAGTAGTATCCCACCCACGCCCAGTCGTTTATCCATTCTCCTGCTGAAGAATGGCTGGGCTGATTCTAGGTTTTGACTGTGCTGTTTCCACATGCATGCAGATTTTTGCGTGAGCATACATTTCCATTTCTCTGGGTCAAATGCCCAATGTACCATTGCTGGGCAGTATGGTGGCTTCATATTTAGTTGTGTAAGAAATTGCAAAACTTTTCCAGAGTCACTGAACATTTTCCATTCCCACCAACAGTGCATGAAGGATGTAGTTTCTCTGAATTCACAACAGCGGTTGTTGAGATATTTTTGTTTTTGGCATTGTGATGTCTGTGTAGTGACGTTTCATTTGGTTTTAGTTTGCATTTCCCTAATGGACTAATGCAGAAAATCTTTCCATGTGCTTGACCTCATCTGTATATGTTCTCTAATGAAATATCTGTTCATGTCTCTTGCCCGTTTTCTAATTGGATTATTTTCTTTTTTATGTTGAATTTTGATAGTTTTTTTTAACTTCTAGGGTACCTGTGCACAACGTGCAGGTTTGATACATAGGTATACATGTGCCATGTTGGTTTGCTGCATCCATCAACTCATCATTTACATTAGGTATTTCTCCTAAAGCTATCCCTCGCCTAGCACCTGCCCCTCAACAAGCCCTGGTGTGTGATGTTCCCCATCCTGTGTCCAAGTGATCTCATTGTTCAATTCCCACCTATGAGTGAGAACATGCAGTGTTTGGTTTTCTGTCCTTGTGATAGTTTGCCGAGAATGATGGATTCCAGCTTCATCCATGTCCCTGCAAAGGACGTGAACTCATCCTTTTTATAGCTGCATAGTATTCTATGGTGTATATGTGCCACATTTTCTTATATGATATGATAATATTTGTTGAGGATTTTGCATAAGTTCATGAGTGATAGGTGTTTGTGGTTTTCTTTTTTGTGCTGCTTTGTCTAGTGTTGGTAGCAGGGCAATAGCAGATGCATAAAATGTGCTGGGAAGTACCCCCTTCACTTGGAATTTCTAGAAGCCATTGTGTAAGCCTGGTAGTTCTTCTTTCAAGTGTTTGGTAGTATTCTCCTGTAAAACCATGTATGCCTGGAGATTTCTTTGTGGGGAGTTTTTGTTTGTTTGTTTGTTTGTTTTTGTTTTTGTTTTTTTGAGATGGAGTCTCACTCTGTTGCCAGGCTGGAGTGCAGTGGCGTGATCTCGGCTCACTTCAACTTCCGACTCCCTGGTTCAAGTGATTCTCCTGCCTCAGCCTCCCAAGTAGGTGGGAATACAGGCATGTGCCACCATGCTCAGCTAATTTTTGTATTTTTAGTAGAGACGGGGTTTCACCATGTTGGCCAGGATGGTCTTGATCTCCTGACCTCGTGATCCACCCGCCTCAGCCTCCCGAAGTGCTGGGATTACAGGCGTGAGCCACCGCGCCCAGCAGGAGGTTTTAAACTATAAATTCAACTTTTATAATGATTATCAGATTATTCAGATAATTTATTTTGCCTTGATTGAGTTTGATGCCTTGTGGTTTTTAAAGAATTAGTCATTTTCTTTGAAGTTGTTGAATTCATGAATCTAAACCTGTTGATAATGTTCTCTCATTATCCTTTTACTGTGTCTGGGATTTGTAATGATATCCTTTGTTTCATTCCTGACACTAGGGATTCACGTCTTCTCCTTTGTGTTGTGTTTGCCTTGTTGGAGGCTTATGAATTTTACTGACTTTTTTTCAAATCATCAGTTTTTGGTTGATCACTTCTCTATTGTTTTCCTGTTATCAGTTTTATTGGTTTCTGCTTTTATCTTTATAATTTCCTTACTTCTGCTTACTTAAAATTTATTTTTTCCTACTTTCTTGGGGCAGAAATTAATAATCTGAGAACTGCCCTACTTTTTCCTCCACTTCAATGTAAGCATTTTAATGTAAATTTTCCTCTCAGCGTGGCTTTAGCTGCGTTCTGTATATTTTGATATGTTTTTTCATTTTCATTCAGTTTTATATATTTGTATTTACTTTGAGACTTCGTCTTAGATCTGTGGCTTATCAAGAATTGCATTCTTAATTTCCAGATATTTGAGATTTTCCTGATGTCTTTCTATTTGTGATTTATAATTTGGTTGTATTGCGGTCAGGGATGCTTGTATAATATCAATTCCTTCTGACTGGTTGAGGTTTGATTGTGGCACAGGAGATGGTCAGTCTTGGTGATTCTTCCAGGGGTGCTTGGAAAACACGTGTACGCGATGCTTCTGCTGCTGCTGTTGGCCGTGTCACACCTGCCATCAGATCCTTGTCGGGGAATTGCATTGCTCAGCTTCTGGGTCACTGCTGACTTCGTATCTGGTAGCTCTCCTTAGGGAGGGC
Source organism: Pongo abelii (assembly GCF_028885655.2). Lineage (NCBI taxonomy): Eukaryota > Metazoa > Chordata > Mammalia > Primates > Hominidae > Pongo > Pongo abelii. The sequence continues at coordinate 93,658,421 of NC_072002.2, read as the reverse complement.
AGGGAGTGTTAGAGTCTGCAAAGATAACTGTGGATTTGTCTCTTTCTTCTTTTAGGTTTAAATTTTTGCTTCATGTATGATGAAGCTGTATTTTTTGTTGTGAATACGTTTAAGATTATTATGTCTTTATTAGCCAGTAAAAACGATTCTGGATCTTTTTATAATTAGGTAATGTCATTTTTGTATCAAATATTTTCTCTGCTCTGAAGTTTATTTTGTCTTAACATAGCCACTCGTTTTTATAATTAGGTAATGTCATTCTTTGTATCAAATATTTTCTGTGTTCTGAAGTTTGTTTTATATTAATGTAGCCACTCCTCCTTTTTTGTTGTTTTTAACATTTGCACAATATTCCTATTCTCAACCTTTTACTTGTAACCTATGTGTGTTGCAGAATTTGAAGTAAGTTTTTTGAAAGCAGCATATACCAAAAGATGAAGTGAGCTGCACCGTAAAAATGGTAGACCAGGCCTTCTAGGAAGTGACATTGACAAAAAGTCCTTAGTGACACAGAACACAGCAATTTAAGGTGTTCACTCTTGTGAGAGTTGGGGTGACTCAAGTGAGCAGAGTCGATTTTGTGAAAAATCCTGAAACTATATTGAGGAGCTTGAGGTTTATCTGAGAGCAATAGAAACAACCATTGAGGATATTGCGGAGGAGACAGTGTGATGAGTGATGCACTTTAGAAATATGTCTCTCATTTCTGTATCTGAGAAAAATCAATGCAGGGATGTCAGCTAGGAAGGCATGGAGGTGTTCTGTGAAGCAGCTGAGGGCAGTTTTGACGAGATATTATAGGACCTGGGGTGGCTGAGGTGCCTGGGAGTTGCAGTGTTGAGGAGTAGCAGGGAAGGCCTGGGTGACTGGGGCCGAGGGGAGTGGAGAGGCAGCCCCAGGAGGAGGAGCAGTGTTGATTTGCAGGGGCAGGAGGAAGGAAGCTGGGATTAGGATGGGCTACTTAGTGGGCTCTGGACTCCCCCAGGGCATGCAGGGAGCTGGTTGAAGGTCTCCAGAGCAGGAGAATGATGGGGGTTTCCAGACTGGCAGGCAATAATTGCTCAGGAGAGGGAACGAGGTCACTCAGACGGGAGAGTACAGGGTCAGAAGAGGGGAGATCTCAAGGTTGAAGGGGAAGGAAGAGCAAGAGGAGAGTGCTAGGGAGAGGGGGGCCAGGAGGAGAGGCCAAAGGTAATAGTCACAGCCCTCAGTAAGGTCACGGGCTTCAGCCAGAGGAGGTTGTTACTGACCCTTGAGAAGACAGGCTTAGGAAAAGGGTGGAGCAGAAACCAGCATTGAGCATGTTGAGCTTCATCCAGGTGTGGGCGTGGAATCGGAGGGACTCTGCACTGTTTAAAGTGTTGACCCTGAAGACTGTGGGTGTGCATAATCTAGGTGGGTTTCTAGCAAGCCTGAATAGGAAGAGCTTTCTGCTCGGGGAGCTTTGGTGTAATCGAGTATTGTAAGGGGTCAGAATTCAGCTGGAGAGAGATTCCTGGGCCAGACCATGCTCCTGCTTGTCTGTCCACTGAGGCATTGTAATGTTTGCAGAGAGCTTTGCCATCCCTTGCTTTGTTTGCCATTTTCGCCCAGGGCTGATTAGAGACGTGAGGTAGGGAGACAGGCTGAGGCGTGAGGTAGGGAGACAGGCTGAGGCGTGAGGTAGGGAGACAGGCTGAGGCGTGAGGTAGGGAGACAGGCTGAGGCGTAAGGTAGGGAGACAGGCTGGAGTGCCTGGGGCCATGTAAAAAGAAAATGTGCAAGAGATCCTGAGAATTATGTATTCTGGGCTTCGGAACTAAATGGACAAATTGCATGATTTCACTTCCGGTTGTCCACTGTCACGTAGGCACAAGACATTTCAAGATCCTAGTGAGTTAACTGTACTGAGAAAGCATGTTGGAAAAGCCATCATTTTACCCAAAGACAATGAAAAATATCAATAAACAAAAAATACATATATTTCTATTTCATCAATTATTTTAGCCATCTGGGGCCGAGGATACGGCCTTCTCCACATCACCTCATTGGTGGCTGGAGGAAGAGGCACTGGTTTTGAAGCATGTGACACCTGTTCCCACCCCACTGAACCGAGACTTCTGTGATCTGATGTATCTCTTTCCCCACCATCCTGGGCCTCCCTCGTTAATGTTCTCCCACATAAAGAGGAAGATGGGTGTTAGGCATTGGCAGTGAATCCTTGTCATCCATAAAAACTGAAGAAGTTGGGGTTTTCCTATCATCACTCAATAAAGTGTCCTGTTGGTAACACTAGTTTTTCATAATAATGCAGGTTGTTGCTGAAAAGTGATTTGGTCACTGTACATTAGAGTATTTTCAATAACAGAACTTAAAAAAAAATCACCAAAATAGAGAAATACAGTACATGCTGATGAAGAAGAGGATGGGGAAATCTAACAACCTAGGTTTTCTTTAAAAATCATAGTGGAATGTCAGCTCTATGGCTCTGGGAGTCTTGCTGATGTGCCTTTTCATTGCCTCGCCCCTTGCTCCTGTCAGCCACCCATCAGGAGGAGGCTGCAGGTAGAGTGTGTGGACTTGGCCACCCATCAGGAGGAGGCTGCAGGCGGAGTGTGTGGACTTGGCCACCCATCAGGAGGAGGCTGTAGGCGCAGAGCGTGGACTTGGCCACCCATCAGGAGGAGGCTGCAGGTGGAGTATGGACTTGGCCACCCACCAGGAGGAGGCTGCAGGTGGAGTATGGACTTGGCCACCCATCAGGAGGAGGCTGCAGGCAGAGTTCAGACTCCTCCACCACTGCCTTCCTGCCACACTGAGACTGCAAATGAGGGTTGGGATGCAGGACTCCTCAGTGGGACAGCCCCTTTCTTACATAGAACTGCTTGACTTTGGACACGTTATTTAGCCCATTACAACTTCTTTTTCTTCATTTTTAAAGTATCGGCCTGCTTTCCTCACAGAATTAGATTATTTTTAAATCATCTGCATCTATCTACATGCACCATCTGTAAAGTATAAAATTTCATACAGGTGTGACTATTAGTGTTATCTTTGAACGTCATACAACAATACAAACAATGTAGGATTAAGCACCAACTTGAAACTGCAGATTATGGAAGCAAACTGTCAGAGGCCTGAGGGGTACAGACTGCTTTTGAGATCTTGAGCAAATAACCAAGCTGCTCTGAACCTTAGTTTCCTTGTTTGTGATATGAGGGGTTTGGATTATGTGTTCCTTCCACTTCAGTGATCCTCTGAGTGGGAAAACTTGTAAGTGGTACAGGAGTTCAAAGAAAAAGAAATCAATAATGTGAGACTAATATGAGGCAAAAAGGAATAAAAATTGCAGTGGAGAGAATAGAAAAAAGAATACAATGAAGTACATCAGGACACAACAGAAGGGAAACCAAATTAGGCTGAAATAAAGCAAATCTTCCATTTAAAATGGTGACTGATTTGCCCTTTTGTGACTTTCCATTTGAATACTGATAAGAGTGTGCTCACCAAAGACAGTGGCAGATTCGTAAGGCCAAGGAAGTACTCAAGACTTGTCAGTAGTATATTAAGTAAAAATATACTATTACCTATTTTTATTTCAGGAATATAACAGTTGTTCAAGAAGGAGAAGTCAATTAATGTGATTTTTACATTAGAAGTTTAGACTAAAAAAACCTGGTACTATCTCTATAGAAGTTAACAAAACTCAACATTCATTATTATTAATGATTCATAGTAAACTTAGAATAGAAAGATATGTAGTACTAGAAGGATACCAGGAATAGAAGGAATAATTTTTTAGCCAGTGTCATCCTTAGTGGTAAATATTGACACAAGGTTTTAGACCTTGAGGGAGGCAATCCAGACGTTTCTGTAGGGCAGGATTTTGCAGCTTTAGCGCTGTTGGAGTTTGGGGCTGGGTGATTTCTTGTAGTCGGGGCTGTCCTGTGCTCTGCGGGGTGTGGAGCAGCCCCCACAGTCCCACCTGCCAGATGCCAGTAGCACCCCCTGTCCCAGTTGTGACAGCCAAAAATGCCTGTAGACATCGCCATATGTCCGTGGGGACAAAATCATCCTGGTTGAGATCCTTGCTGTAGGACAGCAAGCATAAAACCTTCACAAAGTCTGCAGCAGCCCTGTCATGTGGACTCTGAAACGTGGTCCAAGTGCCCGAGGAACTGACTGTGATATTACTGAAGTTCGATTCATTTATATCTGAATAGCCACATGTGGTTAATGTGATCCTGTTGAACGTATTGCACCACTTAGTTTTATGATGCCAAAATAATCCACTTCTAGAAAATCACACTAAAGCACCCATCAGAGGTATGTTCAAAATGCTTGTTCCTGGCAATGTAATTTTTGTTAATGAAAACATTAAAATAATTCAAAGTATCGTAGTAGGAGCTTTCATCACAATGTTTGTTACAGGTAAGTCAGGACTTGAGGGTCTGGGAAGCAAAGTCAGTTTGTGAGTCTCGACACCAGCAGTGATTTTCTTTGGATTCTCATGTACAATAACACCACCAGGCAGGGTCTGCCCTTTTGGGAAGCTATGGATTTGCCTTCATATAGTTTATTTTTTACCAATTTTAATGTCCTCCCACTATTGCACCCCTTTGCTCAGACTGGCAAAACTTCTCATTACAGAAACATAATTATATGTTTTTAAGGTGCTTCTGTTCATTTAAAGAATTCCATATTATTCTAAGTGAGTCAAAAACCAACTGAGAATCGGGTGAAGAGAGTAAAGGCAAAAAGGTTAAGAGGAAGGATGACTTCACATTCTTCTAGGAAGCAACCTTTACCTTCCATAAGCAAACGTTGTTGGTAACTGCCTACCGTAGGCGAACGTTGTTAGATAACTGCCCGAATGTAAAGTCCAGTATTCACTCAACTGATACTCTGGGAGAGTAACGATTGTATTTGGGGACTTTTGAAGTGGTCACAATTCTGAGATTCTTCTTTGGAATGTATTTCCCAGGCTGTCGCAATACACACTGCCACTCTTCTGTCTCCTGAAGGACGTGATTCTGAGTGTTTGATGGGTCACAGCAGTCAGGAACTGAGGCCAGGATCAACGTCCTCTCTGCCTGCCACTGTCCTGTAGCTCCCACAGCTGGGCAGCACGTGTGCTCTGTCTGAGAGGACAAAAAGGCACCCCTGAGCAGCTGAGTCCCAGTGTGGCGTGCTCTCCGATGGCAGGTCCCTCTGATGGCCTGCCTGCCACCCACAGAGTCCCCACTTCTCTGGGGACACCATGTGTCTCTGGCCATGGCACCATTCTGATGACAGAATCAGCATCAGCACCTGAGTTAAAACCTCAAATGCAGCACACCAACATGGCACATGTATACATATGTAACTAACCTGCACGTTGTGCACATGTACCCTAAAACTTAAAGTATAATAATATAAAAAAAGAAAAAAAAACCCTCAAATACAGAAATCTTTTCCTAAAATGGCTTGCTTTTAATTTTACCTTTAACATAATATAATGTTCATGATGGTCTTCCAAAATAAGACTCAAATCTTGGAAAAGTCATGTGAGTAACTGGAAGCTATGGAGAATGGGGAGCCCCAAGGTGGCAGGACTCACGTGACCCTCCAGCCGCAGCCTCCCAGATGGAGAGTATTTGTAAATGACGGTTCTTTTTTTGTACATAGTTGTGAAAAAGCAATTATTATTGAAGTTAAAAATAATCTACTTAGTTTCAAATATCTTTAGGAGATGTAAGAAGACAGAGAAGCAACCTTCTCAATGATTTAATCAGATCATTTAACCATCTTAAAAATACTCTGGGCCGGGCGCAGTGGCTCATGCCTGTCATCCCAGCAATTTGGGAGGCTGAGGTGGGCTGATCACCTGAGGCCAGGAGTACGAGACCGGCCTGGCCAACATGGTGAAACCCCGTCTCTACTAAAAACACAAAGTTAGCTGTGCTTGGTGGCGAGCACCTGTAATCTCAGCTATTCGGGAGGCTGAGGCAGGAGAATTGCTTGAACCCGGGAGGTGGAGGTTGCAGTGAACTGAGATTGTGCCATTGCACTCCAGCCTGGGCAACAATGGTGAAATTCCGTCTCAAAAAAAAAAAAAAATTCTGCTTCAACATGGAAGATTTGAGGTTTGTATGAAAATACAGTGGTAGAGGGTTTGTGGGGGAGGGGGGTTGCAGTTTTGTTTTTAGTTTTGCCATTTTTAATATTTTTTAGTTTTTTCATTTTCACAACCCTAATTCTTATATCAGGAACGTGAACTATACAGATAAGTGACTCAGTTTTTCTCTTTACTTAAAGATGGAGTATTCTCATATCATGTAGTTATAGTCAAACGTTTTGAGGGAGTGTGCATCTGTATTTAGTATTTGGTGCATATACTAATATAATGAGATGTATTGCTTCCAAGATTTAGTGAGTAAAAATCAAAATTCATGTATTATTTCATATTCGTACAAAGAAGGATACACCTAGGCAGGATTTTAGGGAAAGACAAAGAGGACATAGCTGAGGGATGCAGAGAGCAAACAGTGTCTGTGCAGCTCTTGATGATTGGTAAGTAAACTCGTTATTTACTAAAAATTAGTAAAATTGTTTTATGATACATATATAGCCAATGAAATTACTGTTGTTTCCATACAAAGAAACTGAAAATCAGAAAGTTTAAATGATTAGCCTTTGCCAAAAAGAGATAGAAATATTTAAATACAAGGAGAAGGAGCGCCGGATGGGGAGACGCACGTGTCCCTGAGCTTGGCGTAGCAGGTGTTCTCACAGGTGCTCCTCCGTGCTGTCTCCGCAGCAGCCTGGCAGGGCAGATGTGGCCAATCTGAGCTGCAGTCGAGTCTCAGGGACCCACGTCTGGGGCCGACAGCGTCCAGGGACCCTTGTGATGGGCTTTGAGGTGGGAGGTCCACCCCAGGACTCCCAACTCTTAGCCTTGCATTTCTCACGTCCTCATCCTGATCATACCTTTCCGATGTTAGTTCTGTGATTATTCTTAGTATCCCCTTTGCCTGTGGTCTTGAAATGAATACTTTTCCAAAATAGGGTATGTGGTGAGAAATCCTAAGTCCAGTGAAAGTGCTGATGGACAGAACCACGGATTAAGACTCCCCGTCACACTGGCTAATCCGGAGCTGTAGAGAACGCAGGCAGAAATGCCCCATCGTCACAGAGGATGCAGGGAAATCGAATGTGAGAGTCGTAATTGTGTTTTCCTCACCATTCTACTCCTTGATCAGTGGAGGTAATCACTCAACACAGTTAAGACAGCTAAATCACATTACCAACCTGCTCAAATTTGCCTGGCATATTAACTGCCTCTTCGAATTGTGCTCCATGCAAAGTGCTGGCTTCTCTCTTGACAAGGTTATTGACATGTGTTCTTAAGATTGCAGGATGTTTTATTGACTTCATAATTATTCGGTGTGTGTGGTTAGTTTACTTTATATCTATGTGTAAGTTTATTTTATGCTCTTTAAAAGGTAATAAAACTAAATTATATATGATTCTCCAAGAGAAGAGAGGGTCTTAGAAAAGAGTGGAGAATTCTGACTTCCATTGTCTTGAGTCATTCATTTACAGAATATTGAGTTCTCACTGTCTGCTCGACGCTACAGGGAATTTGAGCAATGTGGCAGACAGGTCCTGCCTTCAGAAAGTTAAGGTAGGGTAAGGGAGATGAGAAACAGCAACAATACCTATTTAATAAAATGAGAGCGTTGCTACAAGTGGTGCAGAATAGAACTGGAATTCGGGGAGAAACCATCTTTTTAATGTCACGATTCAGAGAATTTTTACAAAGGGAGTATTTAGATTTGGAAAGATATGCACAATTTTAAGAAGCAGAAAAGAGAGAATAATATTTCTGAGGAAAGAAAGAAAAGGAGAAAGGAACTTTTCATGGGGGATGAGTGCTGTGTGCATGAATAGATGAAGACACAAGCCCGAGAGCACAGTGGACGGAGGTCTGGGAAGCCCCCGCAGTCAGGTGTGGAGATTGCCCTGCAGCAGGCGACCCTGAAACGCCAAATTATTTCTCTGACTCCGGACTCCAGTGAACCCGAGTGGAGTGCTCGTTCTGCTGTGCGTTGATTGCACAATTCCCCTTCCTGATGGGAGCCTCAGTTTCCCAATCTGTCGAATGGTGTTGAAAACAGCCCCATCTCCTGGTGTTGTGGGAGAATTCAGCAGGAGGATGCATGGGAGGGGCTGAGCACACTGCTTGGCACTTGGTAAGTGGTCATTAGGCCTGAATTGTGTTTTGTGACGGCCGGAAACATCCTGGACATGCAGCGTTGCTGAAATCACTCGGGGTGGGTGTGGACACGGAGGAGGTGGGGCCCCCACAGAGCGTGTAGTTTGTTGAGATCACTGGGGGTGGGTGTGGAGAGGGAGGAGGTGGGGCTCACACAGAGTGTGTAGTGAGAGAGGCAGCAGGGTGCAGAAGCCTGCTGGAAAGAGAAGGGAGGACCCTGTAGGCCTGGCTAGGCGAGGACACAGGAGTTCATCAGATAGTGCAGACGGCCCAAGTGAGCTAAGAAAACTCAGACCTGATGCTCAGAAGTGATTTTAACAAAGCAGTTTTTATAAAGTTATGAGAAGGAAAGCAAGCTGGGAAGGCTAAGTAGGAGTTCAGGTAACAGCGACGAGAGAGAATGGTGGAGAATTTTGGTAGTAAATCACACACACACACACACACACACCGGAATAATATGGTAGCAATTGCAGGGTCCAAGAATGTGTGACTGAAGAGCTCTGGATGGACCTGTGCACACCACAGGGAGTGGAGTCCAGGGAAGAGAGATGAGCTCAAGCGGGAGGGCCGGCAGAGCTAGGGGCACCAGTGCAGGCTGGTTTTGAGAAGGAGGACAGGAGAGTTGCAGATGCAGAACAGTTTTAAGGAGCCGATGTTTCACTTCCTGTAGCAGTGCCCAGCAGGGACTCAGGAGACTTGAGCTCTCACCTGGGAGGCGGCAGAATCTTCATGCATGGGACGCCACCCTCCGTCTCTGACACTTAGAGGTCCTGGTGGAAACACAGGAAAATGATCTCAAGGCCTTTGGAACATTAACACATTGTTTCTGTGTGGCTGGCCTTTCATTTTCCTATAATTCTAGTTGGAGAAAGAATCATTTAAAAAATACAAACACACTTTGAATTTTGCTAAATGCTGCAGTTTAATAATAAGTATTACCCTAAAAGAAAATTTTAATTGATTTGATTGGAGAGACTTTGTGCGTTAGAACTTATGATTCAGATTTCCAAATTAAGCTGCTACTTAAAATTCAAAATGCTATTATAGAAGGTATGCAGGGGCAGCGTCTACGCTGACCACCTGCTGGTCCCTCCTCTAGGGAGACTTCTGGGGAGGAAGGATCCCCGTCTGGAGACACTTCCCAGCCATGTGAGCTAGCAGGAGGCCTGCGGAAGGGAGAGCAGGCACCCCCTGGGAACCTCTCTGCGTGGTCCCTCCACACTCACAGACCTGAGCCTTGCCCACTCTCATTTTGCCAGGAGAGCAGCGTTTGTGTTTCCAGAGCCTTCCCTGAGAGGGAGAGGGATGCAGCTGCGGGCAAGGAATGGGGAGGTGGTGATGGGAACAGGCTGGGATAAAGGCAGGAAGAAGGCAAAGGGCAGCAGGAGCCCGAAGGGCCACAGTCAATGCTGCTCCGGGGGATGGGGGAAGGCCAGGGACTCCAGGGTGACAGGACACAGGGGCTGCTAGGCCCACCCTCCTGTGAGCTGAATTGGACTCATTCAAGGAGAAACGATTCTTTCATGTGAGGGCAGCACTACTCCACCAACAGCATAGTTTTTGTTTTGTTTTTCTCTTTTAAAACATTTCTATTACAAAATACTCTTTTTAGGGAGATGTAAGGATCGAGGAAAGTAGAAAAACATACCAGGCCTGCCACCAAAACATACTCACTGTGAACATCTCACTCTGTATTCCTCTAATCATTTCTGAGCACAGAGTTTTGATGTGTTTATATAATTATAATCCCACACTACTAATACATTTATTTCCCTCTTTGTACTTAATGCATGCACATTTTTTCATGTTATTAGTGTTTTTAAAAATCACAAACAAATTTTGCAGCTTAGCGATAAGTGCATGAAGAGAATGTTTGCTGCTCAGCTGAGGGAAGGGTGGTGCAGTCGAAATAATGGGTGTCCCATTTGGGTTTGGACATTGCCATAAACTATCCAAGGACACATCTGACAGGTGTGAGATTGAAAATGACTCTTACACAGCAATCAAAGTCAATTAGCAATGAATTGATCTGAGAAAATGGTAAGCCCCCAAAACCAAAGCAACTTCGCTGAGGTTTAAACTTGGATTGTGTAGCTGGAGGTGGACCAGTGGAACAGCCGTCGCAAATCAAATGGAGGAAGAGTCAGACCAGCTCTGGAGGCTCAGTTGCATCCTCGTTAACTAAGCTCCAGTGATCTAAACACTTAGTAAATGAAATTGATGGGTCTCAACAATGGAATCGATGTCGGTTGGGACAACAAATCAAAGCCCGTTGCGACACTGAGATTCTGTGCCAGCACCCCGAGTGGACCTCTGGGTGTTTACTCCAGCAAATAGCCTCAAAATCAAAATGTTGTATTTCCTATAGCAATGCATCCACATTTTCCTAGAGATGAGATGATCACATACACTGGAGAGACTAGCTTTTACATGCAAGTTGCAGAAATGTCCGCAGAAAACAAACAGAATTATGTATTTCATATTTGAAATGGGGGGCTTGTGAAGTTACAGATAACGTTTTCAGGGCTCAGGTAGATTCTAATGTAAGTCTAACATGCAACCTAAATTTTAAATGTTAAGACATGAATGGTTTATGCCAATAGAACCATAAGCATCTTATGATGGCGTGATTAAACAGTGAAAGTCAAATTTTAAGACACATTATTCAACTCACAGCACCTTATGCATTAGTCTGTTCTCATACTGCTAATAAAGAACTGCCCAACTCAGTGATTTATAAAGGAAAGAGGTTTGATTGACTCACGGTTCAGCAGGGCTGGGGAGGCCTCAGGAAAGTTACAATCATGGCAGAAGGGGAAGCAAACACGTCCTTCCTTCCATGGCGACAGCAAGAAGTGAAGAGTGAAAGGGGGACAAGCCCCTTATATAAACCATCAGATCTCGTGAGAACTCACTATCAGGAGAACAGCATGGAGGTAACCGCCCCGTGATTAAATTACTGCCCACTGGGTTCCCCCTGTGACACATAGGGATTATGGGAATCATCAGTTTCAAATGAGACTTGGGTGGGGACACAGCCAAATCATATCATCTTACATTCTCAGTAATGATTTTAGAAAACAATATACTTTTGGCCTACTCAAACATAGTTTCCCAAAGGAATGAGGTTGGTTTTTAAAAGGTTACTTATGGAACCCATATATGAGGGAGCTCCCAGTGAACATGCTAGCAGAGATGCTTCTGTGGGTTGAGGGTGAATGGTGCTTTCAGTTACCACCCGGAGTCAGCCAAGCACAAGGTGAGGGCACCGTTCCCACACCAGCTAGAGGTCCTCACTTCCAACGAGAGCCACAGGTGTGGGGACCTCGGGGTCCCTCTCACTTCACACCAGTAGGCTACACATTTGGGGGTCCCCATAGGTTCCCTGGGGTTTGATACTTCCCCAGAACTACTACAGAACTCAGGAAGGTGCTCTATGGATGATTACAGTTTTAAGGCAAATTGACACAAATCAGGACCGACTGAAGGGAGGGAGGCACAAGGTGGCATCCGGCACTGAGAGGGATCCAGTCATGAAGGTGTTGTCAGCCTCAGGACCGCCTAGCCTCCCAGTGTTGACCGTGGCTGGTACATAGTGTGGCATCTGGGAACGCTATCATCCTCAGGATTCGCTAGTCACCAGCACTGACTATGGCCATGTGCATAGTGTGCCACCTGGGAATGTTGTCATCCTCAGGACCCGCTAGTCATCAGCACTGACCTTGGCCATGTGCAGTGTGGCACCTGGGAACGCTGTCATCACAGTACCGCTAGTCACCAGCATTGACTGTGGTCATGTGCATAGTGTGCCACCTGGGAGTGCTGTCATCCTTAGAACCCACTAGTCACCAGCATTGACTATGGCCATGCGCATAGTGTGCCACCTGGGAATGTTGTCATCCTCAGGACCCGCTAGTCACCAGCACTGACTATGGCCATGTGCATAGTGTGCCACCTAGGAGTGCTGTCATCCTCAGAACCCACTAGTCACCAGCATTGACTGTGGCCATGTGCATAGTGTGCCACCTGGGAATGTTGTCATCCTCAGAACCCACTAGTCACCAGCATTGACTGTGGCCATGTGCATAGTGTGGCCACCTGGGAACGCTATCATCCTCAGGACCCACTGTCACCAGCATTGACCGTGGCCGTGTGCATAGTGTGCCACCTGGGAATATTGTCATCCTCAGGACTCACTGCCCTCCCGACATTGACCACGGCCGTGTGCATAGTGTGGCCACCTGGAAAGCTCACTGAGCCTTGAAGCCCAAATCTCAAGGCTGGAGTGACCAGCCCCACTTCGAATCACCTTCTTAGCATGAACTCTCAGGTGGGGTCCAGGGCCTCACCATGCCCAACAGAGACACTCTTATCACTCTGGAAATCCCAAGGGTTTAGAGATTGTCTCCCAGGATCCAAGGCAAAGCCAAGCCTCTCTTTGGTTCTTCATAATTACTAAACTTAAATTTTGCACCTGTCTTAGATAAGACCAGGCAATACGTTTAAAAAGGAGCTTTCACTCTGACCAGCCAGTTGTCAAGGCAAGGTACCTGCTATAATTGGACTGCATACAAATGCTCCATTCAGGCACGAGCCACACATATGTATAAAAGAAGGCTAAAATGGGTGCCTTGCATTGGCTGAGGCCTGACTGTTCCTCAAGCACAGTGCTTTTGTAAGCCAGCCCAGCAACTCAGACATCTCAGGGCACAATCCAGACTCCAGCTGGAAGACCGAGCTGTTCTGCCTCCTGAGGTGGGCCAGGCCACACAAATGAGCAGGAAGTTCCTGCCCAGCCAGTGATCATGGTCCGTCTGTATCTTGGATTAGATTTCTGTATTCGTACGTTGCCTCGAGAGTTTGCTGTGGCCTTGCTCCAACTGCCTGACAAACCAAAACACAGCCCACCTTAGGCATTACCAACATAACTTGTACCTTTGATTAAAGAAAGAGCTCCTAATACGAACTATGGGAAAACGTACTTGATATTTGCTGAAAACGTTCTCAACCAATCCACATGGCTAGTGAGGCCTCACAATCATGGTGGAAGGCAAGGAGGACCAAGTCATGTCTTACATGGATGGCAGCAGGCAAAGAGGGAGAATTTATGCAGGGAAACTCCTCTTTGTAAAACCATCAGATCTCATGAGTTCTATTCACTATCATGAGAACAGCATGAGAAAGACTTGTCCCCATGATTCACTTACCTCCCACCAGGTCCCTCCAACAACATATGGGAATTAAGATGAGATTTGGGTGGGGACACAGCCAAACCATATCAAACATCAAGGGATGACTCTTAGAGTTGCACTTGTTCCTCCTGTTTCAAGCTGCAGGTGTAGTCCCAGAACTTAAGAACCAAGCATGTTTCACAGAAATATGTTTATATGGCAAGACAGTTTAGGTATATTAAAAACTTTTGTAAGCATCGAAATAAATTAGTTTATACCTCTGGGATCTTTATTTCATTATATTTTTTAGACTTTGGAATAATGTTAGTGAAGTTGATACATAGAAGTAAATGTAAAACAATTCTTTCATCTTTAGATCAATGCATTTATGCAATACACAGTAATGTGGATTCTTGGCTTCTCTATAATAATGTGACTGAATCAAATATGTAACAAATGTTACATGAATAAATAATATTATGTTAAGGATTTGAGGCTATATGAGACTAGAAGCAGACTTTGTGTAATCTTTATCCTAATGTTGCATTAATGTATCCAGAGAGAACATCAGGAACAAAATGAAACCCTCCAGATGGATTCTATCCCATATCAGAAATGGTGGAGAATCTCTTGCTGGGCCACATTGGGAAGCCCCATTGACTGCCAGAGTATCTTGAGATAGCAGGGCTGGGACAGACAGGGTCAGGTGACCATGGGGGCAGATGATGATGGAGGAAGGTGACGATCAGGGCAGGTGATGACAGGGGCAGGTGACGATGGGTCAGGTAACAATGGGGTCAGGTGACAAGGGGGGCAGGTGATGATAGGGGCAGGTGACGATGGGGCGGGTGACGATGGGGCAGGTGACAATGGGGTCAGGTGACAAGGGGGGCAGGTGATTATGGGGCAGGTTATGAGGGGGGCAGATGATGACGGGGGAAGGTGATGATCAGGGCAGCTGATGATAGGGGCAGGTGATGATGGGGCAGGTGACAAGGGGCAGGTGATTATGGGGCAGGTGACAATGGGGGCAGGTGACGATGGGGGCAGGTGACGATGGGGGCAGGTGACGATGGGGCAGGTGACAATGGGGTCAGGTGACAAGGGGGCAGGTGATTATGGGGCAGGTTATGGGGGGGCAGATGATGACGGGGGAAGGTGATGATCAGGGCAGCTGATGATAGCGGCAGGTGATGATGGGGCAGGTGAGAAGGGGGCAGGTGATTATGGGGCAGGTGATGATGGGGGCAGGTGACGATGGGGGCAGGTGACGATGGGGAAAGGTGATGATCAGGGCAGATGATGATGGGACAGGTGACGATGGGGCAGGTGACAATGGGGTCAGGTGACAAGGGGGCAGGTGATTATGGGGCAGGTTATGGGGGCAGGTGATGATGGGGCAGGTGACGATGGGGGCAGGTGATAATGGGGCAGGTGGCGATGGGGGCAGGTGACATTGGGGGCTGGGACAGATGGAGCAGGTGACGCACTCATTTAAGGTGCAACATTTAAGGGGATTCCAAAAAATGAGTCATAAAAATACGTAAGATTTCAATGCAGTTTTAAAAACCAAAATTTATGCAAAAATTTATAATAATAAAAATCCAAATTGTGAACAAAGACGATCTGTAACAATGTCCTGTAGAAGCCATATGGGCAAAATGAAAAATCAGTCACGCTGATCACATCTTTTGACATTTGCTTTGTGGATTTGTTTTGGTGTGTATTCATTTTACTTATTAAACCATTGCCTTCAATTTTTATTTATTTTGGTGACTGAGATTTTTGGTGCCTCTTAAATGTTGTGCCTGAGGCCAGCTCCCCTCCCCCATGCCCTGACCCTGCTGGAGAGAGAATGATAGCAATTCTGTTTCCTAACGCAGAGTTAATGAATCTGCTCCAGCAGCAGACGAGGAGGGTGTGCTTAAGTTTATATCCTAAAGTTATTTGCTCAGGAATGCTTATTGAGCACCTACTGTGAACCAAGTCATGTTCTAACCCCCTCAAGGAGTTTGGAATCTAGTGTGAGATGAAGATGTCAGGATCTCATAGCACAATAGAGCCAGGGCAGTGACTGGGGATGGAGGTGCACACCTCACCTTCACAGAGGAGGTGGCAGCTCCGCTGAGCTTTAAAGGAGGTAAGAGTGCGCAGGAGATGATGGGGTTTTGCGGAAGAGGAAAAAGGAGAGAGTTGCAAAGAAGGGGATTGCTTTAGTCCATGCCAGGGGATACCTGAAGTAGATCGTTTACAAACAGCATAAATGTACAGCTCTCAGCTCTGGAGCCTGTAAGTCCAGGATCAAGATGCCAGCAGACGCCGTGCCTGGCGAGGGCTGCTTTCTGCTTCATAGCTGGAGCCTTGCTGCGGTGACCTCACATGGTGGAAGAGGCAAAGGGCTGGCAAGCTCCCCAGGCCTCCTTTCTAAGGGTGCTAATCCCATTCGTGAGGGTGGAGGCTTCATGAACTAACCAGCTGCGAAGGCCACACCTCTTAATACTCGCACATTGGGAGTTAGGTTTCAACATATGGATTTCGGGGGAAATACGGACATTCAGACCACAGCAAGGACGTCGATCTTGCAAAAGGCTGGGGTTGAGAATGAGCTTGTCACTGGTCTGCAGTGAGGATGGAGAAGACCACTGTCAGCTGTGGGCAGAGAGAGGCTGTGACTACCTGTGCGGGACTGGCAGCTCACCCTGCCTCTTGTCTCTGAGAACTGGGCACTGAAGTACATTAAAGTTCATATAGCACAAAAGACTAATATAGCAAAGACAATTTTGAAATAATTAAGTAAAGGAGATAGGCAAGATTAGCCAAAATGCATATTAGAAAAGAAATACTTGAGTATTTTTGTTAAATGAGGAAGTGGAACAACAGAGTACAGATTAATTAATGAACCAGAAAAAAATAGCCCAGAAAAGAAAGCTACAGGAATCCATCGGTGCAATTTTGTCTAAGTATACGTAGGAATAGCGGAAACTTACTACAAGCATTCTTACCTGGGTGCTCTTTAAAGAGACATATAATTTATCTTTAGAACAAGCATATGACCAATATTTTGTTGCTGCAGATGTGTGGCATCTTCAAGGCATCTGTATTAGTCCATTCTCACATTGCTATAAAGGACTACCTGAGACTGGGTAATTTATAAAGAAAAGAGGTTTAACTGGCTCACAGTTCTGCAGGCTGTACAGGAAGCATGGCTGGGGAACCTCAGGAAACTTACAATCATGGTAGAAGGGGAAACAGGCATGTCTTACACGGCCAGAGCAGGAAGAATAGAGAAGGGGGAGGTAGTACACACTTTTGAACAACCAGATCTCATGAGAACTCACTCACAATCACAGGAACAGCAAGGGGGAACTCTCAATCACCTCCCACCAGGCCCCTGGTCCAACATTGGGGATTAAATTTGACGTGAGATTTGGGCTGGGACAGAAATCCAAACCATAATCAGCACCATTCGTGGGTTCACATTGCCTCTCCCTACTGCACCCACAGCCCATGATGGCCATGAGAAGACCCCCCCCAAGACATGTGATATAAAACATGACAACTGTGTTAAAAATCTGTGGAAATGTGCACGCCAGCACATTGAAAGCAGTTGTATTTGGGTTGTGAAACTAAAAGTATTTTTAATTTTCTACTTTTGTACAAATTTATATTTTTCTCTAATACTTGTATATTACTAACATGAAAAAAGAAAATGTTTCTCCTATTTTAGAATACTCACACTAATATAGTTATTGATAAAATGATAGGAAATTGAAACCATTTTTCTTTATTCTCTTCCTACTTTTATTCTTATTTGTTCTCTTTTACATCTAATATCCATCCCAGCCTATTTCTGTTTCTGTTATTCCTTCCTTTCAGCATGACTGTTTCATGCTCCAAAATGCATCTGTGAATTCCATAAGTCAAATGTCTCTTCTATATTTGTCCTTCTAGTAGTTTCTCTTTGTAAGCATCATAAATAATCCTGGAACATGGGCTGTTTGAAAAACGTAGACTGAAGAAACCTATGTGGACAAAGGAAACATGCCAGCTTATCTAGGCTGCATCCCAGTTGCCCAATCAAATGCTAGCCCAGAGGTGGCTGCAAAGGTATTTCATAGAGGTTGTTAACAGAATCAGGTGGCTTAAAGCACAAAATATTACCCTGGATAATGTGAGTGGGTTCCACCCAATCAGTTGATGCCTTTAGAGCAAAGAACGTGGTTTCCTGGAGAAAAAGAAATTATCAAATCTGCAACTTCAGCTCCTGCCTCAGTTTCCACCCTGATGGGCTGTCCTGTGGGTCATGCACTTGTCATCCCTCACAATCACTAATATATATTCTAATATATATTCATATTTCATATGTGTGATGATATGCAATATAGACAATAAAATCTCAAATATATTTCTTACATATATGCTTTATATACACTAAATACAGTATACATAAGGAATATATACTCTAAGGAATATATGTAGGATTTTATTTCATATAGCTATATATTATATAGTGTGCCTAATATTATATATAGCATATACATTATTCTATACATATTGTGTTTATCATAATATGCATATTACTCCTTATATTGTATATACTTCTTATATTGTGTATATATTTCTTATGTGTACTATATAAATTATATTATTTCTTACATGTAAAATCCCATTTATTTCTGTTTCTCTGAAGGATCCTGATTCATACAGATGGACTCCTAACTCCCAGACCACATAAAAACTAACTCAAGATGTTTGCCTGTGAGGGTAGAAAAAAAATAGAGATTTTCCCTAGATGCAGGTAAAGAGATTAATTACCTCTGCAGGCATCAGTATTAAAATAGTACCTTTGAACTATTCCTAGTCCATTTGTGGACACAGTCTTTCCATGAGTGGAATACAATTTTGTCCCTTGGTTTTGTTCTAATATGAAAGTTAGAATAACAAGAGTAACTGCTCCAGGACAAGAGAGATCAAAATGGCCATCTAGAAGAGCCCCCATTGTCACCGAGGATATCTGCAATCCTAGCTACAGGAGAGCCCCACTGTTTTCACAGGCCCTGAGCCTAGTATGAGCAACAGCCTAGAGTCCACATGTCTGTATTACTCCAGATAAGGGGCACATGCTGAATCCCCACAACTCCCCAGGACCCAAGCTGCTATGGCATGGCTGCATTTTCAGAACTGAGCCACTGCTGTATTGCATTCTGCTCTGAGGACTAATAGTGCTTGCATCTCCACATTTCTGGGGCCCTGTCAATATCCCACCACACCCATCCAGAAGGCTGCAACACTACAATTCCAACTAGACTCAACAGTACTGCTGTGACCCTAGCACTCAAGCCCAGGCAGCACCAAACCCTTCAGGCAACAGGCAGTCACAGCAGGAAGGTCACCCCGGGACTGGGGAAGGTGATGTATGTGTTTCCCAGAGACCTAGAGCCAACCACCTGATACCCATCACCAACTACAACCTTACTTCCTCCAGTGGCAAAGGCACTACAAGTCACACATGCCCACTGGGAACACAAGGTGACCCTTCCCTGTCCAGAGGCAGAGCTGATGTATACCCTGCACATTCCCTGAAGACTAAGGAGTGGCCTGCCCACCACAGCTGACAAATTTACTTCCTCCAAAGGTGGAGCCATTGTGCACTGGATGCACCCCTTGGGGTCTGACACTGGTAATCCTACTCTATTTAGAAGTGAAACTGCTGAGTTCTATGCACACCCACAAACACTGAGGACTGCCCCCGACTGGTGCCTATCACCAGCAACCCAGCCCCCTCCAAGTATGAAGCCACTGTACACTGCATGTGCCCTGTGGGGACCAAAAAGTAGCCTCTCAGTGCCCACTTCCATGGACAATACTACCCTCAAAACTGGCGGTGCCACCATGCCAGGTACATGTCCCCTTAAGGGCCTAGGACCCAGCCTGTCTGGTGGCCTCCACCCTCAGCAAAGTTGCATCACTGCCTACACACATACCCACAGTTTAGGCCACTAAAGCAGTTGCAGACACAGCTGATGTTGATTACCACCAAATAAATCTCCAGAGACTACACTTTTGTGCCCACCCAGAACCAAACCAAAGCACCTTAGCCAGCTGACACTACAGGACACATTTACAGGAAAAAGTCCCAGCAGAAATTTAAACTCACCAGCAGAAACCTTACAGGTCAGGAGAAAATGGGATGATATAGTCAAAGTACTGAAAGAAAAATATCCCTGTCAGTCAAGAATACTATATCCAGAAAAGCTGTTTTTCAAAAATGAAGGAGAAATACAGTCTTTCCCACACAAGCAAAACCTGAGAATTTGTTACCACTAGATCAGCCTTACAAGAAATACTTAAGAGAGTCCCTCTTCTAGAAGCAAAAGCAGATAACTTACATCATGTTAACACATGAAAGTAAAAAGTCACTGGTAGAGCAGACGTGTATATGTATATATATATATATACACACATATATATATACACACACACATATATATATACACACATATATATACACATTATATATATGAGGAAGATAAAAAATCAAACCTTATCCTTATAAGAAACCTCACAAAATCACAAAGATAAACAATAAGAGGGAGAAAGGAACAAAAGATATACAAAACAACCAGGAAACAATGAAGAGAATAGCAGGAGTATGTTCTCTTCTATAAATAATAACCTTGAATGTAAGTAGATTACATTTTCCAATTAAAAATATAAACTGATTGAATACATTAAAAATAAGATTCAACTATATTCTGCCTACCAACTATAGGCTGCCTACCACTTAATCTGTAAAAATACACACAAACTGAAAGTGATGGGATGAAAAAACATATTTCAGAAAAATGTAAATCAAATATAAGCAGGAGTGGCTATATTTATATCAGATAAAATAGACTTTATGTCAAAAACTATAAAAAGAGAAAAATAATGCAATTTTATAATGATAAAGGGATCAATTCAGCAGGAGAGCCTAACAATTCTAAAAACATACACATTAACACCAAAGCACTCAGATATATAAAGCAGATATTAATAGATCTAAATGAGGGGACAGATTCCAAATATAATAAGAACAGCTGGGGACTTCAATACCCAGGTATCAGCGTTAGAAAAATTATAAAGACAGAAAATCAACAAAGAAACATTGGATTTAAACTGCACTACTGAACGAATGAGCCTATCAGATATTTACAGAGCACTTCATCCAACAGTAACAGAATGAACTTTCTTCTCACCAGCACATGGAACATTCTGTAGGAAAGACCAAATATTAGGCCACTGAACAAGTACCAACAAATTTTTTATAAAGGAAATCTTATCAAGTATTTGTTCTGACAACAGTGGAATAAAACTAGACATGAATAACAAAAGGAAGTTTGGAAATGGTAAAAATACATGGAAATCAAACAACATGCCCATGATCAGACAGTGAGTCAATAAAGAAATTTAAACATTTAAAAAATTTTGTAAAACAAATGAAACTAGAAATACAACATACCAAAACACGTGACACAGCAAGAGCAGTACTAAGTGGGGGCGCTTATAGAAATAAACACTTATATACAAAAACAAGAAGATTTAAAATAAACAACCTAAAGATGCACACTAAGAAACTAGAAAAGCAAGAACAAACTAAACAAAAATTAGTGGAGGGAAAGATCTAATGAGGATCAAAGCAGAAATAAACAACATCGAGACTAAGAAAAAAGATTAACAATAAGTTGGCATTTGAAAGGACAGACAAAATTTATAAACTTCTTGCTAGAAAATGAGAGAGAAAACTCAAATTTATAAAATCAGAAACAAAAAAGGAGACATTACAACTGATATTACAGATATGCAAAGGCTCAATAAAGACTCATAAACAACTATATGCCAATAAATTAAGAAATCTAGAGTAAATGTTAATTTCCTGGACATATACAACCTACCAAGATTAAACAAGGAATAAATAGAAAATCTGTACAGATCAATAACAGATAATAAGATTGAAGCAGTAATAAAAAAAAATCTCCCAACAAAGAAAATCCAGGACTGGGTGGCTTCATTGCTGAATTCTACTAAACATTTAAAGAACTAACACCAATTATTTTAAAATTATTCCAAAAACTTGAAGAGAAGAGAATTCTTCCAAATTCAGTCTATGAGGCCAGCATTAACCTGATATACAAGGACACATACACACACACAAAAGAAAACTACAGACCAATATTTCTGATGAACATTGATGGAAAATCCACAACAAAGTGCAGACTGAATCCAACAGCACATCAAAAAATTATATAACATGATCAAATGGAATTTATCCTAGGAATGCAAGGATGGTTCAACATATGCAAATCAATAAACATGATATATCACATCAACAGAGTGAAAGACAAAAACTCTATGATCATCTCAATAGATGAAGAATTGTCATGCAATACAATTCAACATTCCTTCATGATAAAAAAACATATTATATATAGAAGAAATGTACCTCAATGCAATAAAGGTCATCTATGACAAACCCACAGCTATCATTGATGGGGAAAAGTTGAAAGCTTTTTCTCTAAGAACTGAAATAAGGTAAGAATAACTACTTTTACCATTCTTACTTAACATAGTCCTGGAAGTTCAAGCCAGAGTAATTAAGGAAAGAGAAAGAAATAAAGGACATAGAAATTGGAAAGGAGGAAGTCAAATTGTCTCTGTTTGCAGATGAACTGGTCTTATACATATTAAAGCCTAAACCCTCCACCAAAAGCTGTTAGAACTTATAGACAAATTCAGGAAAGAAGTAGGATACAAAATCAATATACAAAAATCAGTACTGTTTCTACAAATGCACGATGAACTAGCTTAAACTAGCTTAAAAAGAAATCAAGAAAGCAATTCCATTTACAATACAAACACAAATTTACAGTGCCTAGGAATAAATTAACCAAGGAGGTGAAAGATCTCTACAGTGAAAATTATAAAACTCTGATCAATTTAATTGAAGCAGACAAACACACACTGAAAATGGAAAGACATCTTGTGTTCATGAATTGGAAGAATAAATATTGTTAAAATTACCATATTACCCAAAGCAGTATATAGATTAAATGCAATCCCCATCAAAACACTGATGACATTCTCCACACAAATAGAAAAAATATCCTAAAATTCATACAGAACCACAAAATACCTCAAATAGCCAATCAATTCTGAGCAGATAGAACAAAGCTGGAGGCATCACACTACCTGATTTCACAATATACCACAGAGCTGTAAGAACCCAAACAGCATGGTACTGGCATAAAAACAGACAGACCAATGTAACAAAATAGAGAACACAGAAATAAATCTGTGTTATTTACTACCAACTGATTTTCAACAAAGGCAGCAAGAACATACATTGTGGAAAGGACAGTCTCTTAAATAAATTGAATATTTATATGCAGGAGAACAAAACTGGACCCATATGTCTCACCATACACAAAAATCAACTCAAAAGTGAAATAAAGATCTAAATGTAAGACCTGAAACTGTGGAGCTACTAGAAGAGAACACAGAGAAAAATGCTTGAGGACATTGGTCTAAGTAAAGAACTTATGGATAAAACTTCAAAAGCACAGGCAACAAAAAGAAAGGTGGACAAATGGGATTATATCAAACTAAAAACCTTCTTTACATGGAAGAAAACAATTAACAGAGGAAAGAAAATTTACAAAATGGGATGAAATACTTGCAAAGTATTATCTGCTGACAAGGGATTACTACCCAGAATATACAATGAACTCAAATAATTCATGGCAAAAAAATAAAAATAAAAAAAGAAGAAGAAGAAAAGAAAATCTAATTAAAAAATCGGCAAAGAACCTGAACAGGCACTTCTCAAAAGAAGGCACACAACAAGTAAATGAAAAAAACCACCTGGCCAATAGGGAAATGAAAAAATTCCCACTATCACTGATGATCATGGAAATGCAACTCAAAGTCACAA
This sequence comes from Pongo abelii, assembly GCF_028885655.2. NCBI lineage: Eukaryota > Metazoa > Chordata > Mammalia > Primates > Hominidae > Pongo > Pongo abelii. Next base: position 93,635,044 of record NC_072002.2, on the reverse strand, counting down.
TGAGGTATTATCTTATCCTAGTTAGAATGGCTAGTATCAAAAATACAAATAATAACAGATGTTGGTGAGGAGGTGAAAATAAGTAAACTCTTTTACCTTATGGCTAGGAATGTAAATTAGTACAACCTCTATGGTAAACAGTAAAGAGTTTCCTCAAAAAACTATAAAATAGAGCTACCATATAATCCAGCAATCCCACTACTAGGTGTATACCAAAGAAAGGAAAATGTGTTTAAAGAAAGGAAAATATGTGTACTGAAGTGATGGCTGCACCTCCAAGTTTATTGCAGCACCATTCACAATAGCTGAGGTATAGAATAAACCTAATTGTCGATCAACAGATAAGTTGAGTAAAAAATGTTATATATAGATTGGTTTCAAGTCTTTGCTATTTTAAATAGTGCTGCAATAAACGTACATGTGCATGTGTCTTTATAGTAGAATGATTTATAATCCTTTGGGTATATCTCAAGTAATGGGATTGCTGGGTCAAATTGTATTTCTGGTTCTAGAGCCTTGAAGAATCACCACATGGTCTTCCACAATGGTTGAACTAATTTACACTCTCACCGACAGTGTAAAAGTGTTCCTATTTCTCCACAGCCTTGCCAGAATCTGTTGTTTCCTGACTGTTTAATAATCACCATTCTTACTGGCATGAGATGGTATCTCATTGTGGCTTTGATTTGCATTTCTCTAATGACCTGTGATGTTGAGCATTTTTTCATGTTTCTTGGCCACACGTAAGTGTCTTCTTTTGAGAAGCGTCTGTTCATACACTTCGCCCACTTTTTGATAGGGTTGTTTGTTTTTTTCTTGTAAATTTATTTAAGTTCCTTGTAGATTTTGAATATTAGGCCTTTGTCCACCAATGATAGACTGGATAAAGAAAATGTGGCACATATACACCATGGAATACTATGCAGCCATAAAAAACAATGACTTTATGTCCTTTGCAGGGACATAGATGAAGCTGGAAGCCATCATTCTCAGCAAACTAACATAGGAACAGAAAACCAAACACCACATATCCTCACTTATAAGTGGGAGTTGAACAATGAGAACACATAGACACAGGGAGGGGAACATCACATACTGGGGCCTGTCAGGGGTTGGGGCCCGAGGGGAAGGAGAGCATTAGGACAAATACCTAATGCATGCGGAGCTTAAAACCTAGATGATGGGTTGATAGGTGCAGCAAACCACCATGGCACATGTATACCTATGTAACAAACTTGCGCCTTCTGCACACGTATCCCAGAACTTAAAGTAAAAAAGAAAAATGTGATATATATACACAATAAAATACTATTCAGCCACAAAAAAGACTGAAATCCTGTCATTTGCAGCAACGTAGAGGAACCTGGAAGACATTCTGTTAAGAGAAACAAGCCAGGCACAGAAAGATAAACATTGCATGCTCTCACTCATATGTGGAAGCTAAATAAGTGGAGCTCATAGAAGTAGAGAGCAGAATAGTGATTACCAGAGGCTAAGAAGGGTCAGGGGGATGGGAGTGCTAGAGGAGGTGGGTTTGTAACAGATACAAAATTAAAGGCAGATAGGAGGAATATGTCCCAGTGTTCTATCGCACTGTGGAGTGATTATAGATAACAATTTATTCTATATCTTCAAATAGCTAGAAGAGAGGTTTCGAATGTTCCCAAGTCAAAGAAATGACAATTGTTTGAGATGATGGATATGCTAATTTTGATTTGATCATTGCACATTATACACAGGTATTGAAATATCACACTGTGACCCATAAATATGCACAATTATGTATGTGTCCATTAAAGAAAATAATAACAAGAGGAAATATCTGTGTGGTAGGCAGGATGATGCCCCCCCACCCCAAAGATGTCCATGTCCTGATCCTGGAATCTGTGAACATGTCAGGGAACACGGCAAAAGAGAATTAAGTTTGCCAATGGAATCAATGCTGTGCATGAGCTGACCTTAAACTAGGGAGTATCCTGGATTACTCAGGTGGTTTCTACGCACATGAGCTCTTCAAAAGAGGAAGAGGGAGGCAGCAGGAGGGCTGGAGGGATGCTGCCTGATGACTGAATGCTCTATTGCTACCATTGCTGATGCAGGGGGTGCCATAAGGATGCAACTGGCCAGGCCTTGCAGACGGCTCATAGAATCCAGGCAGGAGGATGCTGGGGTGAGGGCTAAAGGGGAGGGAAGAGCACGCTACTGCACCTGAGAAGAAGGTCCTTGTTATGCAGGGGCCAGATGCTTGGTGGATTCGTGTCCTGCAGTTTTGTGGCAAGAAGAATGTGAACACCATGAAACATTTAGCTGAGAAAAATTCCAAGCAAAGTGTGGAGATAATAGCCTGTTTCTCCTTGCTACTGCTTATAGTAAAATGCAAGAAGAGAAAGATAAATTGAGAGAAAAAGTATTAAATGAAAATGAACTAAATCTTGATAATTTGGAAAATGCTCAGCCTATCCAGATTGCAAAACACACTAGAGTTAAGGTCCTTATCTGGAAAGAGAACTCCAGAGGAGAAGCTGAGGTGTAGCAGCACAACCTTTCACTAAAACCTCAGAAAGATCAAAGGTTGGAGGGTCAGTCACTCAGGCGCTCTTTGAAGAGATTAAGGGTGTGGCCTAGGTTTCTCCTTCAATCAAACCATAGGGCACGAGAAAGCTGAAGGCATTGTCCCTCAGCCATCTCGGCAAAAGCCGAACAGAGATGGGGCTATGTGGGAAAGACCTATGGACGAGCCCCTTGTGTAACAGCAGGAGTCCCAGGGACTGATGTGGGAGAGCCACAGAGTTCTAGAATTTCGGATCAGCAGAAACACTGCCAGCTGGATCCAGAAGGAACAGAGAGAAGACAGCATGAAGGCAGGCAGGAAACATGAATAAAATCACTCAGCAGCAAATAAGTGCTATCTTTCATAAGAAAGGAAAAGGGCTCAGGGCAGAGCCCTGGTGACAGGAATGTGTCCCAGACCTCAGAACCTAATGCAGTTTCTCATTTTGAAATTGCTTGGGACAAGTTACTCCTTTTTTTCTCCCATATTCTCCCCTGTAAATCAGGATACCTAACGAATACCCTCTGCTCATGACATCATTGTATTTTGAGAGCAAGTAATTTGTTTCCCGGTTTCCCAGGTCCACAGATAGAAAGGACGGATCATACTCAGAGCCTCACTCATACCTGACGTAGTCGATGGGTAATGGCAACTAATACGACACTTTAGGGGAAGGCAGTACAACCTAGGATCCCAAACTGCCATGTTGAATAGACGTTCAACAGATTTTCTTCCCTGCTTACTTATTCAAAGCAGGATAAATAAGTGCACAGCTGTGTGATTTACTTATAAGTAGTAGTTGCTAATATGACTTTTAATAAACAGCATTTTATTAAATCAGTATTTAATTAAAACAGTATTTTATTAAATTTAGCAAATCAATCCTAATCATCTTTACAAGGTTTCATTTCTGTTTTAGAATAAAAATAGAATCATGTGAATTCTTCCTACAAAGGATCGTGTCATAATCTTACATTTTACTAAGGTTGTTTGTATCAATTAGCACAAAGTCTTTTACATGCAAATTTTAGACTGGTCATAGAAGTTTGGGAGTGAAAATGATTCCAGCAATATTATCCCATGTCATAGAAGGGGAGTACTCAGAGGAGAGACAAGCTTGCTTGAGCAAACATTGCAAGTTTCTGCCTGGCTTGGCGGTAGAATGCAAGTTTGCTGACTTGGAGTTCTCGCCTCATGTATCTGCCGTTGCCAAATTTTTCTCTCATGACCTCGAGTGACATTCTAGCCTGTTCCACCCCTGAGGGAACTGGTACCAACATGTTGGAAATCTTTCATTATACAGAGCATCTACATTAGGTACTAAAACAATACAACTCTGGATTATTATTATATTATACTGTGCCCACAAATGGCATAATTACAAACCAATCCCTAATTCCAGGGAGTTCAAAGAGGTCAAATGTTTAATTGAAATGGAATATTTGAGCTAAATTGCTAGTGCAGTACTTCAATATTATTGAAGTACTAATAAATACATTAAAAGACTGTTAGCAAAAGTACTTCCTGCTGAAGAATGATCATCCGAAGAACAACATTAGCTCATTTTGTAATATGCAGAGAGTGTTGTTTCAAGCTAATTAAATGCCATGCATTTTTGATAGCACTTAACAATATGTGGTTAATTATTATTATGCAGGGTTTGTTCTATAGCATTAATTATGATGAACTCATTTGGCTTTTATAAGGATAGGGAGTGTGCTGGTTTGGGAGGTGCAGTGCTTATGATGTTTGGTTGTAATTTAGATACAAATTATTAAACTTTGGAGCTTTACAGAAAAAACTAAAGAGTTTTCAAATAGATTCTAACATTGAGTCAAAAAACATAGTTTAGGAAATAATCTTACTAGGTTTGACATTTTTATAAGATTTACCCCACATTGAAGAGTGTCGTTGTGATGTAAACCACTGTGAGAAGTGCACATGTGAACAGAGCCACACCACCTGGACTCAAGGACTCTGTTGCCTGTGCAAGCTGAAGAATTTCCGATGCCCTAATCCACATTCCCATGAACTCTTTACCATGAAGCGTGTCTCTCTGAGTCCTCTCTCTCCAGGCAGGCACAAAGCTTCCCTTGCTTGCTGGGGAGGTTCTTACATCCTGGGTCAAGGATCCTCCTCTCCCCAAAGAGGTTTGAGAACATGGATGCATCAGAATTCAGCCCCAGTCACCCTGATTCACCAAGTCTGCAGTGGGATTTGGAAATTGTACTTTTAAAAGTGGGCAAGTGCCTGGGGCCTGGGATTGGGTACGGGAAGTGACTGCAGATGCGTACCAGCTGTCTTTCTAGGGTGATAAAGATGTCCTCGAATTCAATTGCAATGGTAGTTGCACAGCTCTGTGGACTTACTAAAAATCATTGAATTGTACACCTAAAATGAGCACATCTGATGGTCTATAAATTACATCTCGACACAGTGAGTGGGTGACTCTAGTGGCAGGGGTGGGCAGCTTCACACCCTGCACAGGGAGGGGTATGGGTGGGGGGCTCCACTGCAGCCTTGGGGCCTATTGTCTGTGCCCCCATCCCCTGCTTGCCTCCTTCCCAGGTTCAGAGAAGAACCTTGGTGCACACAGCTCTTCAGATCTGCCCAGAATGCGGAGTCACCTCCCAACTCAGTCTTGCTAGACGGTGGCCAAGGAGCACTGAGCTCACAGGGCCCTCGGATTGGACCTGACCCTCGTCTGCAGATCTTGCTTTAAGATGTTTTTTGTTAATACAGTATGTACATGTAATTAAAGGGTGGTGATCTCTAGCAATTTGTAGTGTCATAAACTTTTCATCAAAATGCAGCATAGCTTTTGGACAGTAACTATCTGTAAGCAGTGTTTGAAGCCAGCTAGAGGCTGCTGTGGCATCAGTCAGAAGGGACACAGGAAGAGAGGCTGTGTGTGAGGTTGGCGTAACCCCAATTACAAAAGGAAACTCCATCTCTGACGGCGAAGCCACCACACATAGCGTCAGTTTCCTCAATAGCCTGTGGCATCGGCAATGCCCCTCATTTTTTAATCCTGGGGGCGTCGTACACTGGCACGGCCACTTCCACTCCCTGTCTTAAAAAATTGATCCTGATTACCCCAGTATGAAATGCTGGGGGCTCCATGGCAGCCTCATGGAGAAAGCTGCTTTTACATAGAAGGCAAGGATGCACAAGTTTCCAAGGGTCATTTTTGAATGTCCCACTAACAAAATGATTTAATAGGGCATGTTGCAGAAACTCTTCTCTACGGTCACCATGAGGGTATGTAAGTAGAAGGAAGGTTTATTTTAACAACAACAGCAAAAACCCACTATTATTACCAAAATAATATCTTCCATGAACTTCCGTTGAGGTGTTCTGAGGGCTGAGTTCTCTGGGGTGACCAATGGGTTTCATCAAAAGCAAGCACACTGCGTGGAGGAAGGAGCAGGCCCCGCCCCGGGTCCCTGGTAGAGATGTTGGTGTCAGGAGGCCTGGGCCCCGAGGAGGCCTCAGAGCAGTGGCGATGACTCCATCTGTGTTGAGCTCATTTTCTTCTTTCAAAGCCCGTGTCTATGGCTCTTCCTGCATTCCTGTGATAATTTCAGGGTGAGTGTTATTTGTGAGCTAAGTACAAAGGCCGGGGGTGGCTCACACAGTGACAGGTGGCAAAATTAGGCCAAAGGCCTAGAGTCGGAGGCAAGAGCAGGGCCAGGCAGCAGGGGGGATGCGGCTGGCAGGGCCCCTCCCCCAACAAAATAAGGTGGCCAAACAACAGGTTCCACACGTGGGGATGCTATGACTTCTGGGCATCTCACTCTGTGTCTTTCTCATTTGCTTTCCTTCTGCTCACAGGAATCTTCTTATTTTTTATTTCTCCACTTTACGTATTTCTGCATTATTTTAGGAAATACTAAATGAAGGAGAGAGGAGGGGAGGACTGAGTTTACAGGTGATATGCAATAAGCTAAAAATCACTGGGCATTTTGTCCAATCTGCCTGGGTCCACCTCCACATTCCCTGTCTGCATGACAACGGTGTGACTTTGCAATGTCACTCCACCTCTCTGTACGTTTCCACAGTGGGGAAGGGGGTGTATTGTTGTGTGGCTGAGGTTTTGTGAGGATTGAAGATGTAAAGGGGACGACTTCTTAGTGTGCAAAGTGGGGCCTGGGCCTGGAGGAAGAGCTTTCAGGGCACACATGTGCGTGCAAGGAGTGAGCTGGGCACCGGGCCGGTTCAGCCCTTTCCCCCCATTCCTCTCCGTGTGCACCACAAGCAGTATCAGTGGGTCCCGGCTGCCTCGCTTAACATAACCATGAGTGGGGAGTTCTTTCTTGCTGCATAAATTGTTTTTGCTCCCTGTGAACTTCCCACTTTTAGGCAACAGCACTTCAGTCAAATGCTAAAACAATTTCTGTGAACATAGACTGTGCCTGATGGCTCAGGGACATCATGAAAAGTTCTTTTCCTGTACCCCGTATGGTTAGAAGAAATTAACACTGTTAGACAGCAATACAGGTATACAGCAGTGTGCAGCATAAATGAACATCAGCTGGGAAAACACAATCGTTCAGTAGTCTGACACAGTTGGAAATTTCCATTCATTGATAAGTTCTTAAAATAAATGGAAGAATCAGGTTTTTACTGTGTGTGATAATGTGTTGTTTTTGAAATTCAGGTTTACTTCTAAACTATTAATAGTTAACTCAGACCTACCCCCTCTACTGTTAATTACCCACAGAGAAAGGCAAATAAACTCACGTAGACCAGTATATTACTCTTCCTAAACATACTAGTAGAATAAAAATGCCTATGGAAACCATTGCAGGAAATGCTGAATGCTCGTTTTGTCTCTATCTGCTCTGTTAGATGTTGACTGACAAAGAGTGCAAGGCAAATCCTGTTAAAACATTAAATTAAAATGATAATGAATAGAGATGGTGTAATTTTACACTAGAGCTGGAACGGCAATTAAGAATGTATTTTTAAAAATATTTTAAGAAAAAACAATCACATCAGTCACACAAGAATTATTTTCATAGAGAGATGGTGGTTGAGATATTAATTAAGATAAGGTGGCAAATACTAGCTGAGATTTGAGGTTTCCCTTTGGGATCTAAGTGTGAGGACTACAGTAGCTCCCAAGGCTGAGTCTGATGACTTTCTGAGCATGTCGCTTCCACCGTTCCACCCTCTCCCAGGAAGTCTCAGCCAAAGCTGCTTTCTTGTCGCAGCCTGGACATATGCAAATGTGCATTTAGAAAACAATGGATGCATTTATCAGATTCAAGCAAAACTTGCTGATACAAATAAACGATTTCATATACTTTGCCCTTTAAACAAAAAGCACAGACTGTCACAGTAATGTCTGTACTTTGTGTTGCTATTGTTTTCAGATAGTAATTCACAACCCTCACAACCCTGTGTGGGGCCCTGAGGACTTGCACTCAGGAAAGACTCCAGGGGATGTGGATGCTTCGCTTCTAAGCCGCTTGATTTCAGTCTTCATAGGAGCTGAAGGCCTTAATTAGTGTAGCCATGGCTGCTCGGCAGACATGTGAAAGATGCCTTCATCTGCCTGCTGTCTAGTGTTAACCACCAGAAGAAGAGAAGGCACGGGGTCCAAGCTGAAGTTTGGGGCTTGGGCTGGCAGACAGCGTGGATGATTCTGATGTCATGGAAGGAGCCACTGATTTCAACCCAGGCCAACTCCCCAAGAACTAACTCCCCAAGATGCCCCATCCTCATGCCCCCATGCACAAGAAATTAATCTGTATATTTTATGTTCTTTAGAAATTTCTCGAATAACATAAAGGATGCGTACCACATTATTTATAATTTCCTCGGATACATTAGGTAAACTGATTATGTATTAAACAGTCTTCCCATTGGTTTATTTTTCTCACCTACAAAATGAGGGTAAGCATTCTTCTCCATAAACTCCATAAGAAAATTGTAAGAATTGTATGAATTAATGCCTGAAAATGAGTAACGTATGACACAGTGTTATCTAGATAACAGTAATGATTGCCACCAGAACTGTCATTTTGTAGACGGAATATAGCTTGGAACACACGCACAGCCGTCTTCATACTCCCATCTGTAGAAATTTGCCTTTTTTCCATCAAAGTGTTCATCGAAGTGTGTTGTATTTTTTCATCATCAATCTCTTTGGAGTGCCCAGTCAATAACCAATACAAAGACAGTTGTTTTTGAAGACTTAATATAGCACAGAAGAAAAATGCCCATTAGTGAATATTGCATCAGAGCTGAGAGGTCATCGAGCTGAAATGTCGGAAAGGGACGCAGGGAACTCAAGGGTCTGTGGTTGTGCTCCTGTGGGTCCTGGGTGACAGGATTTCCCGAACAATGTCTGTGAAGGGAAAGGTCAACTTGCGGCGAGACAGAGGACTTGTTGGCAGGGAGAATGAGCAGAGGCTAAGGAGAGGCGGCTGTCCAGCTGTCCTCCATAAGGACTCAGCATGTAAGCAGAAGTTTTTCTCTTGACTTTTCCAGACTTTTGGACCCAAGTCTTATGCTTCCTTTAGCAATTTTGTAATTCTTGCTTCATTGTGCCTCAAATTCAGTGGCACATAGAAACTGACAGGTATGTTGTGGGCTTAAAAAAGCAGCAATTAATAATATATATGTAGCATGTTTATAAATTCTTGTTTCCTGAGCAATTTGTTCAAGCTAATAGTTGGGGGGGTGGGTTGTGTGGGTATTAAATTAGAAGGTATTGCCAGTCCTCGTTGACAGTTTAAATTGCAGGGTTTTATGGAAACTGCACAACGGCATTCCAAACTGACCACTTCCCCAGCCAGTGGACAGGCCGTGGTCTGGCACATGTGCAGTGCCCAGTCTGCACTCTGGCTGGATTCATCTAATTGAATCAACTCAACTCATGAATCCATGTAACTATGTGCTGATTTATTTATGCGATGCTCTCCTCCCCTGGGGGGCTGCCTGGGAAGGTGGCGTGTGGTCTTCCTCCCATGAGCTGAGGGCCTGGCATGCACGGTGCCTCGTGCTCAACAGCAGACGTTTGACCCCCTGGAAGATCCACCACCCACCTGGCTGTGGACAGAACAGCCCCCTGCCTGCGTGCTCTCCTGCTGATGGAACTCATTCCAGCCCAGCACTGACCTCCAGATTCTGGCTATTACAATGCCGTATTATCAGTATTATCTCCTAAGAGGAGAATGTTTTTTAAGTTTTAAAAGGAGTCCTGTTTTGTTACTGAGAAGAATTAACACAAGTATATGAATTAGAATTTTCTATCTTTGTAACTCAATCATGAAAAATCTCGTATGATACATCTGGATTGGCAACGAAAATATATCTTTATCTGAGTATTGGAGCATTGTTTCTTTATACCAAAATAATTCTTCACGCATTATCCTAAGATTTCTTTTTAATTATCGGAAAGAAAATATGCACAACATAATTTCATCTTATTTGATAGCACAACAGAAGAGGAAAGGATGTTTTCTTTCCTCATAGGAAAACACACATGTCTGTGGACTCTCTCTTAGGAGGGTCTGGATGGTTTTCACGGCTCCTTCATTTTCATACAATGAAAGGAGTTTTCCTCCAGCCACCTTACCCTTTTGTATATGAGTCTGTTTATAGGTAGACACTTGAAGCTTTATCTGCAATTGCAATCATTAGTATCCAGCACTTCATAAATATCCCTTTAAGATGCTATTTGATACCTTCTATAGTCTTGGAGGAAACAGTCCGGATACTCCTGTTTCCAAAGCAGCTAAATGTATTACAATAAATTTGCTTTCTCTGTGCTGTGGAATTGGAAACCTATAAGATGGTGAATAAGAAAACTGATACCACTGCTTATCTGTCGGAAAGCTAGTGGTGTTAGGAAGCCCAGTAATTGAAAAATGGATAGCATTGATATTTGAACCTTTTTATATAACCTTTGAAGTGTAAGCCTTTTGGGGAATAAATTGCTTTTTGTAACAAGAACAATGTCAGATCCCATATTTAGAAAGCGTGCACTTAATTCATTTTCAGACGAAGAAACTCATGTTGTCTTGTTGGGAAAAACATTGCAAAATGGATTAAGCTTCACCCTGGAGAGATGATAACCTAATATAAATAACTGCGGGCTGATCTTTATTAGTTACTGAGCAAATATTGCCAAATAGGACAGGCGACCTTCAATGGTGATTGATCTAGGATAAGTCATCCACAACATTGTCTTCGGAGAATAACTTTGGGGCATTTTGGGATCTTTAGTCTCTTCTTATTTAAGGGGACATGGTGAAGCTAATGTCGGAGAAGAGTAAGTGCATCTTATTTAATGGTAAGGATTAGAGCTCACACTGAGCAGAGTAATGACATCCGATTCTAGGGTGGGCAAAATGGTCAATGTGTGTTGAACTGATCGTGACTGCAGGAGCAGGGTTCTTAGCTGAAAACCTACACCCCACAAAACATCTCAAGTTGAGGCCGCCCGAGCTCTGCATTTCATCAGTTCTGTAGCAATGAATAATTTACTCAGCGTGACATTGGGTAACTGGACTGGGACAGGATCTGGCGTATATTATAACTTTGAGAGGCAGGTTTGGGGAGGATGTCAGCTATGTCTGCGTTACACCGAAATGGCCAGTCAATACGAAGAGGGATAAAAGTCAAAGAGGTTGTTTGTTATCACAGAAACAAATATAATTAAAAACAAACTCAGATGTTTGTCCTGAGTTTCACTTCTCAGATGATGGTCTCAGGCAACAAGAATGGCTATATTGTTCCAGTTTCCTCTCTTCTTTTAAAAACTTGTTTGAAATGTAAAAGTCTCTATTTCAAAAGCTTTTGTAACCTCTTCACATTCCTCAGTCTAATTCTTTCAAAACAAGTGGACACAAAGTGACCTGCTATTGTCTACACTGATGCCGTTGTGTTCCTAAAGCTGCACCCCACGCACACTTCATAGCCAGCATCCGCGGGGACAGTGAGGGACAACGTCTTAAAAGTATGTGGCAAGCAGGGCGCGGTGGCTCATGCCTGTAATCCCAGCACTTTGGGAGGCCAAGGTGGGCGGATCACGAGGTCAGGAGTTTGAGACCAGCCTGGCCAAAGTGGTGAAACCCCGTCTCTACTAAAAACACAAAAATTAGCTGGGCGTGGTGGCAGGCACCTGTAATCCTAGCTACTTGGGAGGCTGAGGCAGGAGAATCGCTTGAACCCGGGAGGTGGAGGTTGCAGTGCGTCGAGATCGTGCCACTGCACTCCAGCCTGGGCGACAGAAGGAGACTCTGTCTTAAAAAAAAAAAAAAAAAGAGCACGTGGCACAGGGAATGGTCTATGTCGTATTTCTAAGGAGACTACTTTTTGAGAGATAATGATTATTTGTCATAAAACTCCTCCTTTTCATCAGACAGCCCTACGATAGGGAGTCAGCGACTGCAGGTCCCTCGTCTGTGACCACACCCCCTGGAAGGAGAGGAATTGAGGGAGCTGACTGGGCGGATGGGGTGGGATTGAGTCACAGACATACATGCTCTTGGTTGGGAAGAAAGCGGAGTGGTTCCAGGGCTGCTCACGGTGTCCCCTGGCCAGTCCCACGCTGAGTCAACACATGAAGGCCGTCTTGCAGCGGAGGCTCAGACGCCGCAGGCATAGGCATGGCTGTGTGCAGGCGAGTAACAGGCTTTGTGTACGTGACGTAGGCAGGTTTGTGTCCTGTGTTTTATGACACATAATCAGGTGTTTTTTAGGTAAAATTAATAAGTAGTAAATTTATCTCTTTCTCCGTTACCAGTTAAAATGTGGTGTGAAATGTGCAGCATCCATTGCTTTAGGGTAAAATTTCAGTATTTAAGTTTTTAAAAATAAATGTTTACTTTTAGAATATTTTTAGACCTACAGAAAAAATTGCAGAGTAAAGAGTTTCCCTAATATTAACATCTTGCATTAGTGTGGCACATCTGCTAGGGTTAATACACCAGTATTGATACGGCATGATTAACACGTTATCACATTTCCTTAGTTTTTACCTGAAGCCCTCTTTCTGTCCCAGGGTCCCAACCAGGACATCACCGTGCAGTTAGCTACCCTCCCCCTGGGCACCTCTCAGGTGACAGTGTCCAGCCTTGCCTCGTCTTCGATGACCTTGACAGTTTTGAGATGTACTGATGGGGTATTTTGTAGACTGTCCCTCTATCTGTGTTTGTATGATGACTTCCTCATGAGTAGATCCGGGTCATGTGCTTGGGGAGGAAGACCATGGAGCTGAGGCGCTGTTCTCATCACATCCTGCAGAGGCTGCGTCTAGCAACGTGTCGTATCTCTGCCTGTGCTGACCTTACTCACCTGCCCAGGTGGGGTGTGTCAGGTGCAGCCACCCCTGACCCTGCTCCACACGGGACGATTTGGAGGGAAGGCATTTAAAGGGTGGGAGTGATGCGTCAGCTCCCTGAGGACAGAGGGCAGCACTCACTTTTGGAATTCTTCTACCTGGGAGGTGTGTCTGTTCTCCCGTTCACCTGCCTACTCCATCATTGACCTCTCTGTGTGGAATCAAGGGTATTTATTGTCTACAAGGGTGACGATCTGATGCTTCTTGATTTGTCCCCTCCTCAAACTGTCCCAGCCCATCCAGGTGGCCTCTGTGTCCCCTTGGCATGTCCCCATCAATAGTCACTTATGTGCGTGTAGTTGTGTGTGGCTGTGGGTGTGTGAAGTTGTGTATGGTTATGTGTGTTTGTTTGTGTATGGTTGGGTGTGGTTGTGTGGGAATGGTTGTGTGTGTGTATGGTTGTGTGTGGTTGGGTATGGTTTTGTGTGTATGGTTGTGTGTGGTTGCATGCTGTTGTATGTCTGCGGTTGTGTGTGAGTGGTTGTGTGTGGTTGTTTGTTGTGTGTGCGCTTGTGTAGGGTTGTGTGTGGTTGTTTGTCATTGTGTGTGGGGTTGTGTGTGGCTGTGTATGGTTGTGGTGGATTGTGTGCGTGGAGTTGTGTATGGTTGTGTGTGATTGTGCATATATGGTTGTGTATGATTGTGTGTGGCTGGGTGTGTATGGTTGTGTGTGTGGTTGTGTGTAATTTGTATGATTGGGTTAGTTTGTGTGGGGGGTTGTGTATGGTTTGTGTGTGTGGTTGTGTGGAATTTGTATTATTGTGTGGGGTTGTGTGTGGGATTGTGTATGGTTGTGTGGGGTTGTGTGTTTGTGTGTGAGTGGTTTTGTATCTATGGTTGTGTATGGTTGTGTGTGGCTGTGTGTGGTTATGTATGATTGTGTGTGTGGTTGAGTGTGATTTGTATGATTGCATGAGGTTGTGTGTGTGGGCTTGTGCATGGTTGTGTGTGTGGTTGTGAGTGGTTTTGTGTATATGGTTGTGTATGGTTGTGTGTGTGATTGTGTGTGTTTTGTATGATGTGGGATTGTGTGTGGGGGGTTGTGTATGATAGTGTGGGGTTGTGTGGGGGTTGTGTATGGTTGTATATGATTATGTGTGAGTGGTTGTATATATGGTTGTGTATGGTTGTATGTGTAGTTGTATGTGCTTTGTATGATTGTGTGGCTTTGTGTATGGTTGTGTGGGGCTGTGTATGGTTATGCATGGTTGTGTGTTTGTGGTTGTGTATGGCTGTGTGTGTGTGATTTTGTGTGTGTGTGGTTTTGTGTGTGTGCTTAGCACTTCCCTGCTTTCTGGCATCATAAGATACTCCAGGCTCATCTTTGCTGCTCAAGCCCTACAATCAGCCATTTCTACAGACAGCCCCGCTTTCTTTTATTGGAGAATCCTATTAGAAACCATGATTTGGGTGCCAAGCGAATAATTAAGTTTTAATTGAGAAAATAGGAACAGACATTAACACCGGGCAGGCTGGTGCTGGACTTGAGTGCTACGCGTCTGGTTCTGCTTCAGTCACTGACTAGCTGTGGGGACTTGGGAAAATGGATTTTCCTCTGACTTAACTTTCTCGACTTTAGAATGGGAGTAACAGCAGCGCCCAGCACAGAGCAGCCTGGAGGACTGAATGAATTAGAGCCCATGTGGTGTGTGCCACACAGTGAGTGGTGAACACATTGGGTTTGTCTGCTGCCCATTTGCCTGCTGTTCCTGAAACCCCCACCCTGGGGGCTCTGCTCCTTACTGCTTGGTGGGGTCAGCACTTCCCATCACTGGCTCCCTTGCCAGTTGGCCCTTGTTAGGATCTGCCAACAGGAAGATGGAAAGGCAGGAGGGGAGTCGCTTCCTGCTCTGCTGCCACCTTGTGGACAGGTGCTGGTGGTTGGCTTGGCAGCAGCAGGGGTGTTAGGGATCCAGACTGAGACAGTTTGGGTGGTGGAGTCAGCACTATCGTTTTATTGGCCCACTGGTTGGAAGCTACCCTGCCCTGGGGACAAAGAGCTGAGTGTGGCAGTGTCTCCAGCAGCAGGTGCAGGGGTGCCAGCTCTCCTGACCCTGAGCGTCAGCATCTTTTTTGCCTGCTCAGTAACCCTCGTTTTTCTCTTGCAGTC
Source organism: Pongo abelii (assembly GCF_028885655.2). NCBI lineage: Eukaryota > Metazoa > Chordata > Mammalia > Primates > Hominidae > Pongo > Pongo abelii. Next base: position 93,620,026 of record NC_072002.2, on the reverse strand, counting down.
ATTTGCACCCTGGCAAAAAACCCCATGTGTTATATCCCTTGTCTTTGTTTCTCAGGCTAATAAGGCATTATTACTATTATTATTTGCTTTATCACTGCTACTGATAAATAATTTAAATATGCAAGCAGTTTTGCAGCCACCCATTTTCTTGGGCATATTGTACACCTGATTTACTCATGTTACACACGGCTGTCCCAGTTGTCATGGGGTCAGATTCGGATTTCTGAAATAACTTGGTTGTCTCCAGATTAGAAGTCACCCAGCACGATATAACTGATATCAGAATGGAAAGTGGACAGATCCTTACTCTCTTTTTTAAAAAGCAGTCACACACACATTTTCTTGTAATGTTATATATGTCATATCTGCTGTTTCTGGAATTGGGAGAAGCAGCTGCATACTGTTAGCTCTGCCTTTGTAGGCTGGTATGGGGTTTGGCTACAGTGGACCCCACATCGGGGATTAGCCTTTTGACTGGTGTGATGTTTAGGAAACATTATTGCTTAAGGACGGGAAGACCCTTCTCCCAGCAGCTGCTACTGAGTTTGCCTGGTAAATGCTACCTGAAGTTCCTACCAGAATAAAGAATGTGCCCTGATACGGAGGAAGACACCCAGTGGGAGAGTAACTATGAAAGCAAAGCTCATTTTTTGAGTTTGGCAAAGATCCATTATGTTCCTGTATCTTTTTATAACTCTGAAATAAATCTCACTGAGGTTTTCCAGATGGTGCTGAGGATAAATTCTATGTGAACACTTTTCTCTGTGTGTGCCAGGCTACGTCTACATCACTTTCACAACCAGTTAAAACTTCAGTCTAGTTTTTCTGTTGTTGTTGTTAGACTGCACAATGCCAAAAAATGCCTGATTTTTAATTTAAGCAGGACGTTTGGTGAACTGATCAAGTAAATACATGATGTTGGCCTTTTAGATTCAGTCTTTGCTCCTGAAAATACATTCCAGGGTATTTATTTTCATAAAAGAAGAAGGAAATAACTCATGTGAGAAGGCTAATGGCTAAGCGCCTCCCATCTACCTGGATTTATCACTTGCCACCTAGGAGACTTTGACCCAGTCCTCTGGGAGCTGAGTTTCCCCATCTGCAAAAATGGCAAGCAAAGCAGCGTCTCCTTCACCTGGTTGCCATGAGGCCCGAGCTGCTTAATAGAGGTGAAGACAGAACAGTGCTGAGAGGGAGCAAGTGCTGGGTGTGTGGTAACTATATGTCTTGGAATCTCCCTCACCGATCCAAAATCATCTTTTTGTGTGTGTGTGAATCACTGTTCTATTTATGCCCTTGTTTCTCCATTTGAAAAATGAGGTGGTTGTGCAATACTCTCCAGAATTAAAATTTTCTAACATTTTCAAAAACAGCTCAACGAATCCACCTAATTAGAGTTTAATCCCATTTTCATATTGCATTTTTAATAGGCACGCAGGTTGTGGTGCATGATGTCTGGACCCCGCCTGTTTTGCAAATGCCTTTTCTCTGCATCTCTGCTGACTGCCCAGGCTCTAGCCAGGCAGGACCATGGGCTCTGGCCAGCTCCCCACGGGGGCTCCTGCCAGTCTCATTCTTTGGTCCTTTCTTTTCTCCCATCTCTACCTATGGAACTCTTTCTCAATTATGAAGACCTTCAAGGCTGCTTACTGCTGTTACAGCTCAGGTGGAACTCCTCACTGTTGCTTCCCGGTCCCCCATCACCTCTTTACTTGCCTGCTGGTCTCTCTCCCACAATGCTCTTCTCTGCTTGCTCCTGGGGAGCCTTCCTGGCCTTCCGCCAGTTTCTTAGGCCGACTCGGCTCTGGCTCACATCCTCTCAAGGGGCTGGCATTTTCCTTTTCTTTGGCTGGGATGATCTTCCCTAGTAACTTTTATGGCCAATTATTATCTTCAGGATCAAGGCCAAGTATCAACTTCTTGGAGAAGTCTTTCCCAGCTGCCTATCTTGTATTCTCAGTAGCATCACCACAGTCCGGTGGCTGCATGTGGCTGGCGCTTATTGCAGCTGACTTGTGAAACCACGGTTTTCTCATCTATTGTGGAGCTCCCTTGCTGGCGGGAACTCTTGTCTCCTTGCTCAGCCCTGACCTTGCTGGTTAGACCAGAGCCTGTCACATAGTAGCACACTGAATATTTGTTGAATAAAGAAGGCCTAGTTTAAATGAATGTTCTCTCCTCAAAGAAGCCTCAGATCTTTATGGGTGTAAAGTAGAAGAAGAAAATGACTAAGAAAATCTAAAATGCAACACAAGTCAGTATGATGTAGAGGTTTTCAGCAATGGATCGACTGCAGCGTAAAACACTCTTCTTTCTGAACGATGTGCTGAGGGTCACTGTACCATCTGGTTCCTGACTTTATCTCTTCAGTGTCATCCTTGGCCCCCTCCCCATGCCTCCTCTTTCCCTTCATCTCCATTCCCTTCCTTCCTTCCTTCTCCTTATTAAACATTGTTTCAAGTTTACAAAAAAGTATAGTAAATAATAGGACACATATAATCAACTCCAGCTTTGTTAAAATATAATATTCTGCTATATTTTCTTGTGATATTTTCCTTTCCATCTTTATTTTTAATTTTCAGATAATAAAGCAGATAATTGCATATCTCTGTGTGTTCTCATCCTCAATTTTAATTCTTTCACCCCAGAGTAGCCTCTCCTGAACTTTGGTGATTCTGAGTCCCAACTACGATATAAATTTTGCACTACACATTTATATATCCCTTAATGATGTAGTAAGATTTTAAGTGTTTGTAAATTTTTTATAAATGTGATTAGTTCACCCACTTTCTGTTTTTACAGTACTTCTAGTAATTGTCCAGGTCGATGCAGGTAGCGCTGGAACTCACTGCTTTTTAATTTTATGTAGTACATCATCATATAAATCTAATAGCATTGATTGATTCTGCTTTTGATAGAAATGTACTTAAAAATTAATGGCAAATAATGCTGTTATGCATAATTTTGTAGGGGTGACTTTTGCACATGTAGGGTGTTTTTTTTCTAAAAGATATAGATTGTAGCTGCATTTCAGTCACCTGCAACACCAGGACATAATGTGTCTGCAGTGAATATTGCTGAATAGTTTTTAGGGGCTCCATGTACATACACTATATGGCACTATGAAGAAGCATCGTGCATCTCTTCATTTGTTCAGATATTGTAATGTTTCAAATAATGTTTTACTTAAAAAAGCTGTTTTTGATTTATTCTTAGTTATTTCATAATTATAATGTTATTGTAAATTAGACTTTTAAAGTTGACCTCTTAATTGTTGATAGATGGTTTATAGCACTACAGTTCCAGAACTGTCTTATTATTTCTTTTTGTAAAAAAAATTTGAGACAGGGTCTCACTTTGTTACCCAGGCTGGAGTGCAGTGGTATGATCATAGCTCAATGCAGCCTCGACGTCCTAGTCTCAAGCAATCCTCCTGACTCAGCACCCCTGAGTACCTGGGACTACAGGCATGTGTCATCATGCCTGACTAACTTTTCTTTTTCTTTTTTGTATTTTTTGTAGAGATGAGGATCTCACCATGTTGCCCAGGCTGGACTTGAACTCCTGGACCCAAGTGATCTGCTCACCTCAGCCTCCTCCCAAAGTGCTGGGATTATAAGCATGAGCCACTGCACCTGACTTATTTCTAATAACTTGTTTGTAGAATCTCTTGACCCTAAAGTGTCATATCGCCTCAAAATAACACTTTTTTTCATTGTTTCCAATTCATAAACCTTGTCTTTGTTTTACTTAGTGAACAGGTTTCCTTCTCCAGCACATACTGAAGTCATAATGAACAATCTCATTTTGTATGATTTTAAAGAGAATGCTGAAAATATTTCTCTATTAACTAATTACGTTTATTAACTAATAAATGTTAACTACCAAAACCTTATTGCAATCTTGGTGTAGGGTAGTTAACCAAAGTTGGCAGTTAACATTTATTAGGCTGAGGATTTTTCCTCTAGTTCTGTATATTTCATTAGTTTTTGCATGATTAATTTGATCAAAGTTTAAATTTTAACAATTATTTGTATAACTCAATAGGTAATTTTAGATTTTTCTCCTTTATCAAAGTTGTGAATTATATTAATAGATTCTTTTATATTAAGCCATTCTTGCATCTCTGGAATGGACCTAAGTTGGTCATGATGTAGCTTTTTAATAGAAAACAAGCTGGATCTATTGATATATTAATTAGGATGTCTGCATCTATGTTTATTAATCAACATTGGCCTATAGTTTCCCTCTGTCATCCTGTTTTTGTATGAGTTTGGCATAAAGGTTATACTGACTGCATAAAATGAGCTAAGGAATCCCCCGTTCCCATTCTCTGAAAGAGAGATATAGATTTGTATGATCTGTATCTTGAATATTTGGTGGAAGTCTTCTGTAAGACTCTTTGAGTAGCTGGTTGTTTTTTGCTATGTGTGTCTTTACTTTATTGGGGGTTTTGTTGTTTTGGTGGTAGATTTTTAATAGAAAATTTTATTTTTGTAAGGATTTTTAAATCCAATTAAATTTTATAATTGTTCTCAATTGTGTACGAAGTTACAGATTTATTAGGTATTGCCTTTTTAATCTAAACTTTCAGATTTCTTGACATACAAGTATGTATTTTATTCCCTTATAATGGATCGAACCTCTGCTGTCAGCGTGTATGTGTATGTGTGTGTGTCTGTGTTTCATACCTAACGGTGGTTTTTCTATGCTTTCTTTTCTTCCCTGATCAATCTTTTAAGAGGTGTGATAATTTAATGATGCAAAGAATAAATTATCATTCTTGATTTTCATTTGTTTTCCATTTCACTGAGTTTTATTCTGAGCTACGGTACTGCTTACCTTCCACTTTCTTTGCCTTCATTTTTCCTGTGACGAGGTTTCTATGGCTTGAGTTGTACGCTGGGCTACAGTCTCATGATATAAACTTCCATAGCTACGTTTCCCTTTCAGTACTGCTGTAGGTACATATAAAACGTTTTGGTTAAATGTTCACTGTCATTCTATTCTAAATGTTTTCTAATTTCTACCATGATCTTTCTTATTGCTGTGGTGCTTCTAAGTTACTTAGAAGTGAATTTTTAAATTCCAAATAAATGACACTTTTAATTTTTGATTTATTAGATTGTTTGGTAGAATGTGCTTTGTATTTTATCAATTCTTTGGCCAAGTACATAATCAATTTTATAAATATTCTATGAATGCCTGAAAAGATTGTGCATTTTTTCAATTGTTGAGTACAATGCTTTAGGCATGTCCATTAAATCAAGTCAGATAAATGTTTTGTTGAAGTCTCCTCTAGATACACCATTTTTTGGGTCTATTACACCTATCAGTTATCAACAAAAGAGTGATAAATTATACTACTGTGATTATAGAGGTTTCAATGTTTCTTTGTATCTGTTACTTTTCTTTATGTATTAGAAGCTATTACAAGGTAAAGGAAACTAGAATGATTATATCTTCTTAGTGAAGGGTTCCATTTATCATTCAATAGTAACCATTTTTAATATTGAGGTCTATTGTGCAATATTGAAATAGCTCACAAGCTTTTTATATAATTAGAATTTCTTACCTACTATTCCATGTATAATGTAGTTATACATTATATCTTTATTTGTCTAGTGGTTTACCTTAAATAATTAAAAATATTCTTGACCCAACCAGGTTTAAATATAAGCAATAGCTCCACCTCCTCTCTCAATACTTGTCTTGCAAATTCTCTAATTCTCATCATTCTCTCGTACTAAATCTTATTATCTAGTATTTGAGTTCTACCTGTGTTTATACTCTCCAGTCATCATCATTGTTACCAACATTATTTTATGTAGTTAGAGCTTACCAAGATGAACTCATCTACTTGCACATGTTTTTGATCATTATTCCTTTCTTTATCATCCTATTTTATTTCCCTGAAATCAGTTTCCTTCTCTATGATAAATCTTTTGGGAGTTGTCTTCATTGGGTTTTAGTAGTAAACATCTTAGTCCTATTAGATCCATAAACTGTGGAAAATTATTTAGGCTTTTATACTTAGATTTTGTCATCCGTAAAGTGGGGATGAGAGTTGTTCCTTTCCTGTGAATGGAAGGCATGCTCTATGTAAACACGTGGAGCAGAATCTGTGCATACGGAGTGCTTTGGGAATGTCAGCTACTTATACGGTCATTGCTGTTTCCTGGAAATACAATTTTTCACCTTCACCTGTTAATAATAATTTAGCTGAGTAGTCTATTCCAGGCTCAGGGTGAATTTTCCTTACCACTTTGGAAATACTAATAACCTGTTTCTGGCTTCAGCTGTTGCTTTTGGGAAGTCAGCTTCCTGTTAAATACTGTTTCCTTCCTGGAAATCACGTTTTCTCTCATGCTGCTTTTAAGGACCTTCTCTGTCTCTGGAGTTCTGTGGCATCCATGTGACAGACATGTCTAAGAGTAGATTTATTTTTGTTTGTTCTGCTTGTGATGAAGGGATTTGCTGTCTTTCATCATTTCAAAATGCATTCTTAGCCTTCATCTTATTTTAAATAGTGTCTCTTCTGGGGTCTCTCATCTTCTTTTCTAGAAATCACATGCTTTGTTTATTGGGCATTTTCATTCTATCCCTGTTTCCCACTGTCTCGTTCATGATGTGTGAGACACATACCTATGGTATCTCAGCTCCAACCCACTCTTTATATTCTACTCTGGGACGCTAGAGTTGAAAGTTACATCTTCTGTGGCAGCAGCCTTCTGGCAGGAACCCTGGAGAGATTGTGGAGGTGCAGGAGGGGTGGGCGTGCTCCTCCATCTGCAAGCTGTGGCTTCCAGGGTGGGTCCAGCCGCTGGCCCAGCCTCTAGCCTTCCCAGCCTTCCCAGGCCAGACCCATGCACTCTGGCATGGGCCCAGCAGCTCAAAGCCCAGGTGACTTTGAGTAAACGTTTTCAGCACAGGACTTTCATCTGCAGCACAGGCTGAATCAGACATTGACTTCCACCTGCCACCACGTGGACGTAAGGTAATGAAGGATGCTCCCACTACAAACCTTACTCAAACTGCTGAAAACACTCACTCAAAGTCACCTGGGCTTTGCACTGCTGGGCCCGTGCCAGAGTGTGTGGCCCAACAGTCCTGTGTTGGACAGACAGGTTGGACGCAGGCCTGAGGGTCGCTCCACGTGGTCCTTCCTCCAAACTCTGAGGCTCTGATGACCCCACCCTCTTCCCTTTGTCCTGGCCCTAAGGGTGGCAGTAACTGGGCCTCCTCAGCTGTTCCTTCTTGTAGAGCTGGGCATCAAGCTCCTCTGTGGAAATATTGATTACTGCCTTGCTATTGCCTCAATATTCATATAACGCCTTCATTTCTATCCATTCTCACGGGTTGTTGGGGAGGAGGATGTAACCCTTCCACTGATTGAGTCAGCTGACCTCACTCTTCCTAGACCACTTCCTCTGGAGCCTCACAGTATTTGGCAATGAGCTCTTCTTCCACGACATATGAGCTGTGGGTCATGCGTGTGACTCGGGTTCAGAGCTTCTCTCCAAATGCTCAGATCATTGAATCAGCCAGGCACCATGATTTGTGTCAACTTGTTAACATGGGGTGGGGGGTTTCAGACTACGTGTGTTACAAACTTGACCCCCAAAACTACGTGTGGTTGAGACTGTGGTTACAAATCCCCCAAAATATTCTCTCCCTGTATTGAACAGACAGGTTTTATTTCTGGTTCCTTTGGGGCCCCAGTTCCACTTCCTTGATTCATGAGTGCTCAGGTCAGCATCTCCCAGCTTCTCTGGGCAACCTCTTATACCCTCCTCAGGACGGGTGCAGAGCTAACTCACGAGCTCCCCGTGCAGGGTTTCAACAGCCAGTTTATTTCTCAACACTCGCCCTGTTTTATGCACATGGCATCACTTGTTAAAAGTGTGTTGGTGCTGCTTTATCCAGTGTGTATGAGGTTTGCAGTGGGAGCATCCTTACGTTAACTTACGTCCACGTGGTGGCAGGTAGAAGTCCACGTCTGATTCAGCCTGTGCAGCAGATGAGATGAAAGTCCTGTGCTGAAAACACTTATGCAAAGTCACCTGGAGACATCAAAGAAGAATCCATTTCTTTTCTGTTCTCTAGTCAAGTAGATTTACTTTTGATGGCAATAAGTGTCCTCCCCATTGTTAATCATTTTTTTAGACCGTGAAATACTACATATCCATTTCTGTGTTATCTGACAATGTATAATAAAGTGGAAGCAAACTGTATAAGCAAGCAATAGGCATGCGGGTCTTTTCAGTATGCACAGAACTGCGTAATGCCAGAGGGAAACAGAGTGAGGACACAATGTAAATTTGACAGTGCTGATATCCTTCAAAGCAAGGCATCACATGACAGGATGAACAATAATTTCAGCGGCCGACACAGCAGCAAGCACGTGAGCAGCAGGCTGCTGTAAAGACATGCACGCCACTGCTCTCACTGCTGCCGTGAAGACACTCACGCCACTGCTGTCGCTGCCGCCGTGAAGACACTCACACCACTGCTGTCGCTGCCGCCGTGAAGACACTCACACCACTGCTGTCGCTGCCGCCGTGAAGACACTCACACCACTGCTGTCGCTGCCGCCGTGAAGACACTCACACCACTGCTGTCGCTGCCGCCGTGAAGACACTCACACCACTGCTGTCGTTGCCGCCGTGAAGACACTCACACCACTGCTGTCGTTGCCGCCGTGAAGACACTCACACCACTGCTGTCGTTGCCGCTGTGAAGACACTCACACCACTGCTGTCGTTGCCGCTGTGAAGACACTCACACCACTGCTGTCGTTGCTGCTGTGAAGACACTCACACCACTGCTCTCGTTACTGGTGTGAAGACACTCACAGCACTGCTGTCATTACTGCTCTGAGGACACTCACACCACTGCTCTCACGGCAGTTTGACAATACTGTCCAGAGAAGAATCTCAGAGTGACTAGTCAAAATAACTGTTAACTTTAATTCGATGACTTAAACTATGTGAAATTATGGCCGGGCATGGTGGCTCATGCCTGTAATCCCAGCACTATGGGAGACTGAGGTGGGCGGATCACCTGAGGTCAGGAGTTCTGGACAAGCCTGGCCAACATGGTGAAACCCCATCTCTACTAAAAATACAAAAATTAGCCAGATGGGTTGGCGCACACCTGTAATCCCAGCTACTCGGGAGGCTGAGGCAGGAGAATTGCTAGAACCCAGGAGGTGGAGGTTGTAGTGAGCCAAGATTGCACCATTTCACTCCAGGCTGGGGGACAAAAGCAAGACTCAGTCTCAAAAAAAAAAAAAAATTATGTGAAATCTTTAAAATTCAGCAGGATGAGAATATGGTTTCTGGTCCTCTTTGCTTTGTGAAATACATAAGTAAACAAATAAATTACAAAATTAATTGTGTGTACACAAATGCAGATTCAAGAAAAATATATTACCTTATCCCAAATCACAGGATCCTTTCTTTTGGGGGATGTCGTACTTTAGTGCTCCTTTTCATTCAGGCACAGCTAAATAAGCAGGAAAGATGTAACGTTTGCTTTGTGGTGCCAAGGCAAACCCACAGCAGAAACCTTCAGGAAGCTTTGCCAAAACGTGCTCATTCTCTCTTTCACGGACAAAACCAGCCATCACAGATGCCATTACTTTCAAAGTAGAGCAGCACATTGATGGCTGCATTGATGTGCAATATTTAAATTGCCAACCTACCAGGGTGACACACAGGCCTGGTGAGTTTAGCGTTTATTTTTTTCATCCTGAAGTTGCTTGGTTTTCTCAATGCTAAAAACAATGTATTTCAAGGAAGAGAAAATATTCCTAAGACTTTTATCCCAGTTCATGTGTTTATTTGGTAGCCATTTCCCGCGTGCCCACTGTGGACAGGAAGGAAGAAGAGATTATATGCACTCAGTGACCCTCAGTGCCCTGCGTGGGGACGTCAAATGGGCTCCGCTCAGCAGGGCAGTTTCCATGTTTTCAAATGTAAACCAAGTGTTGAGAATAAAAGCTGTGATTTTAGATTTAACATGAAATGCATTTTCCAATCCTGTTAGTGAATTTCTCATAACGTTGCAAGGATCTTTTAAAGCCATGATCCCCCAACATAATTGAAGTTGGCTTGGGGTTCCCTCTGCACTCTGAATTCAGGAGTTAAGATGGCACACACATGCTTTTGAGACATTTCCTTGTAAGGCAGGAGACCCTGAAGTAAAATCTCCAAGACTCTCTTCTCTCAATATTTATACATTTGAACTAAAAAGTGATCTGAGAAGTAAACTGAGCTGGCGAATATAAAACAACATATACTCAAACCTTTATATCCTTACCTCTGTGAACCTTATCACACTTTTATTATTACATTTGTTATTGTGGATAAAGACAAAGTGTAGCAAGTTGGAGGAAGATACAAGACCTCAGTGCACATTCCCGGGCTCTGATTCATGTTTTATACTTAAGGAAACAGACACTTTTCATCATAAAAAAGTCTAACAAAAATAGTTATTATAAAATCAAACATAAAATAAATTAAAAAATAAATACAAAATATAACTGACTTAGCAGGTTGATTCTTTTTAAACCCATCTTTCCCACACTTGTCCAGATCAGGACAATAGAAATACGTGATAGTCACATGTCTTAAATAAAGAAATTTAATTTAATTTCTCTTTTTAAAAAATGTTCTGGCTCTAAGCATCAATCCAATTAATTTTCTTTTTTTTTTTCTAACTTTTATTTTAGGTTCAGGGCACAGCTGCAGGTTTGCTCCATGGCTACATTGTGTGATGTGGGGATTTCGTGTGCAGGTGGTTTTTCACTCAGGTAATTAGTAGACTATGCAGCAGGTAGTTGTTCAATCCTCACCCTTCTTCCACCTGTCACCCTCAAACAGGCCCCCATGTCTGTTGTTCCCTTCTCTGTGTCTATGTGTACTCAATGTCTAGCTCCCACAGATAAATGAGAATATGTTGTATGTGGTTTTCCATTTCTGTGCTGATTCACTTAGGATATGGCCTCCAGCTTTATTCATGTTGCTGCAAAGGCCATGATCTCATTTTTTATGGCTGCATAGTATTCCAGGGTGTATTGTACCACATTTCCTTTATCCAGTCCATCATTGATGGGCATGTGGGTTGATTCCCTGTCTGTCCTATTGTGAATAGTGCTGTGATGAACATATGCGTGCACGTGTGTCTTTGTGTGCACGTGTGTCTTTGTGTGCACGTGTGTCTTTGTGTGCACGTGTGTCTTTGTGTGCATGTGTGTCTTTGTGTGCATGTGTGTCTTTGTGTGCACGTGTGTCTTTGTGGCAGAACAACTTATATTCCTTTGGGTATATGCCCAGTAATGAAATGGCTGGGTCGAACAGCAGCTCTATTTTAGGTTCTTTGAGAAATCTCCAAACTGCTTTCCACAGTTGCTGAGCTAATTTGCATTCCCACCAGCAGTGGATAGGTGTTCCCTTTTCTCTGCAATCTTGCCAGTATCTGCTATTTTTTGGCTTTGTAATAATAGCCATTCTGACCGGTGTGAGAAGGTATGTTGTTGTAGTTTTGATTTGCATTTATCTAATGATTAGGGAGATTGAGCATCTTTCTCATATGCTTATTGGCCGTGTGTATGTCTTCTCTGAGATGTACATGTTCATGTCCTTTGCCTATTTTTTTTTTAATGGAGTTGTTTGTTTTCTGCTTAAGTTCCTCATCGTTCTGGATATTAGACATTCATTGGATACATAGTTTGCAAATATTTTCTCCCATTCTGTAGGTTGTCTGTTTACACTGTTGATAACTTCTTAATTCAACAAATTAATATGCATTCACACATCTTAACAAGTTAATATGCATTCACACATCTTGAATGAAGAAATGAGGGGTTTTATGTTTCTCTTGTAAGGATATGCATATCAATCACTAATCCTGGAAGTTTTTGTCAATTTTTCTAATAATTATTGCATTTTCAAATATTTCCCATATGACACATTATATATGTTTATAAGATATAACTTCAAACTCACATATGTACTGGCACTGGATTATCATAGGAGAATTACAGAAACAGCCTGATGCTTGGCTGATCATGGTTAATATTGATTTAGGAGGCCTGTGGGCGAGGCTACCAGCATGACTCCTTCAGATTTTTATGCCTGAATGCATGTAGATAACACATTCACCATCAAAGCTTTGGAGGATCCAGGAAGAGCGTGGGTGAGCCCCACGCTCCCTTGTCACTGGCAGGTGCCTCCCAGGTGTCAGGGAGCGGCTACTCATGGCCCAGTCCAGACCCTGCCATCCGATGCAATGACCAGACAGCCAGACCGGGTCCCTGAGGAAGAACTCAGCTTCAGCGACTTCTCAGTCACCCAGCAACTGGGCAGGGAAAGGGAGTCTGAAGGCTGACGTGCTTGCATGCGTGTGCCTGTGTGTGCGTGTTTGTGAACCAGGACAAGTGAACACAGGGACTCGGCTGGGTGCGGGGTGAGGACCCTCCATCAGCTTGTGGGGAAGAGACGAAAATGCAGCTGGCTCAGTGTTTTGTGGATGCCTAATTATGGAAAGAATTAAAAAATCACCATTCTAATGAGCTTCCATCATTTAAGTCTCTAACAATGGATCCGTGTTGACAATGGTTTTTCCCAGTCCTTTTTGAGAAAAGAGGCTGAGGTTTACCTTATCAAGAATGGACTCATTTTACTCTTTCTTCCCAAGACCAGTGTTTTTTTAGGGGGTTAATATAACAGGAAGAGGTCAGGGTGATTATTTAGTGGGAAAAATTGTATTTGCTAGGACTTTATTGGTTCTCTTTCAGAAATCCAACTTATTTATGACATAAGTCATTTTAGGGCAGTTGATAGAAGTTATTTCTCTTTTATGACACTCGTGCCTGTGTGTAAAATTGTGCTATAAATGATATTGACAGTGTCATACGGTACTACTGTATTTTTTGTATGTTGTAAAACTTTGCTACTTTATGGTCAAACAAACTAAAGTTGTGACTGTCAGCTTCTCAGAAAAAAACACTAAGGCCTTTCAAGTTTTGAAGAATGCACTTAAGAGAGTGATATACAGAAGAGAAAATTCCATAAGAAAAGAGGAGTAACCCAAGCTTTTATTTTTATGTTTCCTTCTGGATGCAGAATTTGTCTGGGTCGTGGCCTGTGCTGCTCACAATAAACACCAAGGTGGCGGCTGAGGTGGTGTCTCCAGCATCCTCAGCTCCAGGCTAAGGAGGGCGTATTCTGAGGGGCTTCCACGATGCCTTGTATTCCACATGAGTTCTGAATTAATGAGTTACTCAATCTGCTTGGACGGTCAGATATATTACTATCTTCGGCTTGACAAAGGCTACTGGAAAACCCTGTTGACTTCTGATTCAAGGAGGAAAAATAGCTTTTCAAGTCCCCCTGGGATTTTTCCCATCAATACTTTCGTCTTGGGTTGATGGGGCCTCTCGAGTCTTCTCTCCAAGGTCAAGAATCCCCCAGGACCACCTTGTATGCTGATTGAAGCCAGAAAAATCCAGAGAGGGCGGAAGGGGCCTCTCAGAGTCAGCGTGCATTTGTTTATCAATACAAGTAGTCCGTTTTATTAACTATGATTTTGTGCCAATTAGTGAAGTTGAACAGACTGGTGTAAGGAAACACATACACGTAACAAGTGAAGCACAGTTATGACAACCATCGCAAACATGAGTGTCCTGGAGACACGCTGTTGTGCAGAGTTTCCTGGGGGATTTCATGTGACTGTACATACATTCTAACCGCTTCACACCGCATGCGGGAGGAAGACAAGGCAGGCGTGATGGTCTCCATTTTTGGAGTTGAAGAAACAGCCTTAAAGGGGGATGGGGGTACTCACTACCACATGGGTAATCACTAGCTGGGCAGGGGTACATGTCCAGGTCTGAGTCCTCGGGGTGTCCATGCTCTACTAGCAGGAATGATGTTAACCCCAAGACGATCATAAAACCTCAACGTGGCCAACTGTGGACAGTTCCCCTTCTGATTTCCAAGCCCACCAGTGTGGTGTCCTTAGAGTGGGCCTGTGGGATGCCCTGATTGGTACTCGATAACTTGTAACCTGTGGGTGGACTCAAAGTCATGCTCATGTGAAGAAGGGAAAGGGGAAGCCGCTTTCTTTGTCTTTGGAGTAACTAAGGCAGAACTGAATGCTCTGAACCAGTGAAAAGTAGCTCCTGTCTGCTGACCCTGAGGGTGAGTTGGAAATACTAATAATCCTTACAGGTGTTCATTTTGAGCAGGTCTTTGTGCCTCAGGCGCTCTGCCAGGAGGGGTTAGAGCTGGGTTGCATCACATTCCCGCCATTCAGTGGAGCCAGGCTGGCAGCAGCGTCTCCACCAGAAGGCAGTGACGCCAGCCCTGTGTTGCTGCCACACTCTGTGGAAAACGCGGTTTTTGCCTCTAGGTCTGGAAAGCAGTGGAATTTGGCTTCCATTCTGTAGGAGTCGACTTTGTGTGTGAAGCTCCCGGTGACTCTGGGGCCGGGTTGTTTGTTTGCTCAGAGTCTTCCAGGTGGGGCTCTCAGCACCTCCCAGGGGTGGTGGGTGGATGGAGGCAGAGTCCCTGGGAGAGAAGAGGGGGAGAGAGACAGACAGAGACAAAGGGACGCAGAGGAGTTGGTGGGGGGGAGGAGAGGAAGGGCACAGAGAAAAGAGAGACAAAGAGAGATGGGGGAGAAAATGAGAGAGAGAGGGGGAGACAGAGACAGACACAGGCAGAGAGAGAAGGAGGGAAGAAAGTGAGAGGCGGAGGGAGGAAGGGAGGGAGAGCCGTGCCAGCCCAGCCCCTCTCTGCCACGCTCACAGGCGCCACGGCCAGGCGGAGATGGCAGCAAAGGGCTTCCATACAGCGCGAGTATTTGTTCTAGAACCTGCCCGGCTCTCCCCACGGAGACGAGCTCAACTTTTCCTCTCCAGTGTTTGGCTTCGCCCTCTCTCCTTGTCATTTACGGTGCCCTCGACAGCGTGGCGCGGCGCCCGTGCTCCGGAATGCCAGCCTGGCACGGCGGTGCAGCCAGCAGTGGTGTAATCTGCTAATGGCTTCTTTTCATTTCAGCCCTCCCCGAGAGACCCAGTGGCAGATTGTAGACTCAATTACTCTCATGTCAGGTGATTATCCTAGGTCTTAATGTAATCTTCCATTCACACATACCATATTTCAATTACGGCAGCTATGAAACAAGCTGTGTATTGAAATCGCCAATCACCTTATCACTGCTGAACAATGTCAACTGTAAAAGACACCAGCTGAAGGCAATTACACATGTGTTGAGAACCGATTATGATGACTCTCTGTGGTATTTGTGATGAGCTGGGGAATGTTCTGAAAATTTAATTTAATGACAATATGCTTGCTGTACAATCCATAATACCTCCTGAATCCAGCATGGGGCTATTAAAGCTGATAGGAGCATATTATCGCCGCGCGGAGGGCTGGGCTGGGAGGGCTGCTGGAGGCCTCTACGGGGAGCTACGTAATTTCTCGCATCCTTCTGACGGCTGAGCAGACAGCTTCCCGTTCCAGCTGCACGCTGCAGGGGCCCCGGCTGGGTAAGGTGTTTCTCTCCCTCCACGCCGCCCTGTTGCTGCGGCCCCGCTCCTGCCACTCACCCCAGGGGGTCTCCGCCTGACTCGGCCGCACCCGGGAAGGCCCCGTGGCTGGGGAACCAGAGGCTCCCGCCGAGGACTGACAGGCCGGCTGCTGCGGAAAGCAAGGGGCCCGCAGACAGGCAGCTCTTGGGCCTGCCCGGTGGCCCCGGGTCGCCTCGCTGGGGTCCCAGCGCTGGGTGCCTTCGCCGCCTCTATGCACAACCTCAGGATGGCGCGCGGGGCCCGGGAACGACCCCACCGCAGGGGCCCACGCTCGGTGCTCAGCGGCCCACAGCCCGGTGGGTAGGGACCTGCCTCTCTGCGTCACGGGTCCCACGAGCATCCCTGACCCCAGTGCTGTCCTTGGGACTGGGATTGTCACCGAGCTTTCTCCCTAACCAGAGGAGGACGTTCAGATGGGTTCACACTGAGGCTGAAGGCCTGGGTGCTGCCGGGTGTGAGGTCAGAGAGCAGATGGGAGAGGCTGGGATGAGGAGAAGGAGGAGAGGAGGCCAGTGCTGGGGAGGGAGGAGGAGGGCAGAGGCCAGTGTGGAGGGCTGCGTGGGCGTGGGTGCCTTCCCCCTGCAGATGCCAGGTCGCGGGTGGTGCAGGAACGCTGGGAAGGGCCCTGACCCCGGCCCTGAATCCCGTTCCCGAGGCCTGCTGTGCGGCCCTGGGAGCTGCAACCTGGAGAAAGAGGGCTCTTCGGTGACTCCTCCACGTCCTGCATGCTTTTCTCCAGTGTGACCCAAATGTTTTGCTCCTTCTACGGAGCAGCAAGGACCTAATTCATTCAGGAATAATACACTGTCTCCCCTTAATCAGCTTATTAATTGAAACTATGGAGAAAATAGAGACCCAAACTTTGTTGGTTTAAAGTGGCAATAGCCTTGGTTTACATCAGCCATGACCAGCTGTTTAAATGCAAGGACTTTTTTTGCTTATCTGTGGTGGCGAATATCAAGAAAATTATGCACGGAGCTTTTTATTTTTTAGCTCATCAGCTATTATTAGTGTTAGTATATTTTATGCATGGCCCAAGACAATTCTTCTTCCAGTGTGGCCCAGGGAAACCAAAAGGTTGGACATCCCTGGTTACATGAAGAATATTGTTAAAATATGAGCTCATTGGCCCAGCATGGTGGCTCACGCCTGTAATCCTGATGCTTTGGGAAGGCTGAGGTGGGCGGATCCCTTGAGGTCAGGAGTTTGAGACCAGCCTGGTCAACATGGCAAAACCCTATCTCTACTAAAAATACAAAAATTAGCCAGGAGTGGTGGTATGCGCCTGTCATCCCAGTTACTTGGGAGGCTGAGGCCGGAAAATTGCTTGAACCCAGGAGGCAGAGGTTGCAGTGAGCTGGAAATCATACTGCTGTGCTCCAGCCTGGGCAACAGAGCCAGACGCTATCTAAAAAAAAAAAAAAAAAAAAAAAAACACACACACACACAGAAACCGCATTGATGGAAGAATACGTGCGTTCTGTGGCTCCTTCATCATTAGCTTCAGTCTTCAGACCAATTTTGTTACATGCTGTTATAAATGGGTGCATATTTCAAATATATTTCAATAGTGTGTATTTTCTTTAACAGAAGATTTTTTTAAATTAGACTCTTTATTTAGGATTTGATTTTTTTAAAGAAAACCTTATGTGACAACCTCCTCTTAAGTTTTAGTTCCCTTTCCTGGTTAGGTTTTCTCTACACAGTGTTTTC
This sequence comes from Pongo abelii, assembly GCF_028885655.2. NCBI lineage: Eukaryota > Metazoa > Chordata > Mammalia > Primates > Hominidae > Pongo > Pongo abelii. Next base: position 93,602,709 of record NC_072002.2, on the reverse strand, counting down.
ACCATCTAATAATGTGAATATTTTTGTTATTTATCATTTATCTCACCTGAATTTAAGCAGCATGAAGACAGGTGATTTTTGCCTGTTTTTATTATGCAATCTAGACACCTGCCACATGTTTGAGAATTGATGCATGAATCTCTACATTTAAGTACCTACTTACTTAATATGATCTTGTATTTTGGTTTATGCAAGGGAAACTTGGTTTGGTGTTAGATGTTATCGTTGTTAAATAACCCTCCATCAATTATTCTAACTGTAGTTCTATTAAAATACATGGCCTAGTGCGGTGGCTCAAGCCTGTAATCCCAGCACTTTGGGAGGCCGAGGCGGGCGCATCATGAGGTCAGGAGATCGAGACCATCCTGGCTAACACAGTGAAACCCCGTCTCTACTAAAAATATAAAAAATTAGCCAGCTGTGGTGGTAGGCGCCTGTAGTCCCAGCTGAGGCTGAGATAGGAGAATGGCATGAACCCAGGAGGTGGAACTTGGAGTGAGCTGAGATCATACCACTGCACTCCAGCCTGGGTGACAGAGCCAGACTCCATATCAAAAATGAAAAACAAAACAAACAAAAAAAACATACTTTTAAAAACCTTTTGGGTAAGAGTGTTAGTTCTTTACTGTTCTTTACTGTGTATGTCCATAGAGTTGTATAACTGGAGGGTGGGAAGAGAACAAATAATGGAAGCTTTAGTTTTATAGCCAGGGGTTGGAGGCCCAGGGAATTTAATCTCTGTTCTGAAGTTTTGGAGGCAGAGTCGGTACTGGGTGTTCGTACTGACAGCTCTTCGGCTCTGAGTCCAGGTGTCTCTTTTGACCTGGCGCTGACTACTCAATGACTCCGTTGCAAAGCACTTGTACGGTTTCCCTCCATTCATGCGGCCCTGATCTTGGATCCGTGGCCACTGTCTGTGCTAAAAAATTGAGGTGAAGCTGGAGAGCCCTGGGCCTCTGATAGTGTTTGAGGTTAGCTGGATGATTTGATGGGACGCCTCTCAACATCGAGGGGACTGTCATGAAGGGCTACTGTGGTCAGCGCAGCCTGCATCCATTACGACAATTTCATAATCATTGAGTAAATGGATTTTCTCCTTTGAGAGAGTCTGTAATATGTACATTGGATTAATGAAGGCAAGCCAATAGTGCATTGCTCAATCATAGTTATTTTGAATTGATAAAGTTTAAGCTAAATCATGAATGCAAACATGGAATGAAGTTTAGGGAAGACACTGCCTAACTGGAGACTTGTACTCTCCATCGCCATTTTCCTTGTTGCCTCGGGGGACAGGGGAGTGGATTTTAGACCACTTGGGCTCTGAATGAATACAATCCCCAAGCCAGGCTGTGTAGCACAGGTTCTTACTGAGACAATCCCTGCACCCTCCCCCCGCCACCCATCCCAGAGAACACTGGCAGTTGCTGGAACATTCTTGGTTATCTTAACCGGGGTGGGGGTGCATGTGGAATGTAGTGGGTGAAGGTCAGAAAAGCTGCTCAACTTCCTGCAATGCACAGGATGGCTCCCTAAAATGTCAGTAGAGCCAAGATCCAGAAATCTTTCTAGATAGAAAGAGAAATCTAATTAGCAAAGAAAAATCTCCTGGAAGAAACTTAGTCAATCAAGTTGCTTTTGGCATTTCAGCAACATCAGAGCAGATCCTCAAGTCTTTAAACTGTTTTCATAGTCACCTTGTGTTTACAGTTTTCTTCCTGTGCATTATGTTTTATGGTCTGTTGTCCATGTTTATCTGCCTGTGCTGGTCTTACCAATTTGTATGCGGACTTTACACGCGCAGTCCTTTGCCAAATTTCCCACCAATATTCTCCCCACAGCCCGCAGATGCGAGAGCCTGCCTGACTGCCCAGGGAGCCTGCTCAGCGAGCCTGGTGGAGTGAAGGCGGCAGGGAGAACGCCGACTCCAGGAACTCCCCTTATCCTGAATGTGTGAGGAAGGGGAAGGGGAAGCCCATATGACAGGGCCTGTAGACCCCGGTGCTGCTATCTGCATCCCACCTTCCATAAGGAAGCACCCATGGGGGGTGGGAGAGTATGGGGGGACCCCCGTATCCTGGCCTGCCCCGCGTGGCCGCAGGGCGTGCAGGCAGCATCACTGCCGAGCAAACCTAGATCTCCAGCATCTCAGCGTTTTCCACAGGAGAGTAATGTTCGGGTGGCCAAACACTTACAAGAAATCATTCTTGGGTCTCCTTCCATGGAAAACACTTAAAAAGTATGTGTTTATAACCTAGATATTAATAAGCATTACCCTGGCATACTGCCTTAAAATAAACTAGAGAACATTTTGCATTAGTTTACAATCATATTTTTGCGACTATTTTGAGACAGAAAAAAAGAAGAACCAGATGAATTCAAGAAAATGGGTTTCCTGTTACCCTGTATTCTCTTTTCCTTTCTCCTCCAAAGTTAACAGATAAACTCATATTACATTACAGAAACGTACTAAAAGCAAGCGCTTCATTTCTGTGTTATCTGAATGACAAATTTTACTGTTTTCAAAATTGTGTTGCATGCGGTACTGTACTACTTATCCAAGGTAATGTATACTTCTTATAGATATTAAAGAAAACGCATGTTATCTTCATGCTTATGTCCAGCTTAGCTGTTAACATTTTGAATAAACTACATAAAATGTTCACTACAAAATGGAGTGTCATAATGGTCATGGCATAAAAAGCAAACACGTATTTACGCTTACATATGATGGTATTTTCAAAGACAGGCAGTGGCATCACCAAATAAATGAGAGACCTTTCTAGCAGCCGGTATTGCTAGCTGTTTTTCTTCATGTATAATTCTTCACTCAGAAAAAAAATGCTATCTGATTACAAATTATGTACCTATTCTTACTTCTTTTGCCCAAGGCAGCTGTTAATTTTTGCCATAGGTCATAGAGGATAAAGCCCCAAAGATCCGGGAGCTTCTTAATTGCATCGCACACAACTGGCTGTTGTCAGGCACCTCGAAGGAGTTATTGCACCTTGCAGATAATGCCTTTTCCCTGCAAGCCATGAAATAGATTCTCCCGCTATTGCTGTATTAATTAGACTTCAAGGATGTTAGAAAAATTATAGCTTAAGCTTCTGCTCAAAAAATTTAGGCAATATTATAGAAGAAATCTTGGCCCAAACTTACAAGGAAATGAATTAACATTGAGGCTTTCTTTTGTTTCAGAAGGAAAAGATAAAAATACCCCAACAACTCACCACCTTGTCACTTGACAACAATATATAAGTTTTGATAGAATTCCAGGTTAAGTTTGTCAGTTCTGATGTTGTAAAAACGGAATGAACTGGAAGGACCTGTGGAAGTCTCGGGAAGTCTCAGGAATTTCCTCCTCAGGCCGTATATCAAGCGCACACTGAGAGGGGAGAGGAAAGGAAGGTAGGAAAGAAGGGCAAAAGGCGAAATGGTTTGTGTCCATTTAAGAAAAAATCAATAATAGCATAAAATTGATTTAGTGCTTGTCATAAAACATAAGTAAGTGCTGGAAAATAGAGAAAATTGAGTCTCAATTTAATCTGCACAAAAGCCACACTGTACTGATGAAGTGATTGTAGTGGGGAGAGCTACATAAAACCTAAAGACAGATACTTAATTGTCATATTAAAGACTCTTTTCAGCCTGCTGGAGTCGAGGGGTAGGACCCATTAATCATGTGGATAAGGGGCATTGAAATCAAATCTCAATTAAAATCTGTTCAATAATGTCTCTAATATGTTTTTCAAGCATTAATTTTTTTCCCATCGATTCCACACCCCATAAATCAGATATGTTGCAGTGCATGTAATAGTTTATGGAGGAGAGGATTATGGTTTTATGAAGTTAATGCGGCAGAACCATTTAATTTACACAGGCTAAAGTTTTATGTCTATTGTTCATTTCTATTATTTTCTTCAGCTAAAAATTATTTGGGCCATAAAACTAAGAACCAAGTTCATTTTTTCCAAGTGTCTATATATTTAGCAATCAGATTCCAGTTTCTTTTTTCCAAATTTGGCTGGGAAATCACACCCGGAAGTACACAAAGCTGAGTTCACAGCGGGCATAGGCTCTGTGCAGAGGGCCATATGTGCCCCCAGAGAGAGGAGCTGCCTGTGTTTGCACGGAAAGGGCTTCCGAGGGATTTCGCAGACACTGCTGAATGCACAAGCTTCTCCATCTCGGCTTTGGAATGTTCCCAGGTACCGCTGAAGACTTTGTACCTTCTGAACAAACAGCTGTATCTATTGCCTTCAGGGTTCCAATGGCGGGTAGTGGATGAAATTGACAGTAGAAAGCAAGGCATGCTTTTTGAAACCAGTTACACAGATTTTTTATTTTCACCAACAAGTTCATGGAGGAGGTGGGACTCTGCAAAAAAAAGATGATGATTTCTGAATTTTCTCGAACATTGGTATTCCAATGCCATTTAAAATTACGAGTGATTTGTGAAGGAGGTTGAGGAAGAGCCAGGGGCTTCCACAATGTGAGATTATCTGACAAGAGGAGGCAGAGAGGAAAGAAGCCTGGCCCTCAGCCCCCATGGCTTGGCAAGTGACCTGAAGCAAACAGTTTCCTCCCATCCTCCCACCTGTAAAGTCCAGGGTTTGACCTAGTGGAGTCTAAGCTGGCTCTCAGCTCCCTGCTCTAGGAGCCTTCAGTAAAAACAGTGAGAAGCGGCTTCTGGGATTGCCTTACCTCCAACATTCATAAAACCACGTCTTCTTGAAGACATTCAATAATTTATTTTGAACGTTTAAATTTTTGTTTGGCGAATTCATATCTCTTCATTTTTTAACACATTGAGGTCAAGTTTAAGTTATACTGTCATAAAGGAAGGTGCGTATGTATCTGAATGGTTTTCCTCTAAATTATTCTTCATCCTGTTCATGGAGATTGGGATCTTGGGTGTGTGGGACTTCAGCCAAGCCCATGGCAAGCCCCTCCGCCGGGCTGGCCTGGCTCAAGACCCCACAGTGTGATGGCAGCAGCAGCAGCAGCAGCAGGCGGGCCCTCCCCCAGGGCTACCCACCCCCAAGCCCACCCTGAACATGGCAATCCAGGCTACATCAAGGGTTATTTACATCGAGTCACTCTGTTCAAAATCCTTACTGTGCAATCCATTTCACCTACTACAGGAAGCCCTCAGTGTTTCGCCCAGCCAAATTTTTAATAAATAACTTTGTTTTTTAGAGCAGTTTTAGCTTTATAGAAACACTGTGGGATGGCACGGAGCTTCCACACTCTGGACACCCAGTTTTGCCTGTTATTAACATCTTACATTCATATGGCACATCTGCTTACAATTAAGGAATCAATATCAATGCATTATTATTAATAGAAGACCCTACTTTCTTCACTTTTATTTTTTCCCTAATGCCCTCTTTCTGCCCCAGGAAGGATCCCAGCTGGGACCACAAGGCTGAGTCCGCAGGCCTCCTCAGGCTGCTCTTGGCTGTGGCAGTTTCTCAGACTTCCTTTATTTTGGGTGACCTTGACAGTTTGGAGCGTTACTGTTCAGAAGTTTTGTAGAATGTCCCTCTATCGGGATCTGTCTGATGTTCTTCTCGTGGTTAGACTGGGACGTGGGTCAGCACAGCCTTCCTCTGCAGCCGGCCTTGTCCCCCAGCTGGGGTTGTGGCTCTCCAAGCTGTGTCTCTGGAAGGAAGGCAGCGTGAGTCACCCATGCTTTGGGCCTGGGGAGCTGTGCCCCACCTCCTGGGGGTGGATCTCTACATTAATCCTTTGGAATTCTTCTGCACAGAAGATTTGTCTCTTTTTCATTTATTCATTCATTCATTCATTCATTTGTTGTTGGTGGTGCTGTTTAAAATCAGTATAGACTCATGGATCCTTGTCCTTTGGGTTGTAATCCAACATTATTTTCTTCACTTTCTCGCTGAAATTTCTCCAGCTTTGGCCATCGGGAGCTCCTTCACTTGGCTCCTGCATTCCTGTGACACGTTCCCATTACTGTGCGTTTTGTTTCTTTTTGTTTGCTTGCTTGAGCACTTTCTTATTTTGTGGCACTGCAAGATGCTCCAGGCTCACCATGAGTCTGCCCTGTCTGGTTCCAGAAGCAGCCATTTCTCTAAGCAAATCTGGTTCAAGTATGTGTGTTGCTCCTGGGGTGTCCTTGCTTACCGGCCCTCTCAGCGCCGGCAAAGAGGATGCACGTGAGTGCAATGCCTGCGTGGTGCAGGTATCTGTTATAGCAGGCCTCCGCCTGTATCCATGGTCAACATGCAGCTGTTCACACTGGCATCACCAACCTTGACCCAGGACTGCAGGGATTACTTTGCCGCAGCTTATGTACCCTCCCGCTCCAACAGTGAGAGCCCCAGCGCCCCAACCCTCCACCCCCCAGTTGGGTCTTTGCTTAACCCCAGCACCCTGTCCAGCAGCGCCAGTATCCTCCTGGTGCCCATCCACAGCCATTGGCTGGCCCCTGGTGCTCTCCTGAGGCTGGCGGGTGGGCTGGAGCAGGGCCAGCCTTGGGGCCTTCAGGGCTGGGTGGCCTGGCACTCAGTGGGCACACACCAACAATGCCCTGAGTAGACACAAGTGGCCCAGGACTGCTAGTACAGTCCTGCTAGCATAGACCACCAGCAGAGGTATGGGGGGTTAGGACCAACAGCACAGGTGTGGGGTGGCCCAGGACCAGTAGCACAGGTATAGGGGGCCCAGGACCACTAGCACAGGTGTGGGGGGCCCAGGACCACTAGCACAGGTGTGGGGGGCCCAGGACCACTAGCACAGGTGTGGGGATGCCTAGGGCCAGTAGCACAGGTGTGGGGAGGCCAGGACTACTAGCACAGGTGTGGGGATGCCTAGGGCCAGTAGCACAGGTATGGGGAGGCCAGGACCACTAGCACAGGTGTGGGGAGGCTTAGGACCAGTAGCACAGGTGTGGGGAGTCCAGCACCACCAGCACAGGTATGGGGCTTTCTCAGAACAGGTGGTTGCAGGAGCTCCCCGTGAATGATGTCAGTCCAGTTCTGAAAGGCTGTAGCTGAGTGTTGGTGCCATAGAGAATACCATCCCTGCCGTGTGTCTGTGATCACTGCGGTTGGGGGGCCACGGTGGTTAGGAGGATGAGAGCGGAGTGCATCCTTGCTGTATTTAGGAGGAGTGGTAGCTAGGAAGGAAAGAAGCAAGAGCAGACCACAGACCTGAGGAAAAGGCCATGGGAAGAAAGGCACGGAACTAGAAGGAGCTCCTCCCTGTGGCTGCAGAAGCAGTGGTCTCACAGAGCATTGGGGGAGGATGCGTGAAAGACTCACTGTCTAGGAAGTAGGCTGGAAACCTAGGGGTTTTGCCTCCTCCCGCGGGTCCTCTCTGAGGGGCGTTTTCTGGCTCCTGCTTTCCCTGTTGAGTGAACCTTTCAGGGTGGAAAGTATGAGGTGAGTGCACGTGGATGATGGATCCATGGGGTTGGCCATGCAGCAGGAGTGCTGGGGGAAGGGGGTGGGTGCCGCCAGGACCAGGGCCATGGCACAGAGACGGGGGTGCTGCCTCCGAAACTCCCCCAGAACACGGACCTACTGGCATGGGCTGCTGTGCCTCAGCTTCTCATGTCGTGATGAGGAGACCCCAAAGCCATGACAAGGTAATAGCTCTGCCCCAACATTCAAAGGAGCCCCAGGTGCAGTTACATTTACTAGTAATTTCATATAAAATAATTGGTCATGAACACCTTCAACATACTTAACCATTTCTGTGTATTTTCTCCCAATCCTTATAACAACTCTTGCATGGTAGATAAGATATAAAATACATCACGAAAATGCTGGAAAGGAGAAGCATAGGGTGGCAAGAAAGACTGGAGCATGCGTCTTGGTTCATATAACAACTCTTGCATGGTAGATAAGATATAAAATACATCACGAAAATGCTGGAAAGGAGAAGCATAGGGTGGCAAGAAAGACTGGAGCATGCGTCTTGGTTCATGTCAGCAGCCGTGGCATTGAAATTAGGGGGAGGGATGAGTGTAGCTGGCAGGTGAGCCGGTGTGTTGGGGACGGCGGGTGTGCCAGAGGGGTGGGGTGGAGTGCAGCAGCAGAGAAGAGACAGCCCAGGGAGGGAGGATCAGACCCACAGGACACAAGGTTGCTCGGGGACCTTGGAGCTCTTCTGTAGGAGGTGAGAATGGTTTTGAGCACGGGCAGCCTGACATTATTTACCTTCTTAAAACACCATGGATTGGAGACAGTGAGAAGTGGGAATGAATCCAGTGGCAGTGGAGATGAGGAAAGAGCTGGTTTCGGGACACAATCTGGAGCAAAAACCCATGGGACAGGGGACAGCTGCGTGAGGCGGGCCAGGGAAGGGTCCCCGGTTTCTGGCAAATGTCACCAGCTGGCAAAGGGCTGCTTTGCAGGTGGAGGGGAGACTTGGAGCTTGGAGGGGAGTGATGGTCTGGGTTTGGCCCTGCTAGGTTTTGTCGGGGGGCCGGTGATGGGGAGGCTGGAGATGGCCCCGGCATGGAATTCCAAAGCCCAGGTGAGGGAGAACATGGGTGCAGAGTGGGGTGTTCCTGGGAGGATTCAGGCAGAAAATGACTTCATGGTAGTTCGGAGCCACAACATTGCATTTGAAATCCCACTGATGTGGCACTTGAGCGTCGCTCACATAGATTCCCAGCTTCCTAAAATTAGTCAGAAAAGAAAAGAAATACAGTGATCAATGCCAATATTTAGGTCAATGCTGTTTGTTTCTGGTTTCTCTGGCGTGATGCAAAGGAGTGCAATTGAGGTGGCTTCCTTCATCACCGTCGGTTTTCTCCAGGGCCAGTGGGAGGGACCCCCTGGGCTCTCTCTAGCCTCAAAGTGGCTCAGCTCAGCAGAGCGACACAAGTACAGCCCACTTCTTTCCTCTTCCCATCAATAACGCCTCCCCGGCATTCATTGCAATAAAACCAATCACAATGGAATCATTTGATATGTATGTGACTCACAAATGTAGTTCCCCAAGCCACTGTTCCAAATTAGCAGTAGTTAAGCACCCATTGATGGAAGCTTAAAATAAAGTGCTCCCCAATGGGCCCCCACTTTAGTCCTGCATTACTCCAGAAAGCAGAGGGATTTTCGTAGGAGTCGCCATAAACTGCATACATTTGGAACTTGGCCAGAAATATTTGGGGGACCTATTCATTCTTTTCCTTCCTGCAATGATATAATGATATCTGTCACAAGGGCGCTTTTATGCCAACAATCCTGATGTCACACGCCGGCCTTATAGAAGCTTGAGGGATTTTTTTTCTCCTTCTTTCTTTTCTTCTTTGAGTCTTTTCAGACTGGAATACTGAAGTCTGAATTAAATGCAATCGGATTCTTTCAGACCTTCTCTGTGACAATGCAAGCTTGAAAGGAACATATTTGAAAGCACAAACTGCTCTAGTTTTCTTGCAAAAAGACTTAGGTCCCCTGAGTAGGCCAATTATAAATTGTAGTGCAGGTGAACTTTCTCTCCCATTCACTGGAGCTGATTCTGTGTCACTAATGTTACTGCACTGATACCTTGCAAACAGAGAAAAGGCTTTTCATATCTCATTAACATCACAGAGAACCAAAATAAACTCTATAATAAATGAGTGCTACGTAGGTTTCTACATTTTAACAAGCAAGGGCCAGGTCTCTCCATTTCCAAATAGCTTTCTAATCCCCCTGCTCCTTTGTGCTGACCTCGTTGTCATAAAGATGCCACTGGCTGAGGCTCCAGCACCCTTGGACTTGACTCTGCCACTGTGCAATTCCAGCAGGGCACTCAGGGGCCAAAGTGAGGCTCAGAGTTCCCACGTTCCTCACTAAATGGTGAACCTCGGCACGGGAAATGCTAAGCGGGGTCTCAACCAGGAAGCTACAGGCAGAACACAGAGATCTTCCGAGGAAAACACTCAGCTGTATGCACACCAGGGGGTCAAGTCAATTTTTATAACTTCCTTCAGGCTGGGTGTGGTGGCTCACACCTGTCATCCTAGCACTTTGGGAGGGCGAGCCAGGTGGATCACTTGAGGTCAGGGGTTCGAGACCAACCTGGCCAGTATGGTGAAAGCCCATTTCTACTAAAAATACAAAAATTAGCTGGGTGTGGTGGTGCACACGCTTGTAGTCCCAGCTCCTCAGTAGGCTGAGGTGAGAGAATCGCTTAAACCCGGGAGGCGGAGGTTGCAGTGAGCTGAGATCGCACCACTGCACTGCAGCCTGGGTGTCACAGGGTGACTCTGTCTCAAAAAAAAAAAAAAAAAAGCAAACAACAGCAACTACAAAACCAAAACCAACTTCCTTCAAGAAACATAGAATAAACATAAGCAAATCAAAACAACACATATTCATCTAAAGAATAATCCACTTCCAAGACTTGAGACATTTTACAACCACCCACAGTACCCCATCTGTGGGCTGGAAATGAATGAATTGTCACAATTAAAAATGACAGAGAAGCCAGGCTAACTTTTAGACTCACCATGAAGACAGCTGAATATGCATTTCCTTTATGATATGAATGCAGTTGGCACCTATTTATTTTTTAGCAAATTCTTAGCTAGCTTCATCACTCTCAGTTAGGTATGGCTGGTTGCTACAAATGAATAGAAGCAGCTGAGAGGCGTTGCAAATCAACCATGTGAATGACTATGTCTTAAATTCAAATTTAGACCTTATATTACCAAAATATCCACAAGCAATAATAATTTAGCTAGTTAGATAAGAAATTATCAAAAAAAAACCCACCGAAAACCCACCCATCCACCCATCCAACCAACCAAACCAAAACCTTATAAATTACCTGAATTCCAAAAGTATGATTATTTCTTAATGCTTATTAGAGTCCTAATTCATGTTGGAAGCCATGATGTTTAAGTAGAGTGGTGAAGGTTTAATACCTTAATAAGATTTAAGCACTAAGCAACAGTCATATTTTTGGAATTCAGGTAACATATACACATATACGTGTATATACGTATGTATTTATATATATTTATACATATACATATAAATATTTACTTTAATTCCAAAACATCACTTCTTAAAATCACCACGGTAAATATCTAACTAAAATCTCAACCGCAGCCGTCATATTAGGGTAATGGAATTGTCTTGTGGTGGCTGTGTCCACAGCACCCAATTGTTTCTTGCAGTAGAGGCTTAATTAATTAAATTAACTTACAGCCATGCTCCCTTTACATTAAAATTAGCTGGTTGCACTTAGCGACATCTTCCCTGCCGCAAACAAGGCTGGCAGATCTCCTGAAGTGCAGCCCTCCAGCTTCTTGCATGGCCTCAGCCAGACCGCCCCCTGCAGCCACAGGCCAACCTGGGGTTCTACAAAGAGGACACCTTCCAAATGCATATTTGCATGGTGTTGGCAAAAATACACTTAATATAAAGGGCAGTATTCATAGGACAGGCTTTTATTTTATTCAATAAAATTGCATTTTATCTCACTGGGTTATAGAAAATTTGCTGCTTCTGCTTGTAAAGTGCCTCTCAAATATTGGCCCTTGGGCTGTCTGCAGCAGAACAGCCACACATAGAAATTTAAAAAAGAATTCATAGGTAATTCTGATGATCAAACTGATTTGTTCTAGAATCTGCAAAGACAATATTCTGTCTTCTAGAGGCTTGTCTAACTAAACATATTTCTAAAAAAATTCAGCTTAATTTTTTGTTTATGCACAAGAGTCAATGGAATTTATTTTAGCCAGAATCATGTTCTCCAGGCAAGAAGAGGATTATTATCAGTCCATACAGTCATCTAGTTCCCAAAATGCATTTTAAGGTAGGTTGTTCCCCAAGAATAGCGTATTTTAAAAATGTTATTTTAAACATCTAAATTAGAAAAATAAAGTCTTAAAGTCTTACAGAAAACCAGAATATGATAAATAAAAGATGTTTTATTAGTAAAAATGTGTAATTCCTCAGCTATGTCCTAAATGTTTGGAAAAGTAGAAAGATTAAATCTATTGCCAACAATACTGAGGAGGGGGAATTTGCTACAATTAATTGGTAAGTTCAAATGTGTAATAATTATTAATTATGAGGGATGGTGATTTGGCAAACATGCTGCATTAACAAAGTTGAACCTAGGTTTCAACAACCTTGTACGGAGTAGTTCTGAGAAACACGAATTTGACACCAAAGTCACTACATATATCAAGAAACTCCACCACAAGCATCAACTGGCTGAGACCATAAAGTGACCAGGACCTATCCGGAATGCAGGCATTAAAAGATCACATATATAACACACAACACATGCATGTTTAAAGAAATTAAATTGGGCACAAAAAAAAAGAAGTAACAAGAGGCTATTTAAGTGGACTAGGTTTGAAAAAAGTCAAATAGAACTTACAGAATATAACTTAAATTAAAAACATGCTGATGGGATTTAACCACGATTAACCAAAGCTAAAGAGAGAAGATGAGTCAGAATATGAAGCCAAATGCAACAGAAAGGGAGAAAAGAAAAGATGGACAATACAAAAGACAAATCAAAAACATGTATTATAGAACGCGAACATCTAATATAAGCCTGGTCAGAGTTCCAGGAAGATACAACAGAGAAAATGAAGGAGAGGCAGGAGACAGGGTAAAAATTTCTCTGAATTAATGAGACCCCAGCCATCCAATTCAAGAGGTCCAGTGAATCTCAAGCAGGACTCGTGAGCAAATTCATGCCCTTAACCATCTCCTCACTGTATCCTCATCCAACTGCAGGTCCCAGTGATGAAGAGAGGCTTTAAAAAGCAGCCAGGAGAAAAGAACGTCAGCCAATTGAGAAATAACTATTAGACTTGCGACTAACTGCTGCCCTGCGGCCATGGAAAACAAAGGCAGTGCAAGGCTTCCTTCGAAGTTCCAAGAGAAGAGAACCATCCTACAATTCTGTCTTTCAAGAAAACATCATGAAACAATTATGTTTTCAGAAGAATGAAAACTGAAATCTTTTACTACCATCAGATAATCACAATAAGAACTCTTAGTAAATGAAGCCCAGGAAGAAAGAAAATAATGCCAGGAGAAGGGTCTGTGGTAGAGAAGGGACTGTAGGTAAAGAAAATGGTAAATGTGCAGGGGTGTCCAAGTGGATGTTGGCCAGGGTGACAACCTAATGATACCTAAATTATGGGTTAAAAATTAAGATAGAAAATGAAAAATACAGGACAAGAGAAGCATCAGCTGGAGGTGACTGAGGGGAAGGGACAGCATACTTGGGTGCCAGTTACTCAGATGTGATGACCCACCCACTGGCTTGCCCCCTCTCTACCCGCTGTGGGGTGTGCAGGACTGTGGAGGGAGACACGTGGCACCCAGGCTGTCCCTGTATGCCTAGCAGCTGTCGTGGCCAGGCACGTCTCTATCTGGGATGAGGTGGAAATTGGGAGTCTCACTGACCTCCAGTGGGTAAAGGCCATTTCTTACACCTACATCACAAGTCACCTGTGAAAGTTGTCATCAAGCCTGAAGCAGCACCAATGGACACGGCCAAACATGAGACAAGGCCTGGCTAAGGCCTGAAAGATTGGCTGGTACAGACACAGTGAGCCACTTTTAGGTTCTAAGAGCTTATGACTCCCAAATAAATGGAAAAGTGCCAGCTCTTAGGTCCTTGTCCACACACCAGAAGGGGCAAAAGTGAAACAAACGGGGCCAGATGACCGCAGGGTGACCTGGGGTCCACACTTGGCAGAGGAGCAAGTCCAGCTGACTGTGGCGGGGGTTTCCATGCAGCAGCTCTGAGTGGCTGTAGCAGAAAGCCCCGTGTCTCATCAGAACACAGGAAGTGATGAGAATCTGTCTCCTGACAGCTTCCCAGGCTGATGGGAGCTGAGTGGGAGGTGGCTTCAGCTTCTCACACCATAGAAGGCCACAGGTGCACCACCATTGCTCAGATCAGCCTGCACCAAGGAGGCCAGTGCAGGGGCAAATCAGGTTGCCAGCGTGGGGCCATCCCTACAGAAAGGATGAAGGGAGGTGCAGATGGTGAAAGAGAGTCTTTGTTCTTATTCACCCCCACACAGATCCAGAACACAGTTGTCACATAGTAGCTGCCCTGCCTGGACACAGAAAACCTACCTGAGGGCTATGGAGGAGTCTTGGTGGATGATGATGGAATACGGCTCCTGGGTGGCCTGGGAGAGGACAGGTGCACAGTGGAGTGAAGAAAAGGACAGTGTTGGATTTCTGGGAACACAGATGTTTGGAAGATGAACAATAATTATGGTGGATGTTTGGATTCAGTTAAGCTGAAGATTTAACTTTTGAGATATACATCTCTATCTCCTTATCACACACATGTGATATGGATAACACACAGACACTATCAGAGATCCTCAGTGGAGAGGTCCAAAGAGAAAGGAGAAGCCAGCTCAGCAGCAAGCTTAGGGGACACCTCATGGATTTGGGTGTAGGAGGCAGAATATGGAAAGCAACAAAGGAGGCTGATGGGAAAGGGAGAAGTCAGAGAGATATGAGGAGGTTTCAGAACTGCTCATGCCAGGAGATGAGAGGGTGTGAGTAAAGGGATAGTCATGAATGCACTGCCAACAGGTCAGCTAGGAGCAGGGCTGCAGGGGGTCTATGGGTCTAGCAGCATGCCTTGCTCATCTTAGCCAAAGTTGTTTCAAAGTGATTGGATTAAAAGAAGATAATATATCTTTTTTTGTGGGGTTACAGGAATGCAAGGTTGGTTTAATACTTAAGGATCAATCAATGCAGTCACCATATCAAGAAACTAAAAAAGAAAATACATGATGATGTCAATATGGCTGAAAAGTATCTGGTAAAAGACAACACCTATGAAAACACAAAGTTTCCACATTTTAGGACTAGATTGTAACGTTTTTAACCAAATAAGAGCATCCATGGAATGCTACAGCTAACATCATGTGTGATCATACTTTCGCCCTTAGCATGAGACAAAGGCTAGGATGTCCATTCTCACCACTGCTAGTAAACATCCCACTTGATGTTTTAGCCAGAAAAGAAAGCAAGGAAGAAAAATGGAAGGCATATATTGAAAAGTGGTAGTAAAACTGTCTTTATGTGAAGAAGACAGGAGATTTTCTGTAGAAAGTTCTAAGGAATCCACTTGAAACAGCTAATATATATGAGTTTTGCAAGGTTATGGGATATGAGGTCAACATACTCAAAAGTGAATTGTATTTCTTTATGTCAGCAATAAACAGTTATAAATTCATCTTAAAAATGCCATTTACAGTAGCATCAAGATATTTAAATAGTACAAGATATTTAAGGGGAAATTTAACAAACTACATATAAAACTTTTGTACTGAAAACCATAAAATATTTCTGATAGAGTGTAAAAAAAACCTAAATAAATGGAGAAAGTGTCATCAACATGATTCGATTATTCAATGTTATTAAGATGTCAGTTCTCCCTAAATCAATGTATACATTCAATGCAATCTCAATATAAATCCTAAGGTTTATTTGTGGGTTTTTTTTGGGTAAAAAAAGCTGATTTTTAAATTTGTATAAAAATATAGATGGGCCAGAGTAATCAAACCCATTTTAAAAAATAAGAACAAAGTCAGAGGACTTATACCACCTTATGATAAGATTTGAGGCTTATTATAAAGCTACCTTAATCAAGACAGTATGATACAGGCATAAAGATAGAAATATAGGTGAGTAGAACAGAATATTCCAGAATAGACTGATATGTAAAGGCCCAACTGAACTTTGCCATATGCACAAAGTCAATTCAATAAATAAGGATAATCTTTTCAATAAATGGTGCTGAAACAATTGGATATCTTTATACAAATGTATATTTGTCTACACACACACATTTAATCCTTACCTCATCTCATCCAAAAGTAAACTCAAAATACATCATACATGAAGCTAGTATTAAAGCTAAGACTGTAAACTTTTAGAAAAAAATGGAAAAAAATATATAGATATTTTTTGAGACGGAGTCTTGCTCTGTCGCCCGGGCTGGAGTGCAGTGGTGTGATCTCTGCTCTCTGAAACATGTGCCTCCTGGCTTCAAGTGATTCTCCTGCCTCAGCCTCCTGAATAGGTAGGATTACAGGCACCCGCCACCATGCCTGGCTAATTTTTGTATTTTTAGTAGAGATAGAGTTTCACCATGTTGGCCAGGGTGGTCTTGAACTGTTAGGGTGCACAGTTGGGGACTCCACTATCAGGGTCCTGCCATCACCAGTGCAGGGAGAGGAGAGGTGGCCTCAGGGACCCACCCGCCTCTGCTGTGCTCTTTCATGAGAATCATCCGCACCATCCATGACCTTTCAAAGAGAACTGGGCAGGGGGTGGTGCGAGGTGGGTGGAGAAGGAGAAGCCATGGATGCTTCGAGGCTGCCCTGAGGGACCAGGCAGGATCTCCATGGAAGAAAGCGACTGTGGGTGAGAGGGACCCAGGGGCTGGGGTGAGGACGCCTCTGAATGGGCTGTGGTGGAGCTTCCACATGAGGCTTGTTGAAAAGTGTGTGATCTGGACTTTGAGACCTGGGATAGTCTCAGGCCAATGTGCTGTCTCGTCCTAGCCCTCACAGTCCTGTGTCGAGGCTTGCTGGGGCTGGGCAGAGAGGTTGACACCTGCCCCATGGTGGGCAGAGGAGAGGAGCCCAGAGGCACCTGGAGAGGCAGGGCATGTGCTCAGCACCGGTGTCTGCTGCTCCCTGCCAGGTTCTCCCTGTGGGCCTTTCACCAAGCACCCCCCGCCTTGGCGACATCTGTGCTCTGGGATGCTGGGAATGGGGTCTAGGGCGTTCTGGTACAGAGTGGCTAAGGAGGACAATGACCACCATCTGAGGCCCGAGTGGTGGCTACAACTGGAATCTCCTGCCATCAGGGGACAGCTGAGTCCAGTGCTGCTGGCATCAGAGGACGCAGTGGGATTCTGTGACTGGAGGCTTCAGAAAAGCTGCAGCTCAGTGTGTGTGTGGGCCTCCCAGTCTCAGCAAGACATTGCCCGCCATCATGGGGACCTGGGCTCATCTCTCATCATAACCGTGGCAGTAAGGAAGGGACTCAGTCCGTCCAAATGACAGCAGTAAAATGCAAACTTGTTTTTCTGTCCTAAATGGCGACAATTGAGACACTGGAGATTAGAAAACTGATGCTACAGGGGAAGTGTTGAGCAGACAGAAGGTTGGAGTGAGGCTGGAGTTATTTGACCATCATTCTGAGGAAGAGGAGTTAGGTGGGAGCTGAACCTGACTCCATGGAGAGGCTGAATCTGGAACACATTCTGTAAACAAGGAAATTGCCTTTGAAAATTAAGGGTTTGAGATGAAAGGGTCTTCATTGCCAGAAGCTAGATACCAATGTCAAGACTGACAGAGACACCAATTAAGAGGCCATGGAGCATCCAAGGTAGAAGGCTCTAGAAAGACAGTTGTGGATGTGCACCGTATTTCATGAGTGTTCAGGGAGCACCCGGCATGCCACACTGCAGACTCGACATTCAAGCATCAAGGAAAGGTGAAATATATCCTAGAGGTCTGAGTTACCTAGTTCATCCTTATGCACACCAGCGCGGTAACACTCAGAAAACCAGCAAACTGGCAATCGCCGTGGTAAAATCCCAGTTATACAAAGAGGAAACAGAAAGTTGTGTTTCGTACTGACACAGTGTCCTGCATAAAGGCACTGCATGCGTACTGCACGTTGGGCGCAGCTGGCCTGGATCAATCACGCAAGGTGTGGACGATGGTGGCGAACAAGCTTGCGGGTCTCAAAGCAAACACTTCTCTTGCTCCGGCAGAGACATGTAAATAAAGGGCCCAGCGTGCAGGCAGTGCCCACCTTCCTCTGTGGGCGCCTGACAGTGCTTCCAAAAAGTCCTATTTATAAATCATGTGTGATGATAAAAATAGAGCGTTCAGATTCAGCTGGGAAGACTATTTGTGGACATGAGATTGAGAGTATTCCATTAGGGCGATTCACTCTTAAATTATTATTTTCTGTAAGCTTTAGTGTTCTAAAAAGATTTTATTTTAATGTAAAGTGCCTGATTCTGCAGTCTTCAGTAAGGCAATAACTTTTCATTAACTTCATTTTTCATTTTTATCTTTCTTTGAGTGTTGCAGAACATAGCATATGATTTTGAATGTCATGTAATAACAACTCTCTAAAATTATCTGCCCTTATTTCCATTTGACACTAATATTTGATATGTTAACTTAAGCAGATCTCCAAATGTAGGTCTGCCTCATTTTGCCTTGGGTGATAATAAGAGCTGTCAGTTTTACATCTCCTTATTGAATTCATGTGCCAGATGACAACTGATTTCTTTTTAAAAAAAATGTGTGTGTGTGTGTGTGTGTGTGTGCGTACACATGTGTGCGTGAATGTGTGTGTTAGGGAGCTGGGGGCTGGATGTGAGGAGAGAAAGGGAGAGAGAGAAAATGAATTTCAACTGGTGCCAAAAAAGAAAAAAAGTCATATTTTATATGTTTGATTTGTCTGAATGATCTTGATTTTGCAGAAGCAATCAAAAGTGACTTTCAACTTAAAACAACATACAGACTTACTTTCAGTTTAAAAAGTAAAGTGAATCCATAATAAAAGATTTATGCATTTTACAATGTATATGTTGTTTAATTATGTCACACTAGTATCGGCACCTGGTTTGGTAGATTAAGTGGTATGTAGAATTCACCATGAAACAAATGTCCCTGACCACTTTGAATCTCATGTTAGGATTTTAATATTTATCATATGCAATCACCTACCAACAGCTCCTTTTAGACCTTGGGGGTGGCTTTTCTGCTGTGACAGGATCTGGCTGGTTTACTCCCGACCCGGAGCTCCAGCACCTCCTTGGAAACCTTGCCCAGGGCACACCTACACCCATTTCCTGCTTTTGCCATCCTGGATGTTTAACTGGCTGTTTCAGAAGACGGGGGCCTCCTGGGCTTGCTTATGTCACCTCCCCCACTCTGCTTCCTAACTTCCACCCTCTGGAAACTTTATGTTTAAGTTGGCAAATTTGACAACCATTTTTTACTTTTCCCTTCAATTGCTTTTAAGTTTTCTAAGCTTTGTCAATTAATAGATTCTAAAAGTTGACAATCAGGAGGAAGTTTTCATGCTACTGTGAATATGAAGGTGTTCTCTGAGGGACCACGTGGTAGGCTGTGGAGTGTTTATCTCCCAGATCATCTGGCTTTCCTGGACCTGTTATCTGCAAAGCTGACTGTGCGGCGGTTCAGGCGATGAGCTGCACAACTCCAGGGCACACTGTGTACACAACTGGTGTGGGACTCATACTCCCTATAGTAATGCGATTCTCTTTAATCGGCTTCCTTCTTTTTTATTTGCTTTTTATTTCTATTAGAGCCTCTTTTCCCTCTTTTTCTTTCCACAGTCTTTGCTGCATCATGGACATCACCTGCTCCTGCCTGTGGTGGCCCCAGGCGTCTCTCTGCAGCTTTGCTTCTCTGGAGTATGGAGCCTGCTTGCTCTCCAGGCCTCTGATGCCCAGAGCCACCCTTCCTGGGAGCCCCTCTTGGGTTCTCTTCCTGAGTGTCTTGCCTCATTCGACTGGAATGAAGATGTGCGCAGAGGTCATCGTCTCCCAGAGATGGCGCCTTATGCTGGTCAGTTCGGCAGGGCGTGGAATTCTCGGTAAAAGCCTATCCCTTCTAGAACTGTAGAAACAATGACCCAAGGATCTTGGTTTTGATGAGAAATTTACTAATGGCCTGATTCATTTCTTTGGAGATAACAATTTATTTTTTTTCTTGGGAAGATTTTGGAATCTCTCCTTTTACTGACATTTCAAAATATTATAATCTCTTGTTTCTTTTACATGTACTGGGCCAGACACTCAGCAGCCGCTTTGAAAATAAAGACACACACATCAGCTGTGAGCAATTCTCCCCACCATTCGTGATGATTTCCTTCCTTCCCTGCTATCTCCTCAGTTGCCTGGCTGTCCTTTCCTTGCCTGCTCATCATGAAAACTGAGCAAGTGAAGGACTGAGTGGTGTGTGTGTGCCGGACGTGGCCTCTGGCATGCCTCACTGCGATGCTTTGGGACTTGCAATGGTCACATGGGAAGGCGTGGTTTCAGGGCCTAGCTCTGTGATTTACAGCCGTTCTAGGGGGGATTTGGTCAACTCATGTAAAGAGTTTTACCCACCAAGGAGTAAATGTCCAGCTGTCCAGTGGGTGCCCTGAGTCACTGATCCCAGAACCTGCGAATGTGTCACAAGGCATGGTTTAGGGACTTCACAGGGGGACTGAGGTTGTAGACTTTGAGATGGTGAGATTTTCCTCAATGACCCAAGTGGTCCCAGTGTGCTCCCCTGAGCCTCTAGAAGTGGCAGAGGGAGGCAGAGGAGAAAGAGGAGGCAGGGGAGGGGGGAGAGATTCCCAACTGGAGAAGGACTCAGCTTGCCATGGCTGCCTTCACTGTGAAGGGACACTGGGTGAAGGAGTGCAGGTGAGGACACCCTTAGCCGACGGCAGTGGGGAGACAGGAGCCTCCACCCTACACTGCACCGGACAGGATCTGCCGATACCCCGAATGATCTGGGAAGCCAATTTTTCCCCAGGGCCTCCAGGTAGGAGCCCAGCTGGGCAGACACCTAGACTGGAGCCCTGTGGGACCTGGGGCATAGAGACCAGCCGAGCTATCAGCTTCCATTTGTTAAGGCAGCAATCAATACCTGAAACCCTGGCCTGAGAATGGGAGGTGGATTCCAGAAATCAGTTCTACCTGCAGATGCTCCATCTCCTCAACTTTTGGAGTCCAGAACTCCCTCTGGGGTCTGGAGCGGTCCCACACGCTGCTGGCTCAGGCCCTTGTCACACGCCCTTGGCTGTACTTCCCACTGTCCTGCCTTGACCATCCGCTTCTGCCGTCTACACCCTGTCCTCCTGGAATAGCTTGGAAACTCTTTTCAACTCTTTGCTCTCCTGGCCTGATAGGGTCTGGCTGTGTCCCCACCCAAATCTCATCTTGAATTCCTATGTTTTGTGGGAGGGATCTGCGGTGGTAATTAAATCATAACAATGGGTCTTTCCTGTGCTGTTCTCGTGATGGTGAAAAAGCTTCATGAGATCCGATGGTTTTACAAAGAGGAGATCTCCTGCACAAGCTCACTGTCTCTCTCTCTCTCTCTCTCTTTCTCTGCCTGCTGCCATCCATGTAAGACGGGACTTGCTGCTCCTTGCCTTCTGCCATGATTGTGAGGCCTTGCCTGTCATGTGGAACTGTCCAACTAAACTTCTTTATTTTGAAAATTGCCCTGTCTTGGCTATGTCTTTATCAGCAGGATGAAAATGGACTAATGTATGGCCTCTTCATGCTTGCTGGTAAATGCTCCTTCATTTTTTTCCTACTATTTTAATAGGGGCTTCGGGAAGCAGAAGAGATAAATGACTGTTTGCTCTATCAACTTGAAGCAAAAATGCCAATTTTATTTGACACAATTTAAAAGTTTACCAATAAAGCTAAAGATGCTGGATGGGAAAAATCCTGTCATCCTCAGACAGAAAATAGAAAATCAGTGCTTTTGGAATCAGAGGGTAGAGTTTTTCAACAGAGGGTAGAGTTGACTTTGGCTCCCAGGCCTGCTGCCAGCCGTGTAACTGTGGGCAAGTCACCAAACCCACCTAAGCCCTAGTTTGGAGACACATATATTTAATCCTGGGGTTATGTAGGAAATGGTGTGCAGTAATATGAGCTAAGAGGTTAACAGAAGGCCTGGCAAAAATTAATGTTCTATAAATCATGCCCATATCACATATAAACGTGCAGTGCCGAGTGTGACTTCCACCACGTTTCTATAGTGGAATACGTCCTCCCAAGACAGCGGGGAACCCAGGTATGGAAGAACTCTCACCGCTGGAGGTAATTATTTACCTAGATCACTTCTTGGGGATCTCACCAAGTCACGACATTTCCATTCACTCCCCAGTCATGTGGAACCCATGTTGTAATACCTGTGCATGGCGGAAAGGGTGATTCTCCTCTCATCTCCCTGCCTGTAAAACCGGGGATTCGACAAGAAAAGCTTGAGTTTCCACAGCCTGCTCCTTCTCTCCCTCTGCAAGACGGGTGGAGCAAAGGAAGAAAACCCCAGCTAAAATTGTCTCTGAATATGGGAGAGCCGTCCTGCATCCGGCCCCTGCCGTGTCCCAGGTGTAAGCACATTCTCTCGCTCATGCACACACACATACATATACATACACACACATGCACACACAAACATACACACATACACACGTACACACACATACACACACACACACCCCACACCTCTCTTGTAAAAGTGCCATAGGTTCCAAGCCCTTTTCCGCAAAATCATAAAAGGAGTTTGGCATAGGTTGGATTAAATAAGAGTTGGCTTCTCTGCTAATAAGGCAAACACCTGTGTTTTATTTCCACAGCGTTTCTGAATGTGACTCCAGTATCTGGACATTTTGGTCCTTGTGCTGCTCTAAAGTTAATTCTGGATAAAACCCTTCCTTAACCTTCCTTGCAGCCAGGACCAGGCTGGTAACCCGTGAGCCAAATCCAGCCAAGCCCTGTGTTTGCATGAATCACAAGGTGAGAATGATGTTTACAATTTTAAAATGGTTAGAGTTAAGCAAAAGGCTATTTCATGGCATATGACAATTACACAGAATCCAAATGTCGGTGCCCGTCAAAAAGGTTTCCTTCATACATAGCGACTCCAGCTGTGGCTGCTTCGGCTCTGCTCTGAGGTGGAGTCAGGCAGCAGCGGCTGAGGCCCTGTGGCTACAGAGCCTGGAATCTTACTGCCTGGATTTTTGCACTGAGAGCCGCCTACCTTTGTCCTGGAGTGGATGCCCTCAGGTTCCATCCTGAGCAGCAATGCTGGGTCTGCCTCCCAACCAGCGTGGTGGCCTTGTGGATTCAGAACCTGCCTGTGGAGGAGCAGGTCCGGGAGCGCTGCAATGAGCTCTGCTGCAGCCCTGTGGCCTCTGGTGCGTTTCTGAATCTTGCTACTGTATATCCTTTCACAAAATTACTTTTCCACCTAAACAGTTCAGAGTGTGAGGTTTGCTACTAAGAAGACTGACGTGTTCAGAGCTCTCTGTGTCTTCAAAGAGGGATTTTACCACATGGGAGGAGTCCAGCTCTTGAGATTAAATGTGCAGAGGTGTGTGATGCACAAGCTTGAGACATGCAGAGGACCTGCACATTCACCTGTATTATGGACAAGTGTGGGACACGCAGAGCACCTGCAGAGTCAGGCAGGTACACAAGTGTGTGACACACAGAGCACCTGAAGAGTCACACAGGTACACAAGTGTGGGACACGCAGAGCACCTGCAGAGTCACGCAGGTACACAAGTGTGTGACATGCAGAGCACCTGCAGAGTCACGCAGGTACACAAGTATGGGACACGCAGAGCACCTGCAGCATCAGGCAGGTACACAAGTGTGGGACACGCAGAGCACCGGCAGAGTCAGGCAGGTACACAAGTGTGGGACACGCAGAGCACCCACACATTCACCCGTATGCACGAGTGTGACACAAATGCGGAGCACCTGCTGCGTCACATGTGTATACAAGCGTGTGAAATGCAATGCATATGCTCAGTGTTTGATGTAGGCCACATGTTTTCCCACATTCTTTTTTTGACTTTCTATCATTTAATACAGTCCTGTGAGGTACACGGTTGGAAACTGATGCTCCTGACATCCCTCAGGAAGGGAAAGCTGGAGCTGAGATTCACTCTCAAACCTGCCTTGCTCCACACCCGTACCCCAGCCTCCTGGGGGTGGCCTGTGAGTGCCCACGTTCCATCCCACACCTGGTGTCCTGCACGCCGCGACTGCTTGTCTGCTCCCCGAGTTCTAGAGAGTATCGGGTGACCCCAGGCATCCCTAACCTCTATGAGCCTCAGATGCCTCAGATGCTTCATGTTTAGAAGAGAAAGCAGCAACCCTTCTCCACACCTGGTCTGACAGGCAATTAGCAAACAGGGATCCCTCCCCTCAGTCACACCCATCACAGGAAAAGTTTCCTTGAGCTCCCCAAGTGAGTGAAGCTGGGCCCTGGCCTCCAGGCCTCACCAGCCCTCCTGCCCGTGGCTTTCCTCCTGCATCCTTGCAAAAAGATGGGGGAGCAGGACAGCACACCAGCACTGTTCATAGTGGCCTCTGTGGACGTTAGAGTCAGGCCCAGGGGAGAGGGTCTGTTTAAGGCTTAGGTCTGCAATGCCTGTGGACACTCACACCTGTAGTTGGTTTCAGCTTCACATGGACACAGACAGAAGTAGAGAGATGGACCTGGGGAAGGGTTGACAGATAGACTCTCACATCCTTTTTCTCCCTCTGTACGTGTGATATATATATAGTGCCTATATTTTAGCAGAGGTTTTTTCTCTGTATAGATTTTGAGGTTATTGTTTTAGTGTGGAGAAATGCACTGGGCTTGATAAACCCCTTTCACAAACAGACAGAAATAAATACTGCCCAGAAAGCAGAACATGAAGCATATTTTTCCCAGGGAGCTCCATTATTTTAAAAACAGTTCCGTTTTTTCATTTTTACTTTAAGGGCCTGGGCGGGTGAGCTGCTGCTCTCTGACAGCTGTCCCCAGCCATCACTCATGCTCGGGAGTGAGGGAGCCATTGCTGAACAGCAAATCATCCTCAAGTCAATCGGCCTCGACATGCCTCCAAAAGGGAGAGGGATGCTCCCTTGTCTTCCATGGAAAATATTCTCCAAGCAAACTCCCTTGCCCCAGGCTCCATCTTCTTCATCTCCTATTTTTTTTTTTTTCTGGTTTTAGTGGGAACGCTGCAAACACACGTATTCTTCAGGGTCCTCCCTTGGTGCTGGATTTCACCAACAGCAGCACCAGAGGGGAGGTCAGAGGACCCTCAGTCAACAGTTGAGCCAGTGGAAGTATAAACATTGCCACATCCTCTCCTCCTCCTGCCCTGGAGCCCAAAGAGGTTTTATGTCCATGTCATTTGAGGAAAGGAGCCCATGAGCAGAAGAGACCATGTGATTTCTATTCACGACATTCTCATCATTGTGAAATCTCTGCAAGAATGACATCGAATGGAAACAGGTATTGGAGACGAAGGCAACATGTTGTCATCTATTCTACTTCTGTGAAATGGGCACATTCATTTCCTAAAATGATGCAGAAAAAAACAACCGAGCCTCTTCCAAGGAAATCGAATCACCTGTTCACCTGATTGTCACTTCCTAGTGCTTCTGTGACACATCACCACCAGCCAGGTGACCTTCACCAACAGGAATTTATTTTCTTATAGTCTGGAGGCCAGGAGTCTGCAGTCAAGGCCGCACTCCCTCTGCAGGCTTCTGGGGAGGGTCCTTTCTCGTCTCCTCCAGTCGGTGGTGCTGTGTCCTTGGCCTCCCGTGGTTTGCAGACCCCCTCATTCCCACTGCTGCCTCCATCTTCACATAACCTTCTACCATCACAAGTCTGTCCACATTCCCATCTTCTTAGAAGGACACCTGCCATGACCTTTAGGGCCACCCTGACTCAGCATGACTTTATCTTAACCTGATCTCATCTGCCAAGACTCTATTTCCAAATAGGATCACGTTCCCAGGAGAGGTTTAAGACCTCAACACCTCCTTTTCGGGGACACAGTTGAACCCACAGCACCTGAGTTCCTGAGAGAATTCAAGCTTCTGTTTTGCCATAGAAGTTCACATATTGGTTTATGCATCTATTCTCTTGTCCACACTAAGCTAGATAATCAGACCGAGGATCCTCGTACCAGAAAGTGGGAGTGATGGGTTGAGTTATCTCAGACGTCAATTCTTCCTTCAGTGTTGTGGCCCCATCTCCTTCAGGACTTCCGTGTAAATTGCAAACGTCTGAGAAGGCCTTGAGATCTACCGTCCACAGTCCACTTAGATCAATAAAAGTTCTGTTTTTCTCAGGCTCAGAAATGTTTTTCTCTTCTTTGGCATCACTTCTAGTTAATTTCCTCTCCTGGTCTGATCAAACCTAATAATACCTTTTAGGCACATATGCTCAGAATTTAGCACCGTATTGCTCTGGGAAACCCTGCCACTTCATGCCACTTTGATTCTAAATAATCGTGTTTGTCTCCCATTATGGAATCAATAACATTAACCTAAACCAAAGGTTGGCTTTTACCTATTTCGTTAGTATCCATGCTCTGCTGAGACAGTCAGCTTGCAGAGGGGTCACAAATCACCCAAGTCCATTCCCAAGGCTGCACTGAAACCACATCCATGAGCTTGAATAAATCCAATGGGGGAGCTACCCAACCACGGGATACCACCCAGGTGGTGCCAGCCTAAGGAGGAAGGTTCTCTTTTTCACATAAAATGATACAAAGTTGTTATGAGACACAGTCACTGACAGCTCTTCTCGTCTCTGAGCCTACCAGAGCATGACTGATCACACTTCAGATTTGTTTTGCATGAAGCAATGGCAACTTCTTACAACTTCTCTTCTTTCATGTCTATCTAGGAATTCTCATTTCCCACTATGCAGCTGGGATATAATATGTGCTCACTGATTGTCAGCTTATGAATTAATTTTCCTTGTTGGGCACCTTTGTGAGTCTCGAAATTCAAGACATTCCCCAGCATCTATAAATATTCATCATGGCTAGTTTGGGAAGCATCTTTCAATCTGGCAACACCATCAAGTAAGTACTGCCTTCTTCGCTGGTAGTTTGAATATTAATACAAGTGTTTTCCTAAGCCTCCGTCAGTTTGGACATTGGTTGCCGGCTCCAAATATGCCATCCCATTTTATCTCAGTAGCCACAGGCATTGGTGTGGACAGTGCAACTGAAGTGTGTCTTCGCCACTGCAATTTCTAGTATGGTGGTCACTGATCTCACAGTCACAATGGTCATCCCAACAATGCCACTACCTGGAAGTGCACCGGTCAGTTCATGTCCATGAGATTTATTTCCCTTTGAAATCTTTGGGATTCATGTTTCCAGTGAGACTGACAATATTTATCCTGCAGGGTCTGTGAGTGTCAACAGTGGGAAAAGAGGGGGAAAGGAAGGAGGCCCTGAGTGGCCCCTAGGAGACCTGCTCTGTACCCAGAGGTTTGGGCCTGAGGCTCAGAGAGGCCGTCTACACCCTCCGAGGCATGGCGAAGGCCACGGCCCGTGTCTGAATCAGCACCACGCTCTCCTGTTGCTATTCAGGGAGGGCCTTGGCACACAGGAACTTTACAATAAGTGTTACTTTCCATCTTTATTTTAATTTCATATTTTCTACTTTGAAAATTACTAACAGCCAGCATGCATTATGGACATTGTGTTGCTTCTATGCCCTGATTTGAATTCCTTGTGAATGAAAGTGTGGTCAGCTGTGCAGAACAAGGTAGAGTAGGAACCAGGAATGGGTATGGGGCTGGGAGGAAATTGCAGGGACAATGCTGCCCAGGGCCTCCTGACCCAGTCACAGGATGATGTTTCTCCCGCAGGGATATGAGGCGCTATTTTTATTCCTCTCAGCACTATTCATTTACAAATATTGTATTGGGTTATGTGCCAAGTTTAAACAATTCATGAAATGTGGGGTCTCAGGAGACCCCCAAGACAGAAGCCTTCCTAAAGAAAGAGCGTGAAGCTGAGTGGGGCGGTGGCTGTTTCTGGGTGGGGGCTTCTCCCTGGTGGGGGTGAACGAGCCCTGAGACCCAGGGGTGCTCCCTGCATTCTGCTTTTCCCTCCACACCTGTGTTCATCCAAAATGCGGCAGCAGCCTTGACAGATGGGAAGCCACCTGCGGGCCACGTGCAGGGCCGCTGACGCCCCTTTCCAGAACCTTCTGCCTCCTGACCCCCGGGGGGACTTTTGTGTGTCAGCTCATCGCAGGGCAGGAACGTTTGCTTGAGTCTATGTGGCTCCTGAGACGCAACCTCTGTGTTGGGCAGGATGGAGGTGAAGCACGGAGGTCTTCTCTGGCGAATCTCATCAGTGCCAGGAAGGCACAGAGGTCAGGTCATGAGCGGGGCCCCAGGCAGGGCTCCCTGTGCTGTGGAGCCGCAGATAAATGCCACCTCGGTTTAAAATGAGGCCGATGTGTGTTGCCTCGAAGAACAGACCTCACTGGTTCTCATGACCAAATCCGTTTGTAAATATTTATGGCATAGTGTGGGCTGTATGAACACAAACCTAATTTTAGAAGATATTGGAAGCAGAGCTTATCAGTATTTTTGTCACCGCGCGGGGCTTTTTTGTATTCCTAAAGCAAGCTATACTTTCGGTCCAGAAGAACATTGCAATGACACAGGACAAAAGCAGTATTTTGGCAAAGATTGATGAACGCGCACAACTGAATTTCCACGAAAAGAATAAATTGTGTAATGAAAACACTGCTAAAAATTAAAGGGACGTGGGGAACTTTTCCATTTTTTAGAAGCAGTCATATTTTAAGAAATATTTTATGAAGTAAAATCACACTTTAAGTCCAAAGGAATGTGTCTTTTTAAGTTTAAAATCACATTAAAAATGTTAAACGAAAATGTTGACAGCCACATTTACACCAAGCACAGGGAAAAAGCCAGCACCTCCCCATCAGCTGTGCAGACACTTCTGTGTCAAAAACGTGCCAGTGTCAGAAAATAATTTTATAATTATTTAGGAATCTGTTTTTAATTTTCCTTCCATGTCAAAAGTGTATTTTATAATAATTGTGCCATTTTGACTTAAAAAGTACATTGTACTTTTTGCTGAAATGCCAGTTCAGGGAGCTTAGTCCCATTATGTGTGGTAACTGGTGGCTACAAGTTTATATTTGCTTTGGAAAAAAGTTATAATTGTCTTCTAGTATTTGGATTTCAGTTTGTCAGAGATAACTGATTGTGAACAAAGTATACACTTTGTCCTCTTTATCAAACTGCCAGCATTCTGCAGAGCTGAACACATTTTGCTCGGTTGTGTGTTTATTGTCAAATGATGGAAGTGATTTTTCTCCCCCTAGAATCAAGCAGGCCCTGTCTTGGGCTGCCCAAGCCCCAGGTGTGAATGGGCTTCCTTTGGCAGGGGTGTGGCCAGGAGAAGTGGTTCCTCCCGGCTGAAGATGGTCAGTTCCCTGTCAGGTAAACAGTGGCTGCCAGGGTGAGCCCAATTATTAATTAAAAACCCCAAAATAACAGCAATATGAAAGATCAGTAACTGTCTGAAAGTGGCCAAGTGTGGGGGTCTGTGTGTGACATGGTGACCACAGGGTGCTTCGGGACATTCTGTAGCTACTCATTTGTGTTTGTTTAGAGCTATCAAGGTTATTTTTATCAAGTGCATTCTCTTTCCAGTTCAAACATATCATCACTAATTAATGTGTCTTGGATTTGATTTTTAAAGGGAATCTTAACATCTGACAGACGTAGAAGCCACACTTCAAATATAAAAAAATCTTTCATTGTCAATAAGACTACTGGAGTCAAGGTCCAGAGAGAAGGCAGAAGAATCAGAGACCGTAATAGACTTCATGCTGCGTTGTGTCTCGTACTAATAATGCCCCTTCAGAATCCACACTTCCATAGAATTTGTCTACAAATAGCACATGCTAAATAATGGTTCTTTTGTATTAAAAAGAGCATATAAATATGTAGTGTAATATTATATAAGTGCATGTGTATGTTGTGTGTGTCTGTATACATATATATATATATTTACATATATTTCCATCTTCTGATCAACTTAAAATAACTTGTGCTGTAGAACTGAGCTGATAAAAATCTGACAAAAACATTTCCTCTACAGCTTCTTTCTCTCCTGGTCATTCCCTCTCCTCTGGTTCCCTTCCCTTCCTGAGCTTCGCACTCCCAAATCCACTAGATGGAGCCAAGCTGGGTGGGGCAGAGCCTGGGGGCCATGGTGGCTGGGCAGGGGCTCAGTGCCCAAGAAGGATGGGGGTCAGGCCAGGTGGTCATAGCAGAGCTCCTGTGTGGGGTGTAGACACCTCAGCAGGTTGAGGGACATCCAGAGGGGAGCAGCACTCCACGGCGAGGCCTGCAGACCCCACCTTTGCTGAGTGTTGCCATCAGAACACAGCATCCCTTCCTGTTATCCTGGTGAGAAAACTGCATAACCTGAATGAATGCGGGTCTGAGGATGTGGTGAAGAAACAGGCAAACGGCCTTCTGCCCTCTCTTCTTCAGGAATCCCTGTGTTAACCAGGCTAGTCTGGGTTGAAAGAAAAGATAAATGAAAAGCTAATCATAAAAAATAAAATGATAGTCCCTTCCTCTATGCTAACAACATTGAGTGAATTTAGGTGGCTATTTCCACCCATTAACCAGGTACTTATATTTAAAGACTTAGCGCTGTGATAGCTAACAAGCATGTTATACGGCAGAAGTTCATAATTTATTAGGTACTCTCCATTACCCCACCTCCTTTAATCCCATGAATTTCTAGGATTAGCTGGGTCATTTCACAATTTAAACAATTACCTAAATCACATTTGCTTAGCAACCAAAGTTTATTTTTTACTCATGCAAAATCCACTGCAGATCAAGGTGATATTTCCAGGTCAGCTGCCCTCCATGAGGGGCTCAGGATCCAGGTTTCTTTGGTCTGGAGCCCCCATCTCAGCCTGTGCTGTCCTTTCCCAAAGGCCAGTGCCATGCAGGACCTGCGCTGACTTGTAAGTGCGTCTTCTTGCAAACAGCATACATCACTTGTGCCCACATTTCAGTGGCCGAGTCAAGTTCCAGGACCATCGTCACTCTCAGGGCAGGGGAGTCAAATGCTCTTATGTATCCAGAAAGAGAAAGGGCCCAGAAAAACTGAGGTTTCCAGCATTCTCCATATACCCTGCTCTGTGTGAGAGAAGAACTGGGATAATTCTCTGACAGGTGAAGAAAATCATGTTTGTGTATGCAGACAAAGAAAATAAAATGTGCACGATCAAGAAACTAGAGAACCGCAGATCCAGGACTCAAAAACAGTTTGGTTTTATTTTCCTCCATGGTCAACGTTCCTTTCACAAATGACGCTGTCTCCCAGCAGGCTCCTGCTGCTATTTTAAATGTCATCAGAACAAAAGGCAGCATACTGGGGCCACTACAGAGAGCCACAGGTGGGATTGGGTAGGGAGAGGATGGACTGCCAGGCGGTGACAGATGATTGACATGTGGAGACAGCAAGGGTGCACTGCTTTCTCAAGAAGAGTTTTATGATGAAAGGAAAGAGAGGGGCTTTCAGGGTTCTTCACAGATACAGCAGACAGACACATGCAGATGGAGAGGAAGTCTGCCTAAGAGGGTCAGCAGGACCCGCTGCAAGGTCCTCTCCCACTCTATCCCTTCTTTCCCTTCACAGGGTTTTAGTGTAGGGCAGCAGAGTCCGGAGAGTGACAAAATGCCCTCCAGCCTCTTACCTTGGTTTTCTTTCTGGTGGATCTGAGCCACCTTCAGGTCTCTCCCTGCATGTCTCCACCCAGCCTTAATGGCACCCAGTTGGGACTGAACTTCCACATGTACACAGCCAGCTACCGCTTTCTGAGCTGAAGTTCACCTGAAAGCTTCACAGGCATCTCAGGTTGAGTCCGATTAAACTAGAACTCTTGACTTCTGATCCTAGACCCACACACACCCCTCGTCCTACCCTGATACTGTCCACAGTGGCCACCAACATCCTCATCCCTGCTGCTGCTCAGTGCAGGACTTCTTCTCATTCCTGGTCCCAGGTTCCATCCCTCGCAGGCCCAGCTGGTTCCACTTCAAACCCTGGGTTAAAGAACAGCCACCCTCCCTGTGCTCCCTCTCCCCCCTTGCCCCAGATCGGCTCAGCCGCCCCTGCTCGCAGCTGCTTCTGCTTTGCTTTTGGTCCCTGTGACCTGCGTTCCCTGCTGCGTCACGTTCCACCACGATGTTTTTATTTTTAAACAAATCAGATAATGAAGCTCGCCCACTGGAAATGTTCCATCAGCTTCCTCCGAACCTGGAGTAAAACCTGGGCCCTCTCTGGTGTCTGAGGCTCTCCATGAACTGGGTTCCTGTCTTGCTTCTCCTCACTGACCCCCAGCCACCTTTTAGATTTTGTCGTTGGAAATTAACGGTCTACTCAGCAAGTGTGGACCTCCACCGCATGCCCAGGTCTGTTTCGTGTGTTGGGGACGCAGCAAAGAATGCTGGGCCTGGTGGGACTTGATCCCGGTGGTTCCCAGCAAGGGGCTGCTTTCCCTTACCCAGATGTACTTGGAAAGGGAAGCCGTGTGCATACACTTGCCATTGTGGTTTGATAGCATCTAGGAGACATGGATGGCATGTCACATCTGCATTGCCCAGAACCATCCCGTCCTGTGATTTCGTGTGGTGACATGCCTTGTGCCCTGCCTGCTCTCCTCACAGTGGGGCACAGAGGGTAGGATGGGTGTGAGCAGGGGAGCAGGGATGACACTTGGGATGTGGGAACCTATCTCATGCCCCACTGGTATCATAGGCACCGAGTGTGACTCAGGTCAAGCTGCTTTAGTCTCTGCTGGTCTCCATTCCCCATCACTCCATAGAAACAAAATCCTCTCTGCTGTTGGGGTGTGTGTGTGCACCGATGAGAGGAGTGAGCAAGATACACATAATAAATGGTCAGTGTTATTCCTACTGTCCCCAAAATTATCAAGCTCACTGCATGCCATCTTTCTTATCCCTGAAATGTGCATCAGAGACGGGAACACACAGAAATCTTTGCCAGTGGAATCCAGTTGGACGTCTTCTAGGAGCCAAGATGCAGACGTTTTTATACCTTTCTGTTTTCTGCGAATCAGTTACCTGGCATTCTGCACTTTTATCTGGGGTCACAGGAGTGCCAGAGCCGCCTTGATTTGGGACTCCACGGGCTGAACTTGCAGGCGTTCTTTACTTCTCTTACAAATAAAGAGTTTTTGGCCCAGCAGCCTGACCAGGACATCTGGCCACTAAATTCGCATGACAGTCATGAAACGCTCCCATAATCAGTGACACGGGGTGATTTTCCGCCCCTGACAAGCCCCTGTATTGAGTATGATAACAGTTAACTTTGTCTTCATCTGCTGCTGGAGTATAATATCAATCCATTTGATGATCCAGCCAGCCAAGCCCAGCACTTCTGTATCAATCTTCATAGAGTGCTGCCTGTTGTCTAACAAAAAGCCTGAAATGAGATCATTCAATCACTTTCTGCTGGCCGGCTGTTCTCCTGGAGGAGTTTGAGCTCCCTGCCACTCTCCCACCTTTGCACAGTGAAAGCAGCAATGCTAATTGCAATGGAAGTACTGAAATGCACCAGAATTGAGCTGATTGTGCAAACCACGAGTAGAAATAAAGCAGGGGCAGATTCCACGGGTCCACAGGTGAAAAATAGAAACTCACCATGGTGCAGTGCAGAGGGCAAGGGCGCTTTCCAGCCTCCAACTTTCTCCAAATGTGCTCTGCTGGGGAACCGATCACCACCTTCTGAGGGGACGGTCGCTGCCACACAGCGTTCTTCAGAGATGGTTGAATAGGGCGACTGCTGGATGAGCAATTACCCCCTAAATATCTTCTTGAGTTTCCCTAAATTTAAAACAAAATAAAAATGTTTTCTTTTGTTGTTGTTGTTGTTGTTGTTGTTTTTTGTTGTTGTTGTTTTGAGACAGGGTCTCACTCTGTCACCCAGGCAGGAGTGTAGTGGTGTGCTCAAGCTCACTGCAGCCTTGATCTCCTGAGCTCAAGCAATCCTCCCACCTTTGCCTCCCAAAGTGCTGAGATTATAGGCGTGAGCCACCATGCCTGGTCATAAGCATGTTTTATACATTTAAAAGCAAAATCAGAAAAAATGCATCAAATCTAAAATATGTCATAAAAATGTCAGAGGAGAAGATTGCATAAATACATATTCCATATTACTCGCATATTAAAATAATCATAACAGTGGGGGAGAAAGGAAAAAATGAACAGCCTAACAGCTAACACTCCTTTTTGCTGTTCCTACTCTGTTCTGAGAAGTCACACATCCCATGAGGATGAGTTTCTTTGTGTAATCAAAGGAAATGAAAAATTAAAGGATGCCTGATAAATCTAGAAACTTTTTCTGCAGTGAGACTGGAGGAAATAGTAAATGCTCGTAAAAGTGGTAATAAATTTCAGGACATGGTCTTTTCATGAAAGTTTCTGAGGTATGTATATGTGTATGTTTCCAAATGAAAATCTTTTGGGCTTTCAGAGTTAGTCGAAAAATGTAAATGTCTTATCCATGGGATAGGAAACATTTTCTAAAGTAAACTCACACCAAGTCAAGCAGGCTCCAGAACTGACCTCCGGCATGTTGACTAAGGTGACCGAATGCCCACCGTCCGCACCTGTGAGATCACGTAGCTATCTGATGTGTCTGTAAAGTGACCATCTTTTTGGGGAGGGCATAAGATCACAATTATTCTTCTGTATTACTCCAGGAAGTGCTCTGGATAATGTGAGATATTTAGAGAGGCTGCCATTTTCAGGTGGCGTGGTGTTCTGTCCCAGTGGGCCAGGTGCCAAGAAACATGTTAATTATTTCCCTTAATACCAAACCTTTATGTTTTAAATACAGTCTCTCAGAAACCCAGGAAGCAGATGTGCAGCCATATAATACAATGATGAGCCCAGCTTGATATGGGTTAGGTGTTTCAGAGGGAATTGCAGGGTGTCGGCTCTGCATAACCGGCTTCTTTGCACATCTGTAGTTGAGGATCAGATCCCTGTTTGGCTTTTTGTGCGTTTGTTTTTCTCCTCCTCTAGGCAGCACAGGAAAATGCAATGTTCCTAATTATTTTCTAGTGATTTAATTTGGCTATAGTTTACACATACACACACACACACACACACACACACACACACACAGCTGCTGGTGCAGTATTAGAAAGATGGAAAATCATATGAAAACACATAGAATGCGTATCCCATGGGTAGAAATGAAACATGAGACACAAAATACAGGAACCATTTTTTTCTTTTTGTGAACAATTTCCTTTTTGATGACCTTAGAGTGAACGTGTATATAAGTTTATTTAGTTTTTTAAAAATGTAAACAGCAACAAATAGCCAATCTATTCACGACGGATCCACAAAGCAGTGCTGGTTTTATAAAAAGTATGTGAAAAGAATGAACATCTCTTCTCATCCAGGCGATTCTTCCAGCTCTCTCGGCTCCTGAATATCTAGTGACCAGCTTTGCGATGTCACCAATTTTTTCAATCATCCAAATACCCTCAATTCAATTAAACTCATCAGCTCTCTGCCCATGGTCCTCTGGATACGCAGCACCATCCAAGAGGGGATGAGGACTAGCGGGCACTGTCCCCGTGAGATATGGTCCAATCAACCGCCAAAGTTTTACGTGTCAGTTTTGATATATCCGATAATAGCTGTAGGTTGTTTTGCAATGTCCAATGTTCTGTGAAGATGGGCTTTTCATATTCTTTATTGTTTTTTACTGACAAAATGTTGCCTGGACTTTTGCAGTTTTGTGAAATGAAACAACAGTAAAAACAATATATAATTTAACCCGCATTCGCCTACCTGGGCTTCCCGGTCCTGTGGCCGGTTTTGGTCGGGATGTAATGAGTTCCTGTTCATTGATCCCTCATAAGCGCAGCCTTGGTGATTGAGCGCCACTCACAACCAATGCACTGCCACTCACGGGGGCCTTGCGGCGTCCCTGCAGACCCACCTCCGTCTGTGGGCACCTCAGCCATCCATAATTACACTTCATGGCCTCTCGGAGTCTGGGCTGACAGAAAATGAAGAAAGCCAGTCTTTCCAAAATGGGTAGGGGCTGCCGTGGTGTTTGTGTACCTGGTGGGGCTCCGTATGTATACCGCAGGTGGCTCGCTGCTTCCCCAGGGAGCCTGATTGGTTCCTTTCTCATTCCCCTTCTACAACCCCATTTTATTTTATTCCACGTGGAGACACCATCACATAAAGCATTGATATACAAGTCATCAAATTCTGGTACTCTTGAAACCAGCCCACCGCTCTTCCCCAGAGAGGCAAGCAGAGACACACAGGGGGGCTGTGGGTGACAGGCATGCAGGGGTGCACATGGACACCCGTGATTTTGTGATCACGACACGCACCCCATTCATGCTGTGTGAGGCTCTTGGTGAAGAGCCTGCTCTGGAACCTTGAGAGCATGGGTTCAGGGCCACTCCGGCACATCTCAGCACCGAGATTCCCTGAGCAAGGGATTCCTGCGTGCGAGGGGCCCCGCCGAATGGGATTCCCAGTGCTCACTGCCTTTTCCCAGGGGTCGTCAGGTGTGAGTTGGTGTCTGTTAGCAGAAATGTCCCAGCATGAAGCCCTGTTCCCATTTCAGAGGCTTCTTCATCATCCTGGGTTTCCTGAGCATCCTCACTTTGACATTCGGGAACATTCTTTTGAGATGGGTGTTTACAAGTAGATTGTACGGACTGCTAATTTGGAAAACATAATTCCCCAAATGTAAGAAAAATGTTCGTAGGCACTCCTGTCTTATTTTTGTGGGTGGGGAAAACACCAAGACGAACGTGTGTGTCATGGAAAGTGGCCTCTGTTGGCCTCTGTCCACGATAGGAGCGGCCACCGAAGAACCCGAGGACAGAGCAGGTGCCGGGAAGGAAGCCACAAACGCAGCCCGGCTCGGGCCACACCAGGGCCCTGCACAGCCGTCCCCGTGGGGTGGAGGAAGAAACCGAAGGCCCGGAGCTTGAAGAACTGCTGCAGGCTAAGAGATGGGCCTGCGTTTTAGCTCAGGCTTGCCGGACCACGAAGCCCCCCTTGGTCGTGTAAAAGTGTAGGGGTGGGCTGTGTAGCTCTCTCCGTGAGCAGGTGAAATCGAATGCGTTATTGCTTCTTTGTCTCTCTGACACGGTCTTGTCCTTCAATCTGCACCTCCTGGGCACCCGCAGGCCGTGGGGCTCGCCTGGCGTTTTGGAACCCGCAGCACCATGGACCCTGCCGGGCCACCGAAGCCACCGACTCCTAGTGTTGACCTGCACACTGTGTGGACGGGAGGCCCGGACACCTGTCCACCCCCTTAGGGGCTGGCGAGGGGGACGCGAAGTTGGGGCCACAGGGCGCCGGCAGTGGGAGGGAAATGGGGAAAGCATGGTGAGGCCGGAGCGAAGCTGCAGAAACTGCAGTGAGGAAGCAGGATCTTCCGCAGACGGGCGCATGGAGCCTCCGGTCACAGTCACGGTGTTTTCTGAAAGTGTAGACCGAAGCCTATGGGAGCATGAGTCATCTGCTCCAGCGGCCTTCAGTCCCACAGGTGCGGAGGAAGAACCTGGAAACTCTGAAGGCTGCAAAGGCCAGCAGCTCCGCCCTGGGTCCTCCCAAGCCAGCTCATCTTCCTGCACCTCCCTCTCCGCTTCTGTAAGGTCAAGGGGAGGAACACAGCCAGGGATGCTCTCTGCAGGGCTGTTTTCTGCTGCAGCACTGGGCTCTGCATCCGATGTGGTAGGGGCGGGACTCAGCGCTGAGGAGGGCTGTGGAGCACACGCTGCTGCCATGGGCCAGCCTCATGTCACCCCCAGGCCCGCAGCCACGGTGGCTTTGGGCCTTCCCAGGTCCGGAGCCAGATTCTGGCTTCTCCAGGATCCTGGCTTCTCCTGTTTCTTCCTCCTGCTCCCAGGACCCTGACAGTACTGCACTTAGGACACAGGCCTGACTGAGCCCACGGAGCGGAGGTGTGGGGGGTGCAGGGAGACCAAGGGCCGGGTCACACAGTGGGTCTCCTCTCCCTCCCCTCCTCCCTCTCTCTCCTCCTCTCCTTCCTCCCTCTCTCTCCTGTCCTCCTCTCTCTTCTCTCCTCCCTCTCTCTCCTACCCTCTCTCTCCCTCCCTTTTCTTCCTTTCCCTCTCCTCCCCCTCCCCCCTCTCTCTCCTCCTCTGCTCAGTCTTTCCCTGTTTCTCTTCAGCTGTTTCTTACTGCAACACCATCATTTATTTCTTGTACAAAGCGATTTAGCAATTTCTTTACTGCTTGCTGTAAACACACACTTGATGAGCCTCATCTGAGGGACTCACCTATTGTCTGCTGGTAAAATAACACATTTTATTATCCCACTGTGCCCATTTTACAAACGAGATAACTGAGGCCAAGGGGAATTGTGACTTATCAAGATCATAGAGCTTTCGGCTTCGGGATGAGGGTCACACTGAGGCCTCTGCCTGCTCCGTGAGGAACGGATGTCCTCTGCCCCAAGCCCTGGAGGATGGAGAAGAGCAGGCAGGTGAGACAGGGCCTGAGCTGAGAGGGTGAGATCTTCCCAGCGCGGAGCGGGTGTGGGGATGGCCTTAAGGCTCTGCAGGTACAGCAGGTGCAGGGAGCAAAGGAGTGCCGAGGGGCAAGAGTGGAGCGTCTTCAGGGAGGATTGAGCAGATCCGTGGGTGGCAGAGGTGAGCACGGGCCTCCTGGGTAACTGCGAGGCTTAGCCCAGTGTGTGCGGCATCCTGAATCCTGATGACTGTCTGCGTGTTAATTTTCGAGGCAATAGGGAGATGTCTGAGCATGCAGGAGCCATATATGGGGAGGTCTCCCTAAATCTCTGTGAAGTGCAATCTTGCAGGGGTTTTCAAAAATGACTTCAGGAGTCTGGGCCGGGCGCGGTGGCTCACGTCTATAATCCCAGCACTTTGGGAGGCCGAGCAGGCGGATCACGAAGTCAGGAGATCGAGACCATCCTAGCTAACACGGTGAAACCGTCTCTACTAAAAATACAAAAAAACTAGCCGGGCATGGTGGCGGGCGCCTGTGGTCCCAGCTACTCAGGAGGCTGAGGCAGGAGAGTGGCGTGAACCTGGGAGGCGGAGCTTGCAGTGAGCCGAGGTCGCACCACTGCACTCCAGCCTGGGCGACAGAGTGAGACTCTGTCTCAAAAAAGAAAAAAAAAATGACTTCAGGGGTCTAAAGAGAGTCTATAAGAGTGGAGGGGTTCTTGAAATCACATCAAAAAGATGAAAAGGACAGAATGATGTTGGGCAGGGAGCTGGGAAAAGAACGTGGCTGTGGGATGCGTTGTCCAAGGCAGGAAGGAGGTGGCCCTTGGCTCGGGCAGAAGATGTGGAAGCAGCACCATCAGCTCTGCTCTGAGGTCCCCAGCATGGGGGGGACTGGCATGCACAGAACGTGGCTGGACCTGGACGTGGCTCATAGTGGTGCCCTCTACCACTAAGTGGAAATGCTCACTTTATCCTTGGTCAAAATTAGAGAGGGAGCAGTAGATTTGGGGAGGCATTTGCACAAAATGCCTAAGCTAAGAATAGCAATAGATTTGGGGAGCAATAGATTTGGGTAGGCATTTGCATAAAATGCCTGAGCTAAGAAGACCAAAACATACCTTTTATAAAGAGGAGAGAGGCACTGAGGTGAAAGTCTTGGGGAGAAATCCATTTGAGAGAGAAGGAGAAAGAGAAGACTTAAGTGGCTAAATTGGGTTGACAGAGAAGGACAAGGCAGAGGAAGTGAAAAGGGGGGAGGAGGGAGAGAGGGAGGAAGAGGAGGATCAGTTAGATGCAGTGCTGGGGCTTATTTTTCTCAGTGGTTTTCCGCTGAGTACTCACTCATTGTTATGGTTTTGAACATTTGCCATGGATTCTAAGTGGGTCTGCATGTTCACTAGCACCGTTTCTGTCATCTGGAATTCTTTCCCTTCTCTCTGTTTCTCCCAAATCCCCCCATCCTGCAGGATTTGGATGTAGGTGTCCTCTCTCGGGGTGAGGTGGTTGCTTTCTAGTCCTAGCTCTCCCTGTTCTCTAAGTCACCTCTCCCTCTTCTCTAAGCAGCACTGGTTGATATTCCAGGAAAAGTTA
Organism: Pongo abelii; assembly: GCF_028885655.2. Classification (NCBI taxonomy): domain Eukaryota; kingdom Metazoa; phylum Chordata; class Mammalia; order Primates; family Hominidae; genus Pongo; species Pongo abelii. The sequence goes on along the minus strand of NC_072002.2, from coordinate 93,562,956 downwards.
ACTCTTATATTGCTCCTAGGTGACTTCCTGTGTGTGTGGCTGATCACCACAAATAAATTGTATTTCTTTATGGTAAGAACTCACAGCACTTTGCAAGGTCTATGTTCAAGGAAGAGACTTGAACTCCTTTCTGACTGAATGACGAGATGTATCACACACTGAATAAACTACAGTCAGAGGGACCGAGCCCTCTGTGCAGTCAGGGAGAGCCAGGGACAGGATTTGCTTTCTGCTCTGAACAAGTGCGTACTGGACACACTTTGCAGCAACTATTTAGACAGTGGATTGCAAGCAGCACAGAACTGCCATTGCTGAGAGACGGACACAAAAGAAGTGAGCCCTGAAATTGCCCGCTGTCTCCCTGGGTAGTTTCTGAGTCTCAGGACAAGGAAGGGAAACTCTAGCAAAGTGTATTTTGCTGAGAGTTGAGAAGATGAACATCTGAGTCTGTGGAGGCCAGGGATGGTGGAATTTGCAGGGTTAAGGGCTGAAGAGGGCAGAGCTATCCAGAAAATGAGCCCTGGGAATATGTCCCTCACTGAGTTTTGACTGAATACCACTAAGTCTCACACATACAGGGTGGACTCCATGGGTGGTGAACCGAATGGTTCTTGGAGCTCTCTTGGGTGGGAGGAACTCACATTCCAGTCAGCATAGTAGAAACTACCTGTTGATCACTGGTACATAGAGTAGATATCCTCAAAAAAACCCACATCTTGGCATTCGCTCTAAACCATTCCTCAAGCAAAGGGTAGTCTAGCTCCTCCTTTGAAAGGACCAAGCAAGTTCACGAGTAACTAATTGCCTAACTAAATTAAAACATGCTTGACCACTTTTTAAAGCAAGAGTTGACAAACTATGGCACAAGGGCTAAGGTGGATGTACAACCTGGCTTTCTAAATAAAGTTTTATTGGAACACAGCAGCACTCATTTGCTTGCATATTGTCTATGGTTACTTTTGCACTGCTGTGGTGAGGTTGAGCAGGTGAAACAGAGACCAGATGGCTTGCAAAGTCTGAGATATTAATATTTACCATCTTACCCTTCACAGGAAGGGCCAGCTTTAAAGAAGAAAACAAATCTCAGGCACTCAAAAACAATATTCATAGTGCCCAGGATCCAAATAAAAATACCAAATATGTAAGAGAGCAGAAAAGTGTGAGCCCTTATCAGTAGAAGAAAAATAAATGAAAATAGACTCACAAATGAGAGAAATGGTGGGATTAGCACATAAAGAATTAGTGTCAATATACTCCATATGCTCCAGGTTTTAAGATAAAACATGGGCAAAACATGCGGAAAAGGGTGCACACAATGGAACAAATAGAATTTCTAGAAATAAAAACTGTAATATCTGAAGTGAAAAATTCATCTGAAGGCTTCAGAATATTAGATATTCCAGAAGATAAGAACAGCCAACTAGAAGGTACAGCAAGAGGAGATATCTAAACTGATATCTAGTCAGGTATCTAAGAGACAAACAGAGGCCTCGTGACCTGTATGACATCTTCAGATGCACTATCTGGGTATAATTAGGGCCCCAGAAGGAAAGAGGAAGATGAGGACAAGAAACAATGATGAAATGTTTTCCCAACTTAATGAAACAAATTATCCAAACTCAGAAAATTCAGAAAAATGGAATAAGCCTGTAGTAATTATATAAATTTAATTTTCATTTAAAAATATTCCATAAAGAGTGATTAATGTCCATCATGCTTCACTGGTGAATACTTTTAAACCATTAAGGAAGAAACAATAACAATATACAAACTTCATAGAAAGCTGAATTCTATGGGTGCAATTCCCAGTGGGTTTTATGAGCTCAGAAAATGACACTCCACAGTCTGGCACTTGGCATGCTGAGAATGTTGAACTAAAGGAAGTGAAAAGGCCTGAGAAGCAGCCTCAGAACAAAGGACTTTCTGATCTTCCCTGTTTCTCCTGCCACCTCAGGGTGGAACTCGCTCTTTGAAGGTCCTTTCCTGAAATCCATGCAGAAAGAGCACAACTTTCTTCAGTCCCCACAAGGACACTTCATTAACTAAAGAGGATTCAACTCAGTTCACAGGGCAAGAGTGAGGAATGTTGTCAACATAGGCTGACTCTCTCACAAGCTATTATCTGTTCTTTGTCCCATTCAAGTCTCCTGAAAAAACATTCACTACCCCTCAGAACTGCCTATGCCTCCTCCCCATTTTCCTGTCTCCTAGGTAGAGGGTATTTAAGACTCAACCATCTGGCCCTTCATTGACTCGATGTTTTGTACTGCTCCCATGCACACTTGCACATTAAGAAATTCACGTACTTTTTCTCCTGTTCATCTCTCTGTTGTCAGTTCATTTCAGTTAACCTTCGGAGAGCAGGAGAGAGGTTTTCTCTTCCCCTGCATTTACTCCAGTACAATCTATGATAGAACAAAAGAAGAAAACTGGAGATGAGTCTCTCTCATGAACAGATACAACTATCTTTATCGTAATTTAACAAATCAAAGTTCAGAGAATATAAAAATAATATATCATGACCATGTGATATTTATCTCAGGAATCTAACATTTATAATTTTATAATGTAATTCACCTTATTAACAGAATAAAGGGAAAAATGATCATCTCAACAGATGCAGAAAAAGTACTTGATTAAATGCAACAGGCATTTATTATAAAATCTCTCACTAAGCTAGGACTAGAAAGCAACCACCTCACCCCGAGAGAGGACACCTACAAAATCCCACCGCTGCCTTCATACTAATTGCTTAGGACTGAGTGCTTCCCCAGGGTCAGGAACAAGCAAAGATCTTCACTTCCATCACTTCTATTTAGCACTGAACAGAAGGCCTGAGCTAGTGCAATAAGGCAAAAATACATAAATAAAAGGAATACAGAATGAAAAGAAAAATTAATCTCTCTTTGCAGAAGACATGATCATATGCAGAAACACCTCAGGAGCCTACAGAAACACTACTAGAGCTGGTAAGCCAGTTCAACAGGCTAGTAGAACGCAAGGTCAACATACAGATGTCAAGTATGTTTTTATATACTAGCAACAAATATTTGGAGTTTGGAATAAAAGTAGTGTTGACAATTGCATCAAAGCCATAAAAGTCTTGGAGATAATTTAACAAACCATGTGCAGGTCCTGTACAATAGAAACCACAAGACAAAGTAAGACTGGAATGAAGAGGTCAGTTTCCTCCCAGCTGGTGTGTAGGTGCAATGGAATCTCCTGCAAAGCCCGGCATACATTTACATGCAAATGCAAAGAATACCCAAAACAATTTTGAAATAAGAGAAAACGTTTGAGGACTGATGGCACCTCATTTCAAGACTATTAAGTTACAGTAATTAGGGGAGGGTAGTATTGGCTTAAGAATAAACATATCTATGTGTAGAGTAGACAGACACTCTAGAGGTAGACCCACGCATATGGCCAATTGTTTTTTCTACAAAGTTGCTAAGTAATACAATAGGAAAATGATCATTTTTACAACAGATGATGCTGTAGATCATAGCACTAAAAAGCATTAACTTCAAATGTTATCTCAGGCTCACAAATTAAACCCACATGGAACATAGATCTAAACAGAGAAGTTCAGACTGAAACATCTAGAAGACAATCCAAGAGATAATCTTTGAACCTTTATGTAAGTGATATGGTTTGGCTGTGTCCCCACCCAAATCTCATCTTGAATTATAGCTCCCATAATCCCCATGTGTTGTGGGAGGGACTCAGTGGGAGGTAATTGAATTATGGGGGTGGTTACCCCCATGTTGTTCTGATGACAGTGAGTGAGTTCTCACGAGATCTGATGGTTTTATAAGGGGCTTTTCCCCTTTTGCTCTGCACTTCTCCTTGCCGCCACCATGTCAAGAAGGATGTGTTTTGCTGGGCGCAGTGGCTCAGGCCTGTAATCCCAGAACTTTGGGAGGCCGAGATGGGCGGATCACAAGGTCAGGAGATCGAGACCATCCTGGCTAACATGGTGAAACCCTGTCTCTACTAAAAATACAAAAAAATTAGCCAGGCATGATGGTGGGTGCCTGTAGTCCCAGCTACTCTGGAGGCTGAGGCAGGAGAATGGCGTGAACCTGGGAGGTGGAGCTTGCAGTGAGCCGAGATCGCACCACTGCACTCCAGCCTGGGCGACAGAGCAATACTCCGTCTAAAAAAAAAAAAAAAAGAAGGATGTGTTTGCTTCCCCCTCTGCCATGATTATAAGTTTCCTGAGGCCTCCCCAGCCATGCTGAACTGTGAGTCAACTAAATCTTTTTCCTTTATAAATTACCCAGTGTCGGGTATGTCTTTATTAGCAGCATGATAAAAAACTAATACAATAAGCAAAGGTTTCCATGAAGGACAAAAGAAAGTACAAATCATAAAAGAAAACCTTGATAAATTGAAGTCAAAACTAAAAACTTTTGTTCTTTGAAAGATGATGTTAGGAAAAAAAATGTAAGCTACACATCCAGATACATATTTCTAAAACATACATATGACAAATCCTTTGTCTCAAGAACACAGACAGAACTCCTTCAACTCAAGATAGTTTTGTTAAAGAATCATGTAAATAAACTAACTGTGGATCCCTGTGTGACCAAGGAGCAAAGAATAGAAGGATCTGATCTTTAAAGGCCAATGGGTGTGACCTCCATGATAAAGTCACAATTGAGCAAAGATTTGGAGAAAGACCATCCAAGGCAGGGTGCACACATGTCCCAGAAACTGAAGGAGAGCAGAGACCCCTGGGGTGTCGTGGCATGAACAGGAGTTGGAGAGGCTGCAGGGCTGGGCCGTGGGCATCCTGGAAACCTCGTGAAGGACCCTGTCCTTTGTGGATGTCAGGATGTCACACTCAGCTGAAGTCAGCATGTAGAGCAAGGGACGGAAACCAGTTCATGCTCTTGAAAGAGTCACCTGTGCCAGCCAAGCACGGACATGAAGGGTGGAGGAAGAGCCAACTTGAGCAGTCCACTGAGAAGACCACTCAGAAGCTGGAAGAGAGGGGCTCAGACTAGCAACAACCTGGGAGAGGAGTGAAGGAGCAGAATTCAAGAATGGCTTGGAGACAGGATGAGGTGATGCAGCTGGTAACGAAGGTAAAAGTGACCAAGTTTGGGAGCCAGGAGGGGATCTCACACTTTATGACGTGCACACCACTACGTCACAGATGGAGTTTAGCCAGACCTAGAGCTGGGTGAAGTCTGGGAGAGAAGTGAGTGAGTTCCTTCTCTTTGCTTGGGCAGGAAGTAAAATCAGATTTTCTACCAGGGGACAGCACAGAGTGGGTAGAGAGGACCTGGGCAGAGGTCTGAAGAACCTGAGAATTCAATGTCTGAGAAAGGAAGATGTAAACTTTTACATCAGAAAACATAAGATTTTCTAGAAGGGTAAGAGGAAACCTGGAGAGCCTTTGGAACAGAAGCTAAGAGAAGAGGTTGTTTCAACATGGAAAGAATCCTCTCAGTTGATAACAGAATCATGCCTGGGACCTAGTCATGGAGGTTCTTCAGGAATTAATAAACATTGTTTCTGTGGAATTATTGATTGGATAAACCATTCTCTGAGTATGGTTCAAGGATGTCTGGGGGACTCTGAGAACTTTCAGGGGCCCACAAGGCCAAAACCACGAGGCCTATTGTGACATTAGTTATATTATTTTCTACTCTTTTTCCATCGCAAGTGTGCATGACTCAGTTCAACAGCACCCCAACACTTACATGTTTATCTGATGAGATTGGCAGTGGTATTAATTAATGCAATGTTTTCATGTTGCATATTGAATGGGTCAACATTTGCAAAGTATCACAAAATCACAATAGAAGATTCATTCCATGTGCGTGACAGACTGTTTTTTCTAAGTATGAAAAGTTCATTGCCGTGTCTCATTCCAACTCATCTTAAGAAATTAACACTTTACTGAGTTTCAGTGTATTTTCAGGAAACACTGTGCACAGTAATCTGAGAAGATACTAAAATACTCCCCTTTCCAGCTCTGCATCTGTGCAAGGCTGCATTTTCTGTATCTACTTCAGCCAAAAGAAAGTTTTGAAAGCAGACGCCAATATGTTTGTCTTATTAAGGCAGACATTAAAGAGACTGGCAAATATGTAAAACAATGGCACTCTTCTATTTATTCTTAGTTGTTGAAAAATAGTTTTATAAAAATTATATTTATGATAATATGTACTACATTTATCACTGTTATTTCTTTTTTTTTTTTTTTTTTTGAGATGGAGTCTCACTCTGTCGCCCAGGCTGGAGAGCAGTGGCACAATCTCGGCTCACTGCAAGCTCCGCCTCCTGGGTTCAAGCCATTCTCTTGCCTCAGCCTCCTGGGTAGCTGGGACTACAGGTGCCCGCCACCACGCCCAGCTAATTTATCGTATTTTTAGTAAAGATGGGGTTTCACCATGTTAGCCAGGATGGTCTTGATCTCCTGACCTTGTGATTCACCTGCCTAGGCCTCCCAAAGTGCTGAGATTACAGGCGTGAACCACCGTGCCTGACCTACCACTGTTATTCTTCATTGAGTTATTAAATAGTTAACACTTGTATCAGTTTGAATTTCTAATATGGTAAATATCGATGGTTAAAACCTGCATAAACATAAGCCCTTTGGAGAACTCAGTAATTGTCCAGAAAGCAAAGGCACTCTGAAACCAAAAAGTTTAAAAACCATCAAGGTAAGGAAAATGGAGAGTTAAATACCTTACTGATGCCTCCTTTGAGAAGCCCATTTATGAAAGGAAGGAGAGAAACATGTACATATAGCAAGGGTCAAGGTATTATAATTCAGGTTTTCAAAGTGTGCTTGACGTCATATTTAATGGGGAGATGTGCATGCAAGCCTGGCCCTGGGGCAATGTGGGTTGTCTCAAGAGGAGCCAGGACAAAGTGCTGTGGATGAGTCCATTCTCACACTGCTATAAAGACATACCTGAGACTGAGTCATTTATAAAGGAAAGAGGTTTAATTGACTCACAGTTCCACATGGCTGGGGAGGCCTCAGACACTTACAATCATGGTGGAAGGCAAAGAGGAACCAAGCACCTTTTTCACAAGGTGATGGGAGAGAGAAGTGTGAAGGAGGAAATTCCAAACAATTATAAAACCATCAGATCTTGTGAGAACTCACTCACTATCATGAGAACAGCATGGGGGAAGCTGCCCCCATGATCCAATCACCCCCCTCCCTCGACACGTAGAGATTACATTTCTAGATAAGATTTGGGTGGGGACACAGAGCCAAACCATATCACGCTGGGAGAGCCAAGGGGAGGGACACCTGAGGCTCAGGCCCTGGGGAAGACTTAGCATAGACGGGAACATGGTTATCAGGTCTTGCGATGCACAGAGTTGAAAATATACGTAATGTATGATCCAGCCTACAAGTTAGTTGGTGGGATGGTAATAACGAGGTAATTTTTACCTCGCTTAAGGCTTTATAGATGTTCTGTTTATAATCACTTGTAAAATGAAACATTTATGCACTTTTCCATATGAATATTTTGTAGTTAAATAGTATAAAGTATTCTCATTTGATCATTTCAATTCAAGAATTAGACAGTAAAAGATAAATAGAATCACTAATGCATTTTTTAAAGGGGGGGGAGATACTAGAATGATACTCTTGATAAATTACCTTTTCCTGAGTGATCAAAATTAGACTTTCTTACTATTGAAAAAAATCTCTATAAAGGTGGAAAGAATCTGAAAAAAATCCATAATTTGATATTTTGACAAATGTTTCACTGCTTGAAAATTTTCCCCTTAGTCTTTTCTAGGTAAAATTATCTTTTTCATACTCTGCTCTTTTCAAGTAATATTATATAATCAGCATTGCCACACCATTAAAAACTATCATAAATATGTTTTCCCTGTCTTATCATAATCTTTCACAAGAATGCATGTGTAATTTATGGATTTATGGGATTATTTCTGAAATGTTGCAATTTTAATTTTTTCCATTACCAATGATGTTGAGGTGAATATCTACCTCTATATCTCTATTACCTATTTTCTATCTATCTATCTATCTATCTATCTATCTATCTATGTATTTATCATCGATCTGTCTATCTATCTACTATCATCTCCTTAATATGGGTAGATCACTAGAATAAGAATCATTGGTTCACTCAAGCTAAGTTAAAAGTCTTCCTCAAGTTTCTCCATAATATTTTCTTAAGCATTACTGATTAAGTACCAGATTGTTTTTAATATGATAGGTGAAAAATGCTATCTTTTTTTAGCATTTTTGCATTTAGCAAGTGAAATAATTGAAAAATGTTCAGTTCACTTATTTTTCACTTTATCTAATTATCTGTTTATGTAATTTTGGCAGAATAAATGTAAAACACCGGTAATGATATTAGAAAAAAAAAGAATTAGAAAAAATATGTCTGTAAGTACCATACCCTAGAGAATCACCTAGAAATAGTACAATTACTATTTTTAAGGGTTTTAAATTTATTAATTCTTAATCATATTTGTAATAAGTATATATTTTAGGGTTCTTAAAAAATGTTAACCTAGAAATATTTCAGAATTTTTTTAGTAGCTTAGTTATTATGAATCATAAAAATTGGAGAAATTCTAGGTCTATTTGAAAAGATGATGACAGTTCTACATGTGCTTTTTATGAAGTTTTAGAACTTTTGGTCAAATAGATAACTTTTAATAAATTGTAACCATGATAGAAATGTGGTTCTCTTCTGATTTATCTACATAATTCTAAGAAAACTCTGCAAGCTTATGAGGGCTTTCAAGGGTTATATTAAATAAAAAAAATAACAAAAAAGACATAAAGAAAAATCAGTCCCAAAGTGCTAGTGCAGTGCTTGTCCACTGTGTCATTTTTTAAAATACTTTCAAAATGTCCAAGGGTATTGCAACAGTTAGACAATGACAGATCAAACATGGATGTGTGTGCAGTTATTGAAATAAATATAACGTGTATATGTTTGTACTATTATTTGTCAACTGTGCAAAGTTACGCTTTATATTAATGAGGAAAGGAAGGAAGAAATGAGGACAGAAAAATGGGTGATTTTCTAGGGTATGTTACTTACAGACCTATTTTTTCTAATTATATATATATTTTTTCTAATATCATTACTGGTGTTTTAAATTTTCTTCTCCCAAAAAAATCAAAATAAGAAAAAACTTTTAAAAAAGAGGAGCTCAAACTGAAGCTAAAATAGTTTTGGAAAATATTTTTAAATATAATACAGGAGAGTCTAGTCAGTGCCTGCAGAGGCAGAGACATTGTGGAGCCGTTAGCTGTCAGAGTGAGATGGGTGAACGCGCTGTGAGTCAAACAGCACCTGATCCCTGATAGAATACAAGACTGTACTGCTTCTGGCTCCTCAATCTGCCCAGGAATGGGATGTAAAGGGAATATTTTCCTAGAGTTCTTCATTTTTGTTGCATCAACAAGTTTTGGTTGACATTATGCAGGATGAACGGAAGGAAAATCCCTGCTTTCAACGTGCTTACTACTTAAAGGTGTAAAGCTGTAAGAAATGCATGCAATCAGAATAAAAGAATTCATCCCTATCGCCCGTAATACCTTAAGTTTCTAATTAGACCTTTCAGACCTACAGTCAACGTGCCTAGGATGTGAAATGTGTTTAAGTTAATGTTACAGTGAGATCATTGGCATTTGCACTTACTGACATTTTGTGCTTAAATTTGTAATCTGAACTTTGTGTTAACAAGTTTTTATGTTTAATTTCTTCTCCATCTTTTGAAATAACAGAAAGAAACTGACAGTGCCTGACAGTGTTTGCTTTTAAATTGCCTGTGTGGGCTGTGGCGTTCCCACCTCATGGCGTTGAATAGACTGAGGAAGGAAAACCCACCCTTTGCCGCTCCTGCCTTCCTGCCACTCCTGCCTTCCTGCAGCGGGAGGTGGTTTTCTGCCCAGCTACCTTCCGAGCAGCATGTTGGATTTTGTTCTGTTGTCTGGAATTGTGCAACTGAAAAAACGTGAAGACTACATTTCTAAAAAGTTTTGGTTTGATAGAAAGGGATGATAGTGCAAAAATTGTGGTGAAGGTATTAAGATAGCATGTCTTCCCTTGATAAAAACAATTAAAAAATTATAGAAAATGTGTTTAATTCTGTCCATCTAAGGGTGATCGAATTGGATCAGACCAAAGTATCTGAACCCATCACACACCTTGTATTATTAAAATTCCAACAACATCATCTGAGCAACCAAACTTAAGAAGAGGCCAATGGATGCAGTAAGACTGAACCTCCTGGTTAGGCTGCCTCGGCTCTTTTCAGCTATTAGAGCTCTTCAGCCAAGCAACGTGCCATCGATCCCTGGAGCAAGGGTCTGTGGCTGCCTGGGTCTAACAGGCTTTGGGGGCCCTGAGCACCCACAGGTGCAGCTCTCCCCTGCTCTTCTCAGAGCCATTGTCTGTTGAGCCCACAACACATCTCCTTTGTGTTCCTGCAGCCTTTCTTCCTCCTCTCCATCTCATCTTTTCCTCTCCATGTAACCCCACATGCTGGGTGCTGCAGAGCAGGGAGGGAGCAGGAAGGATGGGGAGGGGGGAGGGGGAACCCACTTCCTTTGACGCTGCCCCCTCTGAGTTTGGCCACGACAGAGACCATGACAGTTACTACCCACAGCCCTGGCCTCCCCCTGCCGCTCAACCACCAGCACCCGGGACTCCACCCGGCATCTTCTATTGGCTCCCCAGGATCCCGAGGCAGGATGCAGATTTGAAATCAGGGCAAGACAGGAGCGAGGAGGGATAAAGATGTTTGTGCAGTTTGAGGGGCTTGCTGTGCTTGGCATGATACTGCCTATACTCCAGACAGAGATTTTGTAAACCGTATCTGAATGCTCTTAGAAAGGGCTATGAATTTCTAGATGTAGGAAGCTGATAGGTGTCTGCCTGCAATGTAGCCACTGGGGCTGATGAACCTGGATTTCACTGCAACCACGCTCCAGGGAACCAACATCAGCCTGGAGGCTTTCGTTGCCATGGATTTACTTCTTTTGCTATTTTGTCCTTAACACATTTTCCTCGTAAAATCTACAATTGTTTCCACTTTTTGCTTTTTTTTTTTTTTTTTTGGAGACCTCAAACAAGCCCTCCATGAATTAATGGAAGGAAGGCTGGCTCTGACTCCACAGGCCCAAGTTCAAGTGCTCTTCAGTATGTGACCTTGGAGAAGTTTAAGTTCTGTGACCTGAACATTCCTGACTGGGGCAAGGGAAATAACAGTGATTCCTTTCCTATGGTGAGACTCTAGGGAGATACAATATTAAAGAGCTTATCGTTTACCCACTTTAAGCTTCTACTTTTCCATACCATTTATATCATCAGATAGAACTGTCAGAACCTATTATTTGTGACAGCTAACCCTTAACTCTCAGGCCCTGTTGTGAAAGCTTTGAGCTAATTTTGACTCATTTTGTTTTACAAAACCCCATGGCCCAGAGCTTGGATTTGAACCCACATCCTCTGTACCCAGTCGACACTGTTGCCTGCTTCCGATCCTTTTCTGCTTTAACTTATAAATAAGACATGGCCCATTTAGACAGGTGTGGCATTCTTCGGGACAGAAAGTTACTTACCATAAAAGACTTCGTTAAATTAAAGCTGTTGTGAATGACTTCTGTGGCTATTCAACTGCTCTGTGGGTCACTGTAGGCTTGAATTTCACATTTGGGAAGAGAAGGCACATGAGGAAGGAAGACCCTGCATTTACATCGATCAGGGCCATGCAATTAGGAGCTCTGTCCCCATGCTCTTATTTAATGCTTAGAGCATTTTACAGGTAAGAATGGCAGTGGAGCCAGGAGCACAGCTGGCAGGCTGCTGAAAGCACTGGAGCCGGGTTTAGAAGCCTTGTCCTGGATCTTGCCTTATGCCAGCCTCCCTCCGTGGAAGGAATGTTGGAGATATTTTTTCCACAAATATGGAAACTCGGGTCACAAAATGTTAAGTAGGTTGCACATTAACACATCTACATCAGAGCTAAATTATTGCATTAAACTATGAAATTATGTATATACATGGATACTATATATCTGACAAAAAAAATTCCCCCTTATTGTTAAAACAGATTTTTTTCTTGATTTTCCTTTTTAATTAGGAAGATGCACAAATGCCCAGACACCAGCTCTGGTTGCAGTGGGAGCACCAGCTGAACGTGTCTAGGTGGCTGGGTGGTTGCCATGGAAACCCACCGGGGAGGAGGCAAGAGGCCTCCGAGCTGGGCACCAGAAGCTGAGCGGGCCACATTGCCCTCGTCCACCAAGGCCGGGCCTGGGCTGTACCCAGGGGTAGGAGTTCTCAGCTTCCTCGTGGACCTGGATGTCATTCCCTGCAACTGCAAGAACCCACTTTACCACAAAGAAGCGATTGATGGGATTTTCAGACCCGGTTTCTGTAACAATTTGGAAGTGACTGGGTGTATTTAGTCAAAGGTGCTTTCAAAAATATTCATCCAATTTTGACTGGATTGGCCTTTAATACTGATGTTCATTTCACTTTCTTTTTTATCAACTTAACACAGATTATTAGACACAGAAATTGTGTGAAATCACTCCGATGGTGAGAGGTGCCTCACTGTGAAAATGCTGATCATAATTAGTCAACTTTCTGTATCCAGCATGAAGTTATCATGGAAACATCAACATCAGTTCCTGCCTTATCTCACCTTTTTCTTTTTCCCTAAAAGTTCCTGTGGCAACGTTGCCATAGGAAAATATTAGGGTCTGATTTATTCATTTTCTTTTGAGATCCCCGATTGGTACTTAATGTGAAATAATGTGAGCGGCCTATGAAGACACCTTACCCAGCGTGGCAGATCTCCGGTTAAATTATCCGTGGTATTGGGAACTCGCAGGTCGTTGACTACCCCAATTTGGGCAGTACAGGCCATTTCTAATAATTAATACTGTAATAACACTTAATGCTCTGCACTCATGCAATCTGAAAATCCAGCTAATGGTGCAGTTTTTAGTGATTGCACAAACAGCAAGTTTTAAATGTGTCAAATGCTGCTATTTCAGCATCCCAGTGCCATGGTGGAGATCCTGCCCGTGGGGCTCCTGCTGACCCCGACCCAGAGCCCAGACATGGATTTGACGGCGATGGGCTTGGTCTCCAGGGAACCTGCCTGTTTGAAGTTGGATGCCAGGCAGGAAACTGTGAGGGAGACACAGAGCGTCCTCCAGATGGGGGTGCATTTAAAAGCTGTGATGATAGTCACCGGAGAGGCAGCAGAGAAATTGGAAATAAGGAACAAGATTGCAGAGATTCTTTTACAAACTTCATTAGAAAAGAATTAATATTTTGGAGGCCTGCCCAGTAGATAGTGACGTATCCATTAACCTTACGCTCGACCAATCCTGCCGTGCTATTTGGCACATCACAAAACTGTTCTTAGGCCCTTCTGCAAGTACAGAAGCTCAGGCCTCCTTTGGAAACTCTTGCTTTTGAGATCTAAAGTTAGTAATTTTACATTCTGTTGAGAGCTATGATATCCTTTCATTGTATTTATTTTGAATAGGGAAGACATTAACTTGTATCCCATGCATAATTTCCATGAGAACAGAAAATGGTAAAACGAAAATTTAAAAAATGTAGTTACTATAATTATAGTACTTGTTAGTAGTGTAATAATTTAATTTTGTCTTTATATTGTTCACACCCTTAATGATGCCTGAGTTTTAGAATTTTGGTCACCAATTATTATTTTTTAAAAATAGGAAACAAAACATAAAGGAATGTACGAGGAAAACAATGCTGTTCTAACTAAAGACCATTTAAAATCTCTTTTAATTTTTTTTTTCAGTGCTCCTGGAATGATACTTTCTGGGCTGATCTTCTCATTAGAGCATGGAGATGAGATGTCGGCCATTATCAGCTGGCAAGATGGAGCTACAGGCAGACATATATAGATACATGTGGTGTCAGTAACACAATAATTGGTTTTTTAGTGCCTCAAGCACTTAAAATACTTTTTTTTACAAAGATCACTAACTGAAAACTGCATTTAAAGTACTTTAAAATTAATTTTAGTTTCTATTCTGCATTTACACAAGAGGAAAACAATGGAATCTTTTTTGGAGAAAATTATTTGTAGTAACTATTAACATTGCAAATTATACTTTTCAGTTTTGCTTTTATTTCAAAATATGCTGTTTTGGGTTGCTGTTGGCGTTGGATCTGTTTCTGGAAAGGAAATGTGTGCTCACTGATTGGCATGCATTGAGTTTCTTAAAGATGTCTGCAGAACTCAGAAAAGCACGAGGAAGACACCAGATGAAGTATTATGAACTCAGGAGAGGGAGCGGGAGGGGAGAGGATTAGCCGAGCTGGATGCTCTGACACGGGGTGTACCAAGTGCAGCCCCTGCTGCCTCCCAGAAAGGTCTGCCTCCGTCCGCTGGGCCTGCACCACCTGCTCCGCTATCCTCATGCCTGCCTACGGGTCTGGCGTAAGAGCAGGATCTCACTATCAACGAGAGTTCAATTAACTCAAACAAGAAAACACACATACCTCAACTCCATTAAAGTAAGGTGAAGGGCTTCATTGCACAGGAGCTTAGGAATTCAGAGCCAGGGCGCAAACCCTAGGCCAAAAACTTGCCTTCGGCTCTTCAAGCTTAGTGCTCCAGTAGTGTTATTCACCTGCCATGTGCTTTTCAAAAATAAATAAATAAGCTAAATGAATCTACACCACCGTTTTGTGAGTTGGATGAGATCAACTCCATTTTATAGACAGTTAAACTGAGTCCGTGGAGATAATTGAACACTTGTACAAACCTCAAAGGCAATCAGTGTCTGGGACATCCAACACTTGTGCAAACCTCAACGGGAATCACTGTCTGGCATGTCCCAAATGTAGTTTTTTAACGTTCACGCCTCACCTGGGGAACAGGAACTATTTCAGGCAAACACAATGGAAGCTGCATGACACACCTTCCTAGGTGAGTGTGACAAAAACAACCGAAGTTTGGCATGAGGAATCCTTGCTGCTGAGTGAAAATTCAACACCTACCTACTGACTATGGGATCTAGCCTAGTTTGAGTGCACAACAAATACATGTCCGAGCTGACGCACTTGCGTGTCTGTGCCACGTCAGGGGAAGTGGAGCCCCGTGCTGGATCCACAACAGACCCCAGAAACCCCGGCACACTTCGCTCTGGCTTCTTTGCAGGTCCCAGATGGTCCTTCTGCCCAGGTCACAGTTCTAGGGGTCGTTCTAGCAACTGTGGTTGATTTCTCTCTTTAAAGGGCATTGTGCTTTCCTCCTGCATGTGTGTACTTAATTCAGCAAAGGTGAAGCACACGCTGCATTCAAGCTGCTCCACCACCCTGGGCAGAGCTCACGCAGTTCTTCAAGGCCCTGGATGAGTATAAGGTGGACGTGGAGGCTCCGAATTACCGCAGCACAGAGCCTTCCTGGACAGCGGCCAGAGCACCGTCGGGGAGGGAAGCCAGAGGGGGTCCCTCTGCCTGGATGCCTAGGAGGCCACCGTGCAGAGAACTAAAGTGGCTCATTTTGAACCAGGTTTTAGTGATCGCAGCAAAGCCTGACCTGTGGCAGAGTCACGGGAGAGTGTACAGGTCCGAGGCCTCCACGTCACGATCTGTCAGCACTTTCTTTTATACGGACAAACCTTGCAATGTGCTGCCACGGGTGGGAAGTGGCGGCGCCGACTCGGTAAGCAGATGGAGGAAGGCACGCGGTCTGTACCGTGTGTTACTGGGAAATGTAGACCTCAGACGTGCCAGGGTCTAACTTCGTGCCTTTCAAATAATGCAGCTTAGTAACAGTCGTAACCCGTGCTCAGTGAGTGCTCCCTGCCTCCCTGAAATCATCACGCGGAATCACAGAATGCTCTCCTGCTGTAGGAACTCTGTTAGCCCCACTTCAAGGATGGGACACTGAGGCCTCAGCAGGGTAAGTAACTCACTCATGAAACAAAGCTGGCCCTGGCCTGTTTGAATTGCGGGTGAGTGACTCCAGCACAGTGCTGTGCCTCCTCTGCTCCATGGTCTCTGGAAAAGGAATGGAAGTTTGCCAGCGTGAATGTGGATGACAACGGCTGGGGCGGCCGTGGCAGGTGCCTGGGCTGACCTCCTCTCCTGGCTCTGACAGCTCCAGTGGAAGGTCAGTCTGTGTATTTACATGAAACAAGTTCACTTGCTTTCCTCTCGAGGGTCACCTGATGTTATGCATTTTACCTCCCAATGTCCCATCTCACCACTTCCTCCTACGCCCCACCATTGGGTGTGGTGAGCAGTGCCCGGCTTTGCTCCAGGATCCAAGGGAGGGCGGGAACAGCTGGCCTTGGTGGCAGAGACCAGGGCTTCCAGCCACATCTCCAGGCTGCCACACTCTCATGCATGAGACAAAAGGGCTCCGTGGGTAGATTTGAGTTTTAAATGGAAAAACTAGACAATTTGAAAATGTTAACCTGAGTCCGCTCTTTGAGGAGCATTGTCCCACCCCACCAGCTTTCCGGAGCCTCCCACATGGGGACTTGAAGCCTCCTTGACTTTGGCCCAAACCTCCCATCTGCAATAGGAGAGGGGCCTCTCCGGCCCCCTCAGAGTGACGGTCCCAGCTGCTCTGTGCTGGGCAGCAGCTCACAGCCCCGAAGCCACGGTGCCCTGAAGGGCCTTCCCAGTTCTTCTGTCCCCAAAGCAGCAGCACAGGGAGGCAGGGCCGGGCCCGGGGGAGGAAGCTCCCCTGCCTCACTCCAGCTCCAGCATATGCAGGAGCCTGGGATTTGTATGAATAAGTATCATCAGCCTCAAATTTGTAGATCAAAGAATTGGGCTATTAATGGGGCTTGGCAAGGAGGAGATAAACGTGTTTCTGTGAGATATCACAGCTGTATGTTGACTGTCAAGGAATTGAAAACATCTGGATGGCTGGCTGATTTGCTGGTTCATTGGAATCCTGACCAGATGTTTGGTATCATGTTGACAGGGCTGAGGCTTCAAGGTAACTATGACACGCAAAGGTTCTCACAGTGTAAAGTAGGTCCTCGGCTTTGGCTCAATTTACATTATCTATCTATCTATCTATCTATCTATCTATCTATCTATCTATCTATCTATCTGTGTGTGTGTATACTCATACATATGCATAGAAACACACTGTTTCCTGAAACTAGAGAATGCATTAATAAGTTTAAAACATACAAGAGGATAATTTTGTAGGTTTTCAAAATATAGGTAGATGCCATTTCTGTTTTGCTTTTAAAAATAGAAATACAATAATTGAAATAATTATACTTATTTAAATCTCAAGCCATCTGAAAAATGACTATTATGTTTTGATGAAACATGATATTTTTAAATTCTGAAAATTGACAGAAATTATAATGCATCTTATAGGACATTTAAAATTTAGAAATGTAGATTCTTTTAAACATCAACATGTTTTACACATTTTTTTGCATTAGGTACATTGATTTGTGCTAACATTTCTGTAATTTATTAATATATTTTAAATTTTTCTCTTTAAAGTAGATTTGTGTTTACCCAGACATTCACAGACAAACTGGTGCCCACTACAGGTACGTATCACTATGCCCTCAAACAGCTACATTAAACATGCCAGGTCATGCCACTCTGAGTGGGCTATTTTCTTTCTCTTCTCAAACATGAGGTATCCATGCTCTTATTAGAGTAGAGCATGAAACTTTCAGTAATTGTAAAACTTGAGGTCTAATATTAAAGGAGTAGTTCTCATCAGAAACGACATGGCCAGGCCTGATTCTTTTTTCCTCTTTTTTTTTTTTAATTCTTTTTATATTCTATCTCTTTCAAACACACATCTGAGACTCTGCACCAAAGGAAAGTGTCCTCGTCAACACTGGAATATGAATGGAAAAGAAGACTTCTCGGAGGCAAAGAAAGCCACTGTTCTAGCCAGCTGGTGTATACGGTTTCTAAGAATAAATTGTATTCACTTGTACAGAATAAATTATTGATGCAGGCATAGATTTAATGGAGTATTATTTGGATTTAAAGATACTACTTGTCAATCTATTGATTTTGATGTGTTAATATAATGCTCCCTGTTTTTTCTTAACATTAGTAGATAAAGTTTCCAGTGGTTGCTAAAGTTAACTTATTTGGGAGAAATATATTTTGAAGCTGTAGTACACAAGCAAAATGTACAAGAAACTTCCAGTTTCCTGTTAAGATTAACTCAGAATGACTGCCATCATGTTCGTTCATTTTTAAGTAACATATTAAGAATTAAGCGAAAGTTTCAGTCTTGGAGGTATTACTGCAAGAACAACAGCATTATCAGCAAGAAAGACTGATGAACTCTTTGCCATGAAGCCTTAGAAAATAATATCTCTTTTCTTAGAAGAACTTTGGTTCACATCAAACCCTTTATGTACTGTTCTCAGATTCCTTCCAAGGCCAGATCAGAAAATGAGTAATTATCATTAAAACTAGTAACAAGAAAGTGTCAGTTTCTGTGGAAAAAACTCTTCAAAGTGGGTAATTTCAGAGGTCCTTGGTAGCAAAGAGTAAACAATGGTTTAAATGGTGTTTTTTTTCTCCAGCGTTTATCTGCTAAAAATGATGTCGAGAACAAGTGAAATATTCAAATTTAAATGTTAACATAATAAGCGTGAAAACAGTCAGGGAAGTAAGTTGGTGGATAGGTAGCCATTTTTCCTGACTCTTAACACCATGTACTCACATCTTCCTGTTAATCTTATATTTTATCTCATACTCTTTCTAAATAGTTAATTTTTTATTATTTGTCAATGAGGGCATTTTTTACAGATTCAAATATTTCATATTAAGATTTTGATTGGTGTTCAATATAGGCTTTATAAAAACATATATTAAGGATCCACAACTTAGCTGGGAAAGGTAGTAATGAATTGTATTTTACTTATTTCAGTTATTTCTGGGCATAGATTAGATTGCTAAATTTTTGTAGGCCAGTGTTTGGTGCCTAACATGTTTGCACCCTTTTGACATGTAAGACTACAATTGACTCCATGAGCACATTTTTCTCTGCTCATGAAAAGATGTGGTCACACTGACTTTGATGAGGAATAAGCCTACCCACCTGGAATGCCAGGCCTCTGGGGTCCTGGCCAGCTGCAGCCTTCTCTACTAACTATCCTGGCTTTATCCACCATCCACGCCTCCTGGTCACACCTTCTGTGAAGGGAAGAGTGATTCTGTGTAGAGGTTCACGTGAGACATTGCACCTGCGCTGGACAATGGTTTCCCAGTACTGACTGCTGCAGTGTGTCCAGAGCAAAGCCTCTCAGGTCCGTGCGGCCAGCCAGATGGCCAAGTTCTCAGCAGGGCCACTCCCACCAGCACCTGTGAGGTGCTGAGCTGCTGACACACAGCGCTCTTCTCCTTGGAGCCACTGCCCTGAGGACCAGGTGGGGTAGACTGGAACTCTGTACTCTGTCTAAACTCAACCTCTGAGGAGCCTGCCAACTTCAGGACCATGCTTCCATTTTACACATGAGCATAAAGGTAAATATCTCCAGTGAGTTCTAGAATAGAAAGCACACACACCTCTGGATATGTGTGCTGAACTTTGAAAACAATTGGCCTGTGAAGGAAACCAATTCTCTCCCCAACTCTAAAGGTGGCTCTGGCCTCAGGGATCCACCCTCTCATTTTACAGATAAGGAAACTGAGGCCCCAGAGATGGAGGGTCTTGTTCTTTCACTGGGATCAGAGAAAAGACCAGAATCCAAGGTTCTTGTCATACAACAGGATTTGCCATTGATTTGCATTGATTTCTGCTCAGTAAAATGCAGTGCTTCCAACGTGGCTGCAGAGAGCTGTGATTCCCTTCATCCTGCTTTTAAACCAATCGCCCGTCACAGAGCAGATAGTGACCTATTGTTTCACTTTGTAGTTTTGGGAAAGTCACACTTTGATCTACCATCATAGCAGGGATATTTCTCAGGGAGATACTGCCCCATGCATGTAGCTGGTAAGACAGGTCTGTTGGGGTGCAGCTTTCACAGGGGACACCTGGCTGGCATGCCTGTCACACTTCCCAGAGAAACCAGCTCTCTCTGACATGCTGGCCTATTATCACCCAGACAGGGAAGGCCCAGCAGTGAAACCCAGGATGACTGAGACCTGCCATCGGGAGCCAGGCTGCAGAACGTTTGCTCGAGACCAGCCTCCTATCCTCAGGATTTGGCGTTAAGTGCCACTTATTTGCATGTGGTTTAAGGTCTCAGACTGTAATTAATCTTCCCTTTGAACCGGGCAACTTTGCAAAGTGTCATTGCCCATCAATGGTGTTGAGCAGGTCTCCTCTGGACACCGATGCATTGAGGGTTTGTGATAATATTCATAGCTTTCCCATCACATTCACTGAAGGAGCTCAGACACCGGGCTGCTGAAACCTTTGAAATACATAATTTAGCGACACGGTCAGATCATTTTTCATAACCCTTGTTTCCTTGTCAGGGTGTCATAGCCAGTAGAGAGCTGTTAGACTCCTACACATTTCCAAATCTCTGCTCAGCTTCATCTCACTGCTATTTAATACCACTTTGCTCGGCCCCTGTGTTTACGAGCTTAAAATACCTCTGTTGGAAGGAACGCGTACTTACCGTTATTACTGAGGAGTTTCGGTGAGATTTCCCCCAGCACAGGCTGACAAGCTGCCTGGCACATTGTCATTTATCATTGTACACTAGATCTGTCAACTGGAGAAACAATCTCAATAAAAAATTTCTGCATGAAATTACTTTGCCAGAGAAGAAACTGGTTGTGTTTCGTGTGTACCGATCTGTGTCTCTGTGTCGTTTTGTTTTTTTCCTTCTTTTTTTTTCTTCTTCTTCTTCTTTTTTTAATTTTGGCTGTGAAAGGTACTTAATGTACCAAAAACAATTTGTACAGACATTATTTTACCAATTGAAAGTGTGAGCGCCGTGCTGGGGCCCCTCGTGTAACTGTCTCTAATACATTTTCAAGCTGTGCTCTGACGGCTTCATTTTACAGTTGAGGAGCTCACCCACTCCATGCTGTGTGCAAAATGGGACCCTCGGCACCGGGGCCCACGGAGTGCACTTAGCACGTGAACAACAGGCCGCCCAAGCCGGAGCCTTAAAGCATCTCCATTCCCGTGATACTCGACACACACTGGGGCTTGCTGGATCTTTGGTGTCTCTGGAAAGCACAGCACAGCCACCGTGCGCAGCAGGGGTGCCGTCTTCATCCGGAAGGGTGTGCGCCCCGGGGTCGGCCGCAGCTGGGCAGGTGTCCCAGGGGAGAGTCGGCGGAGCTGACCGCACCCAGGCGCTCTGGGGCCCTGTCCAGCGACTGCCGTCCGTTCTGCAGGGAAGGCAGAAATCATTTCTGCGGATCACGGATAAGCCCCAATTGCTCTTACATTTGTTTGGTTTCTTGTGTGAGTTCAATAACAAGAAGAGACTCTGAGGTCCACAGTCCGTCGAACCAGCAGGGGCAATAATAGCTGTGAAATGATGTTTCTGGACAGCTGAGAGGGAAAGATCAGCCTCCAAGGCCCTTGTTTTCCACCCTGTCAGGTTTTCACCCCGCGATGGATTTGTTGTTGTTGGCGTCTGATGATTGTGCTGACACCCCTGTCAGAAAATGAATTTTTCACTCACCACTTGGTTGACTCTATTCATAGGGTGGAACTCTGTCAAAAAATGCCACTTTCAAGCTCGCTGTCTCACTTGTGCTGGAGACTCTGAGGCTGTCGGAGCAAGCCCGCGGGCCGGGCCTTCTGCCCCAAATCCTACGCCAGGTCCCATACGATGCCCACCGAGATGGGATGTTCCACCTGCACTTCCAATGTAATTAAAGTTTACAAAATCCACTGCCGTCAGAATTCATGCAGAATGCAAAATACTTCTGAGAAGAAAAATGGAGGCTTTGCTAAAAGATGGAGTTGAGGATAAGCCTTATTTCTGGTGCACCCGGAATGGTTTTAACATTTGTAAAATGCTTTTGCCTTTAACCTATAATAACTGACTTGTGATGTAAGAAAACTCATTGAGGCCAAAGCAGAAAGGCAGAGGTCCAAACCAATTCATAGTAAAGTCCGGGAAACATAGAGAAGACTGTTTTGTCCCTGGCCCTTGTCTTTGGTGGATTTATACTCTTTTTAAATGACAATAGTAATATTAATCTATAATCACATCAGTAACGTGGAAATGAAAGAAAACTAGCAATTGTTTGTTCGACAGTATGCTTTGATGTGAGTTGTTTGTCCCACAGACCAGACACTCATCGCTACTGTCAGAGTCCCCCTCCCAGGAGATACCAGTTGCTGACAGGCCTCTGGCTCAGGGCTACGGAACAAGAGCAGGGGCAGTGTCCAGCTATGCCTGGGCATCCTGCTGACAAGCCTGGGGGAGGCAGGAGGCCTGCTTAGGCACTAAGCTCCCCAAAAATCATTTCTGAAGCAGGAGCAGCCGGTGCAACTAGGCTGGGACAGGAGTCCACACACAATGCCAAGCCCGAAGTGCACAAGCATCAGTGTGTCAGGGAGCTGCTCCCGCCCAAACCCTGAGCGGTGCCTGGTCCAGCAGGCTGCCTGGTCGAACCACCACACTCCTGTCTGGGGCCTGGGGTCCAGGTGGAGCAATTCCAGGGGTGGTGGGAGGAAGCCCTCCACAGTGGAGGCTGAGTCCCGGTGGACTCATGAATCCAAGATCGTGTGTTAGTCGTCCAGTGTTGGGCACAGGGCAGAACTGCTGTTGTGAAGTGAACACAGAAGAACAGGTCAAAACCCGAGACTCAAACATCTGGGCTTGAAACCAGGTCTGGGTGGGAGAAGGGGACTCTGAGGAGACAGGCTTTATAAGAAAGCCCCTCTTCTGTGCTGTGTTTAGGCTCAGCTTGGTCTCAACCTCTAGAAGGTCCTGACGCTGTCAATGGACTGGAACAGTTGTTCCCAGACAGAGAGGCAGGAGGGGCAGAGCTTTTCTTTCTGACAGTTATTCTGTCTTCCGCTAAGCTATTTGCTCCAACAGTATCTACCATATGCAGAATAGTATGTAATTAAAGAAGGTATATAGGCTCTGAAGACCTGAATATTTCTTTTTACAGTATTTCCATTAAAAATTGTAAAACCTTTTTTTTTCTTCTTCTTGACCGTAAGGCATGTGTACCCACTGCAGATTGTATCGTATTTTCCTGAAACACAGTGTGCTCTCTTAATCCAAAATATGTTTCCTTACTTTAGTCTGGGAAAAGACAAATACCCTTTTTTTTTGAGACAGGGTCTTGCTCTTTTGCCTAGACCAGAATGGAGTGGGGCGTGGCCATAGCTCACTGCAGCCTCAACCTCCCCGATTTTTAAGTTTTTGTAGAGATGGGGTCTCACTGTATTGCCCAGGCTGGGCAAACTCCTGGACTCAAGAGATCCTCCCTCCTTGGCCTCTCAAAATGTGGGATTGCAAGTGTGAACCACTGTGCCCAGCCAAATGTCATATTTAAAAAAATTAAATTTAGATTTATATCCCAAGGAATGTATAAAATATTATTAAAAGTCAGACGATTCTCAAGACCAGTGAAGCAGCAGCAGACATGGCCCTACTCCCAGGTTTCACCTCCTATCAAGAGGCGGGGACAGCAAATGCCCTCCGAGGGCCAAATACAAATCAGCAGATATTTCTGTAAATCATCGTTTTTTGGGGACTGCAGCCCTGAGCATTTCTTTTGTATTATCTAAGTCTGTTTTCATGCTCTAACACTAGAATTAATTATTTTCCACTGAATGTGTAAAATCCACAAATGTTTGCTATCTGCTTCTTCACAGAAAAAGCGTGCCAATCTGTGATCCACAGGAACCCATTTTCAAACCCAGAAGCTGTTTCATCTGACGTTTGGTTTCTAATATGAAAATCATATCCTCGTACTGTCTTCTGTTCCCATTTCAGACATTATCCATGGCATCCGACCAAGGAAGAAAATTTAGCTCTCTTAACCCCCCCTATAAACACACAAGCACATGTCCTCTCTCTTCATTTCTCCAAATGCACATTAGGATACTTTTGTTAAATCATAATTAATAGAAACACTGTCACATGGTTGCATGGCTGTTCACTGCTGACCTTCCTAGTACAGATACTCTTCTGTGCCAGTTTCTTTTTGTCTTGGAATTAGTAATTGTCTTTTCATTAGCTTACTCTTCTGTGTCTTTATCAATAATTCACCCCTAACATTTCTGACAGGATCCTGTATTTTCTCGATATGGTCAAACTGACGGTCATATGTCACTGCCACTAAAGCTCTTTTATTCTTCCAGAAGATCTCCACTGCATCTGGGGCTGCAGGCAATGCGTGACTGTTGTTCTCTTCTGTACCTTCCTCACATCTTCTTGTTAAATGTTCCCTTTGCCTCTCTGTGCCTGGTGTTTCTTTTTGTTTGTTTCTTTTTATTTGAGATGGAGTTTCGCTCTGTCACCCAGGCTGGAGTGCAGTGGCGTGATCTCGGCTCACTGCAAGCTCCACCTCCCGGGTTCATGCCATTCTCCTGCCTCAGCCTCCTGAGTAACTGGGACTTACAGGCACCTGCCACCATGCCCAGCTAATTTTTGTATTTTTAGTAGAGAGGGGGTTTCACTGTGTTAGCCAGGATGGTCTCGATCTCTTGACCTCATGATCCACCTGCCTCAGCCTCCTAAAGTGCTGGGATTACAGGAGTGAGCCACCACGCCCAGCCTTGTTTGTTTGTTTCTTTTCTTCAACTTTTATTTTAAGTTCCAGGATACATGTGCAGGATATTATACAGGTAAACATGTGCCATGGTGACTTACTGCACCTGTCAACCCATCACCTAGGTATTAAGCCCAGCATCCCTTAGCCATTCTTCCTGATGCTCTGTCTTCTCCCACCCTCCCCAACAGGCCCCAGTATGTGTTGTTCTCCCTGATGTGTCCATGTGTTCTCATCATTCAGCTCCCACTTATAAGTGAGAACATGTGGTGTTTGGTTTTCTGTTCCTGCGTTAGTTTGCTGAGGATAATGGCTTCCAGCTCCATCCATGTCCCTGCAAAGGACATAATCTCGTTCATTTTTAAGGCTGAATAGGATTTCGTGGTATATATGTACCACATTTTCTTTATCTAATCTATCACTGATGGGCATTTGGGCTGATTCCATGTGTTTGCTATTGTGAATAGTGCTGCAATGAACATACATGTGCATGTGTCTTCATAATAGAACAATTCATATTCCTTTGGATATATACCCAGTAATGGGGTTGCTGGGTCAAATGGTATTTGTGCTTCTAGATCTCTGAGGAATTGCCACACTGTCTTCCACAATGGTTGAACTAATTTACACTCTCACCAAGCATTCCTTTTTCTCTGCAACCTTGCCAACATCTATTGTTTTTGACTTTTTGATAACCACCATTCTAACTGGCATGAGATGGTATCTCACTGTGGTTTTGATTTGTGTGGCTCTAACGGTAAGTGGTGTTGAGCTATTTTTCATGTTTGTTGGCCACGTAAATGTCTTCTTTTGAGAAGTGTCTGTTCAGGTCCTTTGCCCGGTTTTTAATAGAGTAGTTTGTTTTTTTATTGTACACTTGTTTAAGTTCCTTGTAGACTCTGGATATTAGACATTTGCCAGATGGATAGATTGCAAAATTTTTCTCCAATTCTGTAGGTTTTCTGTTCACTCTGATGATAGTTACTTTTGCTGTGCTGAAGCTCTGTAGTTTAATTAGATCCTATTTGTCAATTTTTGCTTTTGTTGCAATTGCTTTGGTGTTTTCATCATGAAATCTTTGCTCAAGCCTATGTCCTGAATGGTATTGCCTGGATTTTCTTCTATAGTTTTTATGGTTCTGGATTTTACATTTAAGCCTTTAATCCATCTTGAGTTAATTTTTGTATAGAAACCCGGTGTTTCTTAGCCACAGTGTTTTCTCTATTTGTGTTTCCTTCAGAGTTGTATAGGAGTTAAGTTTATTTAGTCTTTACATGTCTTCAGAATGTCCTTATCCCATATTCATACTTGGTCTGGGTATAAAATTCTAAGTTTTAAATAATTTTTCCTTGATAATTCTGAAGGATTGCTCTGTGTTGTTCAGTGTCCAGTGATCCTTTGGAGAGATTTGATGCTCTTCTAACACCTCACCCTTATTCTCCAGAAGTTTTCAGGACCCTCTTGCCCTTCCTGGATGAAAGGCTCCGTGGATGCCATGTAAAATTCTCTTTCCTGGGTAGCTGCTCTGCCTGTGTGGTCCCTGCGGTTCTTGGAGATCTTCTAACTTTATTTCTTTGATAATTTTCACTGGCTCATTGTCTCCTTTTCCCCTTGATTTTAACAATGGTAACCTCTGCACTGTCACAGAACGCAGAGCTGTGGCCTCGAGGTCGGAAGCTGTTGGCCGCCATAGGATGGGCCATGGATGGTCGTGTAGGGAGTTGTGTGCCATCTCTGCTGCCGCCAGCTCTCCACGCTCAAGCTTCCTGGTTCAGTTCCCCGCCCCGCAGATGCTCTGCCTGGCTCCATGTGGGTCCCTCCAGCACCTTCTGCACTCCTGGCCTTCTCCCCAGGTTCCCGGCCCTGACTGCTCAGGAATCCTCCCCCAGGGCAGCTGGCTGTGCATGCTCAGGCTTGAAACAGGACCTGAAGAGAGAGAGGTGCCAAGCCTGCCGCAGGCCAGGTCCAGGGGAGGAAATCACAGAGGAAATCACTGTTTTTCTAATTCCTATAAAAAAGAAAATCAACCTAGAGCAATGTAATTCACTAAAAGCTCAAGAAGATAGAACGCTAATATAGTCTTTGTTCTTTTACTTTTTTAAAATGCCTTTTCATTTATATTTTCCCAACTTCTTCAACTTCAAAGCAACTATGGGACAACATTCATCTTAAATAAAAACAGCTGAGCACAACAGCAGTTTACAAGTCTTAAGTGAAGCAAACGTATTAATCATCTTGTTTTGATTCAATTACTCTGCTCTTTTGCTTTCTATAATAAATGAATTAAGTTTCATTTCCCTTCCTTTTTATTGCTCAATGAAATCTGTGTTTGGAGAGGTGGAGGACGAGCTGAAGGAGATGGCGGGAGACTTTGGCTCCTCCAGCTGCACGTGGCCTGCGTTCGCTCTTACAGCCTCGGCTGGTTGTGTTCAGAAGAGGCTCCTCGCTGGCTAAGCCACCTGGAATGTATTCATTAATGATTTTCGGCCATTTTAGGAGGTGGCTCTAATTTTCTTCCTTTGAGCTATATTTTTAGCCCTGTCTTAGTAAAAATATAGATGAATTATTTAGAAATGAACCAAGACCAGCTCATTCAATTTGCAGATAGCCACAGTCTGGAGGTGGCTAACACCACAAACAACAGTTCTAGATTTTAAAATTGCCTGTATAGACCTTATTAGTGTATTAAGAATGATACATGAAAATAGAATATGCCTAAATATAAAAAGTTATAATTATTTGTTTAGGTCTGGGATGAAGAAAAAGTGATTTGCTGAAAGAACTAGAATGGTCTCTGCAGTGTTTGTTATTACTGTTGATATTTTGGAATATTTGTTTAAAAAACAGAAGCAAAGTATTCATATCATGAAAATTCCATTCAATTTTGCACCTTTTTATTACTCTTTATGTGCAAGGTACTCTGCTAGATACTAGCAAAAAGACCTACACACATGGTAGGGCCCTCCCGCAGCTCCTCAGTGGCAGGCAGTGTCTGGGGTGAGGCTGTGGGGAGGGCAGGCTGGTGCATTTGCCCTCCACTGACCTGCAGATTCTGGGGATCTGGACACGTAAGGGAGACTTTCTTAAATCCTCATGACTGCCTACATGTGTACAAAGAGAATACTCAGGAAGAACGTAGAGGGTTCTTCAGTTGATGCTGTGTCTGATAGGTTGTGCTACCGAAGAAACCTGCAAATATTGTAAGTATAGTATGCTAATAAGTAAAATTAAAAGGATAAAACAGGGGTCCCATGCCCCAGGCTATGGTACTTGCCCGAGGCCTATCAGAAACGGAGCTGCACAGCACAGCAGGAGGTGAGTGGTGGGTGAGCAAGCAAAGCTTCATCTGTATTTACAGCTGCTCCCCATCACTGTCATTACCGCGTGAGCTCCACCTCCTGTCGTATCAGTAGCTGCATTAGATTCTCATGGGAGCATGAACCCTGTTGTGAACTGTGCATGTGAGGCTGTGAGCTGTGCATGTGAGGCTGTGAGCTCCTCATGAGAATCTAATGCCTGATGATCGGTCACTGTCTCTCATCACTCCCAGATGGGACCACCTAGTTGGAGGAAAACAAGCTCAGGGATCCCACTGATTCTATGTTATGGTGAGTTGTATAATTATTTCATTACATATTACAATGTAATAATAATAGAAAGAAAGTGCACAATAAATGTAATGGGTTTGAATCATCCTGAAACCACCTTCAACCCCGACTGTGGAAAAACTATCTTCCATGATACCAGTCTCTGGTGCCAAAAATGTTGGGGACCACTGATATAAAGAGAATGTTTTGATTTGGGTGATGGCGAGTAAATAATTTCTATTTGAGGCTTCACCATGGAGGTGGCATTTCCACTGGATCTTAAACAATGAGCCAGTGTGCAAGGGGCCAAGACAGCCAGTGGGAAGAGCAGGTACCCAGGGCGTCCTCACAGGGTGGGTGCAGACATGGTGAGTTTTGCTGTCATGCGGTTAAGGCTGAAATTGAAGCAAGGGTAGAAAGTTTGTTTGTAACTGCTTTATTGAGATAGATACACATGCTGTACAATTCACCAATTTAAAGTGTACAATTTAATTGTATGCAAATGGAATCATGCAGTGTATGCCCCTTAGTGTGTGGATTATTTCAAGCAGTACAATTATTTGGAGATGTATCTATGTTGCTACACAGTTAATAGTTCATTCCTTTTCGTGGGAAGGTTGAATTCCACCATACAGATATTATGTCTAAATGATGTTCACTCACCTGTTGACATTTCCAGTTTTGGTCTTTCTAGTTTGGGGTTATTACCAATAAAGCTGGGTTTGGCACGAATGTCTAAGTCTTTCTGTGAACACATTTCACTTTCTCCAGGTAACCCCCTGAGAATGGAATGGCTGCTATACGGTCGGTGTATGCTGAATACTTTATAAAATTGCCAAACTTCTAATACAATTTATTTTTAAGGAAGTTTTAGCTTTACAGCAACGTGAAGCAGAAAGTACATTGTTGCCATGTACTCCCTCTTTCCTCCCAGTTTTCTGTATCATTAACATTATGAACTGTTGTCCTATATTTGTAAGCGATGAACCAATACGGATACTAACTGAAGTCTGTGGTTGACATTAAGTTCACTCCTGGTGTTGCACACTCAGTGGGTTTTGACAAATGTGCCATACCACATGTCTGCCATTGTAGTATGGGTGATTTCACTCCCTAAAATTCCCATGTGGGGCCAGGTGTGGTGGCTCAGGCCTATAATCCCAGCACTTTGGAAGGCTGAGGCCAGTGGATTACCTGACGTCAGGAGTTCGAGACCAGCCTGGCTAACATGGTGAAAACCCATCTCTATTAAAAATACAAAAATTAGCCAGGCGTGGTGGTGGGCACCTGTGATCCCAGCTCCTCGGGAGGCTGAGGCAGAAAATCGCTTGAACCTGAGAGGCAGAGTTTGCAGTGAGCCGAGATCATGCCATTGCACTCCAGCCTGGGTGACAGAGCAAGATTCCATCAAAAAAAAAAAAAAAATTTCCATGTGCTCCACCTGTTTACCTTTCTCTCCCCCCGAACTCTTGCACCACTGATATTTGACTGTCTTCACACCGTGGTCTTTTCTAAAATGTGGTATCATGGAAATCATGCAGTGTGGAGCCTTTTCAGACCTGCTTCCTTTCTTAGTGAGTTGCGCTACAATCCCTTCATGTCTTTTCACAGCTCCAGGGCTCATTTCTGTTAGTCACTGAATAATGTTTCGTTGCATGGAGGTACCTCAGATGTTCATTCATTCACCCAGGGAAGGGTTTCCAAACTGTTTTCAAAAGTGGTCAGACCACTTTATATTCTCAAAGCAGTGGGTGAATTCCAGTTGCTACTTATCCTTGCCAAAATTTAGTTTGGTTGGAGTTTTTAACTTTAGACATTCTAGTGTAGCGGTATCTTATTGTGGTTTTACTTTGCATTTGCCTAACAAGTAATGATGTTCAGAAAGCTTTTATGAAGTGTTTCCTAAAGTGTCTGTTCAAAGTTCTGTTATTTAATTAGGCTGTCTTATTATTGATTGTAACAGTTATTCATATATTCTAGATACAAGTTCTTTGTCAGGTATATATTGTGCAAATATATTCCCCAGTGTATGTCAGCCTTTCAATTATTGTATCAGTGTCATTTAAAGTAAAATAGCTTTATGTTTCTAAGAAGTCCAATTGATCACTTTTTTCTTTTGTATTTTATTATTATTTTTTGCTTTAAGAAAGCTCCCTGAAAACCCAATGGTACTAACGTTATCACCTGTGTTTTCTTGAAGACGTGTTACAGTATTAGCTCATACATTTAGGTCTGTAATCCATTTTGAACTAAATGTTTTATATGGTGTCAGATCAGGTTCATATTAATTGTTATGCAGATGGATGTCTGAGGGTCACATCATAGTTGTTGAAAGCTTATCATTTGTTTATTAAATTGCTTTGGCATTTTTGTCAATAACAAATTGGCCATATATCTATTGGTTTATTTCTGGATTCTCTAATATTATTAAAATATTTTTCAAAAATGAAGATGCGATAAAACTTTTTTAGGAATAGAAACACTCAACCAGCACAATAAGAAATGCTTAAAAATCTCCTTCAGGCAAAAAGAAAATATTACCAGATGAAAATCTGGATCTACACAAAGACATGAAGAACATCTATAATAATAAATACATATGTAAATATAAACATTTCAAAATTATATCTGTAAAAATGTTTTAAAAAGGTAATAAATAACTCAAAGCTGAAAAACATTCTGTGGAGTTTACAACAAATCAAATTTGAAGAAGTAAAATTTACGACAGCACCCACACAAAAGCCAAAAGAGGAGAAATGGAAGTAGCTCGTATTTTATACCACATGTCAGGTGGACTAGTATTTCTTAATTCTAGACTAAAAAGTGTTTAAAAATATAAATTCTACAGTAAAAATTAAAAAAGGAGATATAGCAAATAAGCCCCCCAAAACATAACATGACATCATTTAAAAATATACAATACATTCAAAAGAAGGCAGGGAAAAAAGGAAAAAGGAATCAGAGGAAAGATGGGACAAATATAAAATAAACTGCAGTATGGTAGACAAACTCACCACATTAAATGCAAATGGTTTAAAAACGGTAGTTAAATAACGGAAATTGTCAGATTATATAACAAAGAAAGTTACAGCAATATGTAATAAATTCAGTGCAATTCCAATCAAAACTCCAGTAGGTATTTTTTTTTGTGTGTAAAATGAACAAACTGATTATAAAATAAGTATAAAAATGCAAAGTACCAAACATAGAGAAAACAATTTTTAAAAAGAACAAAATCAGAAGATTGAAACTGCCCGATATCAATAATTATAAAGATACAGGCATCAAAACAGTGTGGTGGTGTGTGAAATAGGCAATTCTGGTGCAGCCTTCACAGTGGAGTTGGCTTGTCCCTATCGTGGAAACCCTCACTTCAGAGTATTCAGCCCGAAACCAGGGCTATTGCAAGGCTTCTCCCTGCAGCCGGTGAGACGGCAGGTCTCCCCCGCCCTCTGCTGCTGCAGTCACTGTTCTGCAGGCTCCTTCTAGGGGCTCCGCCCCAAGCCCAGCATTCTCCCCAAGCCCAGCATTTTCTCCCCACCTGTTCATGCTGGTCAGCCCTCGGCAGGGGACCTGAGAGTGCCTCTGGCCTCACCTTTCCATTCCACCTGTTCCTGCTGCTCCGGCCTTCTTCCTCCAGAGCTCTTCAGCTCACCCGGAAAGACTCTGGGATCTGTCCAGCTCCTCCCTGTAGTTCTGCCCCGAGACTCTCTTCAGGCCCTAAGCTGGGGTAATTTTTTTTGGAGGGGTTGCCTCATTTATGGCTCATTCTCTCAAGGACCACTGCTCTGCATTGCCTGGTACTTCATGTATTTTCAAAGTCTGAAAAACATGTATTTATGTTTTCTATGTTCTGATCAACATTTCAGTTGTTTGAGCGGGGAGGGTAGGTCTGGCCCCTATTATTCTGTCCTGGATGGGTGGAAAGTCCTAGACCTGCATATTCCACAGGGCAGAGGAGTAAAGTAGCAGATATGATGGATGAAAGTGTCTCAGGATGTAATGGCCAACATGAGGCCTGTGGTTGATAATCGTGCGTTGCTCTCAGGACTTTTGTGAAATGAGTAAATGATGGCTGCTCTTACCGCAGAAGGGGGAAATGGCAACAATGTGAAATGACAGACTTATTAATTAGTTTCACTGTAGTAACCATTTAATGATACATACGTATCCCACAATGTTGTATTATATACCTTAAATATGCATAATAGACTTAAAAAATCTTTTTAAAATATCAGGAAATGTGAAGATGCTGAGAACGAATAGTTAGAAAGTTCAGAAAAGAGCCAGAAGATTAATTTCTTTCAGAGTCAGATTATTTCAGGATTCCCATTGAAAGTATTCCGGCAGATACAATGAGCTCTCAGTTAGATATCATATGTGAAGAACTTTCATTAGATAGCTCTATATCTAGTATAATTAACATGGGGTTTATAGGACTGGTAGATGAATTTCAGAGGGTCTGTCAACTTGAAATTATAGACAACTTTTTGCATATTTGGTCATAAAGGAAGTTTTCCAGGCTTCAGGCTTTGAAGATTTTTATTAGATACTTGGGATGTTCACCCAACAATATTAAAAACCAATATCTTATATTCTACATGTTTCTTTCTCTAGCTCGGCATTGTTTTTGGTCTAATATATTTTAACTCATGATTCTGGGTTATATTCCCATTTACACTGATAGCTTCGAACCCCTCCTTTTCAGTGTGGGTTCATGTATAATTTCCCTTCTAGGCTGCACATCAAAACTTTTAAAAAGGCTAACAACTATAAAAATACCATTTCTTTAGGGCTTGAACCTTCACTCCTATCCTCAAATATTGAATGAAGCATGTCAGACTATCATCATTATTAGCGCAAATATTGTCTTATGCCTGCAGAAGCACATGGTATTTCATTAGCCCGGAAAAATGTGCTACAAACAGACATTTAAGAGATAAGAGAGAATCACATGGATTAGAAAAGGAGTATTTAATAAGAACAATATCTGTGTCATTACAGTGCATCTGTTGGGAGAGGGTGCATCGCGATCATCTGTTTTACAGCCTTCTCTAGAATTATCTTTTGGATGATGTTACATAAAAGACAGTTTCTGATAAATCTGGTTCAACAATTAATATGCAGTGTAAGTTGTGATTAGAGGGTTGAATTGGAAGTAATGAAGGTTTAAAAATAGAAAACAGATGTAATATTTTAAATGACATTTTCTTGGTACTGTATTTATTTCCCTCTTTCAGTAATTAGTAAAATGTTTTCAGTTTTTAAAAACAGCTTATTACTGTGAACACAATAAACCCATATGTGTAAAAAACAAATAAAAAATGTGAGAAACAGATGATACATACTTTGTGTTGTGTGGATAAGGAAAAATAGTGAAAAAATAGAGTGTCACAAAAGTATAGGGCCAAAATATAAATAATGAAAATAATTTAAACAAAAATAACCAATATCCAAGCAATTCTGTGAATCTGCTCTTCTTTCACTGAGCATAAATAATTGACGTTATGGAGGAAAATATTCTGAAAATTACATTTGTGGACAATGTATTTCTTATTTCTTCAATTGAAAAGGTGAAAGTTCTCCCTCATTCCTCCTCATTCAGTTCATCTCATGGAGTCGCTTAAAAAGACCGAAACGACTGACTGGAAATTCAGAGCTAGCAAGGAGAGTTCGGTGGCATCATTTAGAAGCCTTCAGAGTGGAAATCTGTTTCTTTACCCTTCACGTCACCCTGTGTGGCTGCAGGGAGCTGCGACCGGAGCCGCACAGAAGCCCGCTGGGCACCGCACCTGCTCTGGCCCCTGTTGCAGGAACTCCTAGAGCCTTGATGTAGCTGCGTGGTCAAGAATTCTCCGGAGCCCTCAGCTGATTAATTTTCCAAACAAAATTCTTGATATGTTTAAAAAACACATGGCAAGTTAGCTTTGTATTAAGAAACTGTCGATTTTCACTGTTTTTGTTTTTGGGTTGAATCTGTGAGTTCGGTTCCACCAAGTGAACTTGTGCTTCTATCCAATTATAACTCTAAACACAAATGAAATGTAATTACTGTTTTATTGACACATTAAAAGGAAATAAATAGTCGAACTGGCAGCTATATTCTTTTCTGAAGGTGTGCGTGTTACCCAGGCCTGGGTGGGTTCAGGCAGCTGCGGGAAGGGGTGTGAGGTGGAAGGGGGAGGCGTGGTGACTAAAGCTCAAAGAGAAGCAAAGGGTGTTCCTAACACAGCCGATCAAAGAGAAGACGGAAACGCGCAGACCCGCACTGAGACGTGGGGAAAGGCTTGTTTCCGAAATGCTGCGAGCCACTGCTTTCCCCTTTCCCTGCACTGTTCTGAGCCACAGCAGCGCCACTGCCCACGGCTGCCCCTGCCACCAAGGCCCTCCAGGGCATGTCCCAGCCATGAAGACCTGGTGTCCCCCTAACTGGGGAGAGGGCCAGGCAGGAGGGTGTCTCCTAGGCGTGCGGAGGTGGCGGGACAGGACAGGACGTGTCTCCCACCCTGAATGCCTGGATCTAAAGGAGAGAGAGAAGCATGCCCAGCTGTCCCCATTGGACCCGTAATCCTCACCGCAGCACCTGAGGAAGGGGAAGGGCTCTTCACCCAGGTCACAGATGCGGCAACCAGCATAGACGGGACACTGGCAGCACCTGAGGCGCCACACGGAGGGAGGCAGCGTCCTGAGAAACCCACAAGGAGGCCCCCGTGGTCTGTGCTCCCTCCCTGAGGCCAGCTGTGCCCCCTTACTGAAGGCACAGGCGGAAAGAGCTCCAAGGGACCCTTCTCAGAAAATCAGTGTTCTGTGATGCACGGATACCAACAAATTAGCTCAAAAAATAAAGGACTCAGTAAGCTGAGTGGGTCTTCAGAGAAAACAAAGACACGCAGAGTCATCTCCAGCTGACGCTCCCTCAGACCCCGTGGGGCTCCCCCCCAGGTCACCCTGCAAGCCAGCAAGGAACAGAGACCAGGCAGCTCTTGGGGATTTCCTGGAAATGCTCCTAGATAATCAGGTGACGCTGCTCAGCAGGAGCCCAGGATTTTCTGTTAGAAAGTTCTCTCCTAAGTCTCTGCTGCCTGAGGAAGTGTCAAGCATTGAGGAGAGAAAGGGTTAGCAACAAAACTCAGTCTGGGATGGCAGCTGGGGGCAGAATGGCTGTGTGGATCCGCACAGGCCTGGCGCTGGGTGCAAACAGAGGCCACCAGCCCTCCTCTCCAGAGATGAGTACTATCATGTTTTAGGGCTAAACGGTGAAGCTGTCAGAACGTGCTTTTCCCTTGAAACCTTCTACTTATTTAAAATCAAGTCAGGACTGATACTTCTGCTGCTCTGATTGTGAGTCTACATACCACATCTACAGAAGAATGGCCTCATATTGAAGCATAAGATGTGGATTCCATGACAATCCAGATTTAGCTGGAAAGCGAATTTTGTTCAATTCATTTCAAAATTTATTTGTTAAGAATCAGGGCCAGGTGTGGTAGCTCATGCCTGTAATCCCAGAAATTTGGGAGCCTGAGGTGGGCAGGTCCCCTGAGGTCAGGAGTTTGAGACCAGCCTGACCAACACGGTGAAACCCCGTCTCTACTGAAAAAACAAATTAGCTGGGTGTGGTGGTGGACACCTGCAATCCCAGCTACTCAGGAGGCTGATGCAGGAGAATCGCTTGAACCAGGGAGATGGAGGCTGCAGTGAGCCGAGATCATGCCACCGTACGCAGCCTGGGAGACAGAGCCAGACTCCATCTCAAAAAAAAAAAAAAAGAATCTAAGGCTGAGCGCAGTGGCTCATGCCTATAATCCCAGCACTTTGGGAGATTGAGACATGGTGGTTGCTTGAGCCCAGGAGTTCAAGACAAGCCTGGGCAACATAGAGAAACACCATCTCTACCTAAAATAAAAATAAAATTAGCCAGATGTGGCAGTGAGTGCTCGGAGTCCCAGCTACTCGGGATGCTGAGGTGGGAGGATCACTCGAGCCACAGAAGTCGAGGCTGCAGTGAGCCAAGATCGCACTCACATTAGTGCACTCCAGCTTGGGCGACACAGCAAGACTGTGTCTCCAAACAAAAACAAAAACAAAAATAAACAGCAACAAAGAGGAATCTACTTGTGGCAGGTGCTTCCCGGTGCTGAGGGGCTGTGAAAGGAATGTAAACACATACACTCTCTGTTCTCATCAACTGAAACACTTCAGAGAAAGCAAAGTGACTAGAAACTTAAATCTACATACGTTATTATGACAGTGTTCATATTTCCAATAGTTTAGCCCTTAATGCTATTACCAGCTATATTCCATATTTACATATATTTTAATATTGGAGATTAGGATGGGCACAGTGGCTCACGCCTGTAATCCCAGCACTTTGGGAGGCCAAGGCAGGTAAATCACCTGAGATCAGGAGTTCGAGACCAGTCTGACCAATACGGTGAAATCCCATCTCTACTAAAAATAAAACAATTAGCTGGGCATGGTGGTGGGTGCCTGTAGTCCCAGCTGCTTGGGAGGCTGAGACAGGAGAACTGCTTGAACTCAAGAGGTGGAGCTTGCAGTAAGCCAAGATTGCACCGCTGCACTCCAGCCTGGACAACAGAGTGAGACTCTATCTCAAAAGAAAAAATAATAATTGAGGATTAAGGCAAACCAATAAAATCAGAAACTGCTGGACATCATTTCATGTGGTTTGATGTATGTAAGTTTTAGTTGACGGTTTTTAATGTAGTTTTCACTACAGCACAAAAGATCCATTATTTACAGGAATGATGTTAAGTGCGAACCTCAGTGGTAAGAATTATGCTATTCAGGGTAGGCTTGATTCTAACCCCATCAGTATTAGTGGTTATTCCTAAAGTTGTCTTTAGGAAGCCAGCATGTTAACTTTAGGAGGTAACGTTTCAGATAGGTAATGACAGTCTCTCTGGAACTTTCATGAATGTGAGTGCCTTTTCAATAAGTCCCAGAAAGACACAGTGACACATCAGTAAAACCCGTCACTTTTCAAACAAAAATATTGTGAATTTGGAGAAATAAAATGATCTTTACAATACTGGTACTATGATGAGTTAAGAAGTCAAGGGGGCACCTTTCCAAGTGTATTTGCAAATTTGAATGATCGGACCAAATTTAGGTTGTTCTGAATGAGTATGAATAATAAACGGCACATATCCAATACTTACTATGAGACAGGTACTGTTTTCACTGACACTTCACTGCATTTTCACCAGCTGACCTGTTCTTAATGAGCCTGAAATGTGGGGCTGTTATCACCATCATTGACCAAGATGAAGATGCTGAGGGAAACAGCTGTGATGTGGATGGCACTGTAAACTGTGTGTTACCTATAAAACACCCTCAGGCAGGTCCTTCAGGAGGTGTCCAGAAAAAGGCATTGTTGTCACAGGAGGTGATAGCTCCATGCGTGTTACTGCTCCTGAAGACCTTCCAGTGGGACAAAATGTGGAGGTGAAAGACAGTGATATTGATAATCCTGACCCTGCGTAGTGTGCCATCACACATGTAGGATGACATCGGTAAATGGAGGGGCCTGGATTCAAACTCAGGATCCTCTGGCTCCACAGCAGGGGTTCCTAGACTCTGTCTACACTGCCTCTTCTAAGGAATAAATAAACCATATGTGTATATGTTATGTATTAAGTTAACCAGTTAGAACATTCATATGATTTGGCTGTGTGTCCCCACCCAAATCTTGTTTTCAATTGTAATCCACATGTGTAGAGGAAGGGACCTGGTAGGAAGTGATTACATCACTAGGGCAGTTTCCCCCATGCTGTTCTCATGATAGTGAGTGAGTTCTCATAAGATCTGGTGGTTTTATAAGGGGCTCTTCTCCTTTCCCTCTTCTCTCTCCCTGCCACTGTGTGAAGAAGGACATGTTGCTTCACCTTCTGCCATAATTGTAAGTTTCCTGAGGCCTCCCCAACCATGAGGAACTGTGAGCCAATTAAACTTCCTTTCTTTATAAATTACCCAGTCTCAGGCAGTTCTTTATAGCAGCATGAAAACAGACTAATGCGAACGTGCTATAAAGCTCTTTGTAAAAGAATACAGCCAACCATCACATAACGTACTCACCACGTATATGACAGTGGTCCCAAAAGATTATAATGGAGCTGAAATATTCCTATCACCTAGGGATGTCTGTTGTAGCATAACACATGAGTCACATGTTTGTGGTGGTACTGATGTAAATACACCCAGTGCACTGCCAGTCATATAAAAGTCTAGCACAGACAATTAAGTGTAGCACACAATACTTGATAATGATAATAAACGACTATGTTACAGGTTTATGTATTTACTATAGTGTACTTTTCATTGTTATTTCTACTGTTAAAAAAAGTTAACTGTAAAACAGCCTCAGGCAGGTCCTTCAGGAGGTGTCTAGAAGAAGGCATTGTTGTCACAGGAGGTGACAGCTCCATGCATGTTACTGCCCCTGAAGACCTTCCAGTGAAACAAGATGTGGAGGTGGAAGACAATGATATTGATAATCCTGACCCTGCGTGGGCCTAGGCCAATGTGTTGTTTGTGTCTTAGGTTTTAACAAGAAGTTTAAAAAGTAAAAAATTAAAATAGAAAAAAGTCTATAGAATAGGATAAAAAGAAAGAAAATATTTTTGCAGAGCTATATGATGTGTTTGTGTTTTAAGCTGTGCTATTACAAAAGAGCCAAAAAATTTAAAAAAAAAGTTTATAAGGTAAAAAAGTTACAGTAAGCTAAGGTGAATTCATTATTGATGAAAGAAAATGTATTGTAGCCTAAGTGTGCAGTGTTTATAAAGGCTACGGCAGTGTCCAGTGATGTCTAAGACCTTCACATTCACTCATCACTCACTCATGACTCACCCAGAGCAGCTTCCACTCTGGCAAACTCCACTCATGCTAAGTACCCTATAACAAGTTTACCATTTTAAAAATCTTTTATATCATACCTTTATGGTACCTTTTCTACGCTTAGCTGTTTGGTCCACAAACACCATTGTGTTCCTGCTGCCCACAGCATTCAGCACAGTAAGAGCTGTGCATGTTTGTAGGCTGGGAGCAACAGGCTACGCCGTAGAGCTTACATTTGTGGTAGGCTGCACCATCTAGGTTTGTGTATGTGCATTCTGCGATGCTCACACAATGACAAAAAGTTGCCTAATAACGCATTTCTTAGATTGTATCCCCACAGTTAAATGACGCATGGCTGTTCACCAGTGATTTAGTACCAAATAGTCTCGAAACTATAACATTGGCCTGTTGCTGAATTCAAAATCATCAACTATATAGCTGTGGAACAATTGTCATGTAATCATGAAGCAGTTAGTGGGCATTGCTTATAACGAATCAGAGAAAGGAAATACTGACAGACAAGTAAAGAAAATGGCAACAGTGAGTGTGAATGAAGGTGCAAGTGTCTACGAATGACTCACGTAATTTTTTTTTCTTTTTTTGAGACAGAATCTCTCTCTGTTGCCCAGGCTGGAGTGCAGTAGTGTGATCTCGGCTCACTGCAAACTCCGCCTCCTGGGTTCATGCCATTCTCCTGCCTTGGCCTCCCACCACCATGCCCGGCTAATTTTTCATATTTTTAGTAGAGATGGGGTTTCACCGTGTTAGCCAGGAAACTCTCGATCTCCTGACCTTGTTATCCACCCACCTCGGCCTCCCAAAGTGTTGGGATTACAGGCATGAGCCACTGCACCCGGCAGAGTCGCATAATTTAAAATCACATTGAGGGGCATATCAGCTCTACAAAATAAAAGCTCAAAGACGAACCTTTTAAAGAAATTTTTAAGAGTCTAA
This sequence comes from Pongo abelii, assembly GCF_028885655.2. NCBI lineage: Eukaryota > Metazoa > Chordata > Mammalia > Primates > Hominidae > Pongo > Pongo abelii. The sequence goes on along the minus strand of NC_072002.2, from coordinate 93,522,857 downwards.
GAAAAAAATCAAAATAAAATATTAGAAATAATATTGAAAAAAGCAAAACAAAAAAAAACACTGTGAAAACATCAGTAGACTGCACACAACCAAGAAAAGAATCAGTGAGTTTGAGTTTGACGACAGGTAAGAAGAAAATCCCCAAACAGAAATGCAAATTGAAAACAAAAACAAAAACCTCAGAATGGAAATTTAAGTCCTGTGAGACCGTATCAAAAGGTGCTGTTTCCAAAAAACACTCAAGCCATGTTTGCTGTTTGTTCTCACACCGACAAAATGACAATCAACACAGAAGACTTCTGTCATCCCAAAATATGCGGAGATTTCTCCCCATCAGGAATCAAGCAACCAGTTCTTCAGCAGACCCCAACTGCATGTCCTGACACTACCTCAGTAGTGTCAGATCCCACACATTGAGCTCCCAGTCCCGGAAGACTGCCCCACACTTTCCACCAGTCACAAGTCCAGGCCTCCAATTGAATTCAAGTTGGGGCTCCCATAACCCCTGCTTTGGGTTTGAAAAATTTGCTGTAGTGGCTCACAGAACTCAAGGAAACACCTGTGTTTACTGGTTTATTTAAGGATATTGCAAAAGATGCAGAGGAAGAGACAAGTAGGGCAAGATGTGGGGAAGATGCCGAGGACTTCCATGCCATCCTTGGATGTCACCCTCCATGTGTTCGGCAACCCAGAGGCTCCCTAAACCCTGTCCTTTTGGGTTTGTGTGGAGGCTTCATGACACAGGCAGGTTTGCCAATCATGTAGAAATGTGCCTAGACAAACAGCCCATGATCTAAACCCAGCAGGGCCTGTCTGCTTAGACTTTTCTTGGCGTCTCTGCACACTGTACCTTCCTCCAGAGTGTGGAGCAGGACCATCTCCGGAATGAGCCTCTTCTGATCAGCAACCAGATTAGAGTCTTGCCTTGGGTAGGTAAAAGGAAGAAGGAGAAGGTCAGAAATACTGTTTCTCAAGGACTGCTTCTGAGGCCTAAAGTACCCAAACATTATAACAAAAGACTGTAACAAGGACTATTGGGATTATGAACAAAAACAATATATATACAACCAAAACATCACAGGGACAAAGGCACATTATTGGAATCAAGAAGAAGTAGAGGTAGCAAAGCAGAATAAATACTGAAAATAACTGCAGTTTAGAACTTTCCAAAATCAGTGACAGACACAGAACCACAGATCCAGGTGCCTCAGAAAAGACCAGTCAGCATTAATACAGATCATATAAAATTATAGAACAACAGTGACAAATAGTAAATCTTGGAAAATAAATTACCTGCAGAAGAACAAAGACAAGAATTACAGCCAACTTCTTACTAGGAATTACGCAATAGTGGAGAAAATGGAGTGAAATATTTAGTGTGTTGAAAGAAACATGCCATCAGCCTAGAATTCTGTATCCATCAGAACTCTCTGTAGGGAGTGAAGGAGAGAAAGGAACCTGTAAAACACAGACTTGGGTGATTAATCACTAGCAAAGCATCTTCAAGCCGAGAGAAAATTATATAGGTCAGAAACTTGTATCTACATAAACAAAAGGAGAGTATTGGAGAAGTAATAAATGAAGGTGACGTAAAATATGTTATTTTTCCTATTCTTTTTTTTTTTTAGATGGAGTCTTGCTCTGTTGCCAGGCTGGAGTGCAGTGGTTCCATCTCGTCTCACTGCAACCTTCGCCTCCCTGTTCAAGCAATTCTCCTGCTTCAGCCTCCCAAGTAGCTGGGATTACAGGTGCATGCCACCACACCCAGCTAATTTTGGTATTTTTAGTAGAGACAGGGTTTCACCACATTGGCCAGGCTGGTCTCCAACTCCTGACCTCAGGTGATCCATCTGCCTTGGCCTCCCAAAGTGCTGGGATTACAGGTGTAAGCCATGGTGCCTGTCCTATTTTTCTTATTCTTAACTCATCTAAAAGCTGTTTGCTTAAGGCAGTAGTGGTAACAATGTATTGGGCACTTGCTGCATATGGATAAGCACATCGAATACAGCCAGGCCACGAAGTGGTGGGGAGAGAGGAGGGGCATGCAGATGTGAAGCACCTGCACTGTGTAGGCAGCAGCAGAAGTGTTAGGAAAAGCCAGAGCCAGACTCATTACCAAGGTAAATAGCATTCCATGAATACAATAGGAAAGAATAAACATCTACAATGTATAAAATGCACATCTATCTTCAGAAACCTAGATACAGAAGAGCAATTAGGCCAAGAAAATAAAAGGAAATAATAAACATTAGAACGGATAGCAATGAAATTAAAAACAAGAATACAAAAGAGACAATGAGAACAAAATACTAAAGTTGGTTTTTAAACAAGATGAACCAGGCTAACCTAGAAATATGAGGGCAGGGGAGAGAACACACAAATTGCCGGTATCAGAAAATAAGAGCATTGCACGTGACCCCATGGACTACGCCACTGCACTCCATCCTGGGTGACAGACCATGTCTCAGAAAATAAGAATAACCAAGGAATAACATAAACAACTTCATGCCCGCAAATTTAATAACTAATACGATATGGATCAATTCTTAAAAAAAAAACCCTACCAACTACCAAAATTCACACTGGGACAAACAGATAACAGGAATAGCCTTATATTTATTATAAAATAAAATCAAAAGTTATTTCAAGGAAAGAAAGAACCAAGCCATGATGATTTACTAATGAGTTCTACCAAACACTTCAGGAAGAGTGATATCAGTTCTTCACAATTCCCTTCCAGAAAGTAGAAAAGAAAAAACACTTCCCTCTTTATTCTATGAGACCCCCAAATATCAAAACGAGATAAATAAAAAAAACTATAGATCAATATCTGTCAGAAGCATAGATGCAAATGTCAAGTAAAATCCAATACAGTATGAAAAGATTTATACACCACGATCAAGTGGGACTTATTTCTGGTATTCAAGGCTGGTTCACCATCCAAAAACCAATTAACATAATGTACCACATCAGCAGGCAAAAGACGAGAAAACATACGATCATATCAATTGATGCAGGAAAGGTATAGGAAAAATATAACAGCTATTCATGATAATAATTCTCAAGGAACTAGAAAGAGATGGGAAATCTGCCACCTTAATAAAAGATAAATGCAGAAAACCTGCAGCTAACACTACACTAAGTGGTCAGAGGCTGAATGTTTTCCTCCTAAGACTGGGAACAGAAAGGAATGTGCTCTCGGCTCTCTCCCCATTCCCATTCAACATTGTGCTGGAACTCTCACCTAGAGTCAGCCGAGAAAACCAAATAAAACATACATAATTTGGAAAGGCAGAAATAAAGCATCCTTTATTCACAGATTAAATGATTATCTCTACGGAAAACCATCAAGAATCAACAACCACAAACCACAAAACACTGCTGAAATGAATGAGTGAGCCTAGCAAGATGTCGGGCACACAAAAGACAATTGCTTTTCTAGATCCAAGCAATGAGCAAATGGAATTTGAAATTACAAAACAAAAAAACAAAAAAACAAACAAACGAAAAACCAATACTATTTGTAATAGTATCAAAAGAAAAGGGAGAGAGATTTATACACTTAACAAAATCTGTACTGAATCTCTACGAGAAAAACTATAATACAGTGATTTAAAACCAACAAATATCTCAATAATAGAGAGACATTCTGTGTTCATTGACTGGAAGACTCAACTCTAATAAATAGTGCTGGAAAAATGGAATGTCCATACACAGAAGAATAGAACTAGATCTTTCTCCTTCACCATAGACAAAGATGAACTCAAAATGGATTAAAGACTTAAATGTAAGATGGGAAACTATAAAACTACTAAAAGAAACATTGAGGACAATTGCCTGGGGAAGGATTTTTTGGGTAAGACCTCAGAAGCATAGGTAACAAAAGCAAAAATAGAGAAATGGGATTGCAACAAGCTAAAAAGCTTTTGCACAGCAAAGAGAAAATATTGTCTAGAGCACGGGTCCCCAGTTCCTGGGCTGTGGACCAGTATGAGTCCAGGGCCTGTTAGGACCTCGGCCAAGCAGCAGGAGGTGAATGGTGGGTGAGTGAGCATTACCACCTGACCTCTGCCCCCCATGAGATCAGTGCCAGCATTAAATTCTCAAAGGATCACGAACTCTATTGTGAACTGTGCATGCCAGGGATCTAGCTTGAGTGCTCCTTATGAGAATCTAATGCCTGATGATCTGAGATGGAACAGTTTCATCCCCAAACCATCATTCCCTTTCCCCACAGTCCATGGAAAAATTGTCTTCCATAAAACTAGTCCTTAGTGCCAAAGAGGCTGGATACCACTGGTCTACAGAATGGGAGAAAACATTCACAAACTACCTACCTGACAAAGGATTAATAATCAGAATATAAAAGGAACTCAGACAACTCAATAGCAAAGAAAAAAAAATCTGATTTAAAAATGGACAAAAGAACTGAATAGACATTTCTCAAAAGAAGACACATGGTAGCCAACAGGTATATGGACAGAGGCTCAAACTCACCCATCATCAGGAAAATGTAAATCAAAGCCACAGTGAGATTTCATCTCACCACATTTAAAAAGGTTATTGTCAAAAATATAAAGAATAATAAATACAGGCAAGAATGTATAGGAAGGAGAATGATCATACACTGTGGGTAGGAAGGCAAATTAGTAGAGCCACTCTGGAAAACAGTATGGAGATTCCTAAAACACTGAAAATAGAACTGCCCTTTGATCGAGCAATCCCACTGCTGTGTATGTATACAAAAGAAAATAAAATTAGTATATCAAACAGATGTCTGCACTGCCATGTGTATTGCAGCACTAGTCCTAACAGCCAAGTTTTGGAATCAACCCAAATGTCCGTTGACAGATGAATGGATAAAGAAAATGTGTCATGTATACACAGTGGAGTACTATTAAGCCATAAAAAATGAAATCCTGTCATTTGCAGCAACATGGAAGGAACTGGAAATCATTATGTTAAATAAAATAAGCTAGACACAGAAAGACACAATATTGCATGTTCTCACTCAACTATGAGAGCTAAAAAAGTGGTCTCATAAGGGCAGAGAATAGAACGGTGGTCACTAGAGGCTGGGAGTGGGAGGCAGAAGGAGGGATGGAGAGAAGTTGGTTAAGGGGCAAAAAATGCAGTTAGAGAGAAGGAATAAGTTCTGGTATTTAATAGCATGGTAGAGAAATTATAGCTAACAATAATTTATTGTACATGTGAAAATAGCCAGAAGAGTTGTTGTGTTCCCAACACAAAGATAAATGTTGAGGGTGATTGATATCCCAGTTACCATGATTTGATCATTACACATTATATAGGTATCAAAACATCACATGTACCCCCCAAAATATACACATTTATATAGCAGTTTTTAAAAAACAATGTCAAGGTGAAAATTATCTATAATTTGATTTATAGATTCATTGGGATCAAATCTAAATTCCCATAAATTATTTTGTCAATATTAACAAAATGATGCTAAAATTTATGTAAAAAAGAAAAATCCTAGAATAGTCAACACAATACTAAATAGAAATAACTAGAAAGAAGAAAGTTAGAGAACTGACATCACCTGACTTTAAGACTTATTATAAAGCTACACTAATCAAGATTGTGTGGTACCAATGAAAGAATAAAAATGTCTCAAAAAGAAGGAATAAAATGCCCAGAAACAAACTCACACAAATACAGGCAAGTGATTTTTGACAAAGGTGCAAAGGCAATTCATTGAGCTATGATAGTCTTTTCAGCAAATGGTGCTGGAACAATTGGACATTCACATGCAAAAAATGCTGTACCTATACACTGACTACATCTTACACCAAAATTAACTCAAAATGGATCACAGATGAAGACATAAAATGAAAAACTACAAGACTTCTTCAAAAAAACAGAAAATCTAGATGACTTTTGTTTGGCAGTCAGTTTCTAGATATAACACCAGAAGCACGAGCCATAAAAGAAAAATTGCTAAGTTAGAATATATTAAGATTAAAAGCTCCTGCTCTGTGAAAGAAACAAGAGAATAAAAAGAAAATCCAAAGGAACTGAAAAAAGTATTTGCAAAACACATATCTAATAAAAGACTTGTATCTACAATTTTTCAAAGAACATTTAAAACTCAACAATAAGTAAACAAAAACCCATGTAAAAATGGGTAAAGATATGAAGCGCAAAGAAGACACATGGATGATCAGTGTAAGAAAAGATCTTTACAACATATGTCCTTGGAAAAATAAAAGTTACAACTACAGTAGGACACCACTGCCCTCCCATCAGAGTGACTGAAATTTGGGAAGTGGACGCTACTAACTGCTGGTGAGAGTGCAAAGCAACAGGGACTCTTATGTGTTGCTGATGCGAACACAAAATGGCACAGCCACTGGGAAGTAGTTTGCAGTTTTCAACCAAGCTAAACATAGTCTTACCATATGATACAGGATTTGAGCCTCTGTGGATTTACCTAGCTGATTTGAAAATATATGCCCACATGAAAAACATGTATAGAAATGAATATGATAACTTTATTCATAATAACCCAAACTGGCACCAATGAAGCTGCCTCTCAATGAATAAACTAACTGTCATTACACCCATATCATAGAGTGACTAAAAGTAATGAGCTGTCAAGCTATGAAAATACAGGGATGTCTCTTCAAAGCACAATGCTAAGTGAGTGAGCCAGTCTAAATGTGCAATTTCATTTATATGACATTTGAAAAGGCTGAACTACAGAGAATAATGAGACCTGTGGTTTCTGGGGGTTCAGAGGAAGGAGAGATTGGATATGTGATGTACAGGGAAATATTTAGGGTGTTAAAAATAGTCTGTTTGAGACGGTGATTGTAGATTCATGACACTGCTCATTTGTCAAAACCCACAGAATTATGAAGAACAAGTGTGAACATTAATGTATGCAAATTAAAAAATAACCATCAGGAGTCTGGCTGAAGTTTTCTAAGAAGGAATGCTAAATTTGACAAAAAAGTGTAAGTGTATTACACATAAATGAAACAACCTCACTAAAGGGAGTGAAGAAAAATGATGTTGACCTACCTGACTTTTGAGATATTAATCTGTGAGACTAAAGACACAGGTAACTGCGTCCAAGCATGGCATAATAGCTGATGAGGTTGTTTCTCATGGGTGTACAGGTTAGCAGCTCTGAAATCAGGATGCAGGTGTGCGGGAACTGGACAATCAGATGCGCGGATGACAGATCCTGGCAGCAGCTTCTCACTGCTGAGGTAGGAGCAGCAGGAGGCTGGCATGGTGCCTGTGGCCCTGGATTAGGGTTGGAGACATCAGTATGAACTCATGCTTAGCTTCACATAGATATGGCTATATAGATACAGAACTCATGCTTAGCTTCACATGGATATGGATATATAGGTCTAGAAACGTATGCATACATATGTGTATGTGAATCTGCAGGGTTTGGTAGACATTTCCTTGCTCTGTCAGCTGAGAGGGGCTAAAAGAAATCACATCGCAGTAGCAAAAAGCACCCCCAATGCTTGGCTCTTGGTTGCTCTTGGTTCTAACACCCTTCTCCAGTAAATGATCCAAGGCTCTTTGGAGAAATAGCAGGTTATAAAACTGGGCAGGAAATATACAAGATGAGCTGAAGGAAGTTCTGTAAAAGAAAAACAAACAACAGCACGTTGGGCCATGCCAGAGAGACACTGAAACCAGTAGGAAGCATTCTCAAAGAACAAGACTGTAACAATGTGAGAAATGGAATAAACTAGTGTTGGGTTATAAGCCATGGCAGAAAATAAATATCCACAGTCCACTCATATATAAATAAAGGATTGAATACATGAACGAGGAGAATAGACAAATCTCCCCAGTAAATTTTCAAATAATTTATGTGGATATTTTGACCTCAGTGAAATGAACTTTACTCCCCAAGCATAGGCTGCACACAATGAATTCCTCCCAAAGAGTGCAGGATTGAAAGATGGGAAAAGACCCCCAGATGGGGGGTTTCACCATGTTGCCCAGGCTGGCCTCAAACTCCTGAGCTCAAGCCATTCTCCCACCTCAGCCGCCCAAAGTGCTGGGATTACAGATGTGGAAAAACCTCTTTACTTGACTCAGCCTCCCTTGACAATGCTGGGCTTTATGGATACGAAGATGAATGAGAATCTTTTCAGACTCTGTGAAAGCTCACAGGCCTGTGAGCAAATAGAGAGTAAAACTGATTCTCATTATACACGGTAAGTGTGTTCTATAAAGTTACTGGGAACACTCAGGTGGCAAGTACAGAGCCATTGCTCCCAGGGAATGTGGAGGATCAGGTTCCTGTGATCGTATGGTCACCGCGTTTTTATCCATAAATCCATATACAACCTTGTATAATGTGTGTTTCTGTTTGATGACACTTTAGTTAATATCTGTTGCTGTTGCATTAACACCGAACTCACACTTGAATGAAGCTTCTCCGACACACGTGTTTTCTCCGTGAGGTAGGTCACAGTCTCTTGCACTTGGGACACCAGACAAAGCTCTCACACCACACCTGGGGGTGTTTAAACAAAAAAAAATCTCCAATAAGAAGCACAAGAATGTATTAACAGCACTAAATAACTGGACCATGAAAAAGAAACTTGTTTACAGTGTCAGCTGGCACAAGAAAGCAGAGCTTTGCCTTGTTTGATCTCAGCTGGGAATGTGCATTTTGGGTGATTTTCATCTCTTTGTGCACACATGTGAATGACCACAAAAGTGCTGTGCATGTTGATTTTGGAGTAACAAAAAGTGCTGTGCATGTTGATTTTGGAGTAACAGGTAGGTTTTAGTGAGTAGGTGAATTCACAAGTCAGTATCCATGAATAGTGAGGGCTGACCATATCACTCGGTCAGTAATGACAATGCCGTGCCATAGCTGACGTATTCCTCCCTCTCTCCCCTACAAGGACCTTTCCAAACACAAAACAAGTAACTTTTCATCTGTGCACAAAGCCTGTGATAAGTCCCCAGCCTCTAAACTGAAACACAGAGAGCCCTAACCCCACCCACAAGATCCACAGGAACCAGATCTGCTGCCCCTGCCCCATGCAGTCGCCTCTCCTCCTACCTCCCTCTGCCCCATAGTCTCTCACCCGCCCTCCTTCTCCTCCAACCTTCTGGCCCCATAGGGTTCTCATCTTCCGCTCCTTGTCCTCCCTCCCCACAGGCCTCTCCCCTGCCCTCCTCCTTCTCCCTCCCTCCACCCCATAGGTGCCTCCCCTGCCCTTCTCCTCCTCCCTCTGGCCTCATAGGCCCCTCCCCTCCCCCTCCTCTTCCTTCCTCCTAACCTCCTCCTTCCCCATAGCCCCTCACCTGCCCTTCTCCTCCTCCCTCTGGCCCCGTAGGTCCCTCCCCTCCCCCTCCTCTTCCTTCCTTCTAACCTCCTCCCTCCCCATAGGCCCCTCACCTGCCCTTCTCCTCCTCCCTCTGGCCTCATAGGCCCCTCCCCTCCCCCTCCTCTTCCTTCCTCCTAACCTCCTCCCTCCCTATAGGCCCCTCACCTACCCCTCCTCCTCCCTCTGGCCCCGTAGGCCTCTCATCTGCGCCTTCACCTGCTCAGCTCACTCCTGTCTGTCTCAGAAAGTTTCTGTCATCCACTTCTTCTGTCTGGAATGCTTTCCCTTGGGTTTTCAGATAATTTACTCATTCATGTTATTCAGTTCTCTGCTCAAATTTTACCTTTTTAAGGAATGCATTCTTGATCACCTTATTTAAATGTCTTCCAACCTCACTACTCCATTCTTTACTTGATTTGTCCTCATATACCTTATTACACATGAATTTGTGTGTGTTTACTTATTTATTTCCTGTAACCCTAGAACATAAGCACAGGTAGCTAAAGGGCCGCATCAGTGTGGTTCCCACCTGGACCCACCACCCTGAGCAGTGCCATTTGAAGAAGGTCAACACATATTTTCTAGTTGAATGGATATCAGAAATTGAATGGCAGAAGAAAGAATGGTTAGATGTTGTCTAAACTGGAAATGCGTTACAGAGAAGGGGCAGTTGACCTTGACCTTGAAGACCATATAAGAGTTTATTGGACACAATAATGAGAAGCGCCACGGAGTGCAGCCAGCAACGTGCACAGGGGCATAGAGGGGAAAATGACACTGAAATCTGGGAAGGGCTCAGACTGCGGTGAGGCAATGCAGAGAAATAGCACTGGAAACAGGAGTTTGGGGCTAGAACGTGAGAGAATATTGATGCCACATTCAGGATTTCCACTTTATAATTCAAGGATTGCAGAACAACAGAAGGGTTTTCATCAAGGGGTTAATATTTGTGCTTTCTCTTGTTGTTGTTTACAAATAAATCTCTGGCATTACATGTGAGAACTACTTCCCTAAGCTGAACTTAAAAAAGAAAAATGAACAACTGCTAAAATTACTAAGAAAAATAGCTGTTACATGCAACTAGAAGAAATCCCCATCATTGAAAGGGCAATTTCTTGTGTCTGAATGTTTGTTTCATATGAAAATCATTTTGTTAGCACATGAATGTAAATATATCTTATGAAAATGTGGCTTTTGATAGCTGTAAAAGATGCCGAATAGCCATTTTGGGAAAGTGAAGAAAATAAACAAATAGAGGCAGCAGTACTCTGCCTCTGCCAGCCAGCACTCCTGCTGCCACAACCAGGGATGGAAGGGATGCAGCGGTCACATTCAGACAGACGTCAAAGGACCCTCCTTGGGGGAATGTGCTGATTCCGATCAGGGGCCAAGCCTTGGGCTGGGCTTTGGGGCAGGGACTCTTCAAGGCACAGAGAAGCAGGTAGAGCGAGCACTTCCCATGGCTTCAGCGGCCACACAGTGGGTTGAACCCAGGGACTCCCAAGCTCACGGCCAGTCCTCCACTCCAAGGCCATGTACTGAGATCTGGAGCCTTGCAGGGTGCTACGGGCTACTCAGAAATGTCCCAAAGACAGGTTGGGAAATCTTGCAGTTGGACAGTGCATAGGAGACCAAGACCCACTAGAGGGAAGGGGCCTTCCTCAGGCACATAGCCAATCCCCCTGGGCATTTTCATATCTAGAGGTTTTGTGGACTAGAAGGCTGAATAGCTGAGCTCAAACTCCCAAAATGGCAGACATGAATTTCTCCGTCTTTAAATGCTGAGGATACTGAAAGTACAATCTGTTCCCAATCCTGACCAGTTTCTCACTGGATTTCAGGGAAGGGTCCTTCACCCTAGCTGCCTATTAGAGAGGAGACGATTTCTTCCCTGGGAGAGAGTAGGACCATATTCCACTTCTGCAAATATTCCACATGCAACATTCAATGTACAATAAAAACAACAACCTATGTGAAAACTCAGGAAAGTATAAATGATAAGGAACAAACAAACAAAAAGCAAACAAAAAAACTGACAGCAGAAGTCAGTGGGAAAGAATTTTCAAGTAACCATGCTAGTATAGTTGACAAAATCATGGGCAAAATGGATGAAAAGACAGAGAATTTTAACAGAAATCCAGAAAAGTGGAATCTGAAGAAAAGAATTAAATACTCTAGACATTGAAAAAATATGTATGATAACAGAAAATAAGAATTATCTGAATGAGGGCCTCAGAAGACAAAATAGCAGGAAATAGGGTTAACATTCTTGAAGAAAGGTCAATCAAAAATTTATAAGTTAAAGCACAGATTTTTTTTAAGAAAAAACAAAGGATAGAAAGAACAGGAAAGAGCGGAAGACATATAGAGAAGATGGTAAAACAGCCTGGCACACATGTAATGGGAGTCCCAGAAGGAGATAGTAATATTAGAAGAGGCAATTTTTAAGAATTTCAAAAACTGGCTAAAGGCATTAACCCACAGATTCAAGAAACTCGGTGAGTCACAAGCAGGATTAATCAAACAAAACCACATTTGATTTTGAACATGGAACATCATGAGCAAATTGCTGAAAATCAAAGACCAAAAGGAAATTTTAAAAGGAAACAAAGCAGAAGACCCCATTATTTTCAAGGACCAATAAAACTGATAGCTGATTTCCCAACAGAAAATTAAAGCTGGAATGCAAAGCAATGGGATGACACAGGAATCTAAGATCTCAGCAATCTTGGTGCCAGGTTTTTTTAAACTATTTTTTTCTTGAATAAGGGTTACATTTCTTTGGCCCTTTTTATGTCTAGTGAGTTTTGATTTTATCATTGGCATTAAACGCTATACATTGTGGAGACTCTGGGTCCTGCTGTCTTTCTCTGAAGAGTGTTGTTTCTGTTTTACTGCCCAGATTAATCACCGACAACACTACAAACTTGTGCAGGCTTGGTTTTACAATCTGTTATGGCAGACCTGCAGAAAACCCAGGTTTCTCCAAGCCCCTGTAGTTCGACATGTCTCAACCTCCAAATTCAGTGTATTTTGTAGTCCTTGTCAGGATGTTCTTTTATTCTAGTGAGGCATCAGACTATTTAAGGTAGAATAAAATAGGCCTTTCTTTAGGACATGATCCTTGCTTTTAAGTCTTGGACTCTCCCAGTGGATTCTTGGTGTTACAAAGTGTGGATGAGGTCTTCCCACAGACTAGACCAGCACGTCAGCACCTTCACACCTGCTCAACTCCACAATCTGCTCCTTCCCCCCAAGAGGAGCCGCTCTGTCCAGCCTCAGAAAGTCCCTTGTGCATATGCAACAAAACTCCTCCATTAAGGACTCATGGGGACCCCACGTAGACCTCTGGGGCCTCTCCATTCTGACTCCAGCCCGTCTATTCTAGCCTCTTCGCCCACCCAAAACTCTGTTCCCCTCCTCAGCTCAGGGAATCCACCATGCTGTGCTTCCCCTTCACCTTGCAGGGTATGGTTAGGAAATCCTCTCATCAGAGCCACAGTATTCAGAGGCTCACTCCGTGATTTCTCTGTTCTCTATGCTGCCTGTTGTTTAACATTTGAGAAAGAAAACACATCGGTTTTATTGTTGTTTACAGGAAGGGCTAATCCAGTTCCAGCAAGCCCATAAAGGCTGCAAATAACAGTAATGCTGAAACCAACCAACAAACCAACCAACCAACCAACCAACCAACACACAAGGCAGTCTGGGGAAACTATCCTTTGAATATAAAAGTGAGGGAAATATATTTTTACATAAACAAAATCTAAGATAACTTGTTTCCAACATAATTGCACAGTAAGAGAAGCAAAAGGGGCTGAGCTTGGTGGCTAACACCTGTAATCCCAGCACTTTGGGAAGCCAAGGTAGGTGGATCACTTGAGGTCAGGAGTTTCTGAGACCAGCCTGGCCAACATGCTGAAACCCCATCTCTGCTAAAAATACAAAAAATATTAGCCAGGTGTGGTGGCAGGTGCCTGTAATCCCAGCTATTTGGGAGGCTGAGGCAGGAGAATCACTTGAACCTGGGAGGAGGAGGTTGCAGTGAGCTGAGATGGCTCCATTGTACTCTGGCCTGGGTGATAGAGTGAGACTCTGTTTCCAAAAAAAAAAAAAAAAGAAAAAAAAAAGAAAAAGGAAGTAATATGATCCCAGGCAGAAAAATAAGAACTGTGAGATGGAATCGAGTACTGAAAAAGAGGTAACACTTTCAGAAATTGTAAGCATATTACTCTGTTTTTACTCCGTGTTACACAGAAATGCGCGTAGGCTTACTGCTTCAAAGGCACTTCTTATTTTGCATGTGTAATTCTATTAGGGATATATTATTAACAGCATTAAAATGATAAAATTTTCAATTTCATGTACATGTATTTGCCACACTAAAGGTAATAAATGGAGTCTCCATTGGTTTCATTAGGACCGTTTGATAATATGTGTCATTCACATAAAGACTCAAAGCTGTCATGAAGTTGCTGACGGCATCACTCTGCCAAAGGGGTGACTGAAGAAGCGATTTAACTTTACAAAAATAAATAAATCCGAGTTGGGGAAGAGCACCGCCCTCACTGATGCACACTTGGCTGACTCGTGGTGATTCATTAATGCTCTTTTTTTCCCATGGAACATCCTCACTAATAGTCACAGCTTGCTGAATTTTCGAGACCTTTTTCCTGTGTGAATATAGAGGAGGAAGCGACAGAGGCTGCATTGTAGCTGTGCTTTATGCAATAAATTAATTTGAAGATACTGCTTTGAAAAATAAAGGCCTTAGTCCTACATCAAAAAGTAGGGGCTGGGAACAGGGAAACCGACGGATGCCGGTCAAAGGGCATAGAGTTCCAGGTGAAGATGAGTGCGTTCTGGAGGCCTCAGGTACAGCCTGGCGGCAGTAACACAACGCTGTGTGCTTAAAGTTTGACGACAGAGCAGATTTTAAGCGTCCTCATTAAAAAAAAAAGTGCCTGTGAGATGAAGGATGAATTAATTAGCAATTGTGATAATCATTTCACAATGTAGAATTATATCACATCACTGTATATCTTAAATATATAGAATTTTTATTCGCCCACTTGTACTTCAATAAAGCTAAAAAGAAGAAGGGAGGTACGTGGGGCTAATTTTATTGCAATATTATTTAACAATATTTTCCAGTTAATACCACCAAACTCACAAAAATCTACATTTGCTTCAAATTTGACCTTTCCTTTCAAATATGACTTAATATAAAATTAACTTTTACAAATTCAACTTTTGAATATAATAAAGTAATATATAACACGTTAGCCATGTCGTATTTTCACTGATTCAGAGAATACTTTTTATTCCTGTCTTTATGTTGAATAATGAGTTGATCACAGACAGAAGAGACACTGTGTTTTGATATGTTGTGATGCTTTTAAATAATTAAAACTCTTGAGCTGAGCTGTTATATTTCTGGGTAACTGGCATGTGATCCTAATCAAGGCTATGGATACCCATCTCTTCTCCACACCGACACATCCGAGGGTCACCAGGCCCTTTGAAATTAAATGTTAAGAAGTGTTCATTAGAGATGTGCTGGAGTCACCACCCAGATTTAATCCACCGGCCCTCCAGTTCTGCTCAAACCTCAGTGGGTAGTCACAGAATCTGCCCCATCTGGTATTTTCCCCCCACAAGCCACGGGTGGAGGTGCAATGCA
The DNA here is from genome assembly GCF_028885655.2 of Pongo abelii. Lineage (NCBI taxonomy): Eukaryota > Metazoa > Chordata > Mammalia > Primates > Hominidae > Pongo > Pongo abelii. The sequence goes on along the minus strand of NC_072002.2, from coordinate 93,507,830 downwards.
GGCATTTGGTTCATACAGAAATTACTTGAAAATGGTGGTTTAGAATTCACCCAAAACCAAATCATCAACATTCAGCACCAAGACCACACATGGCTGGAGAACTGGAGGAAGGACAGTCCCCTCTCACCTAGGTGATTGATGGGGAGGAAAGAAATTGATCAACTGTGCCATTTCTTCTCAAAGTAATGCTCTTTGCAAGCATGGAAACTGGATCGGATTGAAACAGAGCAACAGAACGGAGCAAAGCGGGAGCACAGTGCCAGGGCCCCGAGCCCAGGGCTGGGCTTGTTTTTATTTCCTGCATCTCGATGTACTAACACGCGGCCCAGGCGCCCACCACACCGGTGAAGCGCAGGCGTGAGGACCTCTGGAACTGTGAATTTTCCCAGCAAACTGCAATTATGGAACCGCACTGCATAATCAGAGGCAGATTCATAGCTGAAGAATTCTTGAAGGAATGCCTACAATTGCACCTGTGCCTCATTAGCTAAATTGATATTTGCCATGTTGGAGGGAGAGCAAATAGACTTGAGAGATTCTTCTGTTAGACTCCAGGAAGAGCACAGAAAACACTCGTCATACTGGGAAGAAAAAATCCAAAATCCTCCTACGTAGTATAAAACACAAGAACAAAGACATGAGGTGATTTGAACCCAGGAGCCTCCGAATCACAAACAATTGCATTTTGTTAATAAGTCACATGCGTGCACTTACAGGCAGGGAAGAGCTGTGGTTGTGAGAAGATTAACGATCCACATGCGTTCCCTCCCCTGTGTGCGTTCCCTCATTGAACACCTTCTCCAGTGTGTGTGCAGGTCTGTGTATTCCTTGGTTGCAGACAGCAAGAAACCTTTTCTGCCTCTAAACTTGAAAGTTTAGGCCATGTGCGGTGACTCATGCCTGTAATCCGAACACTTTGGGAGGCGGAGGCGAGTGGATCACCTGTCAGGAGTTCAAGACCAGCCTGACCAACATAGTGAAACCCTGTCTCTACCAAAAATACAAAAATTAGCTGGGCGAGGTGGCACATGCCTGTAATCTCAGCTACTCAGGAGGCCGAGGCAGGAGAATCTCTTGAACCCAGGAGGCAGAGGTTGCAGTAAGCCGAGATCATGCCACTGCACTCCAGCCTGGGTGGCAGAGAGTGAGACTCCATCTCAAAAAAAAAAAAAGAAAAAAGAAAAAAGAAAAGAGTGTTGAATAGCAGACTTGGGGATGACAAACGCTGGTGGTTAGCCCAATTCATCGGGGATTAATTGTCTCTGTCAGTTGTCAGCTCCTTCTTACTACTAAGTTTAGCCGTCCCCCTTTCCAGTAAAGTTCATGTAAAAGGGATGAAAACTTGAAAACTTGGCAGTCCTGTTTTCTGACACACTGGGATCTTTCAAAAACCAACAGAATTCCCCATCTCAGAAATTAATATCTGGACCATTTTTACTTTTGCTCAAATATGTTATTGTATCACTGCTTAGACATGTTACTTGTTCTCATTCACACATATTAGAGTTACTCATTTTCTTTATGGACTGAACACAAACGTTAAGACGCCACTCAGTTGGAATAATAGATTAATGGTCATTAAAATACATTGCGTTATTTAGAAAAAATAAAAGCTGCTCTATATAGAACAAGTAACTAGGAACTAAATGATGCTTCCCGTTTGTGCAGCAGATGGAACCTAGGTCTGCTGAAGTAAGAATGTAAAATGTGTAATTTCATGGGTTAGAAGCTGAACCCCTGGCTAGTTTCCCTGGTGAGCCCTCATTCCACCGAGGTGTTGAGAGGGTCATTGCAGGCAGCTGGGAGTTTGAAGAGATGCTCCGTGGGCCCGGCAGTGAGGAGAGGTGGGGCGGATGGTGTGGGAGGCAGGGGAGGCCAGGGAGGTTGGGAGGCTGTGGACGGTGTGGGAGGCAACCTGTCCCTGCAGGCTGCTCTGAGCTCTGTCTCCGTCCTCTGGGCTAAGCCTCTATCACCCATTGGAACTGCTGCCTGCAGCCCTTCGAAAGGTCAAAGAAATGAAATCAGGAACTGCAGAACCTCTCCTGAGGTATCACCTTTACCTGGGATGTCCACATCTGTCCCACAGCCCCTTGATTCTGGTGGATCTGAAGCCTCTTGCCGTGTCCATGGGTCTTGCCCTTCTAAACCCCCACGTCTGAATCAGGGCCTTGTGCAATCTGAGATGGATTCAGTACCTTTTCTGTCCAAAAAATGGGGCATGATACTTGTTTTACATAACATATAAATGTATGAGTGCTATAAAAAGAATTCATTTGAAAACAGTATAAATAGAAAAAAAAGTTCTGTATGGAAATTCCATGTGGCAACTAATGTCCACTGACATACATCACAAAGTGCCTCAATTAGGCCATTCTCAGCAGAATGACATATATATGTGTGAAATTTAAAGTCATATATGATTATATATACACCTATTAAAATATACGTGGCGTCTATATATATCTATGCAATTAATGTTTAATCTCCCCTAAAATAAACTTGGCAATTTTGTGTGAGAAAGAGCCATTTAATGACTAAGTTTCTGTGGGCTTTAGAATATTGTCAGAAAAATTATATCAGGAATGAGAGGAAGCAGTTCTTGGTTCTGTCTCCAGTTTTGGCTTGAGAGGCGTGAACTGGTTGCTGACTTCTATCCACGTCAGGACCTACCAGCAAGGTTACTGTAGCTCCTTCATACCTGAGTTATTTGGGGTGGCCCTTCGTAATCTTTTGGTTTTGTGTTAAACATTTCTAGGCTACCTGTGGGATAGTCTTTTACATGGAATTATCAAAGGACAGCAAATGACAAACTCTATTGTGAGTGCAGACATGCCTTTAGGTCAAATTGTGGTTCCGTATTCACAGAAGCTTTTGTATCCTTTGGAAAAGAGCAAACAACATCCACGGACATCACGTTTCCTCAACCCATGGACAGCCATGCACTGTTCGGTTGACCATCGCCATTCCTTGCCATTTCACGCCTTTCTTATCCACTGCCAGGATCCAAGATGGCCCCACACACTGAGAAATGTCATCACGGATTTGCATGCCTCCTACCCATTTGCATTCCTCCTCCACATTCGGAATAAAGGACAAGGGGGTGGTGAGCAAGAAAGCTGGCAAAAGATAATGCCCTAATGGTGCAATATTCATAAACAGGTATTTAACTCCTAAGATAATTTGTCATAAATAGCGACCCACAAGTCAGCTGAAGAAGTGATATGGTTTGGCTGTGCCCCCTCCCAAATCTCACCTTGAATTTTAATAACTCCCATGTGTCATGGAGAGGGCCAGATGCAGAAAATTGACTCATGGGGGCAGTTTCCCCCGCACTGTTCTAGTGGTAGTAAGTAAGTCTCATGAGATCTGATGGTTTTAAAAATGGGAGTTCCCCTGCACACACTCTCACGCCTGCCTCCACGTAAGGTGTGCCGTTGCTTTTCCTTCTTCTTCCACCATGATTGTGAAGTCTCCCCGGCCATAAGGTACTGTGAGTCCATTAAACCTATTTCCTTTATAAATTACCCAGTCTTGGGTATGTCCTTTTTAGCAGTGTGAGAACAGACTAATACAAGGAGCTAAAGACACTTATCCCTTGACTTCTGGTGAAAGGGTACACTTCACCTCTTCATTTGTAGCCATCGGATCCTGGGGGCTCTGGGGCATTAGCTGCACCCACTAGGGCCATTGGCCTGAAACCCTGTGCAAGTCGCCAGGCAATGTGTGTGTGTGTGTGTGTGTGTGTGTGTGTGTGTGTGTGTGTCTGTGGAGGGCGGTGAGAGGATGGCAAAGGAGAAGGTCAGAATGAGGCCACCCATCCAGGCAGCTATGAAAGGACCTTCCACCAACCTTGGCAATAATTCAAATCAACCATTCGGTAAATCTCTCTTGATACAAGTCCAAGGAGAAGCAAGATAAGGGAAAGTCAAGTCACAAATGGTACAGTGGAAGACAAAACTAACACTTGTTGATCTTATGAAACAAGAACTGTGTTGTGAACTGGGCGATCAATCTAGGAAATTGTATAGAGCTTGAAACGGTCCTGGCACAGGCACTGCCATTTCTCAGGTGCTTGCGATGTGCCAGGCATGGAGCTATGCACCCTCTATGCATAATCTAATTTAATCTTTATAACAGCCCCGTGTTGCTGACGCTATGTACAAACAACTGCTGGTCACCTGATGTTTTTCCCTCATTTCCTCGTTTTAAGGACAGATGTTTACTCCTCACTGCCATCCTACAATGCAGGTCATAACTAGCCACAACCAAGGGGCAGCCCGGTGTGCCACACTCTAATAACCACTCAGGTGGAGGATGCCTTTCAATGAAATCAGCACCTGAAGACATAAGGTCTAGGAAGGGCAAAGTCACCCTGAGGGAAAGAGCATGGCTTCTATTTTATTGGGGTGCGTGGGATTTAGCCTTTATACATGTGCAACAAACACTTGTCTCTGCTGAGTTCCTTGAATGAAGAGTGGAAACACAAAAGAAAATGATGCCAGCAATGACTGCCCTAGAGAATAGAAGATAGGTAAGAATTTATGGGTGTGTGGCCACCCAGGCTTGTTTCTGGTGATGCTCTGTGGGAGCAGAAAATCTCCAGGAAGCACCAGCTGAGAGCAAGGCTGCAGCTCCAGGCTGGCCTCTAATTTGGTCTGAAATTGCAGGGTAAGTTCTCCATCTCCGCTGGGAAAGAGAGCTGAATCTGACACCAAGCGCTTTCCTCTTTTTACTTTTCACTCTCAGCTGGAAGTGAAAAGGAAAGTGGAGCTTCCTGGCTGGAAAGGGATAGAGAACACACAAACAAAATCATCTGGGATGATTTTTTTCTTTTGAGATGGAGTCTTGCTCTGTCACCCGGGCTGGAGTGCAGTGGCACAACGTCAGCTCACTGCAACCACCACCTCCCCGGTTCAAGCGATTCTCCTGCCTCAGCCTCCTGAGTAGCTGGGATTACAGGCACCCACAGCACCATGCCAGGATAATTTTTGTATTTTTAGTAGAAATGGGGTTTCGCCATCTTGGCCAGGCTGGTCTCGAACTCCTGGGCTCAAGTGATCCACCCGCCTCAGCCTCTCAAAGTGCTAGGATTACAGGCATGAGCCACGGTGTCCAGCCATTGATGTGCAACCTTAACTGTATCCTTTTGACAGTTTCGAATATGTGGACAAATTCACTCTCAAAAATTGCCCAGTCTTCCAACATTTGCAGAAGCCAGAATATCTGGAGAGTGTCCAAAGCTGATCTGCTCTGCTACAGACAGTCCTCCCAGGAAGTAAGGTCTGACCCACAGCAGAGACCAAAGGAACACCCATGCTTTTACAAGTCTGATGTAGCCTTGGGAAGTCAGAGTACTTGCCTGCCAAGTGTCTCCCTCCACATCATTCCCCCATGGCATGCACATGTTTTGGGGAGTGTTTCCAGGGGTTCAGGAGACACCAATGTGCAGAACCCACACAGATGGGTGCAGAGGCCTGTGCTCCTTTCTGGCTTCCACACAGACCGGACCCTGACAGCCCCCATCATGAGGATTAATGGGTTAAACTCAACATCTTTTTCGTATTTTAGGTTTATTTTCTTCATCAGCGTGACTTTCATGCCCACAGAGCCCTGGCAACAATATTTTCTTAAAAGTACACTTGTCAAGGTCCATTTGCCAGCAGCCACCTTGATGGTGACATCAGCCGTGCCTGCGGTTTACCTTTTGACCTTGTAGAGGCAGCAGATGGGTCCGGTAATAAATCCCGATTATTAGTGAAGGAGCCAATAGCTTGGAAAGGCAGAAATAAAAGTCGGGCAGTTTTACATTGTGACTCTTGTTATCTGCTCTGACATGGAGCTGTGAGCCCCATCAGGGAGGGGACGACGGATCGGAGCCATGCTTGCTCCTTTGCCCCCTTTTCCCCTGCCCTACCCACTTCATTTCTTCTTCCCATCACCGTTTCCCTTCCCTGCCTCCCTTCCTTGCTTCCCTCCTTCCTTCAGGAGCCGACAAGTGGCTTACATCTTCTCCTTCACAGATTCAGGGAGAACTGAAGTCTTCCCAGATTGCTACTGTCGTGCTGTGTGTCCTGATGAGCTCCCACAACCTCTCTGAGCTATATGACTATTAGCAATTCCTAATGTTTTAGAAACAGCATAAGAATACAGAAAACACATTCACAGCAGGATTCAGGCTCTTTTATTAAATGTAGGAAGTGAATCTGCTTCTAGCAAACCATAAGAGGTCTCCGTAATAGTTTAAATCTGACAAAGGTGGCTGAGCCTCCAGCCCACAGATCACCAGACAGTGGGTCGGGCAAAGGAGGTTTGGACGTCAGCTTGCAAGACAAGATCTTTATTTTTAAAATTCCTAGATTTAAATATTCTACACCACCAGTGAACAATACATATGAGGGTTACAATTCGTATTTATTTATAAATTTTGAAATTTCATGATACTTAAAGGCATCTTTGAAATCTTTTGACAAATGACCGGTGACAAAAACATTAAGAAATATTATTGATATTGGTGTATCGTATTATTTTTCCAGGGGATTCCAGAGTGGCCGGACCTCATGGAAATTCAGTCTGTGTCCTATGTCTTTTAAAATTTGCATTTAAAGGATTCCTGAATATATTTTTAAATGATTTTAAGAAGTCAAGAGGTAAGCATTGCTTTGGTGAAAGTTGTCTTCACTGTTGAATTAGCTAAAAGTTTTGATATCATAATTTAAAAAAAAACTGTTTTTGTATTTAGCCTCATAGCTTTGATAAGAAAGAGCAAAAGCTTCTGATAGAAATGAGCGATCCAGACCTTGAAAGGCAGCAGCACGCAGAGGTGGGTGCACATAGGAGGTGGCCATGGTGTTTAAGTGGCAATTATGAGTTTGCTACATTTCCCCATGAAATAGATCTCTAGAGGAGGAGTATGTGTTTTTTTTGGCAATTACAAACTAGAATCACATCTTTTAAAAAGTGTTGTCACAAAATTATTTTTCTTCCTGAATAGAAGTTTTTCTAGACAAAAATGAACAAACAGAACATTATTTTTAGTGTCACACATTGTCTTGTCATTTGTTTACGATTTGTTTTCCAATGCATTTTCACACCTTTCCTTTCCGAATGCAGAAACTTAGCAAAGGATTACATTGTTTTAATCATCTCACCAGCTACGCTTGTTATGAGACCCTATGTGCATATTAATTTATTAAATCAATAGGTGTGATTGAGCCAAGGAAGAACCTAGCAACGATGCTTCATAACTAAGACCAACGGAAGGATCATCATTTTGAAATGGAAGAAAGGATCTAATCAAGCAAAACAGACAAACAAAATCTTAGTTATTTGTTATCGTGTGTGTGAGAGATGTTTTACTTGGAAATTGATGTGACGTGAAATCATGGGTTTTACTTTGTCAGTCTAGGCTTGCATAGTGATTTCAATCCTTGTGTAAAAATCAGAAGCTCGCCAGTTTGTAGAGAGGTGTGTGCCTGTATGTAAGCAAGTGCATGTGTGCAAGTGTGTACATGTGCTTTTATGTGTATGTGTGTGACTGCATTATAGTAGTGTGTGTGTTTGTGTATGTTGGTGTGTGCAGGGTATGTGAGTGTGTACCAGTGTGTGCTTGTGCGTGTACTTAAATGTATTTGCTTTTTGTGTAAATATCTAAGTTTTTTATAAAAACATATTGGTTTTGGTGGTTTGGTGTTTTGGTGGTTTTTTCCCCCTTTGCAGAAACAAAAAGAGCAAACAACCCAAGGGCTAATGTACTAGTTATCAGTGGCTGTGCAAGCCTCCCAGAAGCATCTCTTCTATAACCCCTGGAAAAATTGTGACATATTATAAACTGTTTGAATTAACAAATTGGTGCCAGCTCAGTAACACAGGAGTGCCCTGCATGCTAAGTGACTTAGCTTAGCAAGGCCAAAATTAGCCACAGAGCAGAATCAATTTTAATTCAACTCGAAACAGAAATATTTATGAATTCCTAGAATATGAAAAGCTGCGAGGTAGACATTTCAAGGATCGCAGAGAAAAATCAGGTCTGTGTACACTTCTCTTGTCTGGTACGTGTGTGTGCGTGTGTGTGTGCATGTGTGTCCACGTGTGTGTGCCATGTGTGCACATGTGTGTGCATGTGTGTGAAGCAACAGACATACATGAATAAGCATAAAGAGAGAGAGATGACCAGAGCAGAACAAGCAAAGGCTTTATGTTTTATTTATTTTTAAATACAGCAACCCTTATTTAGGAACAATAATTATAGCTAAAGCACACATATGGTCAAGCCATAATTACTTATAATAAACATCCTCTCTAGACTACACAATTAGGACAATTAGTAAATAAGTACCTCTTAATGTTCCTAAAATGTTCACATTTCTTTTTAAAAAATTCTTTCAATATTTAAACCACTATGGTGCTAAAACATTCTTGTACTGGTATCAAAGCTTTCTAACTAAATATTCATTAGTTTTAATGCCACCACAGATTCATATACATTTCAAATTTATTTAACTTTTTTAATAAATGTAATTTGGTTAAATATATTCTGAAGGATTCAACTATGTAATAAATAATAACTTTTAAAAACTTAGCATTCATCAAGTGTATTCACAATTAGGTTGCTGGAATCTAAGCCATAATAGGCGCTCAGTCCAACACAAAATATGTTTAATTTCCTGGAAGAAAACATGAAACAGGGCAAAAATATTCTCTAACTTTCAGGTGAGTGTAGAAGAGAAATAACTAAATATTCTTAATCATTTTAGGCGTGCTGTTTTCTAACTATCAAAACTCTTTGACATCAACAGAAACGATTTCTAATTCTTTGTCCAGAAGATTAGCACAAGGCTGGACGTTTGGGAAGAATGCAGACAAATTTTAGCTAAATAAATCAATTAACAAATGAGTGGATGAAGATCTCAGGTGATAAGAATATTATCAGTTTATAAAGGTGGAAGGAAGAAAGGTTCTTAAGAGTAATCTTAAGTTACTCTGCTAAAGAAACTTTCACATTCATGAAAAAAAATGTTTTCCATTCTGAAAGGCTCAGGGAAGGATGAGTGTCACAGTAGAGGAAAGACTCACGGGCACTTTGGAACCCACAAATCTGTACATCTGTAAAGATTTATAGGACTTAAGAGATGATGGTGCGAGACATATGGTTTAATCATGATGTATTTAAGCTTTTTCTTATCAGCTTAAGAATTCATTTTTCCTCTAATTTGATTCATTGTTACTCTAATTTGAGTCCGTTTGTCTTTCCTAGAAGAAAATAGATAGATAAATAGATAGATATTAATACAGCAAATGCAATTTTTCAAAATGCCCAGAACTAAAATGTAGAATGCCTGCTGGGATTTAAGCAAAACTTGCCCACTGTTGACCCTGCACCTAGACTGGTATATACGGGCAGAGTCCCCATAGCGTCTCATTTATAGCAAGCACCGTAATCCTCAGAGGCAGATAATGAAAATGGCAGAAGGACTCTGATTTATATCTTGACGTTATTATGTGTGTGTCAGTTCAGCTCTCTTTATTTCCCTAAAACTCTCCCTTATCATTAGGCCTGACAAGTCCTTTATTTTTAGAATAGATTGAAGTGAGTGATAGGAACTCAAACGAAACAAGGTTGCAGGGTGTTTCGTCATATTTCTGCTGTGTTTTAGTGTCCGCCTGTCTCCACCGTAAGTATAAACGCTACTGGGAATAAATGCGGTGCACTCAGAACACGGAGTAGAGACAAAAACAGAAGCACCGGCTCACCAGGCGCCGAGTAAGCCGTCTCGGAAAACAGAGAAACTCCACGCGGGGAGCTAGTCCCACTTTCTAACAAAATTTTCCACGTTTCAGGGAAGGTGCAGAGGGCTGCTTTATTCCCAAGGATGAGGGCCGGCCATAAATCAGACAGCTCAAGGGGCGATCGCACATGAAAAGCAGCTTCACAGCTGGGTTTCTGCTTGGAAAGTGGGAGCGACGATGGGGAATTTTCAAGCTGACGAGGAGTGGAGCTTCGCGCCTACGAGAGGGACCGAGGGAACCGCCGACCTTCTCACGGGACTTGGCTGTCCGTCCTCCACCTGCAGAAGGAGCCCGTTCATAGGTTCAAGCTCACACGTTTACAAATTTACATCTCCATCCTGCAGGTTTTTATAGCTCAAAAGTATACTGTCAACACTGCGTTCATATTTATGGATGATACGATTGTGTATGCAGCTGTGAAATAAGGCAGAACGCAGCTCGGTGCACTGAGTGTGCGCAGCGCGTGGGAAGGTGCGAGCTACTGTATCGTCTGCGGTCCCCGTGGGACATTCAGCAGCAGCTGGACAGGGGCAGGGGCTCAAGAAGGGCGGGTGGCCAGGAACCCTCAGCAGGACAGGGGTTGTGAAGCCAGGGAGTTGGCTGGACTGGTCCCTAGAGACCAAATGGGAAGACAGTCATAGAGCAAAAATGGGGCTTCAGGGAGCGCGCACTGCAGAAGAAGGAGAAGAGAGGGTCCCACGCGGAGACTCCCAAGGAATGACCAAGCCTGTGTTTGTCTCCAGCAGTGAACCTGCACCTCTCACGTAGGGATGTCTGCATCTGTTCTGCAGGCTAGATGTTTCATCAAGAGCTTGGATTCCGAGGCCAAAAACACCCACTTTGAAAATGATAGAATCTCTGCTATTAAATGTAAACTGTTTACAGTGCCTGTTCCGCCCATTCCCCCGTCCAGTCCCTCTCCGTGTTGACCCTTGATCTCTAGCCCAGCTGCCTGGTGCGTGATCCTGCCCAGGCCCACGTCAGCCCTGCTTCAGGCCTGAGATGTTTGGGCCACCGTGGACCGCTCAGCTCAGACGCTGCATCTCTGGGAACTTTTACCCGATGTTCTAGACAGAGTAGAAATCCCTCCTAAATTCCTTCATCATCAAAATTACTATTGTGTTTTGTAAGGATTTCTTGTGTCACCGCCCGCAGGCTACGACAGCCTCAGGTTCACAGCATCTGCATCTTGCACTGTTGTCCCCGTCAACATGAAAACGATGGTAACAACAGGGGTTGACTCTTCTCTTTTCTCGCTGTGATCCCAGGACTGATCAAAGTGCTTCCCTTACATTAATGCATTTAATCAATACCTGATTAATTTCACACTTGATAAATGCAGTACTTGAAGGCTAGCAGACATTCAGGAAATGTTTGTTGGATAAATGATTATACACAATAACTAGATCCAGGATCCAGTAAGAGTTTTTGATATTTTAAGATGCTGGCTGTCAGGTTCACATAAGAAAACCCTCTGTACTATAGATATCTTCTCATTTAATAAAATTTATCTACATAAAAAGGAAAACCCAACCCATTGTAGGTCAACACATTGCAGGCAGAATAAGTAAACATTGGAATTACCTGCTAGCATGAGACACTTAGAATATATGTGTAGGCATACATGTGTGATACATGCATTTATATATACCTGTGTATGTATATGCAGACATCAACAAAAGCACGAAGGAAGAGAAGACTGTCTCTCCAGAGAGAATCAAGAGACAAACAGGAGAGGGTTGTTGAATTCCGGGAGCCCATGCAGGGGCCAGGGCAGGATGGAAACTCACGTTTCGGGCTATATTATAAGCCCCCTGACAAGAAAAGCTTGACGTCTTAATCCCACACTGAATAGATATGATAAACAACATAGAGGAAAAGAACCTCATCCTATAGAAGTAGGCATTGATGAAGAGGGTGGTTTGAATAAGATGATCAGATCAGATAAGATGATAGCATAGATGATAACAAGAGGATGATTAGAATAAGAACTAAGTGGCTGTTTTATAAATTAAAATTATAGATATTGCAAGAATGTAACCTTCATTTGTAGATTAATCCTGGCAGAAACTTTTTCACTAATATTGTATAAATGTCTCAACATTTAAAGTTTTGTATAAACCAAAGTTGCATATAAAATTGGTTTACATATATACATTAGGTAAGGCTAGCTAAACAGACATTGACAATCAAATATCAAATATTAGGATTGAATATAATCATTTAATTACTCATCTCTCTCTCCCCAGGCAGAACATGATTTTACCAGGCAGATAGATTGCAGGCTGCATTATTTATACCTTGCACCATAAAAGATTTTAATAAATTTCTTCCCTCTTATAAAGAGTTCTTGATTTTATGAGGCCAAGTAAATGTAATGTAAATATCTAAGACATTTATCTTTGCTCGTAGACAAAGTAGCTTATCAGAAAATATGTATAGGGTTTACAAACGGTTAAGTATAGATAGGAAACACCAATAACCCAGTTCTCTGGTTCACCAGACAGTCTCCGAGTAGGAGCAGGTCTGAAGCTGAGCGTTTCTCCTGCTTACAGTTCCTGAGGAACCGGCTCCTTGCGTGGGAGCTAAGCTGGGTGAACATTGCTCCCACTGGACGCATCTCAATGCCTTTAGGGCTCAGAGGGTGGCCATGATTCTGCCTAAGATATTTGTCTGAATCCTCTGAATTCTGAGCATAAAAGATATAACTTTTACTAACAATGGTTGGGGAACTCAAGAAGCAGGCAGACTGTTGAGCTGATGAGAACACACGCTCACCATCTTCTTCAGCTAAATCGCGGTTCATCATACACACATTTTCTTAAGTGGCTTCTGTATTGACCAATTGATTTCAAGCTCATTTTATGAAAATCCTGCTGTTTAATTAGATTGCTTTCCAGTAGCTGATAGTCATGCTTTTCATTAATAACAAGTGCTGCCGTGGCCAGAGAAGAGGCTGTTATAAGTTCTAAAAGCCGACTTCATACACAGTCGATCAAAAGCCAGGGACAGTCCATCTTGGAGCCTCGGCGTGTGCACACGTGGCCACCTCATCAATTAGGATAAAATGGCCAAGAAAAGCTGTATTCTTAGCATCTGAGTCAATGACGGAGACAGATAAATGACATTTACTAAATCAAGATGAAATGCATTTCTGAGTCTGCATTAGCCTTGCTCTCAGTTGGAGGATGGGAACAAAATTTATCAGCTGGTTATAATTTGGGAACAAAGGTCTATGTTGGAGGCCACTTACACTTTAGTTAATGGCATGTTTTAAAATAATAGAACAAGAAAAATATTATCTCTGGTGAATCAATAAGTTATTATTGGTTGTTGATTGATTGTTTTCTCGCACTCTTGTTTCTCTTCTGACAATATGATAAAAGTCAGTGTGGACTAAGATTCAAGCTTTTCTTTTTTTTAACTTTTATTTTAGGTTCGGGGTACATGCCCCAAACTTATGTTGGGGATTTGTTGTACAGATTATTTCATCACCCAAGTATTTAAGCTCATTCCCTAATAATGATCTTTTCTGCTCTTCTCCCTGCCCCAAACCCTCCAGTCTTAAGTGGATCCCAGTGTCTGCTTTTTCCTTCTTTGTGTTCATGAGTTCTCATCACTTAGCTCCCACTTATAAGTGAGAACATGCAGTATTTGGTTTTCTGTTCCTGTGTAAGTTTGCTGAAGATAATAGCTTCCAGTTCCATCTATGTTTCTGCTAAAGACATGTTCTTGCTCTTTTTTATGGCTGCATAGAGTTCCACGATATATTTGTACCACATTTTCTTTATTCAAACTGTCACTGATGGGCATTTAGGTTGATTTCATGTCTTGACTATAGTGAATAGTGATGCAATGAACATTTGTGCATGTGTCTTTATGGTAGAATGGTTTATACTCCTCTGGGTATATACCCTGGAATGAGATTGCTGGGTGGAATGGTTGTTCTGCTTTTAGCTCTTTGAGGAATCTCCATACTGCTTTCCAAAAAGGTGGAGCTAATTTATATTCCCACCAACAGTGTAAACAGTGTAAACATTCCCTTTTCTCTACAATCTTGCCAGCATCCATTATTTTCTGACTTTTTTTTTTTTAAGACAGGGTCTCACTCAGGCACCCAGGCTGGAGTGCAGTGGTGCAATCTCGGCTCACAGCAACCTCCACATCCTGAGCTCAAGCCAACCTCCTGCCTCAGCCTTCTGAGTAGCTGAGACTACAGGGAGGCACCAGCATACCTGTCTATATTTTTAAAAAATTTTATGGAGATGGAGTTTCACAATGCCCAGGCTGACCTCGAATTCCTGGGCTCAAGTGATCCGCCTACCTCGGCCTCCCAAAGTGCTGAGATTACAGGCGTGAGCCACTGCGCCCAGCTGACTTTTTAATAATAACTATTCCGACGGTATTTAGTCATTATGACTCTCAAAAATCATATTTGCTTGGCTTACAATTTAAATTATTCTCTTCATGCAATGGTGAGGTTTTACACACATATCTTTAAATGTCCATACTTGTGCAGCTGTCTCCTGAGGAGAGGTAAGAAAAATTCTCAAGTGTCCTCTGACGTCCAAGGCAGAGCCCAAAAGATCAGTTGCCGTGGGAGCTTGGTGTTTGCAGAGGCAATTCCCAATCTTCTGGGGGTTCTTAAACTTCATGTGCATTTTCAGTTTTAGTGATGATAAAACACCTTCTCCATATTTATAATTTAGATCTCTGTAAATTGAAATCATTTGATGACAAGAAATAGAGAAGACAGGGGCAGACTTAGAAACGCTGTCACCCAGCAGGTGTGCTCTTGAGTGTGAATTTATGAAACAGAACAGAGCGATGGCTGAACCTCACGAAGCCTGGGCGTCACCCAACTGCTTTGCACACATTAGTCATTCTTCCTGGTAACCTCCCCCATATGCTAAACTGACTCCACTTCGCAAATGTGGAAACGGAGGCAACGGGCTGCTTGTCCCCGCAGCAAGTGTGTGGCCAAGCCAGACACACTGTCACATGCCCCCAGTGGACAGTCTTATTATTTTGTGAAACCAAATATTACAAATATGCCCTTGCCCATAAAAGTTTTTATTTACAATTTTGAAAAATGTAGAACTGTATAATCTGTTCTACGTCCTGAAGATCCATATTTTCCGACACAAACTTAAAGGAGAGGACCCACTCAGGGCAGCTGCATCTCAGCGTGACACCTGGCAGGGCCGGTGGCTCCCTGACTCCTGGGTGTGTCCACCTTCTGGATTTCACGGTGCACAGGTGGCCTCGAGAGGCACTGGTCCCCACAGCGCAAGGCCACCTGCACCCCATCACTCGGCCTGGGAGGCCCCCACTTTTGGAGAATTCCTGCAACTCACCCTGGAGGAGAGGTGGCCTCACAGGAAATTAATTGACGGCCCCTGATAGAGTGTTCAGCCTGAAGGAGCAACCAATGTGGGAGAGAAGGTGCTCAGTGCAGGCTGTTGAAGGTTGGTCGCTGACGATGGAGCTGGCACAGAGCTGGTCCCCACCCCTGTCTCAGGGTCTTGTGATTCCCCAGGGATGGATTCACATCCCATCAAGAGTGCCCTGTGCCTGCTGAGGACAAAATGTCAGTTGAGTCATGAGAAACAATTCTGTATCCTCACCTGTGCCAGGTAACGACTGGGCATCTGCACACAGCGGCCCAGCCCTAAACATCGCCTGGAAGCCACTCTCCACTCACATTCCACAGAGTACCTCATGCAGGGCTTAGGGCTCCATCCCTAGCCAGGCTGAGAAGGGCCTGCACTAAGTCCTGGGTTAGAAGATGGATGCTCTGTGGCCAACGAGAAACACTGAACTCATCAAACCCAATTTGCAGCTATGATGGAAGTCAGGTCCGGAGCAGGCAGAGCAGGCAGAGAAGGCTGGGGAGACTCGGGAGGATATGATGTCCTTAGGCCTCTGTCTTTCTCACACCTCTGGCCTTGGCTGCTTTGTCACGTCAGTCTCCTTGCATGGCCCGAGATGCTCACACGGAGCTCAGGGTGGTTCACACGTGTGTCCCTGGCCTCACCGTGTCCCTGGTCTCACCATGTCCCTGGCCTCACCATGTCCCTGGCATCACCGTGTCCATGATCTCCCTGTGGTGGTGGTCGTGCCATGCTGGCAGCCCCACTGTCTCACAGGGTCCACTGTCTTGTGTCCATGATCCCACTGCATCCGTGATCTGCCTGCATCAGTGATCTCCTGTGTCAGTGGTCTCACCTTGCCTGTGGTGTCCCCATGTAAGTGGTCTTGTCTCGTCTGTGGCATGTTCATGCCCTACTGCCTCTGTGGTCTCGTGTCCATGGTCTCACCATGTCCATGGTCTTGCCTTGCATGTGATCTCTCCATGTGCGTGGTCTTGTCGTGTGTGTGGTCTCACCACGTCTGTTGTCTCACCATGTGCATGGTCTCGCTGTGTCCATGGTCTTGCCATGTCCATGGTCTTGCCTTGCATGTGGTCTTGCCATGTCTGTGGTCTCGCCACGTCTGTGGTCTCGCCATGTCCGTGGTCTTGCTGTTTCCGTGGTCTTGCCATGTCCAAGGTCTCACCATGTCCGTGGTCTCGCCACGTCCATGGTCTCGCCATGTCCGTGGTCTTGCCACATCTGTGGTCTCGCCACATCTGTGGTCTCTCCATGTTTATGCTCTTGCCTTGTCTCACCATGTGCGTGGTCTTGCGACGTCCATGGTCTTGTCGTGTGCATGGTCTCGTCGTGTGCATGGTCTCGTCGTGTGCATGGTCTCACCATGTCTGTTGTCTCACCATGTGCATGGTCTCGCTGTGTCCATGGTCTCGCTGTGTCCGTGGTCTTGCCATGTCCAAGGTCTTGCCTTGCATGTGGTCTCACCATGTCTGTGGTCTCGCCAAGTCCGTGGTCTCACCGTGTCTGTGGTCTTGCCACGCCCATGGTCTCACCATGTCCGTGGTCTCACCATGTCTATGGTCTTGCCACGTCTGTGGTCTCGCCACGTCTGTGGTCTCTCCATGTTTATTCTCTTGCCTTGTCTCACCATGTGCGTGGTCTTGCAATGTCCATGGTCTTGCAGTGTGCGTGGTCTCACCGCCAGCAGAGGGTGGAGCCAGGACACATGCCATCCCCGGGAGCCTGGGCCTGAGGACCTTCCCCTCTGAAGCTTGCCTTTCATCTGGCAGTGACCTCAGGTGCACACGTGCTCATGGGAATCTGAGGGACTTCGGCCATCCTTGTTCTGCCATCGTTGTTGTTGTCGTCACTTTCATTGTTCTTGTTCCCACAATCATTATTGAATTCCAGGCTGTAGGGAGGGATGGATGAGGCAGGATGGAGAGCCTGTTGAAGAGGCTCCCTCTGCTCTGCCCAGGGGCATGTGGTGGAGCAGGGGCACAGGCTGTGCCAAGAAGACAGACGACCACTCAACCCTGCCAGCCCTGGGTGGCGGAGGTGCCCACTGGCCTAGAGGAAAGCAGTAGAGGACAGTGGTTACATGCATCTCGTCAGCTTAGAAATGACCCCCGCTCAAATTCTGTTCTCCCAGTGACCAGCTGTGTGACCTCGGATCACCCACTTAACCCCTAAATTTCAGCTTCAGATCTGCTGTGGCAGGATCTGGGCAGCATTTGGCCCATGGTGATGGGAAAATTAAATATAATGATGACCCTCAAAAGTTGGGCACACTCTCCCACACTCTCTCTTCCTTCTCAATTTCTTTTCTTTTTTTTTGAGATGGAGTCTCACTCTGTCATCCAGGCTGGAATGCAGTGGCGTAATCTCAGCTCACCTCAAGCTCCGCCTCCTGGGTTCACACCATTCTCCTGCCTCAGCCTCCCGAGTAGCTGGGACTACAGGCACCCGCCACCACGCCCGGCTAATCTTTTTGTATTTTTAGTAGAGACGGGGTTTCACTGCGTTAGCCAGGATGATCTCGATCTCCTGACCTCGTGATCCACCTGCCTTGGCCTCCCAAAGTGCTGGGATTCCAGGCATGAGCCACCGCGCCTGGCCCCTTCTCAATTTCTTTTTTCCCCCATTTCCGCGACAAACACAAGCTCTTGCGAACATCTGTAGCTAAGGGTAGGACTTCCAGGCTTCCTTGTTAGTCAGTAAGGATGGCACAGACCTCACTGTAAAACACAGCACATCTTTGCTGCTGTGCTTGTTCAACCCAAGCTCCGGATGTCTGGCAACATGAGAGTGTGCAAAATTGTGCCATAAACATATTCCTCAAACTGTGCAGAATGAATGGCCTGGAACATGTGCCAGTCCCAGGCCCCAAATACTTATCCTGAAAACACCTAAGTTCTAGGAAGCAAGTGAATGAAAGTATGGAGTTTAAGATAGATAATTTCCTTTAAAAATTATTCTAAATAAAGGATGCACCTTTCCATGCCCTGGGTGGTGCCTTTATTTAGTAAATAATTTAACCCTTTCACAGTGTCACTCCAGATACCATTTTCAGTTCAGTCTCAAAATATTGAAGAAAAATGCGTTATGCCATTTTAACACCTGTATTAGAAGGCTTGAACATGGAAAAGGCAAAAAGCAAGACTGTTTTCCGTTTATTGGCAGTTTATTGATCCAGACTTCAGATAAGACTCTTTTCAAAGGTGAGGATGCAGATGTAGGAGATGGGAGAAGAGGGAGGAGCCTTTGTGACTCATGCAAACAGGTGCGGCTGGCACCTTGGGGTGGGCCACGAACAGGGATGCGCTTCAGGTGGCCTCGGTTTCCCAAGGGAAGCTGGGATGGATCCCATGAGGAAGCAGCTCCTCCGTGTCACATGCCCTCTGAGGGTCACACTGGGCTCTGCACAGGCCAGTGGTGACTGGAGGCAACACGGAGGCATGGGCTCCGTCTCTGGCTCTCGCAATGTGACAGAGCCACCACACCAACGCCATCACCAGGTTGCCCTGCCATTTATTAAACATTTTAACCAGAGAGGAGCATTAAAGGGGCCTTCAGATTAGGAACACAATTGAAAAACCTCTAAGAAAGGAAATATCTTATTAATTCATTAAGTCAAACTGCTTGTATCTACACTTGTATGACTAGAATTATGGTTCATTAACTTCATTTCTTTATATGAGTTAATTAGCTCAGAGGAGCCCAGAAATTAATTACCAGCTTATATAGCTTGTGCAGAATGGCATTCTGTTTATTTAGTTTCTCCTATTAACTTTTAATCTCTTCAAACAATAAAAGAGGTAATTAGTATTTTATAAACAAAAATGAATGCAACAAAGGCAAATAATTTGCCCAATCCTGACGCTCCTGTGAGGACCCTGATAGTTGGGTGGTTGAAGTTACAGACCTTTCCAGCGTTCACCCTGAGTGTAGCAGAGCGTGCGGTGCTGTCCTGAGGTGGGGCCCCCATCCACCACTGGACCAAGGGTACCCAGAAGTACTTCATGGAGCAGAAGCACCAGCCTTAAAACGTTTCCTGCTGTTTGAAAATAATTGCCCATGTATTCAACTACAGTTGCTGTGTAAACTCTCTCCAAAGACATTAGAAGATACACTTACATAGAAACAAAAGAAAGGAGAAGAACTCTGTCTAAATAGCTCACGCTTTTCTCTTTATGTAGTCTGTTGTCATATTTAAAATAGTATGTTTGCTAATTTTATTATGTAGAATGTATTCATTAATATAATTGCCTAACCCATATTAGATAGTATATTATATCTGGTAAAAAAAAGACATAGAATTGATATTTGGTCTGGCATTGAAATTGATCTTTCTGATGAGTAAGAGCTGGGAGCATTTTACAGGCTCAAACCTGCGGAGCTGGTGAAAATATTTCCAATGTACCATGTTTTCTGAATTGACAATTATATACTTTTGAAACTTCCAAGGGGCTTTTCACAGTATGTATATTTAGCCACTTTCTAGCAAGATAGTTAATGAATTACAGGAGTTATTTAATCAATGTGTTTTGTTAGCATAACATTAATATTAATTAAATGTTCATTAAAAAAATTGGATCCTTAACAGCCTAAATCCAAGGGCTCTGAGTGTGGTGCGGAAGCCTTCTTCTCAGTGGGATGCAGCTTCCCTGCGAAGCTTTTATCAGACAAACTTATATTAGTAGAAAATATCCTACAAGTTCTTTTAACACACATTATTTCCTTCAAAATAATAACTTGAACTGCAAAGGTCCACTGAGTGTGATTTCCCCCATGCTGCTGGCGATGCGAAAGTTTCCAGCATCTCCTGAGATCAGCTCCGCCAGCCCGGGCCTCTGTGTGCTAAGCCCTGTGAGATAATGGAAGGAAGAGAAAACTCAGTGCCCCAAATCCTCTCAGTCTATAAATAATAACAAAAACAGAACACTGACTACATCCCTTTCCCCTGTGGGAAGCCAAAAACAAAACTGGAACTTATTAAAGGAAAATTTTAACTTAGATGAATACTATAGTGTTTGGGGTTTCTATTTTTTAATTTTAATTTTATTTTATTTTATTTCTGTATTGGTTGAAGAGTCCTTTGAGTGAAAGCGTCTTCCAAGATGGTCAGTGTCTCTACGGAATTTTAGAGCTGATTGCCTCAATTTCTCATGATGGAAACACTGTATTTTTCAAGAGCTATGTGGGAGCATCAAATTCTTCATTCCAAGGGTTCGAATCATCAAAATTGATTTTAACCTGTGACAAAACAGGATTTTTCTTCCCAAGCCCGCGCCCGCCCTGCCTTTGTCTCGCGTCCTCCTGATGTGAAGCAGCTGCCACCGTCTCGCATTCACAGATGGGCCCGGGCGCTTCACGGCCAGCATCAGCCTCGCAGGCCAATCGCGGAGCCGCAGCGTCCAGACCACGGGCAGCTCCAGAGGCCGGTCTCCCCGCAGCCGCGCTCCTGGACGGGCCTCCGGGGTGGGCCTGCCCGGTACGCAGTCTAGAGCATGGGATTTCCACAGCCGGACCCTGTAGTAACACAAAAACACACAGCTTCACGGATGCGGGGGGTGTGTTTTGGAGGAGCAGACAACGGAAGGCAGGTTGTGTTTCCACTGGACCAGAGCCCAGGCGAGGGCCACCGCCTGCCAGTGTCAAGTAAGAACGTCCCCCTCTTCCCGCTGCACCAGTTGTGTCCATCAGACCCACCAGGGGTAGGCGCTGGAGTCCATGCCCTAGGGACGCCTCCACGGGTGTGCTTAATCACTTTGCCAAATTAAAGGCTGCACACCCACTGCAAATTTTACTGCAATCTTGGAGACCACTTTGGTTTGAAGCCCTCTGTCTTTCCCGCTGTCCTCCCCTTTCAGGATTAAATGAACATCTCTGGACCTTCCAACCCCCTCTTTGCTTGCGTCTGTTATTCCGTGGTTCAAAAGCTACCTACTTTCTCCATTGTGGCAGTTTTAACACCGCCTCTTTCCTTTCCTCGTCTTCAATTCTACTGCTTTCCTCAATTCATTTATTCTTCCTAAAAATAATGGTTTTCTCAACATTTCTGGAGTATGAATATATGAGTCATTGACACAAATCTGTCCACAAGCTCTCTATGGTTTTACTGGAGCCCACATTTCTGCTGTACTCACGCCTGATTCTCACTTCTGGGCACTCAAAGACCGACGACTTATCGCACCATAAAAGAACCAGAGAGAACCGAGAAAGAAAGAGGATGAGAGACCCCACCTTTCTTCATTTAATGAAACATTTCTCATCCAACCACCCCATATCTGTGTGGATTCTTTTCCAAAGGGCATGAAAAAAACATAGTAAATCCTCAGGTCATGTGCTATTCCATGTCACACGGCTGTCAAAGGTGAGAACATTTTTGCCTTTAAGCCCTCAGCCCAGGGGAGGAAATAAAAATAAGACCACATCCATATGGGGGCATCTCAATTGGATTCCACCTGAAGTCACTGTAATTTGGGGGGAAGATAATAAATCAACATTTTGTGTGATACATACTGAGATTTTTCAAATTCACAAGTTCCCCTAAAGCATAGACTGTCTTCTGAACAGAGGGAACTGCAACAACGTGGATGTCTGAAATGAGATGAGACTTACTCGCCAGGTGAGGAGGCCCCTTCTGAGAGCAGGTGAGCGGGCTCATGCCTCAGAAACGTTGTCTGCAATGGCCAATGCACGCCGCTCTCAGCCACCAAGCACTTGTGAGAGCTGCTCACACGAATAAAACCTGAGCCTGCCCTGGGCTCCCAATCAGAACAAGTGATTCCACGAAGTGGAACCAACGGCCCACAGACCTGTGCCCCAGCACGTGGGAATGATGGTGCACACAGTGTGGCTAAGGTCTGGCAGGTGTCCCGAGCAGAACAACCTCAGACCCAACAGCCTGGAGTGCAGCCCACCTACTGACTTGCACCAGCTGCATCCTGGGTCCATGCAGATGGTATGTCCTCCTGACCTCTGAGCTTCCACATTCCTTCCTCGACACCTGCAGAGAGGTGTGCATGCCTCATTGCCACATCACCACCACCATCTCAAACACCTTCATAAAACGATGGGGGTTGGGAGGCATAGAGTCCTCCGAGGTTGGGATTATAGAGCTGTTGCCAGATCTCTAGGTCCTTCCTGGTCTAATCTACTCTACCATGGAGCCCCAGGAGGATTCAGCCTGGGAAGCCCCAGACTTCCATGTTCTGAAGACCTACAGTTATTCTGAGTCTGCACCCAAGGGAAAATGCACTGCTAGTACTTCTCAGGCACAAGGTTTTGGACTATGTGCCTTTGGAGATACCTGTGATTTTCACCTATAATAAGATGTTTAGAGTAATGGTGTCAGTGTCCACGTTTCTTTCCCATCTTAAGGTTGGCAAAAGTATAATATGTTCTTAGCAATATAGAAAGGCCAATAATTCGGTGAGGTTAAGTCACCGATCTTTATATTTATTTAAACATCTCTATTAAAAAAACATAGTGAAACAACATCAAGACTTAAAGCAATGCATATTTCACTGATATAAAAGCTTTATATTTTCTTATTGAAAGTGCTAGAGGAGCCTCTTGGGAAGATGAGAGAGGCAGAAACCGAGGGAGGGATCTTGCAGAGCATATTCAAGATGGGAAAATAAACTGATTTTAAAATCTTACTGCTATGAAATGTTAATCTATCTAAAGTCTTACAAAAATGTTACCATCCATGAAAGGATATTTTCAATGCTTATCATAAAATAACGGGCAGTGTTCCAGGTCATTATCCAGGAAGATTAAGTTAAGGGCCACACATCATAAGATCCAGTTTACTGACTACATTCCAGGAAGTTTAGGACAATAGAAGTTTAAAAAGATCAGAGGACGGAATGGACTTCACTTTGTCATTTCGAAGTCCATAGGCCTTGGTGATATGCTTTAGCCTTGGTGTTTTCCTTTTAATCTGTCATAGAGAGTTGTAGGAATTAAATCAAATGAAATGGCTTCTGTCATTTACATAAATGGTGGCCGGAACAGAGCAAGCACTCAAAACTGCTACTGTTATTGTAAATGTGAGAAACAATGGCTCACAGCTCTAACCTCTGTCATCCTCTTTCCCCCCATTGCTATGGTTTACCCTGCTGTGCATGTTGGAATCTTTGCATTTTCCTTCATTAAATGTATGATGTTCTCCCTTCCAAGGAAGACATAATCTTTCCTTTGCATTCTATTTTGATTTTATGTTTTACTTTTCTATTCTCTCTTTCTGTGGTTGGCATAATATTGGTCCCCAGAGATGTCCATGTCTCAATCCCAGGAAGCTGTGAGTGGCTCTGTTACAGGTGGGGGGAAGCCAGGTTGCCAATCAACTGAGCTTCACTAAAGAGGTTTCCCAGGATGGCCTGGATGCTCCAAAGTAATGATGGGGGTCCTGCAATGTGGGGAGAAAGGCAGGAGAGCCAGTGTCAGGGAGATGCTGTGTGAGAGACTGGCCGGTCCTGCTGGAGTTGGAGGTGGAGGGGGGACCAGGAGCCAAAGAGTATGGGCTGCCACCAAAGCTGGAAAACTCCAGGATGGATTCTCCCCCAGGGCGCCAGAAGGAAGCTGCCCTGTAGACACCCTGCTTTTAGCAGATGAGAGCCCTCTGAACCTCTGATCTAGAACTGTAAGATAATAAATGTGTGTTGTCATAAACCACTAAATTTACACCAACATCAGGAAATGAATGTATCAACTCTATTATTAATTTCTGGCTTAATGCAAATCTTGCTTACTACCCTAATTTAATATGTACAGGATAAATTCTGTACATATTTACATTAACATTTTAAAATATCGCATTAGTATGCACTGCTAAAGAAACTTCAGCTATTTCTTCTGCATTCTCATGGGAAATAAAAACTTCCTACTTGGTTATGTAAGGGTATTTCTAGTTTATTTGTTCAACGTTAGAGAATGCATTCCTGCCGCTGCACGTGCTTGGCTCTACCCCACCTTCACCTGATGAGTCAAGCCCTGAGATATGGACTCCTGCATCCTTACCAAAACCCGCCCTTCAAGTTCCTGTTTAGCCTCCTGTCTCTTCCACAAAGCAGGCTCTAATTCCTGAAACCCCAGTGGTTGAGCTGTGTATTCCTCTATCTATTATACTTAGTAAGTAAAAGCACATAGCCTAAAGCTGCAAGCCCTGCGGTGGTTACTTGCATAGACGCAAAACAATTTGCTGTAGGAGGGTGGGTTGCAGCAGGAAGACACGGTAGCTTTCTAGGATCCAAATCCACACTGAGTTATCAAGAATAATTTAAGATAGTCATTCAAAAAACATAAGTTCAGTTGAATATGTGTTGCATCCTTTGGTGACCACAATTCTAAAACACAGAACTGTGACCAAATGCATTTGGTTTATTTTACTCTAACTTTACCATAATGTGTGTGTGTATATATAATGATATATTTATATATTTAATTTTCATTTATGTATTTATACATAAATATACAATTATATATAATTATGTAATCAAATATATAATTTAATATATGTGTACATAGGTAATATTTATGTTTATAACTATATATATTCATCCATCATAAATACATACACATATATAGCATAGCCATCATATATATATATATGTATGTGTATTTATATATTTTAAACTCAGCAAATGATCAAAGAAATGAGACCCCTGAGTGGAGCAGCCCCCTCTGCCATCCCTCTGCACGGTGAAGCTCTCGTCCTGAGTTCTCATCGGAATGCTTCTCTGCGTTCAGTATACAAACTCCGGGACCTTCTATCATCCTGATGTATTGATGTGCACACCAAGGCAAACGGATACCAGGAGGTCCCTACCTGGGACTGGAGGAAATGATCTTTTTTCTCTGTTCTCACTCTTGACCAAAGTTATTCTCTTTATCATGTGCAGATTTTATTGAGTGATGCCAAGTGAGATGAATAGAAGCAAATAATGACAGGACGGCGGAGATGAAGCACGAGGCGGGGTCGCCAAGGTTCCGCACTGAACAAATTGAGTCACATCTACTTCTCATCCATTATTTAGGGGTGATTGGCCGGGCTTGGCTTCTATAGATTTGATAATCATTCAGATGTCCATATTTAATACGTAACATAAATTTCTCATTTGGATGTCGATGGCTTGTCACCGCTGAACAACAACGCATAAAAGGAGAGCTAATGTATGGATTCTCAGAAATATTTGACATAAATAAATATGTAAAAGGGAGATAATAAAATCTGTTTCTGTCTACCTGCCAGGGAGCCTTCATGTCAGGCTGGACAGCCCCGTGTAATGCCGTGATTTTATGCAGCTGTATCCTATGAATATTGGCCTGCACACTGGAGATTAGCGCGCAGCAGATGTTTCTCTGCAGGCTAACAAATATATCACCCCTGATAACGGATGACAAATGTTGTTCCATATTGTGTCAGACAAAACCAGGGCTCTTGTAAAACAAGTGTTACAGCTGGAATAGGATATTTTCACACAGTTACCCAAGGAGAAGACAAACAGACAGTCGCCTGCTCCAAAGGTGTCTGAATGCTGCAGCCGGTGTTCCCAGCCAGGCAGGCCAGGGACAGCTGAGAAAGTGCGGGGATGAGGAGCTGGGCATCCCCGAGGGGTCCTCCCTGTCTCCCAGAGATCACATGCCTGAGTTTGCAGGGAGCTTCCAATTATTCACCAGCGTTTTTCTTTTTTTTTTCTTTTTTTCCTTCCAGGAGCTTTCCACAGCACAGACCAGAAAACACACTCAGGCCGTTTGGGAGGAGAGACCCACCGAGAGAGGAAAAGAATAGCTCCTTTATTTACTCCGGTGATTTCAGAGGCCGCCGACCGACGGAAATGTCCATGCAATAAGACAGAGCGAAAAATGCTCCCCCTTTATGAATACGAAACCCAGTTAGTAAGCACCGTCTACTGTAGCTGCTTCTCTAGTGCCTGCTGGGCGACCGCGTCGGCCTCCACTGAACCTCTGGCAGAGCAGGAGCATTAATTTCTCCCTCTTTGCTCATTCGTTTCTTAATTCTGTGTCTCTTCTCTCTCCTTTCCCTGAAAAAAAAATGAATTCTATCCTGTAACCTTCACAACTGACTGGCTTCCAGGCAACACAGCAATTGTGGATCTGGGCAGGGTGTTTTTATTCCGGGCTCTTCTCAGGACTGGGCCACTTAGATCTTCTGGGGCTGTGGGACTGTCCGCTGGATTGTGCACTTAAGTAAATACACCTTCTCGTTTGCCAACAAAGATGCTGAGAAAGAAGCTGATAGAACAGCACGGCAACTTTCAATCACTTTCTGACTCATTAATGAACTTTTTCTCACCTCCCCCCTTCCTCGTGGAGACTTTGCCTGCTAGTTACCGTGTTTTCCCCAAGCAATTTTATACAATGAGACGGTAACAGTTGTTTGTCTGATAAAGCACGTACTATTTAGAACACAGATGTTTGATTATTATTTATTTCTCTCTTAAGCCCACTAATTCAGTCCCAAATGATCTCTTTCTCCCTTTTGCTTAAATTTAATTTGGAATGTATGTTGTTGGTAAGTGACAGATAGTTTAATTATTAATAGGATCCTGTAATGCAATGCACCATAGTTTTAAACTCTTTGGGGGCCAAAACACCACCACCTCCTTCCTCCCTCATGCTCCTAGGACTCCTTGATGAATACAAAGGTAATTACAAAATGCATGACAAACCTGCATGTATTATCTTCTTTCTTCAACATTTGTGCTTGCCTATGATTTCTATCGAGTGCCACTCAAGTTGCAGAGCAGCCGTAAATCAGTGCGGCCTTTGGGGTGTCCTTGTCTTTGGGACCATGATATTTATCTAGAAGTGCATATGTATCCAGCTGTACTTCATAGGTAGCTTCATGGATATTATATTTATAATCCCAATAGAAGACTTCAACCCAAACCTCCAATTGCCTAAAAGTCGGTACCAGGACATCAATAAAGAAACCATAGAGGAGCAGGTAATCGCGCAGAAATAAAAGTAAAGCAAGAGAAGGAAAAAAAAAAAAAGCCCACATTGAGCATGTCCTGTAGAATAAAGCTGTCAGCTGGTTTTCTGTGTCTTGTTAGCTCGGCTGGAGCCAGTGGTGATAGAGCAAGCCCTGGGTTTGAGCCCTGTATGGGCCAGTTAGTCTCACAGGCTGCCTCTCTAATCACAGCTGCAGTCTCACAGATGTTTGCCATTGGTCAGAAGGAGGCTAGGACCAAGGGGTGTCTAAGAAACAGCATAGTTCATCACTCCAAGTGGGGTGGGGAGCTCAGCGCCTGCCTGCTCACCATAGCATGGGCCACCTCTGAGGGGCACGGTTTGGGGGAGTCCTCCGAGGCTTGGGATACCATTTCCGGGGCATCTTAGACCTGAGCATCACAGCACCTACTGCCCTGAGCATCTATATTACAGTACTTGCTGCACAGAGTGCAAATATAAATCTCGTTTTCTTTTTTATGGGAACAGGCTTCCAAGAGAACCTAACAGTCCTTTATTTATCCCTGACTCCTGCACATGCCCCATCCAAGTACATGGGCCCCTCTACATTCCTGAAAAATGCCTGGGAAATTAACCAGCTCCCTACTGATTTAACTCTTTACCAAAATGAAAATTAGTCCCTTATCTCAATAGTAGGTCTCAGCATGACTGGTTACTGCTAAGGTACTCACCTGTTTCCTTCCTTTACCCTTGAAAGCAAAGAGTGTCTTGCTCACTGCAGATTTTAGCATATGAAAGAAGCTGGTAAATAGTAGGTGCTCAATAAAACATGTAATTTGAAATCAAGATCTGCGGTCACATTTTAAATATAAATGATGTACACATTTCATTTGTGTGTGTTGAAGACAATAGAAACACTAATAGGGAAAAATTGCATGGATGTAAAGGCTAAACAATTAATAAGTATGGTCACTGGGGTAAAGAAAGCAATCTCATTAGACTCAATAGTAATAGTACATGCTTAAAAAAATAACAGCCTAGCATTTGGCACATAGGTAATTTGGCAAAGATTCAGCTGTCATTAAACCAAGAGCATACTATATGACTGTATGGCCATCAAGCAACAGGAAAGGAGGGAAGAACAGATAAGGTTTGGAGATGGGAACCCAGCCCCAGTCATGCCCCAGGTAGCAGGGAGAAGACAGTCCCAGAGGCCTTACAGACAAGAGCCCAACTCCTCTGCCTTCTGCGTCACCTGTTCTCAGGCAGCAAGTGTTTGCAAGGGGGCAGAAGGGATGTGGGCTTCTGGGCCTCCCAGTGTCCTGGAAAATGTGCCCATTGTTGTCATAGATGATCTTAGATTTAAAATGTAAAAAACTGCAACTACTTTTTGCAAACATAGCTGTAAAATTTTAGCAATATTTGGATTCTAGTAATCTTAATATTGTCTTTATATTAGGTCTTTTAAATTTGATAACTAATCATTTTTTTTTCTTGTTGTTTAGAAAATCTGAAGTCAAAGAGTCAGTTTTTCTAAGGATCCCAAGTGAAAAATGACTGAATAGGTAGAAGGTGAGGGAGAGAAACTGGGGTGCTGACAGATATTCTGTACAGCGTTTGAAAACTCAGAATCTCTCTGTCTCCAGGAAAAAGTCATCAAGGAATTGAGTTCATATCTAATTTTAAAAATCTTCCTGTAACTTCTCTTCAAGGGTCCGATGTGTTATTCATTTTCTTTTTCTTTTTTCTGCTGTAGGAATGCTTTATGCAATTTTTGAAAACTAAGCTGCAGTGTTCCTTTGGAAGATGGAACAGCATTAACATAATAATTAAAGAACGGACTAAGCAGGAGGTAGGGAGGGCGGGAAGGAGGTGGAGAGAACAGCACAGGCATCTCAGGCTGCTTGGAGCCCGTCACGTGAACAGGGCACCCTGGGTTCTTAAACTGTGTGTCTCCAGGAGAGGAGAAAAACAATGTGTGTACTAAGAAGGGGAAGAGTCCATAGGACCCCGTGGTTCCTGAGCTCATAGTCTCAGAAGGTAGAAGGTAGGGTCATTACGTTCTGATGTGTTCATTGCTTTTGCTACCAGTAGTTTGATTAAGTATATTTTTCCTAATGACATCGTTTACCCCTACTTCTACTGGCAAAAAAACCCCACCACAACCCATAAAGCAATGCTTGATAATCTCCCACAGGGAAAGAGCAAATAGAATCTAAACAAAATCTCCTTCAAAAAGAAACTGTAAGTAATTTGAGCATAGAGAGTAGATTGAAAAGGTTCAGCAAACACATGATAAATGGATAAAACTGTGAAATATTGCCTTCCTAAAATCTCCAAGCTTTTCCCTTATTCTTGATTAAACACATGATATAATTATATAAACTGTCACAACCCTATAGATATGTTAATGCCTAGTCACTATTGTAGCTTATTAGAAACCTGATTTGAGATGATATGTTACAGTATGCTTTAGTTTGCTTCTTGACAATTGAAATTAATGGGTTAAATTTCAATGATCTGTAGCTCAGACAATATCCTCAGGGATGTGTGTTCCCTGTGGTAAAGGAGGTCCAGGGTACTTTCAGGGATGCTGCCTAGCCGCAAGCTTCCAGAAGAATAGGTCCTCAGAATGAAAGGCTGCTAGTTGGACCTTTTCCTGCCATCCAAAATCATTTCCCCTAAAAGACACGGGAGCTGCAGAGCCCCACGAAACACAGGTTTCCAGAGACCTAGTGTCTTGTAAGTTGTCCCCATAAACAGCCAACATAAACAGCAATGCATGGGCAAATGCGGGCGTGGCACTCTTGAAAGTTCTATTCGCTTAACACAAATCAATAGATGTGATCTGAAATGAAGATATGGCCTTCTTATTCCCCAACTCCTCCTATTTTTCAATGTTTTCTTAAACAGGAATCCCAACAGAGATGCATGTATTTAGAAAATGATTACCAGTTCCTCGTTTGTCAAATCCATTTACTAAAGATTCACAACCACCTAACAAACTATTAGAAAAGCAATTTTATTTTTCACAGATTCCTATAAACATAACTAGAATAACATGATATCTGTGCAATTAAAGCTATTTTCTGTGAAATTGAAACATTGATTTATTACCCCAACATTTTCCCATTAAAATAATCTGAGTTGCAGCATAATACATATTTGAACAACCTTTTTATTATATACGATACGCATTTAGGAAATTAGTTATTTTTCTCTTCCACACCATTTTGAGTGCAGCCTCTTAAGCTTTAGATTTGCTTCTTATCTGTTTCCTTTATTAGAAAAACTTAAAAATCAAAGTAATTAAACTTCTGCACTGGTATATATATATATATATATATATATATATATATATATATATATACAGAGAGAGAGAGAGAGAGAGAGAGGGAAGCTAGTGAGTCTCCCGCAAAACCATGATGATGCCAGACACAGATTATTCTATATTGTTAGAGTGTTCAGTCTTCCTGTCTCAAATAATATGTCAAATTGGGCAGGTAATGAATACTCATTGCAGACATATACACACAAATACTGCACTACCTACATTAAATGGGGTAACATTTTCCAGGGAGGTTACAACAGCATCATCTTAGAAATGAAATTCTAATTCTCCTGCTCACAACCTGTGTGGCCCCAGTCCTTTGCTCTTCTGGTCTTGGGAATCTGCATTTCTGGTGGGAGAAATGAAATAATACAACTTAATTTTTCAGTGTGTACAAAAACAAATAACATGTGTGAACAAATTTTTAGCTATGAAATACTTTCCAGAATTAAGGTAAAAAAAAAAATCCCACAAAATGTCAAGAGTTTCCCAGGTTCCTGTTCATGAATAATGGGAAACCTCCAGGCTTGCAGAGGGAATGAGCTCTTACACAGTAATCTGATCCCAGTTTACCATTCTGCCATTTTCATTCTTCAGTGGAACTGTCAGCTTCCTGGCATGATGAAGGGCCAGGTTTCCGGGAGCTGAGGTATCCCACTTCGCTGGCCTTGAGAAAGTGGAAACTTTCAGGTGCATCTCCTTGTGGGATGGTGATTGATCTGTTGGTGAGGATTGACCACCTCTGCTTATCTCAGGAGACGTTGGCCTTATCTGTTTACCAAAAGGTAAAAGGGTTTTGTTTCTGGTACGTCTTGCTTCTGGTACATCTTTGTGCTTTGGAATTCGATCTTTAAAAAATGAGTTTACTTAAATTTGCAAAGACTTTTTACCATGAAACATAGTGAAATATAAAAATACCTTAGTCGAAATGGAGAAGCTATGATTTGGAGGCAGATGGTCATTCTTGGGAGCATGTCAGCTGTGTGGCCTGGTGCTGCTCCTTGAGCTTTCCAGACCTCAGGCTCCCATCTTTGCAGCTTTCCAGACCTCAGGCTCCCGTCTTTGCCCAAGAATTTTGCACCATGTACCATCCATGGATCACGCCCTTTATCCATGTGCAAACCCCTAACTGATGAGATCTTTGTTGAATGTTAGTTTAGGGTACAGCCTATTGCAACTTTCCAATTAACATCACTGGCTTTGAAAAGACAGTTACTCTCCTAATTCCTGTCTGAAGCTTACTGTACAGTAGTTTCTCCATTAAGTGTTTAGTTCTTGACATCTTTGGATATATGTCCCTTCACAATGCTATTTTGTAATATTCTTCTCTGAGACCAAAGCACACTGAGGAAGAGGAGACCTACGAGGAGAGGAACATGAAGATGAAAACATGCTGCTCTTCCTTAAGCAGAGGATGAGATGGAAGTGAATGGGGATGGTGACAGTGATAATTACAGATGCACAGAACTTGTCAACTCCACCTCACGTGGGTTCAGATGACATTCTGGAAGCTTTGATTCACCTGGTCTCACACCCTGGAATTTCCTCTGTGATTTATTGGTTTGCAATGTTAGTGGCGTAGGTAAATCCAGAGAGAAGTCAGTAATTTTTTCTCCAATCTGTGGTGCTTATTTTCACTGTTTTACAATTTAAGGGATGAAGCTGACTTCATAGATTCTTACCATCCAACTGCATCCGACAACATGCCACAGCAATGACAGAATCCCAAAGTCCTCGTGGAAATCTTGTATTTCTCAATAAAATTAAATTCCATGCCAACAATCCCTTGATCTGAAAAAATGAAGTGTGCCTCCAGCTGAACCTGCCACCCGCTCAGCCGTGTACTAAAGGCACCCCAGCTGTATTGTGGCTCTATCACAAATCTTCCCAATTTTTCTCTCTCCATCTTTTCACCTACGCTTTGCTTCTGATAGACTCCCAAAATACTTAAAAATGTGCACCTTTTTCCATCCAAAGTCATTCCATCTGTAGTCACACTTTGTCACAAATCAAGTTCATTCAATTCAAGGGGGATCTGAGGACAAAGACTAGAAAGGGCTGAGCTATTGTAGGGAGGTCCTCGAAGGGAAGGCCAGCTGTGACTTCTCTCTGCCTGTTCCTGTGCTGTTCTTCCTCCTTCCCTGACTTGCTCCCTTTGTTTGGGTGCCAAAGCCGAATGAAGAAAACAGTGGCATCCACAGAATCACAAACCTCTCAGGAAGGGATGAGGGAAGAGGCAGTGGTAGTGGCTCTGTGTGGCCAGGTGGGAACTGGGGACAGGGGAGGCAGAGCCGTGAACCCAGGAGAGGGGCACCCCTACAGGGAGAAGCATCTGCTCAGTTTTCCAAGTTCCCTTGCCGCTGGAAATGAGGCTGGAGGTGCAGGAGACACACATCAGTGGACGTCTTCTGCAGGGCATGGGCTGACTTACAGCCGCTGGTGACTGTGGACACAGGGTCCTGAAATAATCCTAGGGTCACGTGACTCATCTGGGTGGGTTTAGCAGGTGCAGCTGCTTCCCTGGCCAGCACCTCAAAGGTGTGCACAGACCATGTGGTCCCTGAGGAGCTCTCCTGGAGAGGCGCCCTGGACCCCTGCCTGTCCAGTAGTGCCTTCCCACCACAGGCTGAACATGATGGGGGCCCTAGACAGCTGCGGCTGCCCTAGGGCTGTGGAAATGAAGCTGGGGCCACTGACCCCATTCCCCCAGCCAGCCTCATTCCTCTAATGAGGACAAGTGATGCCTCTTTGCAAGGCTGTTGTGTGGGATGGAGATAATAAGATACGCAACGAGTCTCCAACACACAATAACACAGTAAACAAGTACTTTTCCAGGTATTGCAAGAAGAACTGTAGTGATTAATAATATTAATGCAACGATTATAGAAGTCCTGGTAACTCAAAATTCCTGGAATGAATAGTACTAATGTTTAAAAAGTTAGATGGCTTTAAAACTGTTTAGTACATTAAGGTACTAATGCTTAAAAAGTTAGATGGTTTTAAAACTTTTCTCTCAGGGACATATGTCTACATTTCTAAGATGTATTTATAATATAAATCCCATTGAGAATAATGCATTAGATATAGCCCTTGCTGCCATCTTTCTGCTTCTTGTGCCATTATAATTCTTAAACTGGTACATGTAAGGGACTATTACTTACAATTAAAATATTTTGGGGAAAATTAGATTCCAAACAAGGCCCCCGTACGATTTTCCCTTCTGTTTGCAGGAGGTCGGCTCCTGTTTTGTGCACCCGACTCTTTTTCAGAGGATGCTTGTTGCCAGAGGCAGAGAACCACACAGACCTCCACCAAGTTTTCTCCTGGGGCTTCCTGTGATCAGGAAGAGCACAAAGAAAGAGAGTTCAACAAGCTCCCTTTTCCTTCCGGCACAGATATGTCCCTTCACTGTGAAGCCTCAAAGGCCTCCCCATGCCCCCCAGCTCACACTGGGATTGGCAGCCTTTCTTTTCTGGGAATCACTCCGTTCTGCCGCACAGAGTGGTTTGTCAGGTCCTCCACAGAGTCCTCCCCTCTGGGCCCTTCCCTCCCTGTCGAGCTGCCCATATGATGACGATAAGACACACAAAAATCATTACCACACTGGCGACGGGGAAGATGCGAAGAGCCTTTCTCTTAAAAGTTTCAAATATTACACTGTCAACCTAGACACACCTTATGTATGTGAAACTCTAGAAAAAAGTAAATTTCAAAAGTTCACTATTCTGATTTAATGTTCTCTGTTGGAATTTTAATTTTAGGAACTACACAAATGGCTTTTTTCACTGTTAATTAGAGAGTTTAGTAACATTTTCTTCTTCCATAAACACAAAAAGCATTTGCCCCTCCAGCTGCAGTGCCTTCCTGATGGGGCCTCAGTTTTATTTTTGCATTGGCCACGTGGGTTGACTGACATGTTATAGGAAAATATTAGTTGATTGATTTATTTTTCATATTTTAAATCAGCAACTACTCTCACACTGGTAGGCAACGTTATTAAGCAACATTCTTAGGAACTGTAAACAAACCCAAGGGATAGGAGGTCTCACAAGCAAATCTGAAGCAAATGTTCTATCTAATTATCCTGGATGGACAGAAGTTTGACAGTTTATTCTGAGGCAAATTCCAAACGCAAATTGCACCCTAATTCCCAGAAGATGTTTATTTCTTCAGAGCTCTTCATGCCTCCTCAGCCACCAGGGTCGCTGACCCAGATCTCTTCATCTCAAATGTGCTGCACTTTGCACAGGGAGTGAAGCTCAGCCCCGGTGTCTGCACCTTCCAGGTCCTCCCAAGAGTGGCCGCAGGATTGTGCAACCCTGCTTCAGCTCTTTCATGAACCCCAATGTGCCTTCACTTAGTGACTAGAGTGGGATGAAGCCCTCCTCCTGATAGCTGGTGAACCCACATTTTCCCAGCCTGAAACTAGTTGGCTGGTGTGGTGATCCGTGACCCAGGACTTATTAGGGTCATGTTTGAGGACTCCAGCCTCGGAGTCATATGGTCATCAAAGGGAAAGGACACACATCATAAGTCCAGGAGAGAGCCTAGAGCTGAATCCCCTCTCTGGAAAGCATTGAACACAGAATTGAGAGAATGTGCCATTTATGATAAAACCGAGAGGCAAATTCCAGTGAGAGAACAGGAAACTTCCACTTCTGACAGTTTTGCTGAATTTCATCAATTGTAAGTCAGCGACATATTGACAGTAGAAAAAATCAGATTCGCTGATAAATTATCAGGGCTTCACCTGTAATCGAATGCTCTCATGGTAAATATGTGTTAATAAAAGACAGCCAACATCTATACAAAGTCACTCCAAGTACTGGACAGTGAGGACATTCTTCCTGAATGGAGACCTGGGAGAAGTTTTTCTTTATTTCTTTGAATACCTATATAAGGGTCTCAGCTAAGCGAGGTGATCATAATAAAGCACACTGGCTGAGATCCCGTTTTGTAGGTGGAAAGAAATCTATGCAAACAGCTCTTTTCCTTTACAATTTAAACATAACTGGATTTAACATGGACTCCTGAAATCGGGATACAGTGGGGAAAACCCAAGCCCTTTCCTCCCTCTTACCTACCCTCCGCCACCCCCTGAAGTTGGCCAGACCAGGCGGGCGTGGGCTGGTGTGGGGGCGCCTCTCCTCTGGAGCCATCGTGCTGATCAACGTCTCCCATGATTCCTCCACCCCCTCCTTTTCGGTCAGATCATCTTGGCACAACCAGCACAAACAAACTTTGTTAACGGCTTTAAACTTGGAAGGCTCGCTTTTTAAATATTTGCCGCTACATAATTGAAACAGCTGTTTTAATGAGATACCTACTGTCATCATTTTACCCTGGCTGAGCTGGGTGACAACAAAGCAGTAATAACGAATTCAATAATAATTAACTCGGGTCATCTGCTCATCTGTCACGGCCCATCAGCTTTAGGGAGAAAAATCCCAGTGAACTTCTCTCTTTTGTGAGCTTTCCAAAACTCTGTAATAAAACGCTTAGAGAGGACTCTAGGTAGCCCTTCAAAAGTTCTAAGCAAACTGGTAAGTAGGTTAATTAAATTTTATGCATGTTTAAATGCTAATGATTACATTCCTGACATTACAGTGTAATCTGATATGGAATGATGTCATGCAAGCAGTGGTTTTAGTGCCCAAACACATTCCCATCCCCACACCGAGCAGCAGCTCTGGATCATTTATCGAAGGGCAGGCCGTTGACAGCGGCGTTGGAGAGCAGGTTTTCACTCAGGTCCCTGACTCGCCTGATGCATGCTAATCAGGGAAGTTGCAGGAAATAACCGCCCTCAGCCCAGCAGCAAACCGGGAGGGTCATCAAAATGTTCGCTTTTTTTGCGCCCTGCCTGTAAATTCATAGTCCTGGCACCGGAGTGAAGACGCATCCCGCCTGCTTGCCAGGATTCTGAAAAAGGAAAGCGAGGTCAAGTGTCCTCCTCCATCCCAGGCTTTCCTCTGCTGCTGCGCGCCGCACCTCTTCCCTAGCAGCACGCACAAGATCGTCAATATTTCTGAGCGAGGAGGATTCACAGATGCACGGGCTCCTGATTACACAGAGGGAACCACAGACATTATCAGTGCTGGCTCCAATTTCACCAGGAACTTAGGGCAGCGCCTCTCAGACTGTACTGGGCACAGAGACCATCTGAGGGTCTGTGGAGATGCAAATGGTGATTATGCGGATCTGGGGGCTAGCCTGGGAGTCTGCATTTCTGACAGGCTCCCAGGTGAGGCTGATTGCTGCTGGAAAGAGGACTGCGCTTTGAGGACTCAAGAGTACAGCTCTGGCCAGCTGCAGACAAAAGGAAGCAGAAAACCCCCGTTACTCTAAGACAGAACCACTCTCATCTCAGTGCATTTTTTGTTAATTTCTTTATACTTTTAAACAACAGTATTTGGAATGCCTTCTGAATTGACTGCCTTAATTGTACACCAAGCATTCTGATAAGCAGCACTCTCTGACAGGGAGACGGGGTATCTTCTGTTCCATTATGAAGCTAATTTTTTATTTCCTGTTTCTTCCTCTAAACAAAGCGTAGCTGATGGAGCGCTTTGGCTATGGAATTATGTAACACAGAGACTACAATATATCGAAACATCAGAATTTCGATCAGAGTGTAACAGGACTGCAGCCTCCACCACTGCTTCGGATCAACCACTAGTGACAGTTGTCGTGATAACTACAGAAATTAGGACATTTTCCCTTCTTCAATTGAGACACAAAAGGATCCTGTTAAATTAGTTAGTCTAGTGATATCTTTTTGGAGCTGGATTTTGGCCCAGGTTTGAGGGAACTGAGCTATAGCCCAGATACCACATCTTCTGTTATAAATAGTGAAATTCCGGTGGTAGCCAAACTAAGTCCTAGCTGACATTTCAACATTATGCTGGATTGCGAAGGAAAGTTCACAACTCAAAACCAAATGGCCCACATACTGCTCAGTGCTCGAGTCATAATGCAGTTTTTCCCAAATTAAGCATGATTGCAACGTAGTGTTCTTTCCCAAAGAACAGTCAGCTCGAGCCTTCTGTGCATGGGATTGGAACAAGGATATTTTAGACAAATGGCACCAGCAGGGCAAACGTATGACAATATCCCCAGTCACTAGTAAATAGCCCCCTTGTCCCATAGTTGTTCTCAATACACCAGGAAGACCTTTAATATGCCCTGCATGTTTCAAAGAGCATCAGAGCAAGAACACCGGAGCAAGCCACCACACATACCTTGGTGAGCAATTTTACCATTTAACACTGTCTGTTGATGTTACCAGTGTTTTGAAGAGATTCAGAAGAATAAACAGTTTTGTATTTCAAAATTATCTAAGAAAAAATAAACAGTCCGAAATGGCAAGCACTGCCTTCCTTGCTCTGCGCATCAACAAAGGAAGGTAAAGTTTATTCTGGAGAGAGATTCGCAGCTGTAGTCAAGCTAGTGTAGTTGCATAGCCTGAAATTTGGGGCAGACTCTGTTCTCTTAGCTATTCGTCTAGCACATAAGCAGATTCTATGAAACACAGTGTCACTGATAAGATGCTAGGAGAATAAATGTGACCTCATGGTCAAGAGGAGTCCAGATCAAACACTGAATGTAAGAGCTAAGACTATAAAACTCTTAGAAGAAAACACCGGAGGAAAGCTTCATGACATTGGGTTTGGCAATGATTTCTTAAATATGACACTAGCATCAGAGACAAAGGAAGAAAAAATTGGAGTTCATTGAGATTAAAAAACGTGTGCACCAAAAGACACTACCAAGAGAGGAAAAAGGCACAGAAAGGGAGAAAATATTAGCAAATCATGTATCTGATAAAAAATTAATATCCAGAATATACAAAGAACTCATAGAACTCAACAGCAAAAAAAAAAAAAAAAAAAAAGAAAGAAAAAAACACTCAATTAGAAAAGGACTAAGGACATGAAGGGACTTTCTCTAAGAGGATGCACAAATGGATGATAAACATGAAAACAGGCTCCATCTCTCTCATCAGGGAAATGCAAATCAAAACTACGGTGAGACACAATCTCACACCCATCAGGATGGGCATCATAAAAAAAAAACAGAAAATAACTAGTGTTGGAGAGAATGTGGAGAAATTAGAACACATGCACACTGCTGGTGGGAATGTGTTTCCAGTGAGGAAAATTGTATCATGGCTCCTCAACAAGTTAAGCGTAGAATCGCCATATGGCCCTGCAGTTTCACTTTTGGGTATATACCCAAAGGAATTGAAAGTAGCTACTTGAACAAATCATTATACACTGATGTTCAGAGCAGAATTGTTCACAACAGCCAAAAGGTAGAAACAACCTAAAAGTCCAGCAACTGATGAATGAAAAACAAAGGAATGTAGTATATCCACGCAAGGAAATGCCATTCAGCCTTAAAAAGAAAGGGAATTCCGACCTGTGCCTCTGCATGGAGGAGCCTGAGGGCATGGTGCTGAGTGCAGTGAACCCGACACAGGGTGCATACACATGGTTCCCCTAATGTCACAAACTGAGTGTAACCAAAGTCATACAGACAGAAAGCCAGTGGCA
This sequence comes from Pongo abelii, assembly GCF_028885655.2. Taxonomy (NCBI): domain Eukaryota; kingdom Metazoa; phylum Chordata; class Mammalia; order Primates; family Hominidae; genus Pongo; species Pongo abelii. The sequence goes on along the minus strand of NC_072002.2, from coordinate 93,468,840 downwards.
GGTGCCAGGGGCTGAGTGAAGGGGGAATGGGAAGAGAGTGTTTAATAGGGACAGGGTTTGGGTTTGGGAAGAAGGAAGAGTTCTGGAGATACATAGTGATGATGGTTACATAAAAATGTGAATGTACTGAATGCCAGCAAAATGCACGCATAAAAATGGTTAAAATGGTAAATTTGTGTTATGTATATTTTACCACTATAAAAATGTTTGAGGAAGAAGAACAGGAAGAGGTGGAGGAGGAGGAGGAGGAGGTTGAGGAGGAGGACAGATACCCTGATGCTGAGGAAAGAATTTCTAGGCTCTGTTTTTCTTCTTTCCAGAAACACATCTTTGTAAGCCTTACTACGTGATAGCAAACTGCTAGATCCAGACATCCCCAAAGGAGCTGGTCTCAGCAAATTTCTCCCAAAACCCCCAGAATAGTGGGAAGGCAGCGGGGTACAGGCCAAGATGCTGAAGGCATACAAACTAAGACTCTTTCCTGTGAATTAGTTTGCATGCCAGCATGTAAATATTCATTTTTCCCATATGCCCACATGTAGGTACATGTAGGCATCTCTGTATATGTGTACCTTCCTTTATTCACTTGTGTGATGCTTCCTGGCCTCCTGCAATGGGTCAGACACTCTCTCAATCATGGCACAGACGAAAGCACAGCCAAACCCTCAGAGGGGCCACGATGGGGGAAAGCAGTCACTCAGCCTAGCCCAGTGCTCAAAAGGACCCCAGATCACAAAGAGAAGATAGGCACCCTTGAACCAGTGGGGATGAATTTATGCACTCATTCATTTATTCATTCATTCAGCAAACATTAATTAAGTGCCTACGACATTCTGGCACTCTCCTGGGTCAAGACTGAGAGGAGTTTCCTTACGGAGCTTTCAAAAGCAGAGGAAACAGGTGTTTGAACACGCAGTCACAATGTCGATTTGCCATGTAGGGGAGGCCCCTTGTGATGGCCGGTGCCTCCCTCCTGCTGCTGGTGTTCCATCCTGTCAGCTCTGCAGGAAGTGGGGAGGTTGGCTCCCAATCTTAACTCAAATGTGTTTGGAGTGAAGGGATGGTGAGAGGAAAGGTATGGGAAGGAGGAAACAGAATACGAAGCTCGTAAAAAATTATTGTTTGGATGCTCATTTCCAGAATCTGGTAGAGTCATCCTCATGAAACACTCACATTAGCTAAGGGGGCAACAGCTCCACTGTCCTTCTGTGCGTGCCGGTGCAGTAGCAACTGGCACAGGTAGAGAAAATAACACACGCAATGTACTGGGCAAAAGCCACCCTGCAACTATATGTGTAATTATAAACTACTTCTAAACTCCAAGTAAAGTGCGAAGTGTAAATACTCGTTCCTATAAATGAGGTCTACCTAGGTAATTCTGATGGAAGAAATTGGGCTTGAGAGAGGGACTTCCCCCAAGTGTTATGATACCCAAGGAAAAAATAGAGCCGCTGAAAAGGATGGAACCTGGTGGGTGTGGCGACTCCCAGCCTCGCCCCATTCTAACTCCCAGAGATACACACTGTGGCAATTTGTTTATCCTTCAAAAGGAAAGATCTCACCACACACACGTATACACTTGATAGGTCGTACGTGAGGCGTCTTTGTTTTTGCACTAAAAGGAACTGATTCACACACCTTCTGTCTGTTGTGTTTATTATTTTCAAGACTTTTGCGTTTTTTTAGGGCATGAAAACTTATTGTTGCATAAGTGACACATTTAATATAAAAATGTTCCCAAACCTTCAGCTGCATTAATGAAAGTGAAAGGCAGCCAGGTAATAGAGCATGTAAGGAAAAGGAGATTTCTACCTTGACTTTCCAGGCACAAACGTAATTTTGGACTTCAAGATGATTATGTTTCTCAATATTACTTTTTGCTCAGAAAACTGCTGTGAATCAATGCATGGCAGCTTCAAATCCCCCCAAGAGTTTATTAGTAAGACTGTCATCTCACAGAAAATAGCAAAAAGTATTTTTATTGTAAATTGACAAATTATAATTGCATATATTTATGGAGCACGAAGTGATGTTCTATGTATACAATACTCTACTGTTATCTATAGTCACCAAATTTCTTGAGATCTGGGCAAGAGATTTCAAGAAATTTCTTTCTCTAAGTCGCTAAAACATTGTGCCCTTCCCCAGTCATCTCTCTTTCCCTCAGGCCACAGTGTCTGGCAACCAGCTTTCTACTTTCTACTTCTAGGAGCTCAATTATTTGAGATTCCACATCTGAGTGAGAACATGCAATACTTGTCTTTCTGTGCCTAGCTTATTTCACTTAGCGTAATGTCCTCTGGGTTCATTCATGTTGTTGCAAATCACAAAATGACTTTCTTTTTAAGGCTAAATTTTATTCCATTGTGTATTTATACACCGCATTTTCTTTGCCAATTCATCCATTGATGGGCACTTAGATTAATTTCATGGCTTGGCTATTATGCGTAATGCTTCCGTAAACATGGGCGTGGAGATATCTCTTCTACATACAGATTTCAGATGCTTTGGATGTACAACCAGAAGTGGGATGGCTGGATCACATGGTAGTTCTATGTTTAACTTTTAAAGGAAATTCTATACAGTTTTCCTAATGACGTGCTAATTTATATTCCCACCAACAGTGCACGAGGCTTCCCTTTCCTCCATATCCTCACTAACACTTCTCCTTCATCTTTCCAGCATTAGCCAATCTAACGAGTGTGAGATGATCTCTTCGTGTGGTTTTGACTCGCACTTCCCTAAGGATTAGTGATGTTGAACATTTTTTCATGTATCTTTAGCCTATCTGTGTGTTTTTTTTAAAAAGAAATGTCAAGTCTTTAGTCCATTTTTAAGTTGTGTTGCATTAATCTCTTATCAGATATATGGCTTGCAAATATTTTCTCTCAATCTGTAGATTTTTTTTCTTTTTTTTTGAGATGGAGTCTCACTCTGTCACTCAGGCTGAAGTGCAGTGGCACGATCTTGGCTCACTGCAACCTCCATCTCCCAGGTTCAAGCGATTCTCCTGCCTCAGCCTTCTGAGTAGCTGGGATTACAGGCACGTGCCACCACACCTGGCTATTTTTTGTATTTTTAGTAGAGACGGGGGTTTCACCGTGTTGGTCAGGCTGGTCTTGAACTCCTGACCTCATGATCTGCCCACCTTGGCCTCCCAGAGTGGTGGGATTACAGGCGTGAGCCACCGCCCCTGGCCAGGTTGTCTCTTTAACATGTTAGTTGTTTCATTTGTTGTGCAGACCTGTTTTAATTTGATGTCATTCCATTTGGTTTTTTTTTTGCTTTTTTTGCTTGAGCTTTTGGAGTCCAATCCAAAAATTGCCTAGGCCAATGTCACGCAGTTTTTCACCTGCACTTTCTTCTAGTGATTTTACAGTATCTGGTCTTATGTTTAGATCTAGAATTCATTTTGAGTTGAGTTTTGTATATTGTGTGAAATGTACACTTATCTGCATGTGGATATCTAATTTTCCCAACACCTTTATTGAAGAGAATGTCCTTTTCCCAATGCATGTTCTTGGTACCTTTGTCAAAACTCATTTGCCTATAAATGCTTGGGTTCATTTCTGGGCTCTCTATTCTGTTCCATTTGTCAATGTGTTTATTTGTATGTCAGTACTATGTGTTTAAAATTACTATAGCTTTGTAATATAGTTTGAAATCAGGTAGTGTGATTTCTTCAGCTCTGTTCATTTTGCTCAAGATTGCCTTGGCTATTTGTGTGTGTGTGTGTGTGTGTGTGTGTGTGTGTGTGTGTGTCTGGCTGCATATGAATTCTGGGGTTGTTTTTCTATTTCTATAAAAAATGAAATTGGGGCCAGGTGCAGTGGCTCACGCCTGTAATCCCAGCACTATGGGAGCCCGAGGCAGGCAGATCACGAGGTCAGAAGATTGAGACCATTGAGACCATCCTGGCTAACACGGTGAAACCCCATCTCTACTAAAAATACAAAAACAAAAAATTAGCTGAGCGTGTTGGTGGGGGCCTGTAGTCCCAGCTACTCGGGAGGGTGAGGCAGGAGAATGGCATAAACTTGGGAGGCGGAGCTTCCAGTGAGCTGAGATTGTGCCACTGCACTCCAGCCTGGGCGACAGAGAGAGACTCCATCTCAAAAAAAAAAAAAAAAAAAAGAAATTGGAATTTTGATAAGAATTGCATTGAATCTGTAGATTGCTTTGGGTAGAATGGTTATTTTAACAGTATTGATCCCTCCAATCCACGAACATGGAATATCTTTCCATTTTCTGGTGTCCTTTTTAATTTACTTCATCACTGTTTTATAGTTTTAAATGTACAGGTCTTTACCTCCTTGGTAACATATTTGTAAGTGTTTTAATTTTGAAACTATTGTTTTTTATTTCTTTTTCAGATATTCTAATTGTTAGTGTACAAGGATGTTACTGCTTTTTTGTGTGTTGATTTTTTGTCATGCAACTTTATTCCTTTATTAGTTTTAACAGTTTTTTGGTGGATCTTTATGGTTGTCTATATATAAGATTAAAGATCATGTCATCAGCAAACAGCAGCAATTTCACTTCTTCATTTCCTATTTGGATGCCTTCTATTTCTCTCACTTGCCTAATTGCCCCAGCTAGGACCTCCAGTAGTGTGCCGAATAGAAGTGGTGACTGCGGGCATCCTTGTCTTGTTCCTGATCTTAGAGAAAAAGCTCTCAATTTTTTGCCATTGAGTATGATGTCAGCTATGGGCTCCACATATAGGGCCTTTATTGTGTGATGGTGGATCCTTTCCATACCTTTTTGTTGACTGATTTTACATGAATTTTATCATGAATTTTGTCAAATGCTTTCTGTGCATCTAATGAGTTGATGGTGTGATTTTTGTCTCTCATCCTGTTAATATGGCTTACCATATTTATAGATTTGCATATTTTGAAACTTCTTGCGTTGCAGGAAGAAATTCCACTGTGTTGTTGAAGTAAAGACCTTTTCTTTTTAACAGCCCTGCATAGATAAGCTATTTTAGGAAGTTTTAAAAGTCAGAACGTGTTTTTCCCTCAAGGATCTTATAATCCAACGTGAGACGGAGAAAAATAAACAAATAGAAACAAACATGCCCATAGCCCCTGAAAATTAAAGTAATTATTCTCACTTTGAAGTTCTAGGTTCTGGCTCTTCCAGCTGCGACTCAAAGGATGGTCCATGGTCTATAGCCCGTCTTCAAGATGTCTGCTACCAACCAACAGCAAACCCAAAAAATGCAGATGTTGAGAGTACATTTAGAAACCTTTATAGCTATTTAACAGAACAGTCTTACGTCCATGGTATCTAATAATAAGAAAATAGCTAGGCTTACATTTGATGCCTTTTCCACTTAATTTCTCTAATAAATCATTTTCTTCCTGGTTTTCAAAGACACTGATCAATGATGGACTGAGGGAAAATCTGCCCTTCACCACAGATATTTTGGGAAGCACTCCACTCACCTACTCTTCACCGTGGTGTTCAATGTTTTCAGCAAAATGGAACTTACACCTCAGCCACCCTGCTGTCCCAAGCATGCTGGAAACAGCCTACCCCCTCTTCCTAGCTCCCCCTGCAGAGGCTGTCCTCTCTGGGAACACTCCCTCCTAACACCCAGATTTCATTTCCACTACCTTCGAGTGCACTAAGTTTGACTAAAGATGGCCAAGCATTTGCTGGCATTGTCGCCATGGGGCTTTTCTGGCATTGTTACCATGGGCCCGTGGGGGCTGTGTGCCCTCCCCTTAAATATGGGCATGAAGGGGGCATAGAGAGTAACATAAGGAAGAAGAGATCCTGTGCCAGTTTTTGGGCTTGGCCAGCATCCACTTTCTGCTTCTGGGTCTATTGCTCTTAGAAGCAGCCGCTGGACTCTGGGAAGCCACTGATTGAGAGGCAACGTGGGCCTGCAGTGAACGGTCCCAACTGCGCCCCCGTGGGAGCCAGCATCAGCTGCCAGCCACCTGAGCTGGGCACCTTGGAGGGCTGACCCAGACCAGCATTCCAGGGAATTCAGAGGCAGGCACTGTGAGACTCAAATGCTCCAGAGACCCCAAGTTCGACACCCCCACCGAGCCTGCTCAATCTCCAGACAGTGAGGGTTAATACTAAGGTGTTCAAGCCTCACAACTTTGAGGTGCTTTGCTATACAGCAACAGAGAGCCAGAACTCCGACCTTTCTTTGGTGTCTTCCGTAATCTCTTTAGCCCACAGCTCATGTTCCCCTTTCTTGACTTCCCGTGTTTAATTCATGTGGAACTTAAGCTCTAGTTGTATCATTTCCTTTCCATTGCATTATATAACCCCGACTGCATTAAAGAAAACTTGAGAGAAGAAATTATGCATTTTCTCTATGTATTCTTCATATATTTTAGTATATTGATCTTTAGCAATGTTAGTCTACTAGTTATGTAAAACATTATCACAACTAGTTATGTAAAACATTATCACAACCATATACCTGGGGGATGCAGTGTGAACATCAGCAACCGTAAATCCAGTCCTAGAAAATACCTGGGAAGCCCAAAATCACAGCCGCAGAAGGAGGGCTAAACACAGGCCATCAGGAGAAACTGATCAGGGGCCAGAAAGGGCCAATGCTATGGAAGCAACATAAGAAGAAAATAAGGTGCCCCGCTGCACACTTATTTACACAGAAGCAAAGCTGCCAGGCAGGCCTTTCTACATTGGGTCAGCAAACTGAGATTAAAATAGGCTCAGTCTGTTCATATCCTTCGCCCACTTTTTGATGGGGTTGATTTTTTCTTATAAATTTGTTTAAGTTCTTTGTAGATTCTGGATATTAGCCCTTTGTCAGATGGGTAGATTGCAAAAAATTTCTTCTGTTCTGCAGGTTGCCTGTTCACTCTGATGGTAGTTTCTTTTGCTGTGCAGAAGCTCTTTAGTTTAATTAGATCCCATTTGTCAATTTTGGCTTTTGTTGCCATTGCTTTTGCTGTTTTAGTCATGAAGTCCTTGCCCATGCCTGTGTCCTGAATGGTATTGCCTAAGTTTTCTTCTAGGGATTTTATGGTTTTAAGTCTAACATTTAAGTACCCTAGAACTTAAAGTATAATAAAAAAAAATAGGCTCAGTCATTTGCTTAAAATGGCAGCCTCTGCCTCCAGGGTCAAGCCGTTCTCCTGCCTCAGCCTCCCGAGTAGCTGGGACTACAGGAGTGAGCCATCACACCAGGCTAATTTTTACAATTTTTTTGTAAAGTCACACTATGTTGCCCAGGCTGGCCTCAGACTCCTGGGCTCAAGCAATCTTCCCCCTCAGCCTCCCAAAACATTAGGATTATAGGCATGAGCCACCTCACCCAGCCAAAATTTAAATAGCATATGAATTATTTGCATGGAAGTGTAATCACGACATGATTAAGAATAGCTCATACTGTTAAATAGGTGGAATATTTGCTTTGAAATTACCCTAATAATCTTCACAGAAAATTCATCTTCCCAGATTACACGAAGACTTCATTTTCTAAGTGATCTGTAATTCCCAGTCAGCCCGTGGGCGTTTGGGCTTAGACCCACACACTCGAGCTGTGCTCTGATTTTCTGTTTCTCTGCTTCCCGCTGGGGCCTTCAGCCCTTCCTGTGCCTTTGAGTCTTCGGGAGCACTTCACTGAACACAGATGCCTGGGCCTCACCCCCAGAGCTTTTAATTCAATTGCTCTGAGTTGAGGTCCGAGAACTCCTATTTTTTAATGCTCCCAAGTTGATTCTAGTGTGCTGGTAAGACCACGTAGATTTTATCATGAATACTCTGGCAATTCGCCCACAGGCTTTTTTTAGATCACCTACAGGTTAGTGGAACACTTTGAGGACTCCTCCTTCACATTAATTTTTGTTTTAATTCTAACTACATTTTCCTAAGAAGTTACAGTCACAGAAATAATATTTTGTAGCATGTGGCTAAGTCATTATTTCCAACAAGCAGTAGAGGTTATTTTCAGAAACAGCTAGGGTAGGTAGAACCCTGATCTGCTCTGTGTAGTGTGGTAGGACTCTTAGAATGAATGCATTGATCCCATGGGATTCTTTTACTGGGATGTCTCAAGACAGTTGTGTCAGAAGTGATTCTAAGGATGGGCTGTAATGGGGAGCCGGGGCCAGTAATGGGGAGTCAGGGCCCCTGTTGTGCACTCAGGGTAGAGTCATGCTAAGGAGGCTGGAGTCACCCACCAGTGTTTCAGAGGAGGCAGGAGTGGAACCAAAGTTTACCCATTGTTCTGATCTGTGGAGTTGTCAATGAGAGAACCATATGTTTAATCTGAGAACTTTTCCAAATTCATTTTTAGAGAAGGTGAAATATTCAACACAAGCAACCATACCACAAGTAACATTTTTTATTTCTGAAACAAGAACTGTCCATGGTCCAATAGCAAGCGAGAGGAAGCGTGTTCATCTCTCGCTGAACGAAAAGCCTTGTGTCATCGAGCCGTCTGAACGGTGAGTTGTCGGGAGTCAGTGTTTACTCCACTTGCACCAAGTGTCTTGTGAATATTGGACCCTGGGCTTCACTCTGGACTTGCAGTCTCCATACCCTCTCCATGGAGAGGCGATTGGTCTCTCTGAGTCTTGCTTCTTTTTCTCTTACTGACATCGTTTCATTTTCTCAGGTGCGCCCCACACTGTCCTGGCACCACTCACCTTGCCTGCTATTGTAGATTGGGTCGTGTCCCCCACAATTCATATGTGGAAGCTCTGACTTCTAATGTCACTGTATTTAGAAGGGTCTTTCAAGAGGTGAAGGTAAATTGAGGTCATTATGGTGGACCCTGATCCAATGTGGCATGTGTCCCATAAGAAGAGGAGACTAGGATGCAGACACACACAAAGGGGAGGCACCCATTCACTTTCTTCCCTCCAAATCCCAATGTGGGAAAGTCAGGAGATGAGATCACTGAAAGTCAGTGTGAAAACACATCCCCTAACATCGGGTGGCCTCTCCCTGCTTATTCAGAAAAAATAGATTAGCATTTTAATTCATTCTTTGTTATATTCCTCTATTAAGAATAATTTCTACTTTGCTCCAGTTACTAAATCTGCTTTAATCCAAACTACTTGATTTCTACCTTATTGAAAAAATCAAATCTATTCCAACTGAGATATCTCAAATCTTGTCATTATATTTATCTTTCTTTGTTATTCTTTCTTGATGAAGAAACCTTTCTCCTGTTTTACAAAATTAATCCCTCAACCCATTGCCTAGATTTCATCTTCCTGGTCATTTCTAAGACCTTAATTCACTACATTTTACATATCCCCTCTGTAGGGTTTTCAGATTTCCTCATGATTACTTACTCCTTTTATTCTTTATCTAAGAAGATATGGAACTTCCAGTTTCAGCTCTAATATTTAAAATCAGAGAAGTCTTTACTGCTCTTCCGTAACAAGAAAAAATCAAACAGAAAATCAACAACTTTTATAAACATATTGAAGAACTGAGGATAGAGGGAAAACTGCCACCCTGAAGTGCGGAGGGGCCAATCCACAGAGTCACAGCTGAGACCTGCTTACCTGGAGCAGAAACAGCTGCTGCCACAAACTGATGGGAGATTTAAATGGAAATTTTGTTGTGTTGCTGGAGCTGGTTATGAACTAGCATCAGAGTAAGAGATTCTGAGGGGCCACAGTCTTCAGGGGGGCCCACAATTTTGTGGGTTTTACCTCCAGGAACTCCAACTGCAGAAGATGCTCTAGTGTCTCTGGCAAGAGAAGGAGGAGAGCAATCCTTGTGGAATGTACCCAGAGATGTGAACCACCTGGAGGAAGGAAAAGTCCATCTCAGCCCCCTCTTTCCTTTCTGTCTCACCTCAGTGGGTGTGAGTGAGATGGAGCGAGGAGCTTGTGAAGATCATGAAGCTGTGGAATCTTCCTTCGCACCTTGCCCGCACACCACAGGGCTCCAGTATGGTAGCCATGGATTCCCTCCAGAAGGTTCCGCAGCGAGATGCGGAATTTCTCTAAGTAGGAGTTTTTAGGGAAGTCCACAGTCAAGATCTAAGAAGGTAATAAATGAAGGTACAACAAAACGTTTATTGTTTTTACTGTTAACTGTTCTAAAATATGACTGTTAAAGTAATAATATTAGCCATGTTTAAGTAACTATAACAAATAAATAAGTAAAATAAATGACTGAAGAATCATAGGGGATGGAAGAGAGGCCTTGAGAATACTCTTGTAAGGTACGTACACTGCATAGGAGGTGGCATCGTGTTAGTGGAGGGTAGGCTTACATTGGTTTAAAAATGTATATTGGAAACTCTAGGTTAAGTACTTTGTAAATAAATAAATGTAATTGATATGCTAAGAGAGAAAATTTAAAAAATATATAAAATGCTCAGTTAGCAGAGAAAGCAGAAAATGAGGGGAAAAAGAACGAACTAATGATACAAATAGAAAAAGTTACAGATATGGTAGATATTAATCCAATTATATTTAATATCAGTAATGGGCTTTAATGTGAATGGACTAAATACACCAATCAAAAGACACACAATATTGATGAAGAACACAGTTGGAGAACTGCCCAATTATAGTAAGGACTTAGTATAAAGCTACAGTAATAAAAACAGCATAGTGTTTTTAAAAGAATAGACAAATATATCAATGGAATAGAATTTAAAACTCAGAAACAGAGCCACATAACTAAAACAATTGATCTTTGACCAAGAAACAGGCAGATCAATGGAGTTAGGATAGTGTTTTCAACAAATTGTGCTGGGAAATTGGACATCTACACCATCAGGATCATCATCTATTAAAAAATTACACTTTTCACATGAATTAACTCTACAGATATGTTGGAATTTTTTAAAATCAAAACTTCTTCTTAAGCAAATACATTTATTTATTTATTGTTTTGAGACAGAGTCTCGCTATGTCACCCAGGCTGGAGTGCAGTGGTGCAATCTTGGGTCACTGCAACCTCCACCTCCCAGGTTCAAGTGATTTTCCTGCCTCAGCCTCCCAAGTAGCTGGGATTACAGGCGCACGTCACCACACCCAGCTAATTTTCATATTTTTAGAAGACATGGGGTTTCGCCATGTTGACAAGGCTGGTCTCAAACTCCTGACCTCAAGTGATCTGCCCACCTTGGCCTCCCAAAGTGCTGGGATTACAGGCATGAGCCACCACATCCGGCCATTGCTTAAGTAAATACATTTTTAAGAGAATCAAAATAGACACCGCAGATAGGGAGAAAATTTTTCAGAATACACATCTGATAAAGAACTCGCATATATGACAACCTTAAAACTTGGGAATAAGAATACAAATACAATTTAAAAATTGGCAAAAGATTGGAATAGACATCTCTAAAAGAAGATATACATATGGCAAATAAGCACATGAAAAGATGGTCATTTGACATTAGGAAATTGCAAATTAAAATAACAATCATGTGCCACTATACATATATAAACAGCTAAACTAAAAAACAAACCTATCGATAGCAAGTGTTGGTGAAGATGCAGAGCAACAAGAGCTTTCATTCATTGCTGGTGGGAAGACAAAACGGCCCAACCACTTTGAAAAACAGGCTGACAGGTTTTACAAAGCAACCTGTCATCTTCCACATGACCCAACATCGTGCTCATTGATATTTACTCAACTATTTTGAAGTTTTATCCAGAAATAAAATCCTGCATGCAAATGGTTACAGCAGCATCATTTATAATTGTAAAAATATGGGATCAAACAAGATGTCCTTTGATAGGTGAATGGATAAAAAAGTGACAAATTCATACAATGGAAAAGCATTCCGCAATAAAGAAAAATGAGCTCTTAAGCCACAAAAAGACAGACATGTATCACAAATTCATATTGTGCATACTGGTAAGCAAAGGAAGCCAATCTGAAAACATGAAAATATACTGTATGATTCCAATGATATGACATTCTGGAATAGGTACAAGTATAGAGATGATAAAAAGATTGGTGGTTGCTGGGAAGAAAAGGTAGTGTGGGAGGCTTAACTAGGTGAAGCCCTGGGCATAGTTTAGGGCAATGAAACTATTCCCTAAGATACTGTAATGGGGAATGACACTGATTTGTAGAACCTATGATGACTTTACAACACAAGCGGTGAACACTAAGGTATGCAAATAAATTCAAATTGTTTAGGATCCCACGATAGAATTAAGAATATGACAAAAATAATTTAACTGCATTACAGAGAGAGGAAACCACCTAACTGAAAGAGATAGGAGAAGAATGTGCTGATGTAAGTAACTGTGGACGTGAGTGGAATCTGTGGAACCCAGGGCAGGAACACGTGCACATAAGCTGTGCTCTAGTTGATAATGCTGCTTCCTATGGAACTGTGGGTTGACACTTCTGGTACCGCTATGGATGTATACTGGGATTGCTGGAATTGATCAGTGCAGTAACAGATGGGGAACAGCAAAGCAAGGTTTCTTAGTGTTGAAGGAGGAGGTTATAGACAAGCAGAGTCTAGAATGTTCCATATGGTATGAATTGGAGATGGACACATCAGCATGAATTCTGATTCGGGTGAGTATCGATATGGACAGGTACATCCAGAAACATTTGTGGGTATGTGAATGTACACAGGTTAGTATACACACAGGTATTTCCTCCCTGTGTCTGCTGAGAGGGCCAGAAGCAATAAGAATGCAGTAGCAAGGAGCCCCTAAGCAATCTGGAGCCTGATTTCAGTTTCTCATACCATTCTCACATAAAAGGAACTGGACCTCTGTGGGTAAACGGTGAGTTGTGGGGCAGGAAATATACAAGTTAGCCTGGAGCATCTTGTAGAGCTAGAAAAAAAAAAGGCTGCAAAGATAATGATTGAGACACAAGAGGCAACTGAAAATGCCCCTAATGTCCAAAACTGGGATAATATGAGCAACAATAAATAAAGTTATATTAGATTATAATCAAGAGTGCAAATTAATATCCATGAGTCCATACTGATCTAAATAAATGATTAAATAAATAAGCCTACAAATGGAGATGAGAGATCACTTTGCCATGCAGAAGAATTCTTAAGTAGCTACTTCTTCCTCAAGGAGCTGGAGCCTAACTCTTCCCTTGTTCCGTGTTAACCGTGTGGTGACTCTGCCATAAGAGCACAGTATGGAAAGGGGAGAATAAGAGTAACTCTTAGTGGAGAAGACAGACAGACACAGCCTCAGCCAGATGGTCAAGGTCAAGGTCAAGGTCAACAGTAATAAGCCATGTTGACTGTGTACCTGGACATGGTATGGCATGAATGGTGTTTTACCTCCGTGGTCCTCCCCAAACCCATAACCCCAACCTCCTCATGAGAAAAAAATCAGAGAAATCACTATCAAGGCTTATCCTACGAAAGACCTGCTCTGTAATCCACACACATAAAAGAGATATGTCTGAAAAGCTGCCACATTCGAGACAAGCCTAAGGAGACATGACAGCAAAGAGTAACGGGATCCTAGGGCAGAAAGAACAGCAGGTACTGAACAGTGTGGGGCTTAGTTAATAACAACGCATTGGATTCCTTAATTAACTACAACAGATTTACCATACTAAGATAAGGTGTTAATCAAAGAGGAAGCTGGATGTGGGTTATGTGGCAAATCTCTGTACTATCTTCACAATTTTTCTGTAAGTCTAAAACTACCATAGAGTAAGAGTGTTTTTTAAAATATATCTGTTGTAATAGATTACAACAATTTCAGAACTGTGTAAGGAAAAAGTAAAAACCATCTGAATTCCCATCCTTGTTATCATTATCAGGTTATTGAACAGATTTTCGTCTACCTTTTCTTGACACACACCCACACACCTTGTACAGACATGATGATAGCTTTGGCGGTCTTGGTTTTGATTCTATAAAGTACCCCCACCACTGTGTTCCCCAGTCAAGCCCTTTCACTTCTGGACTTAAACTGTGGTGCATGCTTAGTAACTTGCTTTTGTATATATTTACATCAGAATGTACACACACAAACAAAAACTATTGTCACTGATTCTTTTGTAAAAAATTAGATCCATATTATACACGTGTTTGCATATTTATTTTTTTAACCTATCCATATCTTCCCAAAGCAACTAGTAGACTGCTGCATTATTTCTTTTAGTGTCTGCATGAAATTCCAAAGGATGGCTGTACTAAATTTATTTTTTTCTCCAAGGAAAAGTATTCACTTTGTTTCCAGCTTTTTGTTTCACTGTTTATTATTTTTTCATTTGTTTTTGACATATCAAGTACAGGAATATTGCAGTAAATACTTAGATTTATAAATTATCAGCATTTTACAAATATATGGCATGATGGAAATGTTCAAATTATTTTTTTCCTTATCCATACTCACTTTTGCTAATTTTTAAATAGACTACTTTTCCTTCTGACTTCAAGTAATATCTCCCTTGTCACATATTTAATTTCTATTAATATTAGCTTTAACTTCTTACCCATCTTCTTACATCGACCTGTGTGTCTGGTTCAACTCTTCATTAATGTGGCTTTATGATAGTTTAACATCACATCAGATAGGTTATTTCTGCTATTTCTTTATCTTTTTCTTTCTTTATTTATTTTTTGAGACAGAGTCTTGCTCTGTCACCCAGACTGTAGTGCAATTGCACAATCTCAGCTCAGTGCAAACTCTGCCTGTCAAGTTCAAGGGATTCTCCTGCCTCAGCCTCCTGAGTAGCTGGGAATACAGGTGTGCACCACCACGCCGGGCTAATTTTTTTTGTATTTTTAGTAGAGACGGGGTTTTGCTGTGCTGATCAAGCTGGTCTTGAACTCCTGACCTCGTGATCCACCTGCTTCGGCCTCCCAAAGTGCTGGAATTACAGGGGTGAGCCACTGCGCCTGGCCTGTTGTTTCTTTTTCATAAGTACACTTGATAGCCTAAGACATATATATTCCTCTGTGTGAAGGCTAAGATAATTTTTTCCAGCTAAATTAAAACTTGAGAATCTAGCTAAAATTGCTTTAACTTTACTAATTTTTGCACTTTAACAAGTCAGAAAGTGACATTTAAAAAAATTAAATCCATGCAATTCAATGTATTTATTTTATTTTTTACATATAATGTGTGTCTTTCAGGTTCTTCACTGAGGCTTAAATTTATACACATTTGATAATGTTATCATTACATTTATTTCTAAACTTTTTTGTTTTTTATGTTAATTATCAATGTTTTTTAATAATATGTACATATTTTCAGTGTTTGTTTCTATATCAACTTCTGTATATAATCATAAATGATTTAACAAATATTTTTGGTCACTTTAAAAATATTAGATTATCTTGGATTTTCTGTAGATATGATTATAGTTTTAGGTAATTATTTTTTATTTTTATTATATTGAAGTAACTGGAACCTCCAAATGGGAGGTATCCCTCTTCTGCTGTTAATTTTAATGTAAATGACTTCGGCAAATCAACATTTAGAACAGTTTCTTTATTCGATTGGCTCTTGTTAAACATACTTTATATATTTAAATAGTTTCTTCTTACTTCTATTTTTCCCAAAGTTTTTACTCCCCATAGTCAGCACTGATTTTTAATTTTATCAAATGTTTGCATCATTTTTGAAAATTCATATGAAGGTTTTAATCTTTTATTTATTGAGCTAATGAGTTATTTTCTTATATTTCATAATTTTTAACCATTTCTACATATCTGGAATAAATCTAACTTGGTTGTAATGAATTATTCTTTAGTTAAATTTCTAGATTTTATTTAATAATATTTTGTTTTCATTTTTGGAACTATATTAATATTTGAGAATTTTCTGTAATTTTCATTGTCCAGATTAATCACGTTTTGGTAATAATTCGTTCTGGCTTCATAAAATGATCTGGGAAACATTTCATTTATTTGGGTTTCCTTGAATAATTTACATAACATTCAATTTATCTGTTATTTGGTAGAAATGTGAAACAATCTGACACGTTTACCTTTTTAAAAGGCCAATCTGTAAACACTTTTTCAATCTATTTTTGTAATTGGTCTATTGAAATTTTCTAGTTCGTTTTGAATCATGTTTATAATGTGCAGTTTGCCAGGTTATTATGTACTTTTCTGTGTGTGTGTTTTTTTGTTTTTTGTTTTTTGGGTTTTTTTTGGTTATTTTCGTAGAGTTACACCTAACAGTTGCTTCTAATTATTTTAACACATTTGTATATTTAATCTTGTCTCTGTGCTTTTAAGGGTGCCAATTTGCTTTTTTTTTTTTTTTTTGAGACGGAGTCTCGGTCTGTCGCCCAGGCTGGAGTGCAGTGGCACGATCTCGGCTCACTGTAATCTCCGCCTCCCGGGCTCACGCCATTCTCCTGCCTCAGCCTCCGGAGTAGCTGGGACTACAGGCACCCTTCACCGCGCCCGCCACCACGCCCGGCTAATTTTTTGGATTTTTAATAGAGACGGGGTTTCACCGTGTTCGCCAGGATGGTCTCGATCTCCTAACCTCGTGATCCGCCCGCCTTGGCCACCCAAAGTGCTGGGATTACAGGCGTGAACCACCGCGCCCGGCCCAATTTGCTTTTTAATTGCATTGATGTACATTTTAATTATGTCAATGGCCTTATCAAAGGAACACCTTTTATAAAATGTTTCTTTTATCTATTTTACTTTCCTGTATATTTTACTAATTTTATCTTTAATTTTTATTGATTTCAGTTTTTAAAATTTTTATTTATATCACCTCCTAGCTTATTTCCATGAGGAATAAACAGACTATTCAGTTTTGCTTCTTTGTAATCAATAGCAAAGCTCTGCAGGTTTTATGATGCTCTCCTGTTTTGGTATTAAATGTCCTTCTATTTATTGCTTCAAAGATAGTTTGTAATCTTGGTTTTAAAACACTTTATTATTCAAATACTAGGGCAAAATTTCTTTATATCCATTTTTAAAAATATTTCTTTATATCAATTTAAAAATCTTAATTATTATTAATTCACATGGACTATAAATCCTCCAACATTAAAAAATGCTATGGTTTGTAGTAAAATCATCTATTTGCAGACAATATGATATCTTGTGTGGAAAACCCTCAAGATTCTACACACCAGAAATTTGCTAGAACTAATGGACAAAATTAGCAAAGTTATACAATAAAATCAACACAAAAAATTTTGTTGCATTTCTATATGCTAACAATGTATGATACAAAAAGGAAAGTAAGACAAAAATTCTTTTATAATAGCATCCAAAATAAAAAAATAGGAATAAACTCAACCAAGGAGGTAAAAGACTTGTATGCTAAAAACTAAGAAGTGTTGCTGAAATAAATAATATATAAATAAATGGCAAGATTTACTGTGTTCGTGGATTGAGAGATTTGATATTGCTGTCAGTACTACCCAAAGCAGTCTGCAGATTTAAAAATATATATATAAAAATAAATGGCAAGATTTACTGTGTTCATGGATTGAGAGATTTGATATTTCTGTCAGTACTACCCAAAGCAATCTGCAGATTTAATGCAATCCCAAAGTCCCAGTAGCAATTTTGTAAGAAACAGAAAAATCCATCCAAAACTTCATATGGAATCTTAAACTCAAGACTTGAACAAATGGACCTAATTGAGATCTATAGAGTACTCCACTCACCAACCACAAATTTTACATTCTTCTTATCTGCACACAGAACATATTCTAAGGTCAACCACATGCTCAGCCATAAAGCAAGTCTCAATACATTAAAAAAAATTTAAATCGTACCAACCACACTCTTGGAACACAGTGCAATATAAATAGATATCAATATCAAGAAGATCTCTCAAAACCACACAAAAATATGAAAATTGAACAACTTGCTTCTGAATAACTCTTGAGCAAACAACAAAATTAAGAAATAAAATAAATCCTTAAAATTAAGGAAAACAGAGACATAACTTACCTTTGCTTTTGGGATGTAGCTAAAGCAGTGTTAAGAGGAAAACTTGTAGCTCTAAATGTCTTCTTCAAGAACGTAGAAAGATCTCAAATTAACAATCTAACATGATGACTAGATAAACTAAGAAAAAAAGGACAATCCAACACCAAAGCTAGTAGAGGAAAGGAAATAATTAAAATCAGAGAAGAACTGAAAGACATTGAGAACCAAAAGTCCATACAAAAGATCAATGAACCTAATAATTTATTATTTGAAAGAATAAATAAGACTGTTAGACCATTAGGTAGATTAACAAAGAAAAAAAGAAGATAGAAAGAAGCACAATCAGAAATGATAAAGATGACATTATAACCTATCCCAAAGAAATATAAAAGATTATCAGACTATTAAAAACACCTCTATGCACACAAACTAGAAAATCTAGAGGAAATGGATAAATTTCCAGAAACACACAAACTCCCAAGATTGAATCCTTGAAGAAAATGAAAGCCTGAAGAAAATACCAGCAAATTAGGAAATTGAATCAGTACTAAAAAGCCTACCAACCAAAAAGAGCCCTGAGCCAGATGGATTCACAGCCGAATTGTATCAGACACACAAAGAAGAACTGATACCAATCCTACTGAAACATTTCCCCAAAATTTAAGAGGATAAATTTCTCCTTCATTCTATGAAGCCAGCATCATCCTAATACCAAAATCTGGCAGAAATACAATGAAAAAAGAAAACTTGGGACCAATAACTATGATGAAAATGGCCACAAAAATCCTCAATAAAATCCTAGCAAACCTATCGAGTAGCACATCAAAAACTTAATTCACCACGATCAATTAGGCTTTATTTCTAGGATGAAAGACTGCACATCCATGAATGTGATTCATGACATAAACAGAATCAAAAACAAAAATCACGTGATCATCTCAATAGACACAGAAAAAGCTTTTGATAACATCCAACATCCCTTAATGATAAAAACCATGAAAGTATTAGGCATTGAAGGTGTGAGGGTTTAGTTTGAAGCTGGGCAATGTGATTTGTCTGACTTTGTTCTTTTTGCTGTCAGGAAGAAAATGAAAACCTGAGCAAAATACCATCAAGTTAGGAAATTGAATAGAGCCATCAAACTAAATAGAGCCATTGATGACATGCCCATACCCAATATCATACTGAAGGGGCAAAAGCTGGAAGCAGTCCCCTTGAGAACTGGAACAAGACAAGAATGCCGACTCTAACAACTACTATTCAACATAGTACTGGAAGTCCTAGCCAGAACAATTAGGCAAGAGAAAGAAATAAAAGTCATCCCAATAGGAAAAGAAGTCAAACTGTCTTTGCCAATGATATGATTCTACACACAGAAAACCCTAAAGATTCTGCCAAAAGGCTCCTGAAACTAATACATAAACTCAGTAAATTTTTAAGATATGAAATCAACTTACTATTTAATTTTAATACTATTTTCATATGTTAATTTAATACTATTTTATATATTAATTTAATACTATTTTATATATTAATAATTTTGTAGTTGATAACCAAATCAAGAACACAATCCAATTTTCAATAGCCACAAAGAAAATGAAATACTTAGGAATTCGTCTAACCAAGGAAGTGAAAGACCTCTAGAAGGAGAACTGCAATATGCTGATGAAAGAAATCAGAGACAACACAAATAAATAGAAAAATATTTTATGCTCATGGATTAGAATAATCAGTATAGTTAAAATGGTCATGCTTCCCAAAGCAATTTATAGACTCAACACTATTTCTATCAGAACATCAACACCATTTTTCACAGAATTATAAAAATCTATTCCAAAGTTCATTAGGAAACACAAAAGAGCCCAAATAGACAAAGTAACCCAAAGCAAAAAGAACAAAGCCGGAGCCATCACATCGTCTAACTTCAAATTATACTGTAAGGCTACAGTAAGCAAAACATAATGGTACGGAGACAAAAACAGACCTATAGACCAGTGGAATGGAATAGGGAATGCAGAAATAAACGTGCACACCTACAACCATCTGATCTTTGACAAAATTAACAAAAAAAAGCATTGTTCACAATAGCAAAGACTTGGAACCAACCCAAATGTCCAACAATGATAGACTGGATTAAGAAAATGTGGCACATATACACCATGGAATACTAGGCAGCCATAAAAAATGATGAGTTCATGTCCTTTGTAGGGACATGGATGAAATTGGAAATCATCATTCTCAGTAAACTATCACGAGGACGAAAAACCAAACACTGCATTTTCTCACTCATAGGTGGGAATTGAACAATGAGAACACATGGACACAGGAAAGGGAACATCACACTCTGGGGACTGTTGTGGGTGGCACATGTATGCATATGTAACTAACCTGCACATTGTGCACATGTACCCTAAAACTTAAAGTATAATAATAATAAAACAAAATTAAAATTAAAAAAGGTATTATTTGCAGCTAAAAAAAAAAAAAAAAAAAGAAGCAATGGGGAAATGACTCCCTATTCAATTAATGGTGCTGGGATAGCTGGCTAGCCACATGCAGAGGAATGAAACTGTCTCTCACCATATACAAAAATTAACTCAAGACAGATTAAGGACTCAAATGTAATACCTCAAACTATAAAAATTCTAGAAGATAATCTACGAAATTTCCTTCTCAACATAGGCTTTGGCAAATAATTTTTGTCTAAGTCCTCAAAAACAGTTACAACAAAAACAAAACTTGACAAGTGAGATCTAATTAAACTAAAGAGTTTCTGCACAGCAAAATAAACTATCAACAGAATAAACAAAAAATCTGCAGAATAGGAGAAATTTTTGCAAAGTACGCATCTGACAAAGGTTCAATATCCAGCATCTATAAGGGACTTAAACAAATAAACAATAAAAAATACCCTATTAAAAAGTGGGTAAAGGACATGAACAGTTTTCAAAAGAAAACATACATGAGGCCAAAAAACATGAAAAAATGCTCAACATCACTGACCATCAGAGAAATGCAAATCAAAACCACAATGAGATACCATTTCTTACCAGTCAGAGTGGTGATTATTAAAAAGTCAAAAAAAAATGTTGGCAAGGCTGCAGAAAAAAATGGAGCAGAATGCTTATATACTGTTATTGGGAATGCAACCTAGTACAGCCATTGTGGAAAGCAGTTTGGAGATTTTTCAAATAATTTACAATAGAACTACCATTTGACCCAGATATCCCATACAGGGTATATACCCAGAGGAAAATAAATCATTCTAGCAATAAGACACATGCACTCATATGTTCATTGCAGTGCTATTTACAATAGTAAGGACATAGAATCAATCTAAGTGCCCATCACCTGTGGATTGGGTAAAGAAATGTTGGTAACTATAAACCATGGAATACTATGCAGCCATAAAAATGAACAAAATTGTGTCCTTTGCAATAACATGGGTAGAGCTGGAGGCCATTATCCTAAATGACCTAACACAAAACCAGGAAACCAAATGCCACATGTTTTCATTTATAAATGGGATCTAAATACTGGATGCACATGAAGGTAAAGGTGGGTACAATAGACACTGGGGACCATTAGATGGGGGAGGGAGGGTGGGAGGTATGGCCTGAAGAACCACCTGTTGAGAACTATGTTTGCTGCCTGAGTAATGAGATCACTGGAGCCCCAAGCCTCAGCATCACACAGTTTACCCATATAACAAACCTACATGCGTACTTTTTAATCTGTAATAAAAGTTGACTTTTTTTTTTTAAGTCAAGGAATAACAGATGCTGGTGAGGCTGCAGAGAAAAGGGAATGCTTATGTGCTGTTTGTGGGAATGTAAATAATTTACATTCAGCCACTGTGGAAAACAGTTTGGAGATTTCTCAAAGAACTTAGAACAGAGCTACCATTTGACCCCACAATCCCATTACTGGGTATGTACCTAATGGAAAAGAAATCATTCTACCAAAAAGACACACACACGTAAGCTCATTGCATTGCTATTCACAATAGCAGAGACACAGAATCAACCTAGGTGTTCATCAAGAGAGGACTGGATAAAGAAAGTGTGGTACATATGCCTCATGGAATACTATACTATACAGCCATAATCTAGAACAAAATCACCTCCATAGCAGCAACATGGAGGCAACTGCAGGACATTCTCCTAAAGGAGTTAAGACAGGAATCAAAGACCAAATGCTGCTTGTGGTCACATAAGCAGGAATTAAGTACTGGGTCTACACAGATACGAAAACGGGAACAATAGACTCTGGGCACTACTAGAGGCGGGAAAGAGGCAGGGAAGTGAGGGCTGAAACACTACTTTTTGGGTGCTGTGCTCAATACCTGGGTGACAGGATCACTTGTACTTGAAACTACATCATCACATAATATACTCATGTAATAAACCTGTACAGATAGCCCCTGAATCAAAAATAAAAGTTGAAATTATAAAGCAAAAAAAATATATTTACATTTATATTATAAAAATAAAATACATGTATATTTGCATATATATACCTACATACACACTATATATATACACATATATGTGTATATATACCTATACATATATGTATATATACATATATAGACATATATACCTATACATATACATATATGCATATATATATATACAGAGTGTGTATGTGTATATATATATGAATATAGGGTGCATATATATATATATATACAGGGTGCATACATATATATATACAGGGGGCATATATATATATACAGGGTGCATATATATATATACAGGGTGCATATATAAATATACAGGGTGTATATATATATATACAGGTTGTATATATATATATATACAGGGTGCATATATATATAGTTACACAGTATCTATATATATACAAGAAGTGTATATACACACACACAGGGTGTATATATCTATATACACACACACAGGGTGTATATATCTATATACACACACACAGGGTGTATATATATATATATATACACACACAGGGTATATATATATATATATATACACACACAGGGTGTGTATATATATATATATACACACACAGGGTGTGTATATATATATATATACACACACAGGGTGTATATATATATATATATATATACACACACACAGGGTGTGTATATATATATATATACACACACAGGGTGTATATATATATATATATATAGACACACACAGGGTGTATATATACACACATACACACAGGGTGTATATGTACATACACACATACACACAGGGTGTATATGTACATACACACATACACACAGGGTGTATATGTACATACACACATACACACAGGGTGTATATGTACATACACACATACACACAGGGTGTATATGTACATACACACATACACACAGGGTGTATATGTACATACACACATACACACAGGGTGTATATGTACATACACACATACACACAGGGTGTATATGTACATACACACATATACACAGGGTGTATATGTACATACACACATATACACAGGGTGTATATGTACATACACACATATACACAGGGTGTATATGTACATACACACATATACACAGGGTGTATATGTACATACACACATATACACAGGGTGTATATGTACATACACACATATACACAGGGTGTATATGTACATACACACATATACACAGGGTGTATATGTACATACACACATATACACAGGGTGTATATGTACATACACACATATACACAGGGTGTATATGTACATACACACATATACACAGGGTGTATATGTATATACACATACAGGGTGGGTATATATATATATATACACATATAGGGTGGGTATATATATATATATATAGGGTGTGGGTATATATATATATATATATACAGGGTGTGTGTATATTATATATATACAGGGTGTGTGTATATTATATATATACAGGGTGGGTGTATATATATATATATATATACAGGGTGTATATACATATATATATATACAGGGTGTATATACATATATATATATACAGGGTGTATATACATATATATACAGGGTATATATATATATATATACACAGGGTGTGTATACATACATATATATACAGGGTGTGTGTATATATATATGTATATATACAGGGTGTATATATATATGTATATATACAGGGTGTGTATATATATATGTATATATACAGGGTGTGTATATATATATATACAGGGTGTGTGTGTGTATATATATATATATACAGGTTGTGTGTATATATATATACCAGGTATGTATATATATATATACAGGGTGTGTATATATATATATATATATACAGAGTGTGTATATATATATATATACAGAGTGTGTATATATATATATATATATACAGAGTGTGTATATATATATATATATATACAGAGTGTGTATATATATATATATATACAGAGTGTGTATATATATATATATATACAGAGTGTGTATATATATATATACAGAGTGTATATACATATATATATACAGGGTGTATATATATATATATACAGGGTATGTATATATATATATATACAGGGTGTATATATATATACAGGGTATGTGTATATATATATATATACAGGGTGTATATATATATATATACATACAAGGGGTGTATATATATATATATATATACACATACAGGGGGTGTACATATACATATACAGGGTGTGTACATATATCTATACAGGGCGTGTATATATATATACACACACACAGGGTGTGTGTGTATATATATATCTATACAGGGTGTGTGTATATATATATATAGGGTGTGTGTATATATATATATGTACAGGGTGTGTATATATATATATATACAGGGTGTGTATATATATATATACACAGGGTGTGTATATATATATATATATATATACAGGGTGTGTGTATATATATATATGCAGGGTGTGTATACATATATATACTTATACAGGGTGTGTGTATATATATATACATATACAGGGTTTGTGTATATATATACATATACAGGGTGTAATATATATATACAGGGTGTGTGTGTACATATATATATACAGGATGTGTATGTAAATATACAGGATGTGTGCATATATATATATACAGAATGTATATGTATATATATACACAAGGTGTATATGTGCATATATATATACAGGGTGTATATGTGTGTATATATACACACAGGGTGTATATGTGTGTGTATATATATATGTACAGGATGTATATGTGTGTGTATATATATATAGGGTGTATATTCATATACACTGAATACTGGAAAATCCAGACATATAGACTGAATATTTCCCTCCCAGAAAAACTAGAAGATAATATATGAAAAAACAGATGACCTTGGGTTTGGTGATGACTTTTTAGATACAACACCAAAAACATAATCCATGAAAGGAAACATGGATAAGTTAACTTCATTAAAATTATAAATTATGTTCTGTGAAAGATGCTGTTAAGAGAAAGAAAAGACTAGCCACATCCGGGAAGATAATCTTTGCAAAGCATATCTATGATAAAGGAATGTTATCCAAAATATGTAAAGAACACTTAAATCTCAATAATAAGAAACTGAACAACTCAATTGCAAAATGGGCAAAAGATCTGAACAGACACCTCTCCAAAGAAGAGACACAGATTTCAAATAAGTGTATGAGAAGATGCTATGCCTCATATGTCCTCAGGGAAATGCAAATTAAAACTACAGTGAGATACCAGTACACACCTATTACAATGACTAAAATCCAAAACACTAACAATGTAAAATGCTTGCAAGAATATGGAGCAAGAGGAGCCCTCATTCATTGCTGGTGGGAATGCAAAATGATATAGCCACTTTAGAAAACAGTTTAGTCATTTATTGCAAAGATAAAAATAGTCTTGTCAAACAATCCAGTGGTCAGTCTCCATGTTATTTTCCCCAGAGTGTTGAAAGCTCACAACCATGCATGTTTCGGTGTCCATGGATTTGCACACAGATGCTTATGGCGGCTTTATTTATAATTGCCAAAACTTAGAAGTAACGAAGATGTCCTTCAGTAGGTGAATGAATAAACAAATTGTGGTACATCCAGAGAATGGAATATCGTTTATTGATAAAGAGTAAGTGAGCCGTTTGACTATGAGAAGACATGGAGGAGAGGTAAATGCATATTGCTAAGTGAAATAATTCAGTCTAAAAAGGCCACACGTTGTATGATTCTAACCCTATGGCATTTTGGAAAAGACAAAACGTGGAGATAGTAAAAAGGTCAGTGGTTGTCAAGGGTTTGTGAGGAAAGAAGGGATGAACCGCTGAAGCATGGAGCATCTTTTGGACAGTGAACTCATTCTGTATGATACTGTGAAAAGGGATGCATGTCATTATATAACTGTCAAATCTATAGAATGTACACCACTAAGATTGAACCATAATGTAAATTATGGACGTTAGTTAATAATAATGTCCATAATTTCATAGTCCATAATTGCAATTATGGACATTAATTAATAATAATGTCCATAATTTCATAGTCCATAATTGCAATTATGGACATTAATTAATAATAATGTCCATAATTGCATAGTTAATAATAATTGTCCAGTATTGGCTCATCTATTGCAAAAATTGTACCACACTCTCACAAGATGTTAATAGTAGGAGGAAATAGTTTGGGGGAGAATGTATATGGGAACTCTGTACTTTGTGCTCATTATTTTTTGTATACCTAAAACTGTTCTACGGGATGGAGTCTATTAATTTTTAAAACTATGGAGGGTATTGGTAAAAGGTATGGCAAAGGAATAAGAAAATACAAATACCCAAATAAGAGATGTATTTTAAAAACAATACAAGTTTACATTAAGCCAAAATCATGTAATACTTGAAATTTAAAACTCAGTAGATATATTAAACTGTGCATTAGACCCAATTGGAGAGAGAATTAGTGAACTGGAATATAGAGGTGGAGAAATCACCCAAACTATGGCACAGAGGTAGAAAGGTGGGAATATATAAGATGTTAATTGATGCAGAGGATATGGAGCTAACTAATCATTTCTAATCAGTGTTCTTGTAGAAAATTTTTAAAAAATACCAAGTAATAAGGCCTAGTAATATTTTCAGAATTGACAAAAAAACAAAAATCCTCAGATTTAGGAGAACCCATGTGTCTCTATTGGATCAATAAAAAGAAATCAATTCCTAGACAAACCAATAGTGATGCAGCATTATACCAAAGACAGTCTGAGAGAAATCAGATGCCTTCAAAGTGCTAAAAAAAAAAAAAAAAAAAAAAAAAAGAAACATAACAACAACAAAAAAAACTCTCAACCTAGAATTTTCTAACCAGTAAAACTGTCATTCTATAGAAATAATAAAATCAAACATTTGTCACCCAACTATAAGCTTCAGGCAGTTTACTATTTTTTTCTTTTTTTTTTTTTTGAGACAGAGTCTCATACTGTCACCTGGGCTGGAGTGCAATGGTGCAATCTTGGTTCACTGCAACCTCCGCTTCCCAGGTTCAAGTGATTCTCTTTGCCTCAGCCTCCCAGGTAACTGGGACCATGTCCAGCTAATTTTTTTTTCTTTTTTGTATTTTTAGTAGAGACGGGGTTTCACTATGTTGGCCAGGCTGGTCTCGAACTCCTGACCTCATGATCCACCCTCCTGGGGCCCCCAAAGTGCTGAGATTACAGGTATGAGCCACCGCGCCCGGCCGCCACAGTTTACTATTAACAATTCCTCACGGAGGAAAATTGTAACAATGTTCTTCAGGAAGACTGAAGGTATGTCTCAAATATAAGGAGTGAGTTTTTAAAACATGGTAATTATGTGCGCACATTTAAATATACTTTGATGATATAAAATAATAAATGTTTAATTTGGGTGGTTATAAAACTTGATAGACATACAATTTATGTAACAATAACAAGTAAATTCTAAAATTCTTATGTTGTTCTAATGTTAAACATACATGATCAATTTTCTTTCTTTTCTTTTCTTTTCTTTTCTTTTTTTTTTTTTTTGAGACAGAGTCTCACTCTGTCGCCCAGGCTGGAGTGCAGTGGCAAAATCTCGGCTCACTGCAAGCTCCACCTCCCGGGTTCAGGCCATTCTCCTGCCTCTGCCTCCCGAGTAGCTGGGACTACAGACGCCCGCCACCACGCTCAGCTAATTTTTTGTATTTTTAGTAGAGACGGGGTTTCACCATGTTAGGCATGATTAATTTTCTATCGTTACTCCTAAAAGAAAATAGAGAGCATAAATTCCATCTTACTAAAAAAAAAAAAAATTAAGAAAGCAACAAATGAATATTATGTAAAAAAGAAACAAAAAGGCAAAAGTCAAAAAGTTAAAATTAGAAGTAGGTTTAAATATTCTAGTTCTCACAATAAATAAAAATAAAATAAATATTCCAATGTGATTTTTATAGAAAGACACTCTGTAAAATAACCAAACAAAATACCTAGGAATAAACCTAAAAAAAAATGGGCAAAAGTTTGCAAAGAAACTGACAAAGCTTTATTAAAAGGATTTAACAAACCGGTAAATAAATGAAGGGATATGTCTTATTTATAGATGGAAATATTGTTGAAAAAAAAATAACAACTTCTACCAAATATATCAAAATTTGTAGTGCTACTCACTCACAATAGCAATAAGGTTTGTTATGGGCATTACCAAGGTGACTCTAAAATCCATATGAAAAAAGAACCACAGATAACCAAGTCGCTGTTACAGCAAACTGGCCAACACAGACAAGAGAGCATTTCATGCACTTGACATGTATCAAGACTTATAATACAACAGTAATAACCAGGCATTGTGGCATAGATGAGTGGAACAGAAAGTAAAACACCAGAGATTCATGCTTGTGTGAAGACTTGATGTGTGTATTAAGAAATATTACCTCAATGTGGGACACGAGATGGAAGGATAGCTCCGGATCTTAACAAAGTCTTATCAGGATGTGCATCCGGCCAGCAGCATCCGCCACTCCTGGAAACGGGTAAGGAATGCAGATTCTTGGGCCTCATACCTGAATCTGAAACTTGAAACTCGAGGTGGTGCCCAGCACCTGCGTTTTAACAAGGCCTCTAAGTGGTTCTCATGCTTGCTCAAGTTTGAGAACCACTGGTCCAGAGTCATCAAACCAACCCATCTCACAGGAATCTCTTGGGAAAATGTATTTTTGTTTGACTCACTATTTCTTGAGGAAGACCCAAACCCCAAGCCCTGTAAAGTGAGACATGTACTTGCAGAAAATTAGTACAATGCAAATGATGTTGTCTAGGGAAAAAGTAAATAGTTTCTATCCAGTAGAGAAGATAACTTCAAAGGTTAAGGTTTAATTGCCCTACGAGATGCTAGCCAGTTTTGTATTTAACTTAACAATCTTGCACTAGTAATTATACTGAATCTTTATGCATCAATAATTACAGCTTGGGTATCTCACGGGCTTCCTCATCAACGGTTTACTACATTCTGCTGGGTGTGGTGTCTCACACCTATAATCAAGACCAGCCTGGGCAACATAGTGAGACCCCATTTCTAGAAAAAAGAAACAACAAAGAATTAGCCGGGCTTGGTAGTGCATGCCTGTAGTCCCAGCTATTGGGTAGGCTGAGACAGAGGATCACTTGAGACCGGGAGTTTAAGGCTGCAGTGAACCATGATCGTGCCACTGCACTCTAGCATGGGTGACAGAGTGAGACCCTGTCTCTCAAAATTTTTTTAAAGACTTACTGCACTTTTGACAAACGCTGACTGTATAGTTGCATAAAAATTGCTTTTAACTCTTTGAAAAGTGTGCTTTAACACGGAAGAGAGGTAAAATCACAAGAGTGTTAGCTAGAAATTGACTATTTAAAACTTGGTGTGGGAAAATTGGATATCCACGGGAAAAATTGAAATTTTATTCCAGACCGCTTCATACGGATCAGTTCTTGTGTATGGAGAACATCCATAGGAATCACAAAACTTTGAGACTGTCACAAGAAAAATCAGTACAGTAACTTTACAAACTTCACATGTGCAAGCATTTATTAAAATAGGCATAGAAAACATAAATCTCAAAGCAAAAAAAAAAAAAAAACAAGAAAACAAAATAAGAAATTCAACTCAATTAAATTAAGAAACTTTATGTCTCAAAAATACACAAGGAAAACAGTGAGAAGGCAAGTCGTATACTGGGAGTGCAGATTTGCAAAACATTTAACTAACAAAGAATTAATCATCAAAATATATTTTAAAAATTCTCCATATCAGTAATAAAAAGGCAAACAACCTAATATGTTCACAGCAGAGGAAAAAATATGGCAAATAAACACAGGAACAGATGCTTAACCTCATTAGTAATCTGAGAAATGCAAATTAAAACAATAATAAGATGCCATTTGCACCCACCAGACTGCCAAAAGTTAAAAACTCTGACAATACTACTTGTTGGTGAGGATGGATCCTTGAGGAGACTTAAGCTTTACCGGTGAGACTGTCAATTGGAATAATCACTTTGGAAACAATTTGGATACATTCTAGCCTATTTCTCATGGTCCTCTAACTTCTTTTCTGCCCTTGTATCCCAGAGAAATATTTGCACGGGTACACCATTCCACATGTACAGTAGCCTACATAGTAGCATTGCTTGAATTGTATGAAACCAGAAAAAGCTTAACTGTTGACCCACATGATTACAGATAAAGAAACTGGGACATTTTCACTCACAGAACACAACACAGCAGTGAAAATGAACAACCACTACATCTACCAACATATGTCTCTCAATTTGGACTTCTGTGGCTGAATCGAGTTGGGCGATCCCCTTAACATAAAAGGAACATGGAGTTTTTTATTACACTGTGCGGGGCAACTTTACAAAATACATTTTGAAAGTTGTTGGGTTCCAAATTAAAATACGTTTCTATGAGAAAAAGCATTTATTCTTACTTGTCTTTTCTTGTTGCTTCTTTCAATTTGAAAAGTTTAAAAATTATTGTTTAACTCCCTATTATTAATTAGGGGTTAATTATAGCCAGGTAGCAGTCACATTTTTTGAGCATCTTAATATCTACACTGAAAGATAAGAAAACTCAAATGTCATATGATGAATCAAATCCATGCGTTGGATTCAGGGTGTTGGCCATGAGGGGCCGATGCCCATGCAGTGTCAAACCTTTGCATTTATCTATGCCTTGATTGCACTCCACGTAGTGTCCTGACGTGATGAAAGGGGCGGTTGGAATAAAATGACCCTCACGTGAGCCTGAACAATGGGAAAGACTAAGAAAGACAGTGGTGAACGTCTGTATCCTAAAGCATAAGCTGCTTAAGACACGGTGAAATGACTCCTGTGAGTTTGCACCCACATTCTAGTGGGGCACCCCTTTTCATTTCTGTGCCGTTTGTGTTTTATGCTTCCAGGCACCGCCGTCCTCCGGCGTCCTTTGCTTGCTCCATTTTCTTCCCGTTTTGCCCGGATTCACCTGCTGTGTCTCAACAGAAGCAGAATGGGCTGGACCCGACCATTCCAAGATGTTGCAAAAGCACCTGCACAGAAAATGTTACAAAATCGTTTTAGGGGTGTGTCACTGCTTTGAAAGATAATGTGTAATGTTTAAAGAGAGAATCTTTTTTACACCCTACTCCAAAATCCCATCTTAACTCAAAAAGAAATTTATTGAAAGAAACAAATTCAGGGAAAATATATTATTTGAGAAAAGATAAAGAAAAAATGGTTGACTACAAAAATATCGCAGAACATTAAGAAGAGAATGTGCACAAATACCTGAAATGCTTATAAATTATACATTCCCTTTTCCTCTCCTCCACCCCCACCGCAGCTCCGCCATGTAACTTGCCTTCTACTGTTTGATTTCTCTCAGTTAGGGAGATGAGATGACTTTACTGAAATAATGAAACACATGGATGGAAAATAACCCCAAAGACGGGAAAGCTGAAAACGCAAGATTGATAAAGTAATTTTAATTTGGTTCTACATATGTTAAGGTAGTTAGGGTGACTTTTGTGAGGGAGTCCAGCTGTGTTAAGACAGATGTGCAGAATCGGATTAAACACACACCCACCCCCGCCCTCACTCTGGCGCCTGCTCTCTTTACACGGGGGCGATGCTGTTTTGATTTCAGAGCACACTGTGTTGTTTTCGCAAACCAGAGCATCTCAGATAACGTTCTAGGAATTGCTCATCATTTATGGTGGCGCTGCAAAATCACTGGACTTCTCCTGGTCAGCTGCATTTATGATGTGAAAATGTATGATTGACTTTCAGCAATATTCTCCTTGGTGTCACAGGTCCCCAGGGCAAAGGAGGTCAGGAAGAGAAGGAGGTGAAGGGAGGAGAAGCGAGGAAAGGCTGTCAAAGAACAATGAATCGTAATTGAGCCCTTAGCTTCCCAAGTATGATTCTCCCTAGTGCAGCTCAAGAACGTCTTTTTCCTCCTCAATCTGCCCTTACTCCTACTTATGTTCAAAAACATCACAGATAAAACGCAGGCTCCCGCTGGTGCATTGATCCTCGCCACGATCCAGGGCCTGAGATGTCCGGACGGCACGTGCTCTCACGCCCCAGCCCTGGGCGCCTGCTGCTGGGTGGCCTTCCAGCCCCTGGAGCCGTCTGGGCCGGGGACAGCGCACCGGGCCACCTGGTGTCCAGGGAGACGGTCTGGCGATCAATAAGGCGGTGACAGCAGTGGAGAGGAGGCTCGTCTGAACCTCACACGCAAATGCAGGCAAAATCAAGACAGCTGCTCCCATCTAGGGAAGACTGGGCTCTCCCCATCAAGTCTTCAAGACTCAAGTGGCTGTAAGCAGCAGAGGCCTCCTCTGAAGTTAGAGAATGTAGAGGAGGCAGAGAGGTTATGCAATAAAGCACTTATTGTACCTTTTATGTGCTTCTCTCAAAAGATCAGAGATGTGAGATTTAGAAGCCAATAGGTAATGGTTACCTGGCCCCTGCGATCTCCACTTCACTGATGTGCTGTTTAAAAATTCCAGGCGAAATTTTTAAAGGTGTTTCGGCATTCTGGGTGCAAATCTGAGATGCAGTTTTACATAAATCTCCACAGTAAGTATGACTAAGGTAGGATACCTGTAATGACTCAAACTAGTTTATTCTGTTTATCTGGAAATAGTTTCTTTCTCCTTAAGATGAGGAACCAGATAAACCCTATAAGAACCTGAGGCTTCACTGGAAGGGACTGTGGATTCCCCTGAGGGAATCTCATTATGCTTAAGACTCCAGAGACCGAGAGGTTAACTGATTTGCCCACAGTCTTAGAGCAGCGCCCCGACCTAGGAAACCTGGATTCCTGGCTTGGTCCTGTTCCTAGCACATTGTTCTTTGTGTTTTCCTTAATCTCTCAAAAGTGGAATGAGTGAGGATCCGTGGAATCCTAGCAGGTAGATTAAAACTTTCTGAGCACTATCACATACAAGGCAGTGGGATTCAACAATGAATAAAGCAATAGTCTGGGCACGGTGGCTCAGGCCTGTAATCCCAGCACTTTGAGAGGCCCAGGCAGGTGGATCACTTGAGCTCAGGGGTTCCAGACCAGCCTAGGCAACACTCCCAAATGTCAATTGATGTCACTAGTCGTAGCGTCCTTGGCAAAACAAACTGTAGTTTATCACAACTTTCACTTAATTGGAGAGGGGGGAATCAGCGGGGCTGAAAGACATCATCCAATCAGTCAGAAAATATCAGTCCATGCTTAAGTTTATTTCTGTATGTTCCCTCTATTCAGAGCAATTTCATCTGATACATGGATTTTTATTTCTTCCGTTTTTTGCACTCCCCATTCTTCCAGCTTTCATTCCACTGTTGAGTGTGCCCCTTTCCTATACACTCCACACATCAAGAGCCTGTGTTGATTCACCATTTCCCATGTCATTGCTGGGACATGGGTGCTCGCTTCTGTTGGATAAGTGCATTTCCTTACAGTGGAATTGCTGAGACAGAGTGGATGTTTAACTTTAAACACAGCTGCCACTGGGTCTTCAGGGAATTATGCTGTTTTAACTCCCCCAACAATGCACAATAGTTCCAGTTGCTCCACAAGGTATTCGTTGGCTCAGGCTGCCATAATGAAAGACATGAACTCGGTGGCTTAAAACAGCCAACATTGATTTTATCCCAACCTGGAGGCTGGGAGTCCAAGGCCAAGGTGTCATGAGGGTTGCTTTCTCCTGAGGCCTCTCTTTGGCTTATAGATGGCCATCTTCTTGCTGTGTCTTTCTGTGGGCTTTTCTCTGTGCTCTTTCCCTACAAAGACAGCAGTCATGTTGGATTAAGACCCATCCTGATGACTTTATTTTACCTTAATACCTTCTTGGAGGCTCTACCTCTGAATACAATTGCATTCTCAGGAGTTAGGGCTTCAATCCTTATAACACACATCCTCTCCAAAATTAGACGTGTCTGGGTTTTCTGGTTTTTATTGATTTTTTTTTGCCATTCTACTAAGTGTGAAATAGTATCTCCTTTATATTTTCCATAAACCTAGTGGACATTCTTATATCTCCTTTTGTGATATATTTTTGTTACCTATTTTTTTAATTGAGTCTTCCTATTTTTGATTTAAGAGTTTTTATATATTCTCAATAAAAGTATATTGAATTAAATATTTGGCTTGCAATTTTTTTTACAATCTGTAACCTGCTTATTCATTTTCTTAATGATGTATTTTAATAAAATCTAATATTTCCTTTTTTCCCCTTTTATGATTAGTGCTTGTTTTCTTCTAAGAAATATTTGTCTATCTCAAGTTTCTGGTTCTACCTTTTGTGTTTGGGCCTACCAGAAATTAATTTTTGTATAGGGAGAGATGCAGTGGTTTAAACTGATTGTTGACGTGTCTAATTGTCCCCAAAGATTTTCCTTTCCAGTTTGAGTCATCTTGGCACATTTGCCAAAAAGCCGTTGATGATGTGTCATGAATGTCCATTTTATTCTCTTGGTCTTTTATCTACAATTATACCATTCATTACACTATCCTGATTAATGTTTCTATCTAGTAAGTCTTGAATTTGGCAACAGTGAGTTCTACAACTTTTTCATTTATTTACTTTTAAAATGAGCCAATGTAAATTATTACATTAAAGGGATGAAAATAAGCTATATAGTCATCTTGTTAGATGCCCAAAGTCATTTGATAAAATTCAACACTTGTTCATGATAAACTCTGAAAAGCTGGAAATAGAAAAGTACTTCCCCAAACTGATAAATGACAGCTACAAAAAAGCAGTAGCTATAATCCAGTTCATGGTGAAATACTGGATGCCTTCACTCTGAGATCAGGAGGAAGACTGGAGTATCCACCATTGGGTTTATGCTCAATGTTGTAGTAGATACCCCAGCACTGTAACAAAGAAACAGAAAGAGAAAAGGAAAAGATGTTAACACTGGAACAAAAGACATAAAACCATCTTTCTCCTAAGTTGTCATAATTCTGTATCTAGAAACCTAAAGAACCATAAAAAACACTTAGAAATGATAAGTTAAAAGTTTCCTGAATACGAAATCAATATCCAAAATCAGTTAAGTGTATCTATATTACCAACATTTAAAAATAAAAGAAAATGAAAAAACAGTATTATGTATAATGTAATTTAAAAAAAGAAGTACTTAGAATAAATATAACCAAAGTTTTAAAATGTCTACACTAGAAACTCCAAAACATTGTTGAGTGAAATTAAGGATGACTTAAAAGATAGAGGCTATTCTATATTCAGAATTTTAATAAGCAACATTTTTAAGATGTCATTTTTTTTACAAACTGGATATACATTAAATGCAATATCAATCAATATTCCAGTATTTTTGTGCAAGGACGACTGACTCTAAATTTATAGACAAATGCAGCACCAAAGAATTACTTAGGTAGTATTCACAAGGAAAAACAAGTGACTCCATGAAATTGCATAAATTAATACAATTTCTGGTAGGTAAGGAAGCTTGGTATTGGCCTATGAGAAAACAACATGCCAATGGAATTAGAGTAGAGTCTAGAAAACCCACATGAGTACAGCTACCTGATTTATAGCAAAGGCTCCACTGCAAATCAGAGGTGAAACTTTTTTAAAACCTCAATAATTGGTGCTTGAAGAACTGGATATTGGAAAACAATCAAGCCTTCCCCTTCTTCACATGTATACAAATGATTTGAGGTGGACGACAGAGCTAACTGTGAAAGCTAGAAAAATTGTAATGAGTAAAACTATACTTAAACAAACAAACCGTAAGTATAAAGGACAAAAAAGCCCACTCTCACGTATTGCCACGTAACTAATCACCCAGATTTTCATCTATTTCTTTTATGCTTTCTTTTAACATTTAACTTGTATGTGTCTTTCATTTATTTTGAATTCTGTAAGAGTTCTTCCTTATTTTCCTACAAATATTAATCAATTATTTCCATTATGTATATTGATAATATTTTCTACTCTACCAATTATTTGTCCAACATTTATTGAGTTCTCCTCATGGGATAGCTACTGTGTCTTATGTTTCATGTAAGTTTTAAAGTAGAGAGATGTGTGTCGACAGAGAGAGAGATAGGGATTTCCTTTCCTACAGATATTAATTTCTAATGAATTCCATTGACTCCTATTAAATGGTAGGAAATTAGATATACTAGGGAAAATCCACATGATGGGAACAATGACAGAGAAATGACAGGGGGTCATGATAGACTTTAGAAATGGATCCAACCCAAATACTAGGGTAAAAAAATTCCTTCCCACATGAAAGAACATCTAAAGTGAGACTTGGAGGTGACACACGTGTAGAGCCTACAGGTATGAGACACTGATAGGAAGAAAGTTGTAAACAGGATGGTACTGTGGCTTACTGATGGCAGGGCCGAGGGAGCAGTCCATCATGGCTTCAGGCAATGAGGAGGCACATTAGCTGTAGAGAAACTGGACTTAATAACAAGCTATCTTTTAGTATGCTTGCTTTCTTTATCTCTGTGTGGCTGCAATTCTGTGCGATTTCCTTCTTTAAAATAACTGCTTGTAGGACTACTTTCTGAACAATTGCTGCTGTAACTGTTGAGTTTACATGGATGAAGCTGGAAACCATCATTCTCAGCAAACTATCGCAAGGACAAAAACCAAACACCGCATGTTCTCACTCATAGTTGGGAATTGAACAATGAGAACACTTGGACACAGGAAAGCGGACATCACACACCGGGGCCTGTTGTGGGGTGGGGGGAGGGGGAAGGGATAACATTAGGAGATATACGTAATGTAAATGATGAGTTAATGGGTGCAGCACACCAACATGGCACATGTATACATATGTAACAAACCTGCACGTTGTGCACATGTACCCTAGAACTTAAAGTATAATAAAAAATATATATAAAAATAATAATTACATATAGATATATATGAAGCTTCAAATGAGCACATTTTATTCCTCTTATTTGAATAATCATTGTTGTAAGTACAGAAGTTAATCTGGAGAGCTCACAGTTACACAGTCAGCTTCTGACTTAGAGTTGCTTTCACATCTTCCTCTCAAGAGTAAATTCAGAACTAGGTGAGTTCACCTGGGCACAATTCTCTGTCTTTTAATTTCATTATTTAGTTTATATACATTTAATGTGGGAAAGTTTATTTAGGCTTTTATATTGATGTTTGTTTTCTATTCATGCCATCCATCTTTGTATTTGTTTATTTTTTTCCTGCCTTTTTTTGGTAGAAATATAATTGAATATTTTTAGCAGTCTCTTTTATTTAATTCTTATGTTGAATTTTGAGCTACAAGCCTTTACATGACTTTTCTATTAATTTTTCTATAGATTACAACATGCTTCTTTTCCTTCTTCCTATATATTGGCTTATCATTGTGCTGCTTCATATACGACGTAAAACTTTGCAATGTCCTTTGTTCTTTTGTTAATATATAATAATCCCACAATATGACATTAAATTTTGTTTTAAAGAGTCATGTGTCTTTTAAAGAAATTAAGAAAGTAAAAGGAACAATAATACATTTATCATTCTTGTTCTGTTCCTTCTTACAGGTTTGGCGTGATTTCTTTTCGGTCTGAAGAACTTATGTTACCATTTCTTGTAAGGAAGGTCTGCAGGCCATTAACTCTTTTAATTTTCTTTCACCTGAAAAAATTATTTTGTGAAGAACATTTTGATGGATGTAGACTTTTCGTTTGTAAATTTGCCTTTTACTTTATTTTTAGTCTTTCAGCATTTAAAATTGTGAAACTATTATCAACTATTATCTTCTTGCTTCCATTTATTTTTGTGGTTGAAAATCAGTTTTCTTTTGTATTATTGTTTATTTTGCTTTTCAGATTTTTAATTTATCTTGGGTTTTCAGCAGTTTGAATATGGTCTTCCCAGATGTAGGTTTCTTTATTTGTATTTGTTTATTGAGTTTCATGTATTTTCTGGATCACTGGGTTGATTTGTTCAAAAATCATAGCCATTATCTTTTCATAGGTTTTTTTCCTGTCTTATCCACTCTTTTTCTTCTGGATCTCCAACTATGTGTATGTTAAGGTGATACTGCCTCACAAATCTCAAGTCTCAATCTTGTTATCACTGTTTTTGCCATTATTATTATTTGTGATTTAGTGTGGTCTTGCTATCACTGTTTTTGCCATTATTATTATTATTTGTGATTTAGTGTGGATCATTTGTATTTCCTTGTCTTTTTTGCCATTATTATTATTATTTGTGACTTAATATGGATCATATATATTACCTCTTTTTTTGCCATTATTGTTATTATTTGCGATTTAGTGTGGATCATTTGTGTTGCCTTGTGTTTTTTGCCATTATTACTATTACTTGTGATTTAGTGTGGATCATTTGTATTGCCTCGTCTTCAGGTTTCCTTTTTATTTTTTGTAAAGATTAGTAGGGAGATCATTTTGATCTCTCTGGTAAACTTCTCTATCTTTTCACTCATGTTGTCCAACTTTTCCACTATATCATAGTAATTTTAAAGCTCATGACTTATAATACTATACCTGGACTTCTCCATCTTCTATTGACTGCTTCCTCTCTTTACCATGGGTGACATTTTCTTGCTTTTTCTTGTTTCTTTTAATTTCTTACTGTGTCCCAGACATTGTATATAAAACAACAGACGAAACTGAAATAAATAATATTTTCCTAAAAAATGGCATGCCCTTTTCCTTGCAGGCTGATAAAGTGGGGCACATGTTCACCTAATCTGCAGTTGAACTGGGCATTTTTCTTTGCTGTAGCTCTAGTTGGATTTTGATCAACAGTGACTTCAGATGTTTTGGAGGAAAGATCAGGTATTTACCTTCTGCAGGCCTTGAACTCTAAGTATTGGCGAGCTATAAATGCGCCTCTGTTCTTAAGTCCTGGTGCGTCTTTCTGCATCACAGGAGGCCTTTTTCTCCTTTATAGGCTGTGTTGTGGTTGGTTGCTGGGAGTTTGCTTTTCCTTGCAGTCCTGTTTCTGGCTGTCTCGCCTGTGCTTAGCTGTCTCTGCTGCACTCCTCCTGCCTTTGGAAAGCAGGTAACTCAGGATGATTTGAGATTTTGAACTGTCATTCTAGCCTACACACGGCCAACAAAAGCCCTTTAAAAGTCCACTGGTTTCTCTGTAATCCTTCAATATGGTGCTCCACAAAAAGTGGAAGGAGCTGAGGCTCTCTCCTTGCATGGAAATGACTGGCTAATTTGTAGACTTAAGTCCATGAAGTATGCACCTTCAGCCCTCTGATGGGTTTGTAGCTTGTCCAGGCTATCCTTATGGTCAGGATAGAAGCAAGGTCTCTTGCTTCTCTCTAGATGCCACTTGAACACGGAAGTCTGGGTGTTTTCTTTTAAACATATTGCTGCAACAGGGTCTGGTATAAAGGTATATGACCATGAAATTTATCACCCAATCAGCAATATTTTTCAGAGTAAAAGGAAAGGATAAAAATAACAAGTCACATCATTAAAGTGTTTATTTATTTGGTTTAATTTTATGGATAAACTTGTAACATAATTCAATTCAAAAACTATGTTAAGACTAAAATAGCTTTTGAAACATCTAAACTACATATATCTGTATACATTATAGCAAATTGTACAAAATTCTTCTACATATTAATTATTTCTACACGAAATAAGCCTAAGTGGTATGACTACATACGGAATCCAGTGACAGGCCCATGACTGCCATCCATTTCTAAGGCATCTCTGTCTTTTTACCAGTCTTCTTATTATTCTGAAAATGTTTTTAAAACTTCTTATTACTTTGAATGTTTATATAATATCTCTTAATCATTCTCTAAACATTGAATTTTATGACTAATGAATTTGAAATTATTGACATTTTCAATTGATTTTTTTCAACAACCTTTTTTTGAGAAGAGAGTTTCTTTGTAAATACTGAGATGCATGACAGGTTCAGAAAAAATTCTCTTACATGAATGATATTCTCCATTTTATGTTTTCATATTGAAATATACACGTATTTAATCCTCTATTTTCTCAGCTACTGCCTTTCCCTTTCTATTCAGGAGGAAAAATAAAAAATAAACATAATAAAACATAATAAAAGCTCTGAAATTAAGGTTCTATGACTCCTTTGTAAATTCTGCCAAGTTTGGATGATGTACAATTACAGGCCTTTACAATTTCATTTCTTCCCAGAATATAACTGAATCTAATTATTACAGAAAATGCATCAGAAGGCATTTATTAAAAGTTGATTTATTCTGAATGCAATTACCTAATTTCAAAATTAAATCTTCTACACTCTTTGAGTTCTCAGCATTTAATTTGTTCACTTTCTGCCTTGCTTTTTGGGGATATGTTCCTTTGCCTTCCTCTTTACAAGTTGTTTGTTTGGAGTGGGTGAGTTGGGAGCCAGGCAATAGTGTGGCTCAAAAGCTGAAGTTTTAGGCAAAGTTTTGGTTAAATTGTCTTATTAACTGTTTCTAAATAATTTTGCACAAAATGCAATATAGTTTAGAGGAATTATTTTTTAAATAGTTGAAATCATTTTAGGACACTTTGGTTGACATACAGAAGAGCCTTTAATGATCAAACAAGCACTGTGTCTGATGATAGGAAGTGTACACAGATGGTCTATACTATTATGCTGAAATATTTTATATCCAATGTTAATTTCTTTATAAAATATTTATAGTTCAGTTATTCTGTACAATATAAAATATTATTAAATTTTTACAGCCATAACTTCTCTTTCCATTAGTAGAATATCTTACCTTCTGTGAAGACGAGCGTGAATTATGCAGGCACAACCCATTTTACACTCATTAATGCTTCAAATATTTCACAATTTAGTAAGAATACTATTTTTACCATAATCCCATTTCATCAAGATTTGCATTTTTATTATCACCACCAAGCAAATAATTTTATAATCAATGTTAAAATTTTGTCAAAATTTGTAGCATTAACAATAACATCACATCATTCACTTTTAATAGGATGAAGTTAAGAAAGTTTTGGATTAAAGAAAATAAAAGTATTGGATAAAAATGTTGATCATTACTGAAAATAACAACCGTTTTTTCTATTTAAACCAATAACAACACTGGTTACTTTGCAGGTTGATTTTGCTAACCAGCCAACAACGGTTGCTTCACTTTCATGTATACAAAAAAGGGACTAAAAATGCCTGAAAATAACTTAGTAGAATATCATTTCATGGAAAGGAAAGTCACACTACATAGAATAATATATAAAGATCCCATCCACAGCTGCATAGGGTAAATCATTACCTTTGGGCAGAAATTATTTCCTATACAATCAGGTTTTTTGAAAGATGGTTAAGACTGTTTCAGTAGATTTGTGTTTTCAGATTTGTGTGAAGTTAGTATCACTGTTGCCTCCATAGGAGATGGTAAATTATGTTAAATATTTTGTACAAATTACATGTATCACAGCATTTCTTGAAAACTGGAAAGTGAGCACTGGATTTATTTAATTTTTATTTTATTTATTTATTTATTTTTCGAGACGGAGTCTCGCTCTGTCACCCAGGCTGGAGTGCAGTGGCACGATCTCAGCTCACAGCAACCTCTGCTTCCAGGGTTCAAGTGATTCTCCTGCCTCAGCCTCCCAAGTAGCTGGGATTATAGGTGCCTGCCACCATGCCCAGCTAATTTTTGTATTTTTGGTAGAGACAGGGTTTCCACAGGTTGGCCAGGCTGGTCTCGAATTCTTAACTTCAGATAATCCACCTGGCTCAGTCTCCCAAAGTGCTGGGATTAAATATGTGAGCCAAGCACTGGATTTTTAAATTACATATGTGCTTTTAAAAATTCTGGGTTCCAAAAAGATTATTGCAAAAATAAACAAGCATTAACAACTAATAATATTGTAAATAAAGAGCTACAGACTCATAACATACAGTAACTGACAAAGCCACTGTAGATAAGAAGTTCATACTACTCACAGCTTCTGATTTCCACACCTGCATCCACCTGACCCCTAATTTCTCATGCTTCTCACTGCTCCTGACTATGGGTGGCATAGCAGTTTTTGTGTCTCACAGGCCACATTACCACTTGAAGGAAAACCAAGGTAGGAGAGACAGTCATGTCTCCCAACACCATAAGAGAAAGTTGAGCCCCTCACAGCTGATACTCAGCTGTGCAACGTCAGCTCCCCATGCTCCATCAGTTTACCATGGAGCACTCTGGATGCTGATTTGTAGAAAGTGTTTGTTACAGGAATTCTGGAAATGTCTGCAACAATTACACAGGACTCATTTTTAAATTTTTTTTTTTAGATCTGACCACTTATTAAAGTAGAAATTCTGATTTTTGTCCATGTGTCTAATACTACATAAAACTTAGGCAATATCTGGCAGTAACTAGTGAGTATGAACCAAACCCAGCCCAATGACATGGTTTGGCTGTGTCCCCACCCAAATCTCATTTGAATTGTACCTTCTATAATCCCTAAGTGATGTGGGAGGGACCCGGTGGGAGGTAATTGAATCATAGGGGTGGGTCTTTCCCATGCTGTTCTTCTGATAGTAAGTCTCATGAGATCCGATGGTTTTATAAAGGGGAGTTCCCCTGCACAAGCTGTCTTGCCTGTCAAAATGTAACATGTGACTTTGCTTCTCTTTTGCCTTCCACCATGATTGTGAGGCCTCACCAGACATGTGGAACTGTGAGTCCATTAAACCTCTTTTTTTTGTATAAATTACTCAGTCTTGGGTATTTCTTCATAGCAGTATGAGAATGGACTAACACACCCAGCTTAACAGCATTCTTGCATGTTTCCATATTAATTCCAGTGTCAGTAATCTATTTTAAAGAAGTGCTCAGACCTACACACAGAGTTAAATATATGGAATTATACTTAGCTAGCTGAGTAGGTAGATAGATCATTATTATAAGATCAGTTACATTCAATAAATTTAAACAACCTCAAATCACAGGAACAAATTGAACATGTGTAGTCATTAAATAAATAATTCTTCCATTCTTATATTTTAATCATACTCAGAAAAAACGTTGTTTAAAAATTATTTATAGTTTTAATCATGAGATGTCTGCACTAGATATGCTTCCGGTTTCTTTCAGAATGAACACAGTATGGTTGTGTGAAAAGAAAATTTGGGGTGACTACATCACTTATGACTATTTTTATAGTGATAAGGAGATTATGGAGAAGATGATAATGATACTATTGTTTTGTAAAGTAATGTTATTACTTTAGTATTTAAATGTTAAATATTGCATAAAATAATAATTATTTAAAATAAAGTTCATTTGGCAAATGGCAAATAAAGAGCATTGATAAGAAAATTGAAATTTGTCACAGCCTACAGTTTTCAAACGGAAGTTTCACTCCCATGATGACGGCATCATTTCTTTTACTATTTAGAGAGCTAATGCTACCTAAGCCTTCACAAATATAACATTTCTTTTGCACTGCAACCTTCACTTGTTATTGTATTTTGGCATTTGTCCTCGAAAATTTTAAAATATTCACCATCCAAAGTTGGTCATAAGAAAATTTTTGGTAATCTGGGCCAAATTCCAATCTTTACTTTTCTTGACACTTGAGAAAAGGAGAAACTGTATTAAGTTCTCCATGGGGGGTTAATCAAGGTCTGTGGGTGGAGAAATTTCTTTCTCCTCCAAATAGAAATTCACTATGAGCTAAACCTATTGAGAGAACTTGGATTGTAAAGATAACAATCAGCTGCTTGAGTCAGAAAGAAAAGGGTCTGCCCAGGCCAATGCAGTGAGTGACCCTTCTCTGGGTCTCAGAGAAGTTTCCAAGTACCTGCGATATGGTTAGGCTTTGTATCCCCACCCAAATCCCATCTTGAATTGCCTCAAGGGAGAAACCAGGTACAGGTGATTGAATCTTGAGAGCAGTTTCTCCCATGCTGTTCTAGTGATAGTGAGAGAGTTCCAACGAGATCTGATGGTTTTACAGGGGACTCTTCCCCCATTGCTCGGCACTCCTGCTTCCTGCCACCTTGTGAAGATTCCTTGCTTCCCCTTCACCTTCTGCCATGATTGTAAGTTTCCTGAGGTCTCTCCAGCCATGCAGAACTATGTGTTAATTAAACCTCTTTCCTTTGTAAATTATCTAATATCGGGCAGTTCTTCATAGCAGCATGAGAATGGACCCATACAACCTGCTTACCCCAGTCCCCTGCTTCCTTCTTCTCTGGCATCTTC
This sequence comes from Pongo abelii, assembly GCF_028885655.2. Classification (NCBI taxonomy): domain Eukaryota; kingdom Metazoa; phylum Chordata; class Mammalia; order Primates; family Hominidae; genus Pongo; species Pongo abelii. Next base: position 93,424,377 of record NC_072002.2, on the reverse strand, counting down.
CCAGACCTTGGCCTAGCTTTGCAGCATTCCATCACTGATGGGCAGTCAGTCCTGACATATTTGTGTAGCAATCCCAAATAAAACCAAGCTTTTACTGTCACAGTCAACTGCCCAAACACTCCCACAAGGTAACATGCAGACTGGTTAAGAGAGCAGACTTCGGCACCAAGCTGACCTGGATTTAGAGCCTACCTCTCTTATACACTTTGAGGTTCCACGTACCATGGACACGTTACCAAATTATCCAAGAATAAATAAAATGAACTCATGTAAATGAATAATCACCTGCACAAAATTGACTCAGTTGCTTTTGGTTATTATATAATTTCTACATTAGATTTTGAGATGGTAATCTGTAAAGCAATAAAACTTTAGCACATCTTCACTGAAAGGAACCTCAAAAGACATTGATGCAGACCCTCCAAATCTCATGTTGAAATGTGTTCCCTAATATTGGAGTTGGAACCTAGTAGGATGTCTTTGGCCCATGGGGGTGGATCCCTCATGACTGGCTTGGTGCTGTCCTTAAGGTAATCAGTGAACTCTCACTGTATTAGTTCCATTGTGAGCTGCTGATAAAAAGAGCCTGGAGCCTCCCCCACTCTTTTGCTCCCTCTCCCTCCATGTGATCTCCACACATTCCAATTCAGGACTCCTTCTCCTGCCCTTCACTGTCAATGGTGACACTGGGGGTGTGTGAGGAGGGCGTAAGTGTGCAAATGGGAGAAAGCAAAAACCAAGGCAGGCTGCGATGGGCGGGACAAGTATTGAGGGCAGCAGATGGGCATCCTCTCCTGGGGGAAGTGCCTGAGGGAGGCAATGCAGGGGCCACGAAGCTCTTTGGTCTCCTGGCTGCAGAAGGCATTGTGCACTTCCTAGTGTGTCTGCACCCATGAAGAGTCTCAATGTCTCATGTCTCTTGTATCATCAGCCTCACCAGAATCAGGGCGAGTGAGCATGCACCACAGGCCTCATCTCATCAACCCTCAGGGGCCATCGCCACAGGCCGTCATGTGAGTCATAGCCCGGCCGGGGTTGCAATGTGCAAACTGCACAACCGTGCATTGCATCCCAAACCTGAAAGCCTGGGAGGCTGAACTAACTTTGTTTCCTAAAGAGATCAGTTGTTTCCATTCTTTTAAAATTTAAGTACAGTTTTTTAATACACAAAGATTATGAACTTACAGCAAATTGCAGAAGATAATTAAGAACAAAAGGATTATTTAGTCCATGATTGAAACTGACTTGGCTAAATCAGTTTTGAGTAAAGCGAAATCAATCTGGTTTACTGGGTAGATCTCAGAAAAATACTAGTTATTTCAAGCCTAAACAAACAAATATCCCCAAACAACCTAAACAACCAAATTATCTAATTTTTATACATCTCTATATTATTAAAGTTTTTTATCAAATTAAATTTTTATCATATATTTATATTTTAGTTTGACTTATTTAAATTTTTATGGGATAATCAATACAATAATCATTATATTGCTCTCTTCTATGTCCAAAAGCAGTCATCCCATAATTAAAATGATGACTATTTGTGGATTATTATGTCTCTTTCCTCCTCTCTATAAATATGAGGAATTGTTCACTCCCATTCTTATTTCACTTAGATTTTAGATCTTCCCTGATTTCATGGAAATAAATTTTAAATTAAAAGGCATTGTTAATCATTTTTCCAAGTCTATGGTCCCTAAGTGTCATCTTTAATAACATATTCAAACCTGACGTCTGATATTTTCATACGGATGCCACTTAGGAAGTGTAGAGTGTGTTATGAGTAGACAAATCACTTGTTAAGTTGATAGACATATTTTACTTGAGTTTTTCCCTTAAAGTTTTGATTAGCTGTCAATTATTTCCCCAAAGGTAGCACGTTATCTGCCTCATCATTTTTTGAAGATTAAGTAGGCTTCTAAGCACACTTCGATATCCTGAAGAAACTGTTTTAGTTAAAACAACAACAACAACCAAAACCATAAATAAACCTAAAACCTTGCCCATGCAAGTGCAATATTATTTGAAGGACAACTCTAACCTCTAATAATTAATAAATCTTTGTTTTATCATTTTCATTATAAATTGTTAGAGAATCATTTGAAAATATTATTAGTACCGGTAATCTATTACCGAATTTTTATTGCTTTCAAGAATTCTTCATAAATAAATGTATATAGGACACCACTGATGGTCCACATGTAGGAACATTGTGTTTGATTCAAAGCTAATTTTTTTTTCTAAGTTTGCATTTGTTTGTTTTTTCATTTACCAAAGTATCAGACTTTTCATATTTCATATTGTGCTTAAAATAAAGCTGAGACAATTATTGGAAATAATATAAATTCAGACATTCTGATGGCTTGGGGCATGGACTACAACACAGAGAGACAGGTAGGTGATAGACGGATGGATGGATACCTAGATAGATAGATAGATAAAGATGGATATTTTACTTGGCTAATCAAAGATGGTTTACTTGCCAAAACAACTTGTGTTCATAAATATAATTTTTGATTTTATGTGCATTGACTTTTTACTTTGTGGATTTAACATTTTAGCATTTTATTTTCTGATTGCATCAGTGTGGAAATTTGAGATCTTTCCTGTGGATTTTATCAAAAGGAAAAGAATGGATAAAGTGTGAAAAGCTAGGATCACTTGTGGAAATCACATTTTTCCTGTATCATATTTAAATAAAAATGTGCTTCTTACCCCTAGGAAGTTAAATGCTTCTTACAACAGGCATACGTGACTTGTCCAAGAGAGGAAATCAAATACGTCCAGGATGTACACAGATGCTTAGCCTGTCATTCAACACTCTTATTACTGCTTCGTGAAAATGAGCTTTTCTAATTTCTTAAATGTAAAATGTATGTTGAATGGACCTTAAAAATCATCTAGTTCAGAGTTCAGGCCTCTCATTTAATAAATTAACTGGGTCTTCCTGGGAGACCTAAAAACTCACTCAAGAGCACACCACGCATCAGGGCAGCGCCAGGTTGAAAACTTGATTTTTTAAACTCTTGGTTCGGTCCTTGCTGTGCAATCCCCCACTCTAAGAAAAAACAAACAAACGAAACCATCACACATTTCCTGCTCATACTTTATGAAAAAACAACAATAAAAGGAAATTAATGCAGTTCTGTAAGCACACTCTTCAGCATGAAATTAAGAACTGAGGCTGCCCTGCAGAGCTCTGACCCACCTTACCTGAGCAACTCCGAGTGTCTCACAATGTCCACTCTCTGTGCAGAATTACATAATCTCTCTGAACTTTGGTTGCACACTTTTACAAATGTGTTCCTTTAACAAATACATCTTTTAAAAAGCAAAACTCAAGATGCATTTCATTAGAAAAACTGTTAATTGATAAAAATGGATAAACACGGTGTGCTTTCCAATACATAACTTTATCCAAGAAAGCAGAGCGTTTATTCTCTTCTCCATCATGTATAGAATATTGGGGTCAGGTTTATTGAATGAATTACCAAACTTCACCCATTAAAGCTGAGACTCAAATCCAAGTTTCAGATAAAAACCTTTCTTTCCACCACATTATGATGTATGCCACAGAGACTGATGTGGTGCTGTGGGGAGAACAGCACAGGTTCCAATCACAGGTGTCCAACAGCACAGGTTCCAATCACAGGTTCCAACCACAGGTGTTGGACAGCACAGGACACCAAATCACAGGTGTCCTGCCTACAGTGACTGCTTCCCCCTCTTCAGGTCAGATGTGTTGGCGTATTCTCCTCTTTCTGCTACATAAACTTGGCTGCCCCTTCCTCTGGGTTCTAATCAGGACAATGTGTCCCACTTTCTAAAAAATTTTCCAAAAGTAGGAGAGACCATATTCATCTCAATACGTGACAGTCTATTCTTTGAAGTAATCACTTACATAGCACATTTTCTAAAAATATTTGGCATTGAAAAGAAGAATAATGAGATGTAAATAATTCAATCATAATTTCCATGGCAGGGTGCAGTGGCTTACGCCTATAATCTCAGCATTTTGGGAGGCCAAGGTGGGCAGATCACCTGAAGTCAGGAGTTCAAGACCAACCTGGCCAACATGGGAAAACCCCGTCTCTACTAAAAATACAAAAATTAGCCAGGTGTGGTGGCACATGCCTATAATCTCAGCTACTTGGGAGGCTGAGGCAGGAGGAACCTGGGAGGCATAGGTTGCAGTGAGCCAAGATCATGCCACTGCACTCCAGCCTGGGAGACAGAGTGAGACTCAGTCTCAAATAATAATAATAATAATTTCCATTGAAAGGCACTTTTATGTTGTTTCATACACATGATCTTGAAGTATAGGTGATGCATTGGGTGGATCGCTTCCATTTTTCTCCAGTCTATAAAGGTGCCATCTGAAGGAAGACCTTGAACCAGTACAGCTCCATCATACCAAGTGAGGCGTCCACAGAGCAGGAAGAAAAACAACCTTCGATTAAGAATATTCCCAAGCCTCATATGATCCACTCTTCACACTACACCTGCAGCATAAAGTGGAAATACTAATGCATATCAGATGTTGAATCTGGGTTCAAGGCACACAGGATGGTGGGTGCTGCCTTGAGTTACCTGAGGGTAGAATCTTTTTGCTTGCTTTCAGAAATTTGAACAAGTTAGGAAAATGAGATAATTTGGGGTTTGCTTTTCTGCTCGAGCCAACTATTCATCATCAATTTCCACTTGTTTACAGACTGCTGGAAATTCTTGCTTGAATGATACCACTGACTTCCAGAGAGGGATACTTTTACTTGCCCTTGGGAATGCTGTGGTTATACCGTAAGTCTCCGGTCATAGCATGTGGAGTCACATTTTGCTGATCATATAACAAATTATTTTTGCCCAATGTTGTGTGCACCTCATTTATTGAGGTAGCCTACTGCTGATCAACAACCTGGCGATTTAACGGGTTGAATGCGAATCTTTGCCAAGTCTTCCCAGAAAGATGACTTATGTAAGGGTGGGTGCGGCTCCTGTCCTGGGTCTTTTTGCCCAAATGTTTCTGCCCAGGTTTGCCCCTTGTTTGCAGTTATCTCCAGATGTGGACTTCTCAGGTTATTTTCTTTAAATGAATGTTTGTTTTTTAAATTATTATAAATTGTGCCAAAAAAAGAAAGAGAAATATTCTTTATGGCTAAGCATATAAACTATATACATGGAGGTAAGGAACCTGGATTCCTGGATAATTCAGGCTGAAATTCATTTCCCACAAAATACAGGGGCACTGAGGTGTGTAGATTGTTCTAGATAATTTGCTCCATTTCTTCCTCCCCACCCTTTCCACTCTGGAGTGCAGACCTCTAGGTGGTACAATCACCTAACGTTACTGGGCCCCTAACCACACATCCACCTCCCAAAGTCCTCTCCCATGCATTTTTAAATTTGACAATCAAGGTGCTTCCCATGACAAGAGGGGGTAAATTTTTGCTCCCATTTTGTAGATGAGCTCACTGGGGCCCAGAATGAACAGCAATTAGCTAAGCCTTTTCAGATGTTTCTGAATAACAAGCAGCAGCCTTGTCTAATCGGCTTGGACTGATTTCACTCACATCCACAAAGCTGCAGAACAGCAAGGCGCTATCTTTCCAAATGAGTTAAACAGAAGCATTCCTCAACAGCTTCGCTGCCACTATAGTACGTTAGAAGTCTCTTTCCTGCATAGTCCCACCTAAAATATGAGGAACGAGAATAGGCAATGCCTTGTTCCACGCATCCTTGCCTAGACCAAAAGACGTAATCACAATGATCGTGAATGGGATGTGAAAATATGCAGCCCTCGGAGATGGATTAAATGCACATACATTTTGTAATGAGTGACTGTAATGAAAGTCAAATGAATTATAATAAAATATGGAGTTTTAAAAAAGAAAACTGCTCAATGCATAATGTTCCTGGGAAAACATTTAACAGTGTTTCACTGCATGCTATTGTCAAAGTAAATAACTACCCAAGACAAACTTACAAAGTGGTTTTAACTCTAATGTGACGCAGAAAGTCAGTCATTTAATTTGTTAATTAGTATTATGCCAGAAACTATCTATTCAATATGAAGCAAATATGTTTACAATCTTATCTGCCATCTGTTTAATAGATGGGAGAATACTTAGAGCTGGATTCTCAAAGAGGGTTGTGGAAAATTTGTTCCACAATTAGTGGAGCAGATTTTTTAATTCTGGAAGAATTTTGCATGTGTGGGGAGCACCTCCACTAAGAAGACAGTACATCACGGCGTTGCTATTCAGGATTAGCGATTGCCTGTAATGGGTTTCAGCAGATGCTCACCAAATTTCAGGAGTGGAAAAAAATTTAAAATATACCTATGAATACTTTGAAATATCTATATAAATATAACACTAGCTCACAAAAAGTAGAACTGGTTTTGCACACAAAAATTTTAAGCTCAAATTTATAGATCATGCAAGACTCCATTCTCTCATGTCATGCACGATTTCTGTAGTCAATAATTTTTCAAGATTTCATACAAGAAAGCTTCAATTATGCAGCACATTAAGCCATTAGAATGTATTCTCAAGGTGCTTTTAAACAGCTGCTTAAGAATGGATTTTAAATCATTATTTGGAAGAGATTTGCAAATAAAATTGGTGGTACTCAGGGTCTGAGTGGAAGTGTCACTCCTTTAATTCTGTGTCCTCAGCCGGCTACACCAGCAGTGACTCACACGCAGCAGAGATTCCGGACAGCCCATCGGCACGCAGCCTCTCCCCTTCTAGCCCCCCTCTCACTACGAAAAGCTTATTCTGCCTCTATTCAAATTAAGGCTCTTCACACTCCTGGATGATTTTCTCTGACTCATGCTGTATCATTCATCCTCTTTCCTTCAAGATGTTCCAGCTTCTACAGCTAGTACATTTTTTCCCTCCATAATATCTAATATCAATGAAGAACACCTTCAAGAATTTGGGTAAATATGTTACTCACTATTAGTGACCACTACTGTTCATATTTATCATATTGCCAACCATTCATGTGCCAATAAAACTGCATTTTGCCAGTGCCATGAACCATAAGCAGCTATTGTAACTCTTGTTAGCAAATCATGACATAAATCTCTAGGTGACGTTTCCCCATGGTTAACTCCTCTCACTGGTATTTACCAGCACAGCTAAAATCAATTCTCAATTTCAGCTCTTCTATTAATTTCAAAGCAAAATATGATCTCTATTTTTAAAAGCTCACCTTCATATGTGTGTGTGTGTGTGTTTAGTGCCCTCTGGAATTCTCTGAATATATATAGTTCTTGCAAAAAGGATGAAAAAGATTATCTAGGAAGAAAACTAATAACGGTCATGCAAACAAATTGTTTTGTTAAATATCAGCTGATTCCATCCCTCCTTCACCTGCTCATTCCCAGTTTCCCTGCAAACCCCCTTCCCTGTGAAGGGGCTTAGTACTTACACTATGAGCCATTTGAAAGGGCTGAAATCTAATGGGGCTCTATGTCATGGGACACTGCCCCAACATTTAAATCATGTTCCCTTCTGAACCTTTTTTGGCTTATTGCATGGAGCTGACCTTCCAAGCCCTGGTCCTTGGGGAAAGCACTTCCTGGGGCTCTGAAATGTCTCTGCATCCACACATCGAAGCCTGGGAAGCTTCCCCTTCACAGGATTTCATGACGTGCTCATAGGATAGCCTTAGGCTACGGAAGTCACTGGGACTGAGTCTGAGTTTTTGACAAACTGTAGTTGTTGCCGTAAATATGTTTCCACAGCTCTTGAATCACTCCACGATGATTCTCTAATTTTCAAATTGTTTGGATGGTACATGATGCCGACATGTACAGATGTGTGTATATGAGAGATGTGTGTATATGGTGAAATCCTACCACTTAAGAGGGTCCGGACCGTACCTCTCAAGTCAGGATGAAGATTTTTGTATAAACACCTCCCCAGTGCTGCCCCCCTCCATGTCTTAAAAAAATGACATTTCCGGCTAACGGGGTTTACCCAAACAGGCACCTGACTCCCCAGACCTTCTGGACACCGTACAGAAGGTCCAGCGGAGACATGACGGGATTAAACCCATTGTTGCATTCTAAAACTCAATTCATCTGTTCCTAATAGCGCTTCAATAGTATCCTAGTAACCTCTTCTGTGAGGCTTCATCTGGTCTGTATTTGCAAACACTATTAAAAAAGAAGCCCTTGCATTCAGGGGGAGAAGAGGCTGTGTTAAATCTCTTCTCAGAGCTGCCAGGGAGAGGTGCAGGCGCCACTGTGGGCAAGAGTATTTGCCAACATGCCATATGGGAGTCATGGTTGGGACTTGTTTTTTTCTAGAATAATTAAATGTTGATGGCAGAGTTCAAATGGATCATTAAAATTCAAAAGTGTAAGAAACAGATTTTTTCTTATGTTGCTGAACGCTCCAGAGGGCTGAATAGATAGCAGAAGTGAGGCAGGCTGCCGCCCTGTGATCAGCGTGCGTGGGGATGGTGCTAATTTGATCATAATATAGTCATCTCTGAAGATTACAGCTATTCAATTAAATATTCTAATTAACCTGAAGTATTAGGCAAATGATACTAATTACAAATATTCTCCTGAGATTCACAGCAATGAAAATCCCCTTGCAACTGATACTTCTAGCCAATGTTTCGTAACACAATGTCCTATATCATAGGCTTTCAGAATATTAAAATGCAGTTAATTTGCCTAAACCTCATTTGTTTAATGGCATTAGCATTTTGTTTGAAATTGTAATAAACGTACATCCCGCTTTCAAGTAAAATTTAAAATGAGTGTACTCTTGGGGTAACTTAAGATTCCTGTTTACAGACCTAGCACTTTATTCAGTAAGCGGAACAGTTTGAGCTTAACTTTCAGCCATTAAACATATTGAAATTGTTTAAAAATGCTAATAATTTGTCTTTTCAAATAAGAAAAAAAGGATATCTTGCAGTAAAATTTCATGATGCCACCCACGTGACTGGTCTCCCACTGCTAGGGCCCCAGTGCTTGAACTTTCCTTCCGTCCCCGGGAGAGCGGCTGCGTTCTGGAGGGAGGCTGCGGGTGCCCTCGCAGGACCTTTTGTGCTGGGAAGCAGCTGCAGCCTTCATTTCCCCGCACTAGTCTCCTCTCCTCTTTACATTATATTTACCCCCCTAAGGTAGCTGGGTTTCTGGGTAGCCAACCTCGGAGGTGTAATGAGACTTATTATCTCAGAAATCTCACCCTGACACCCACCCGAGCCCTATGTGTAGCTCTAAGCTCTCCGTGGTGGTCCTCCCCCCTCACCCCCTCCCCAGCAGCACATGTGAGACCCTCTTGATCTGAGCAACACCGCCCTCTTCACATTTCGGGCTGGCACCCATGACCTGCACCATGTCCTGTTTCCCACTGATGACGAAAGACCCCACCAACTCTGAATGTTCTGTACAGTGTTCACAAAGCCAGCTCCAGGAGTGTGACAGCACGCCCGCGCTAGTGCTGAAATCTCGGAAGCCACATTTCTAGGGAAGGGAAAGCTGGGGAAGCACCTGCGTGGAGTGTCTTCATGACTGTGTGGTAGCACAAGTCAGAAGCAAAACAGAGGGGCTGGCCTGGCACTGTGATTTATGACCCAACTGTAGGGGCAGAGGGGGTGCAGAAGCAGCTGTTAAGAGCAGGGGTGACTTTAAAAGCACAGACACAAGGAGCATTTGTTAAAATGCCTGTGCCCTGTAAGGGGCTTCCATGAGTCCGGATATTGCAGAAGGGGAGGATAAACACTGTTCTGGACGTTTAATCACATAGTGAGAAACACACACAGGGTTTGGATGAAAAATCACCCACAAAAGTAAAGGAGAGGGTGAGAGCACTGAGAACGCAGAACTGTGCAGGACACACAGGACTCCCAGCCTCTGGCTGGCTCAGGATCCAGACCTGGACAGATGATGCCTGCCATGTCTATATGGGCACTGGACCCAAGTCAACACTCACTGGAGGAGGAAGTGAGTGAGCGATACCATCTCTATCCATGCCGGGCTCACGTGCAAGGCCCTGATGGATAGATCCATCCTCTGGGGGAGTGAATCTGCTGGAAAGATTTACCTTTATAAACACCCATGTAATAAAATCACCAGGAAATGCATTCACCACTTAGAAACAGAGGAAGTAATGGAGAGGACTTTCATTTCTATAAAGTGAACAGAATGGAATAATAAGCACAGGAGAGCAGATAATCCTGCGTGATGTACACATTTATAAGACGGAAAGGCAAAGAAGGGATCCACTTTTATGAGGGGAGGGATTTCCGCACTGGTGGCAAAATGGACCCTTGATGTTGCAATGAATGAGCTACACAGTTGTGTTCAGCCTTTTCTCCCCTATCATTTCAATCAGGATACGTACAATCATGTGCTGAGAAAGGGAATGTTCTTGTCAAGATGTTTATGTGGAGGGCCGAACTTCATGCACACATGGGCATTCTGCTGTCTAGGGAGCCCAGGTGCCTGCAAGCTTTTGCTCTCTGGCCTCAAACCACCCATGTTCACAGCTGCTTGAGCAAAAGTGACCAAAACAGATTGTGACACCAAGAGTCCTGAGGAAGAGCATTTCATACCACGTGAAGACTTGCTCGAGAGGAGGATGATGTTTCCACCAATGTATGGGAAGGGCGTGTTCCGGAAGATGCCTCAGGAGAAGACCATTGCTGTGTGGTGAACTAGGGTGTTTGGAACACTCCTGTGTTCATCACAGCTTTCCTTTCTAGTGGGTTAGTTTAACGGAGTAACGAAGCATTGAACAAAAGCAACATAGAGCATTTACATTATATTCTGGTTGTTTTCCTAAAAGGAAAATTCTTTGCTCATCATTCAAATGGCAGGTGCTGTCCTGCCTGCTTGGCTGACTCTGAGGCCAGGTTTCCTGTACCTCTCTCAGACACAGTGGCCCTGCTGACCGCCCACCACTCTGCAATGGTCAGTGAAGGAGAGGTGGAGAAGTCAAGTCCTGGTGACCAAAAAATAATGAAAAAAGGAAACAAATGAGCTAGAAATGGGAGAAGAAAGACAGAGAGACATAATAGAAAGAGAGAAAGTGAAAACCTTCTTCAAAAAGAGGCAAAGTGCAAGAGCTATTATTTGGGGTTTCAATTGCCTCTGGAAAGTGAGGAGAGTTCCAGTTCTGGAAGGTTCTCTGTCTCTTCATATTTCTGAGCATGGGGCAGTTTAGAAATCAACAGTGGGAGGATTCTGAAGGAAGGTGGCTGCCAAACTGAGGTGGCAGCTGGGCAGGAAGCACAGCCCCTGTTTGGGTCTGACACTCTGGTTCTAAATATTTCACTTCCTCCTTTAAGTAATGAATATGATGGGTGCCACTCACATGGACCAAGAAGCTGGAACTTGTTGGAGGACAGCTTGAGTTTGTGCGTTTGTGTTCTTTGAAAAGAAAAATCATTCTGTCTTGAAGTGAAAATGTCACCCCTCCCCATTTTCCCTGCAAAAAAGCCAAGATATTTGCCCAGAAAATATACTTTTGAATTCGTGAGCTCGACATCCACTTAGAAGTGGACTGAAGAATTGAATGACTTCCAATATGAGATGATCTCATTTTAACTTGAGACCATTGCTAATGAGCATCTGTAGTCAGTGACCAGAGGAACAAATTAGTGTGAGTCTCGTCCAACTCCTGTTTGCTGCTTCCAAGGGTCCCCTCTCCCTCGTGTCTCCTTCCCGCTAGACACTCACTCCTGGCACTGTGGCCCACAGGGCCTCTTCTTCAGAGCCAGAAGCAGGGATCAACGCAACTCCATGTTGTCAGGAGAGGACACTGGGACTGGCCTTGGGGGTTTGGTTGGAGGAGGGGGACGACCCTGGGGTCTCACATCAGCACGTGTGGCCAAGTCCATCTAGGGGAAGAGAGAGTCCACAGCCAGCTCCCTCAACCCTCTCTTTCAGCCTCTCACCTACAGTTTTAGCAGCCTCTGGATTATTCAAACAGCAGTAAGCCACACTTCCACATATTCCCTTTGTGTGTGTGTGTGTGTGTGTGTGTGTGTGTGAGGTGGGGGGGTGGCATCTCCACACCTCCACTGAGTCCTGGATGCCAGGAATTATTCACTGGATGATAGACGGAATCCAGAAGACCTGTGTGTGCACAGGAAACTAGGAATTGCACATACCCCCACAAGACGATTGCCACTACCAGAGGCAACTCCACACAGAATACCAAGCGGTGTGAAGGCAGGCAAGTGTGAAAGGCTGTGAAGTAAACTCTTTTGTGACATGTTTTTATGACATAATTATATTGATCTGAAAGACACTCATCCAGAACCACAACCTTTTATACCCCAAGAAAAAAACCCGAGCCTGTATAATCTTTTCAATCACTTGATATTCATAGTCTTACTCAAAGGTCTCTGAATATGTCATGTGTGTAATACCAATGCAAAATTTGGCACCGTAGTCTCTCCCAGCAATATGTTTCAATAAGGTAATTTTCTTGCTGCCTAAGAACATCAGCAGGGTGCAATCCGGAACAAAAACAGAGTATGACATCTTATTCAAGCATACATCTGGAGGACAAAACTATACTTTATTAAAGGAAAATGGGATTTCAGGATTGTTTTGACAAGCGGTAAGAATGCACACCTCAGTTTACATACAGTACAGCCAGGAAACGCAAGGAGCTTCTGCAGCCCCATCAGTAAAGCCCGCCAACCTCAAAAGGACTGGGTGAGCACCTGGTTCTGGGACAACCTTGTCTGGAAAAAATTCACATACAGCATCTATTTTATTTCCCATTGCTGCTTCCTTGATGCTCAGAATCAGGGTGTCATTCATTCCTCGGTGGACGGTGCACGTAACTTTCTTCCTCTTTTCAAAGCCGACGAATGGCAATTCTTCCTTTCTTTTTGAGGGTCATCCTGATTCTCTACATGTGAGAGGGAAAGTGGAGCATATTCTTTGACCTTCTTAAATCAATTTAAGCATTGAGATTTAAAATAAATACTGAAAATAATGTCAGATTTTAAAATACCAGCTGTGCTGAAACACTTGCCTTCCTTTAAATCACCTGCTTTTGTAGCCTGCCGTGTGTTTATTACCGCCCAAAGCCTGCCAGGGATTTCGGGCCTCTGCCCCTGATTTTTCTGGTGTTTTCCTAGATTTCTACATCAAAACGGTCAAAACACTCACCACTGTAGTTACTTTGAGCAGCGTGAATTCCTGAGTTAATCACCTCACAAATGTGTCTGTGAGAACGAGGCAGAGGGAGGCGTGGGCGTCTGGCTCCCAGGGGCTGGAGATCGCCTGGCATGTCCTCCCATCCAATTATTCAGCATAACTGCACCCATCACGATATCCACTTGCCTTTTTTTTCTTTAGAGTGAAAGGGTAAAAAATATTAAAAATAAGATCAAGCCAAATTAAATATTGGAAAACTTATTAAAGAGAAAAAAAGATTGGAAAAGAAGAAATGCATCTTATTGCACAAAGCAGGCACAATTACAGTGCTGAATTTTTCAACAATGAAATTGTGTTTTTAAATTTCAGATTTTGGTACCACCTTATTTTCAGAAATCGTTCTGTGGTTTGGTTAATTTTATGGGGCTGGAGAAGAAGCTACATTAAAGAACAAATTTTAAATATTTAAATGGAAATAAACCCCCAAACTGAATTCCTTTAGTGATGCTGCATATGAATTAAGCAATTTGGCCATGATTACAAGCTCAAAATTTCCAAAGATTATTTGTCAGTACAGTAATCAGTGGAAACCTGCCCAGCCTCTGTGTTCTGCAACATTTGTGCTTAAAAGTACCAGGAAGTCTGTTGTTCCTTGTTTATCTTAAAACAGATGCATACTCTGAGATGATTTGTTGGCCAACAGCAAACAATCAGACTATTGTGTAGTATAAAAATAGTAAATATAACTGCTGAAAAAGGGAATGCTTTAAACACACGCTATTAGCAGTTTTAGGAAAAGCAACTTAAGTCCTTTTATTCATAATATAAACTCGGCACCAGATTTGAATGGAGGATGAGGGCTGACTGCGAGGAGACCTACTCACTCCAAAGCTTCGTCTGTCTCCCTCTGTGCAGTCTGGAGGTGGAGATGCCGCCTTTGACTAATCCCTTTGTGATCTAAAGTATATGTCCTGCCGCTGTGTGTGCACATTCAAAATACCCACCCCTGCAAAGGGAAAATGCCCTCGGCAAACCGAAGCTTTGACTGCAGGGCTGAGCCCCAGACACCCGTTAACCAAGGACAGAGGAGCAACATGGTCAGTCTCCAGACGCCCATGGAGTGAGCTCAGGTGAAGAGCCGCCTGCACACGGCTTTGCTCCCCACTCCCATGTGTGTGTCCTTGTGACATTTTATTTAGCAAAAGACAAAAGCACTTTTGGTTTACAGTCTGCAAAGGAAAAAAAAGAAGATTAAGAGATGGTTGATGAACGAGGAGAGCCGAACAGAGCAGCTGGAGTCTCTTCCGTGGCTTTGCTCGTCCAGATGGGCTGAGTTCTGGTTTGACCCTCATGACCCAGAAGCGAGTTCGACAGAGAGACAGATCCCACCCTGGAAATGCAGAGATGCTGAAGTCTGCCTTCTGAAAACTGAACTCAATTTTGTTCACAGTGATTTGTCATTTTTCCACATTTAAATTATTAAAAAAGGTATTTCATACGTCAAGATGTTGACTAGATGGCAGAATCTATTCCCCACAGAAGGTATAGGAGAAATATTAAAACTTAACCTTATCATAGCCGCACAACTGGAAGAATTTTTTTGCTCTATTAACTAACTTTGTAGGATCTAAGCAATGCATATTAAGTCGTCCATTAGAAGAAAAAAATATTAAAAGAATGCTCAGAGAGCAACAATTACCTTCACTTTCTTAGCATGGATTTTCTTGCTTCTCAAAGATAATATCTCACTCTTCATCAGCACTTAACCTCCTCTTCTGTAGTTGGGAGTTGGGGACTTTTTGTGATACTTAGGACTTGAAGAGAAGAGCATAAAAAATGTATTTTTTTTCTTTTTAATTTCACAGCAGGACAGAAAAAGCACTAAAGAACGTGGCCAGTCCTGCAGGCTGCCATGAGGGCCCCACAGGCGGCAGGGTGTCCTGGCCAGCAGCACACAGCTCTTCCTTCTCTCCCGGCATATGCCACTCCAGCCCCCTCCCAGGAATGCTGGGCTCACTGTCCCGTTCTGAGCCCCACTGATGCATTCTTTTGGTGTGGAAGCAGGAACAAACGCGTGGCAGTGAGGCCAGGACATATGTGCATTATGGAGCACTGGGGACCCCGTGTCTGTTCTAGCGCTGGTGCATAGTAGGTACCTCAACACCATCTGATGAGTGGGGCTTAAAGGAAGAAAAAAATGCACCATTTAATAAATCCAAAGCCAGATTGTCACACTGGGCTCTGTGTCTCTCAAAGCCGGCCATGAAGTGTGGCACATTTGTGCTCTGAACACAGGTAGCCCTATGACAGTGTATCTAGATCTGAGGCCAGACTTCGACTGTGTCCCAAACGCACACAGGCAGTGACTTCTGAGTCAAAGGGTTCACAAGCCAGTGGTCACTGTCTTCCTTCTCTCTCTATGGAAACATCCGAGTAAATGGAGCTGTGCCGAGCGGTGGGGATCTCATTTTCTAAAGTAAAATGTAATTATTTGGTTTCAAGTCAGATATAAATTAAAAAATTAAACAAGCAAACAATATATTTTTAGATGCTTTCTATTTTGGATTTTGAAGCTTAATGAAATGTAGCCTTTAGAAAATGTATTCCAGCACTGCATTATTTTATTCTAACGCTTTCACCCACCATCAATTCTTAATCCAGAAACTCATGTAGGGAAGCGTTCTGGCTCAGTACACTAAGCTACTAGATGAAAACTCCAGAGAGAAGGAGCTTCGTTCAGACCTTGCCATTATCCCCGTGTTTCCCTGGACAAGTTACTTAGCACGTGAGCGTGTGCCCAGGAAAGCCATCGTCCTAAGGAATTCCCCGAGAGCGTTATTGCAAAGCTCTCCAGTGTAAAATGGACAGCGCTTTAGCAAGAATGGGCTTACTAAATAACTGATTTTGTCTACCAAATCCTTTTTGGAGATAATCATCCTTTTCTTTCTCCGATCAACCTGTTGTAATCAGGCAGGAGGAGTGGTTGTGCTGTGAACTCTGGGATGTTCCTGTGAAACGGAGGAGCTGGGCTGAATTTCTTCACCCGAGTTTGTCCCACATTTTCATTGTCCAAACAGAACTCAAGGTTTTTCTTTTATATATACATATATATATATTTTTTTTTAAATTATACTTTAAGTTCTAGGATACCTGTGCACAACGTGCAGGTTTGTTACATACGTATACATGTCCCATGTTGGTTTGCTGCACCCATTAGCTCGTCATTTACATTAGGTATTTCTCCTAATGCTATCCCTACCCGCTACCCCACCTCACGACAGGCCACGGTGTGTGATGTTCCCCTTCCTGTGTCCAAAACTATCGCAAGGACAAAAAACAAAACACCGCATGTTCTCACTCATAGGTGGGAATAGAACTCAAGGTTTTTCTAATAGCAGATGCCGACATGGCACCAGCACTCCTTTTGATTAGAAATGAACTGGTTCAGCAGGTCTTTGCGTTTCCCCGCGTGCCCAGACACTTCTGCCTTCCTTTTCTAAATCTGCAACGTGGGTCTTGTCCCCCACCGACTTCCTCCGAAAGTGGCTGAACCAGGCGACACCCACAGGCTGGCAGCCTTGAGAACGCCCTTGGCTGTCCCGTGGTTCTGACCCACGAGACCTGGCGCTGCCCCCTTGGCACGACTAAGGGAAGGCGCTGGACGTTGCTGAGCTGATCTCTTCCAAACCCTGAAGGGATTCGTGGGAGCCACGAAGGCCACCTTGGGTCTAAAACGCTCTGGGTGTGAGACTCCCCAGCTTTCTAGATGGTTCCACCTGCGCAACCCCCGGAAACCCGCATGAGCTGGCTCACCGCAGCTTCCAGCTCTTCCTGCCTTCTGTGAACACCTGCTGTCCGCCCCCCAGTCAGGGGGGCTCCAACCTCGGAGTCACGTGGAAGGGCCCCCTCCTCTCCTCCACATGAGCCGGCCTGGAGCTGCCAACTCCCACCTCCCCGCCGCTCCCGAGCCTCCGCCCCGGGCCCACCCTTCGCGTCCACTCCTGCGTCAGGGGCAGGTGCCAGGGTCCCCGCGGCGCCTCGGCCTCCTTCCTTCTTCTCGGGCCGCCGGGTCGGTCTTTTGAGACCCGGCTCCGCTGTCGCTGATGTTGCCGGAGCTCCCAGGAGCCGAGTCCTCCGTCAGGAAAGTGCTCACGGGGTCCGCTCTTTGGACGTGAGAAATCGCGGCCCAGCTGTGTCAGGTGACGCGGCCGCAGCTCTCCACGCTCTGCGGGCACCGGCTGCCCACGCCCTTCAGAGAGCCCCGTTTCCAGCGACCGCTCCCACCCGGGGCTGCTTCGCCTCCAAAGGCGCCTCTGCGCGCGGTTCCCACTGCCCTTCCTCGCCTCCCGCCCACGGTGCGCACACGCACGGCACACGCCACACGACACACACACACCACACACCACATGAACACCACACACACCACACCACACACCACACACACACCACACACACACCACACACCACATGAACACCACACACACCACACACCACACACACACCACACACCACACACCACACACACACCACACACTACACACACCACACACACACCACACACACCACACACCACACACACACCACACACCACACACTACACACACACCACACCACACACACCACACCACACACACCACACACCACACACCACACACCACACACACCACATGAACACCACACACTACACACACCACATGAACACCACACACACCACACCACACACCACACACCACACACCACACACACCACATGAACACCACACACACCACACCACACACCACACACACACCACACACCACACACCACACACACACCACACACTACACACACCACACACACACCACACACACCACACACCACACACACACCACACACCACACACTACACACACACCACACCACACACACCACACCACACACACCACACACCACACACCACACACCACACACCACACACCACACACACCACATGAACACCACACACTACACACACCACATGAACACCACACACACCACACCACACACCACACACCACACACCACACACACCACATGAACACCACACACACCACACACCACACACACACCACACACCACACACCACACACACACCACACACTACACACACCACACACACACCACACACACCACACACCACACACACACCACACACCACACACTACACACACACCACACCACACACACCACACCACACACACCACACACCACACACCACACACCACACACCACACACCACACACACCACATGAACACCACACACTACACACACCACATGAACACCACACACACCACACCACACACCACACACCACACACCACACACACCACATGAACACCACACACACCACACACCACACACCACACACACCACATGAACACCACACACACACTACACACCACACACACACACCACACACCACACACACCACACACCACACACACCACATGAACACCACACACACCACACCACACACCACACACACCACATGAACACCACACACACCACACCACACACCACACACCACACACTACACACACCACATGAACACCACACACACACCACACACTACACACACCACATGAACACCACACACCACACCACACACCACACACCACACACACACCACACACTACACACACACCACACACTACACACACCACATGAACACCACACACACCACATGAACACCACACACACCACACCACACACCACACCACACACCACACACACCACATGAACACCACACACACCACACACCACACACCACACACACCACATGAACACCACACACACCACACACCACACACCACACACACCACATGAACACCACACACACCACACACCACACACCACACACACCACATGAAAACCACACACACACTACACACCACACACACACACCACACACCACACACACCACACACCACACACACCACATGAACACCACAGACACCACACCACACACCACACACCACACACAGCACGTGAACACCACACACACCACACCACACACCACACACCACACACACACCACACACCACACCACACACCACACACACCACATGAACACCACACACACACTACACACCACACACACACACCACACACCACACACACCACATGAACACCACACACACCACACACCACACACACACCACACACCACACACACCACACACACACCACACACCACACACTACACACACCACATGAACACCACACACACCACACCACACACCACACACTACACACACCACGTGAACACCACACACACACTACATACCCCACACACACACCACACCACACACACACACCACACCACACACACCACACACCACACACACCACATGAACACCACACACCACACACGACACACACACCATACACCACACACACACCACACACACCACAAACCACACCACACACACCACACACCACACACACCACGTGAACACCACACACCACACACTACACACCACACACACACCACACCACACACACACACCACACACACCACATGAACACCACACACCACACACGACACACACACCACACACGACACACACACCACACACCACACACACACCACACACACACCACACACCACACACACCACATGAATACCACACACACCACACACCACACACACCACAAACACCACATGAACACCACACACACCACACACCACACACACACCAAACACCACACACACCACACCACACACCACACACTACACACACCACATGAACACCACACACTACACACACCACATGAACACCACACACACACCACACACACACACCACACCACACACACCACACACCACACACACCACACACCACACACACACCACACACCACACACACCACACACACACCGCACACCACACATCACACACCACACACACACCACACACCACACACCACACACACACCACACACCACACCCGCAGCACACACACACCACACACCACACACACACCACACACACACTCCACACACACACACCACACACACCACACACCGCACACACACCACAAACCCACCACACCACACACTCCACACACCACACACACACACACCACACACACCACACACACTACACACCACACCACACACCACACACACTACACACAGCACATGAACAC
This sequence comes from Pongo abelii, assembly GCF_028885655.2. Classification (NCBI taxonomy): domain Eukaryota; kingdom Metazoa; phylum Chordata; class Mammalia; order Primates; family Hominidae; genus Pongo; species Pongo abelii. Next base: position 93,404,065 of record NC_072002.2, on the reverse strand, counting down.
CACACACCACACACACCACACACCACACACCACACCACACACACCACACACCACACACCACACACACCACACACCACACACACACTCCACACACACACACCACACACACCACACACACCACACACCACACACACACCACACACACACTCCACACACACACACCACACACACCACACACACACCACAAACTCACCACACCACACACTCCACACACCACACAGACACCACACACACCACACACACACTACACACCACACCACACACCACACATACCACATGAACACCACACACCACATAAACACCACACACCACACCACACACCACACACACACCACACACCACACCACACACCACACACCACACACACCACACACCACACACCACACACACACCACAAAGTCACCACACCACACACTCCACACACCACACACACACCACACGCACACACTACACACCACACCACACACCACACACACACCACACATACCACATGAACACCACACACCACATAAACACCATACACCACACCACACACCACACACACCACACACCACACCACACACCACATACCACACACACCACACACCACACACACACACCACACACCACACCACACACCACACACACCACACACACACCGCACACACCACACACCACACACACCACACACCACATACAAACTACACACACCACACGCACCACACAGCACATGCACACCACATTCACCACACACCACACACACCACAGACCACACACACCCCACACACACCACACCATGCACACACCACACATACCCCACAGACACACACCACAGCACACACACCACACCACACACACACCACACACACCACACACACCACACACATACCTCACACCACACACCACACACACCACGTGCACACCACACACCACACAGCACGTACACACCACATACACCACACACCTCACACCACACACCACACACACCACACACCACACACACCACATGAATACCACACACACACCATACACCACACACATACGCACACACACCACACACGTACACACACACCACACACATACACACACACACCACAAGAACACCACACACACACAGAGTACACACCACATGGCACGGCACATGCACACACCACACACACACCACACATGCGCCACACACCACACACCAAAGACACACCATACACCACATACACACCACACACCACAGGCACATGCATACCACATGCCATACACACACACCACTAGACTCATCACATATCACACACACTACATACACAATATGCATGTACAAACCGTCACATGCATGTACAGATACACACACCACACACTACATACCACACACACCACCACACATGTACAGATAAACACACCACACATATACCACACATCAAACATACACACACACTTTACATACAACACACACACTACACTACACACACAACACACACAGACACATCACCACTGCATACACATCACACATGAACAGACACTTATAGTCACACACCATAAACATACCATACACCCATGCTCATGCACCACATACACCATACTACACACATGTACAAAACACATGTACAGATACACCACACTGTACGCTCACCACACACCACACACATCACATACACACCACACACATGTGCGCTCACAACACTAATACATATCACACACAAACATAAACATACCTGTGTACACACCAAATACCACACACATGCATGCACACATACATGCATGAACACAGTACCCCACCCTGGTTGGAATCATGTAGGGATCTCATGACTCCCCTCCCATGAATAATAACATCCAAGCTGCGCAGATTTGGTCTCTAATCGACAGAGATGCGCACACCGGGGATGCGGAGGCCTTGACTCGTGATGTCAGATCCAATCCCAATGGTTTACATTCTTCAGCCCAGCGATGGGTTGGCCAGGGAGGGGCTGCTACTGTCTCCTCACTTACCTAGGTGGCTCTTCTTTGAGTGAACTCACAGTGACATTATGGGCTTTTCATATAATATCACTGTTAGAGTTTTGAGCCACCACCAGCCTAACCAGCCTTTAGTGTGTAATGAATGAAAATTACCCCTAATTAAACTGGTCATGCACATTTTGGAAGCTGAGCCATAAGTGCTAAACACTTTGATAATCTGATCCAAAGCCAAAGTGTCTGCACAAATTAATTGAAGGGACTTAATTTCTAAGCTATTCTTTCTCTCTTGTCCCCCCCCCCACCCCAGCCTTGATAGAGACCCTTTTGTAAATATGCTTTGGTTCATTCCCTCTAGAAAGTACAAGAACAGGGTCAATGGAGAGTACAGAGTAGATGACACACATTATCTTGGTAGTATTTTTGTTTAAAGCTTAAAACAGTCAATGAAAGGTTCTTGGAAGCCAAAGAGAATCCACTGTCAGGAGCAGTTCTAAGCATAAATTAATGAGACCGCCACACTCCATAACAGATAACTGTTATGCTCTGGAACGAAGATCACAATTTAGCAAAATAGGCACTAGAAATTGTCAATTTCAACTGAGAACTTGCTTATTGCATGTATTTTGAATGGGTTGACTGCAATCTGAATTGACAGTTGTATCTAAAACATTGTCTACCAGTCAATCTGAAATTGCCAAAAAATATTAGTCATGTCCCAGAGTACTGGAGAGCAATTTTATTTAGCCCCTCCATGTCATCTGCGCTGAATGGCCCTGATGCCCAGTGACCACAGTAGCCACTGGGGGTCAAAGGGAAAGGGTACAACTTTCTTCCAGGCACTGATTTTGAGGAGAAGGAGGCAGTCATGAAAGACATCCTCTATCTGATGTCTGCTTGTTTTGTAACAAGGACAGCACTCTACAAGTCCCACTTTTAAATCAATCTATTCAAAGTTTCACATAACTTTGCCAATACAACTCATTTGTTGGTTGATGATCAAGTACATAGTTTTCATATAAAGTTCCATTACAGATATGAGCCCTTCTGGTGTGATTCATATATCTCTCAAAATTTGTATATGTATAAATCAGATCATGATTTAATGCTCAATGATTAAACAGTGCTTATAAAAGCCATTTTTGTAAGGTAAATGGTCGTTCCCAATTTATTAATTTTTAAAATTTAGACTTACATGTTTGGGTTTTCTTAAACACAACACACACCACAGTTGGTGAACAATTGTGAAACCAAAAGAGCTGATCCTTCAAGATGGATGGTGAGTGGCTAACTGGGCCTAAATTTAAAATAGTGACAAGCAGCCATTTGGTGACTGGAGGTCACACAGGCTGAATTCCCTGAAAACCCACATCTTTGTGCAACTTGGGAACTGTCAGAGCTCACCTAAACCAACCGGTCAGAGCTCAGCTGCCCCAATGAACCAGAGCTCAGCTACCTAGACTGATCTAACCTAAGCAAGGCTGAATCTTTCATTTACATAAACAGACCTGATTGGGAACCTGGGTGAGAACTTTCTCTTTAAAAGCCAGATCCTCCCTTTGGTCTGCTCTTGAATGTGCCTCTACACCAAAGGTTCCCCAGTCTGCAAACTGTTCACTTGAATAAAGTTTCTTTCCTCCACATTTCTTTTCAGAGAACTTGTCTTCACATCGGGTTCATCTATATGACACACCCAGGCATATAGTAAACCAGACCATGCTTACCGACCATATCCAAAGTATCAGCCCTCATTTGCTGAGAATTCTACAGACATCTCCACGAACCCTGCTGAGCTTTTTTTAATTCTGCTTTAAGACTAAGGAAGCCATAGCTCAAGAGAATACAACTGTCTGTCCCCCAAAAAGCTCACACTCTTCCCATTATTGTAGCGTGTCTTTTAAGCTGTTTATTTAGCTGAAAGCCCCTCCACTTATTAGGAGGTCTTAGTATATCAAGATGGTTTTTGTTCGATTTGGCAGTGACATACAATGCTTATGTTTACTCTGCTACTCTGAAGGCAAATTACTTTTCTTTAAACATAGTTTGGATGTACAAATGGTCCTGATGAATGCAGTTTAAAAAATAAACCAATAAGACCCAAATTCCTAGGTCTAATATATGAACGTGTTGATCATTTATCAGCAAAAGCTGGTTGGTTGATCTGCCCTTCCCAATATAAATGCAGATGTAAAATGAAATGGCCACAAGTGCATAATTACTGTGAGGTCTAGACTTCCCTAACCCATCTTCTGTGAACCTTCGCTTGCCAACACGTACAAATAAACAGTCTTTCACCATCAAGTATGATGTCAGCTGTAGGTTTTTCGTAGATGCTTTTATCCGGTTGAGGACGTTCCCTTCTATTTCTAGATAGCTGAGAGTTTTTCATCATGAATTGATATCAGATTCTGTCAAATAATATTTTTGTTTCCATAGAGATAACCATATTGCTTTTCTTTTTTATTTGTTAATATGGTGAATTATATTGGATTTCTCTTTAAATGTTAAATAAAATTTACATTCTTGGGAAAAACTCCAATCGACCATGTGGCCTTATTCATCTTTGTATACAATCCATTTTTAGATTCAATTTGCTAAGGTTTTGTTTAGAATTTTTACATTTGTCTTATTAAGGAATATTGGTCTATAGTTTTCTTCTCTTGTAATGTCTTTGTTTTGGTATCAGAGTAAAGCTGGCTTCATAGAGCGAGTACAAAAATATTCCCTTCTATTCGATTTTCTAGAAGACATTATCTAAAGCTGGTATTATTTATTCCTTGTATGTTTGATTGAATTCACTCATGAAGCCACCTGGTCCTGGAATTTTCTTTCTGGGAACGTTCCAAATTACAATTCAATTGTGTTAATGGACATAGGGCTATTAAAGTTATCTGTTCAATTTTTTTCCTGCATAAAATTTGGAACTATGTGTCCTTCAAGAAAGTAGTTCATCTTATCTAATTTGTTAAATGTATGGGTATAGAGTTGTTCATGATGTTCCCCTATTCTCCTTTGGGTACCTGTAGCACCACCTCTGTTATCTGCTACTGGTAATTTCTTTCTCTTTTATTCCCAGTTGTTTTGTCTAGGGATTCTACAATTTTAGTGATCTTATTGAAGAATCAGCTTTTGTTTTTTTCTGATTTCCTTACTGCTTTTCTTTTTTCTATTTTATTTGTTTTCACAGATCTTTACATTCCCACTATTTTGTTTACTTCATATTTTATTTGCTTCCCTTTTCCAGTTTCTTAGGGTGTACACTGGGGTGACTGGTTTGAAACATTTCTTTTTTCCAATGTGAATGCACATTAATATCAACTTCTCCCTAAGTAATGCCTTAGTAACATCCCAGAAATTTGATATGTTTTGTTTTTATTTTCATTTAGATCAAAATAATCTCTAATTTTCCTTATGATGTCTTCTTTTACCTATGGATTATTTAGCGGTATTTCATTCAATTTGCAAACAGTTTAGCATTTTTTTGAGATTACTGATTTATAATTTAATTACATTTGGTCAAAGAACATACATACCTCATATTATTTAAATCCTTTTAAATTTATTAAGCCTTGTTTGAAGAACTAGAACATAGTCTATCTTGGTAAATGTGTGAACATGAAAAGAATATGTATGTTCTTAAATGGGGTGTTTTATAAATGTTTATTAAATTCTATTGGGGTTGATGATGTTCAGTTTTTCTCTATCCTTTCTAACTTTCTGTTTAGTACATCTGCCAGTTACTGAGAAAGGGCTGCTGAAATCTCCAAGGATAATTTGAATTTATCTACTTCTCTTTGCAGTTACACCAGTTTTTGCTTTAAGTATTTTGAACTTCGAATTTTAACTTCAGAAACATTCAGGATTTGTAGCTGTTGTTTTGGAGAATTATCTCTTCACCATCATGTAATCCACCTCTTTAGCCTCGGTAATATTCTTGTTCTGAAATTTACTGTGTCTGATATTAATTAATATAGCGATTCCAGCTTTCTTTAAATTAGTGCTTGCATAGTTCATCATTTTCTACCCTTTTACTTTTAACCTATCTTTTTCTTTATATTTAAAGTGGATTTTTTGTAGGCAGAATACAGTCAGGACTGACTCATTATCTAATATGATAAACTCCATTAATCAATGTCTATAGCCTGTTTTAATTTAATGTAATTATTGATGTGGTTAGATAAAATCTGCTATTTCGTTAGCTTATGGTTTATATCTCATTTTATACTATTTCCATTTTTTGCTCTAGTGTTTGCAGCACAGGTCTTTGGTTAAGGCCCCCTGAAAGTGTGTCATTGCCGCATGTGTGGACCTCCTCGCCCTTGGCAGTCAGTTCCTCCTATCAATCCTCTGTGTTACTTTTTCATGTATTTTACTTTTACATAATATGCTACAAACGCATAATTCACTGCTACTGCTTTTGCTTTAAATGGGGGTAGCTTGTTCTAAGTTTTCTTTTTTCCTGTCTGCAATCAGCTTCTTTCAGTCTCCAAAGAGGGACCGTGTGTGGCCTTCCCCAGCAGTTGGAGGCCTCGCCCCATAGGAGAGTTGGGACTCCCCACCGTGGATGCTGGTCCCTGCCACCCCCTCCTCCCCCGACACACACCTTGAGGGATGCTGCCTTGGGACTCCTGCCTGCTAAATGTTTCTGTGAACACCCAGTGAGGTGCATAGTTAAGAGCCCATGGATGGGAGCAGTCCCCCTGTTCCAGAGCCCCCAGGCTCCCGCGTCCCCTCGCCAGCTGACACGTGGCCTTCAGCTGTTCAGTAAACAACATAGCTGAACCCTCCTGGAGGTTGTCTGCTGCCATCCGCCCGGCCAGCAAGAGAAATGTGTCCGTCTTTCCCTGTAGGCACCTATTGCTCCTCGGATTTCGAGTTGATTGATTGCCTCTGCCCTCAGCTCTCTTATGGATTCAGAATAAAAGTTGTGACTCCGCATATGTTCCACCACCACTGTTGTTGTGTGGCAAGAACGAGGTGCTTCCTGCCTTTCGTCATTCCAAATGGAAGCCAGGAGTCCTCATTAAGGTTTTTGTTTCACATAATTCTCCAAGAAGCTACCTACCATTACTGTAGCAAAAGACTTGATGTATCATCCTGGAGAGAACCACATTAGGTAACACACCAAGATGGCACTGACAGGAGAAGTAATTAGCCATCAGGTGCAACAGCACGTCCACACCTGGCCAGGGCCGTATTGGAGGATGGTCGGGATTCCGAGGATGCAGGTGATGCTGGGGGATGCCAGAGTGGAGCATTTGAGGAGGGGCCATCCACATCCATGCAGACTCTGACCTTGTCACATTTGAAAAATCAGAGACATGAAGTTTACTAATACATGTCTTTGTAAAGATTTTGTCTATGTTCACCGGTGCCAAGATCTGTCTTGAATAAGCCTGAGACATTTGCTGGAGGGTCTCTCCCGCCTGGGAGTATTCCCTGGTCTTCCTTGTTTCTTGGAGAATTATTAGAATCTTCAAAGAAAGGGATTTATTGTATCTTATTCAAATAATATGGGAGAAAGCATTTAGAGATAGGAGTGGCCGAGAAAGGAGAAGAGTAGGTGTTATAAATATCCTGGGATGAATGCTATATTTGTGGGCCCACAAACTTCCAAACAGTCTCTGCAGGTCTCTAATGATGGATGTTTTTAAACGCATGCTATATATAGGCAGGATGCTGAGTGCGAAGTACCATGAGACAGAAAGCCAGAACCAGCCATTCAGAACAGAGCTCTCTGGTGCTTTAGCTCCCACTTAATATTAAAAATGAGAGGCACTGTTGGAATGAAGCATCTCATTGACTAGGTTAAACAGACAAGGAAAAAAAAAAGCAACCACCATCTTTACTTTGTTCCTACTCTCTGCTTGAGGGCTTTTCCCCCATACACTTACGTTTTATTGGCAATTTATTATACCCAGTGGAAGACACTGAAGCCTAGCAACATGATCTTCTGATGTGCAAACAAAATGCATTTAATTTGACTCAGTGTATTACAAGCATCATAATCCCCCTTTTGACTTTACATGATCGACTAATCTCATCTGTTCAGAGGGATGAGCCTGTCTCAGCCCTGATGGCAGGCTTAGAGAATGAGAGAAATTAGGGCATTCTCGGAGATTATGCACTGTGACAACAGAGAAGGGTGCTGAACAGGGACTCTCCACAGGTGGTTACTCATGGTGGCGTGACTGCCGGGGATGCAGCACCAACCGCTGTGGGCAGGAATGCACACCTGCCTTTGCAGGGATGAGGCTATGCAGGCATCCACAGCTCATAGCCCATTTCCTAGGAAGAGTCACAAAGAAGGGATTTCTAGGAAGGAGCAAGTCCCTGGGATGCAGTGCAAGCCGACTTGTTTAGGGAAGTGACTGTTTTAGGGAAAAGAGATGCCGCCTCCTTTCTAACTGCAGCAGGATGTGGAGTTTCTTTTGAGGGGACAGGTGTGGTCAGATGGAAGTGACACAGATCAGCTGCTCGAAGGTGTGGATATTGGATGAGGGGGCAGAGCCAAACCATTAGCAAAAACAGCAAGTGAAGAGGGCCCCAGGATGAGCTGGGTCTGAATGGAGGTGGAAGCATGGCTGACAGTTTCAGGTGAGGCACCTATGCCTGGGCTTTGCTGTGAAACGTTTTTGGAAACACAGGAATGCCCTCCAATGCTGGCTCAAGCCTCTGAAATGCATGTTCAATAGCATCACAGTGTCCCTGTGCTATCGCTGCATGGAAAGCTTCCCCATGCCCCGAGAGCCTCTCATGTAGCCCTGGGATGGGGCTGTGGTTCTCCTCTGGACCTCGGGGCCAGGCAGAAGACTGGAATGCAGGAACAGCAGTGCTGCCCGGGCAACTCTCTGGGCCTCAGGCGGGTGCAGGGCCTGGGAAACAGGGTCTGCTGCAGCTCTCCGCTGAGACGCTGTCCTCGGCCCCTTGCACCCCTTGGTCCTTTCTTAGAGGAATATTTTCCACAAAAACCGGTGCAGGGTCTGACTCTACCACCCCTGGCTCCTGTGGAGTCTAGCGTCCTTCCCTCTGCCCTGGATTCCCCACTGTGCCCGGCACTGCATCACCTGGCTTTGTGGGGAGGAGACAGCATCTGAGCTCCCTGCCCCCTGACTTCCAGGCTGACTCTTGTGCCCCATCCCCTATGTAGTCCCCACCTAAACGTGCCCAACCCCTGCTCAGACCCAGCTGCAGGGAGCTGCAGAGCTCAGCTGGGAGCACCAGAGGCGGAGAGGAGGGTGGCCTTAGCTTTGGTTCGCTAGGAGGAAGAGGGTTTGTATGTGAAGACAAAGGTCACAGGTCCCAAGTCAAAGATAAACCATCTTGAAAAGAAAACATAGGGTGAGATTCTATCCTAAACCTAGAAGATGCACAGACAGGGATTTGGGGGCATCTCCCAGGAATGGCAGAGGTGGGCATGGGCTGCTTGGGGTGATTCGGGAAGCATAAACTTGCTTTAGGGAATTGAGTATTGAAAACTGTATGTATCCTTTGTATAAAAATATAAATCTTGGCCCATTAGTAGATTTTGTTTTTATTTACACTGTGAAAGGACCCATTAAAAACAAAAAGAAAGTAAGAAAGGGGTGGGGAGAGAGAAGGTACAGAAAGTAAGAAAGGGAGGGAGGGAGGAAGAAAAAGAAAGAAAGCAGGAAGGCAAGGAAGGAAGGGAGGAAGAAGGGAAGGAAGAAAGAAAGGGAGGAAGAAGAGAAGAAAGGAAGAAAGGGAGGAAGAAAGGAAGGAAGAAAGAAAGGGAGGAAGAAGGGAAGGAAGAAAGGAAGAGAGGAAGAAGGGAAAGAAGGAAGGGAAGGGAGGGAGAAAGGGAGGAAGAAGGGAGGGAAGGAAGAAAGGGAGGAAGAAGGGAGGGAAGGAAGAAAGGGAGGAAGAAGGGAAGGAAGAAAGGAAGGGAGAAAGAAGGGAAGGAAGAAAGGAAGGGAAGAAGAAGGGAATGAAGGCAGGAGGGAAGGAAGAAGGGAAGGGAGGGAGGGAAGGATGAAAAGAAGGGAGGGAGAGAAAGAAGGAGGAAGGGAAGGGGGAAGGGAGGGAGGGAGGAGGAACCCTGTCAGTGAGCTCTGGGGCTCTGCCTATTGCTGGACTGTGAAGAGCCGAAGACCTCCTGAAGGAAGCGTCTCCAGCTCTTTTCCTTCCTGGGGCTGTGCTGGCTCCTCTCCTCTGCAGGTGAAAGGGGAGACCCCTCCTCAGGCTGTGCTGGTGCCTCAGCCGCCCCCTACGCAGCTGCAGTGACTTGAGCTGCCTCCGGAGACAGGAACTTTTGTTTGCTCCGGTGTTCCTGGCTGACTCCCAGCGGGGTGGTCCCTCTGGTTAGCATCCTGCACCCCCACCTACAGCCCGGCACTACCAGGAGCAACCGCGTCAGAGAAACACAGAGTGCTATTTGAAAGGGACACGCCGCCATGGCTTAGCTGACGCAGGCCCTGTCCCTGGAGGCTCCTCCTGTCCATGGCCTTGGTCTCTCCCTGGTCAGCGTGGCGGGCCATGGGGCCACCTTGTTCCCTGTCCACCCTTCCTGTCTGTTCCCACATGGATGAATGTTTGTGAATAAACTTATGGTGTGAACTTGAATCTAAACGATTTTTTGGTGTGTATTTTGTGACATAAAATGAGCAAAAGGGAATGTTAAAAACAACAACAACAAAAATATTCTAGATAGTAGAATTATTCACAGAGCAATATTGCGTAGAGATTCATTATTCAATGTTCTAACTCAGAAGATATATTGTGTTTCATAAAATAGAGCTATGAATTGTGAGGTCTGCCATTGTTTTTGGCACCATTAAGAAAGAAAGATATTGTGAATTTGACAAAAGTATGACAAAAATCACTGAAATTCCTATTATTATTTTTATTTTTAGTTACTGAAACAGTTGTTTTGGTCTTTTTTAAACAAAGACATTTATCATATTGCACGATAATGAGTGCACAAAACGGATAATGAGGCGAAAATGGAACAGTGAAGTGACTCCCGACCCTTTTCCACATCTGGCCTCTGACTTCTCTGAATCACTTGGAGCCTCAGCGTTCCACAGGTTCTGGTGCCCTGGTTCATGAGCATTTTCCATTAGCTTCAAACAGTGAATCCTGCTGAATTGAATTACACGGCGCTAGAGTTTAAGCCACTCCGTTCAAAGACAGAGGGAAGTTTCTGAGGAATTGTCTTCCAACACCTTAGTGGACGCATGAGTCCGCCGGACCCGTCTCCCCATCGGGAATGTTCTTTCACCCATTCGGAGGCATTTTGCGAATTTCCCTGCTTTCCTTTGCCTTGCCCAGGAGTGAGAAGAATGTTTCCACAGGGAGCACAGCTTAGTGTACTTGTGGTTGTCTTTCTTCTTACACAGTCCCATGAAGCATGTGATTTGCTCGATAAGAAAATAGAAAATCTAGATGGTCTTTTAATAATAAATACTTCCTTCAAAACATCAATTACATTATTTGTCTCTGAGTATAAATTCATTTGTACAATTGAACAAGAATTTCTCTTAGTACACAATACATTTCTGTTTCAAGGATGAATTGCGATGTTATGTTTTTGTTTTTGTTTTTGTTTTTGTTGAGACCAAGTCTCGCTCTGTTGCTCAGGCTGGAGTGCGGTGTTGTGATCTCGGCTCACTGCAACCTCCACCTCCCAGGTTCAAGCGGTTCTCCTGCCTCAGCCTCCTTAGTAGCTGGGATTACAGCCACCTGCCACCACGCCTGGCTAGTTTTTATATTTTTGGTAGAGACAGGGTTTCACCATGTTGGCCAGGCTGGTCTCGAACTCCTGACCTGAATAGATCTGCCTTCCTTGCCCTCCCAAAGTGCTGGGATTACAGGCATGAGCCACCGTGCCCAGCCACGGTGTAATTTTTATGAAGACATATTGAACATTTTGAACCATAATTAAATGCAGGGTATATAAAGCCAATGACATTCAGGGCTCAGGGAAAGTGGCAGGTGCACGTGTGGGCCACAACCTCTGAGTCAGGAAAACTGCTGTGCCTGGAGGTGCTGGTGGCTGGGAGAGTCCTTCTTTTTTCAGAAAGGTTAAAATGTGGAAAAAATAATGTATCATAGAATTGATGAAATACAGTCGTAATTTCAAGTCAACGTCTTACTTGATGTATTTATAGCTTTAAATTTAATTTTACAACTTGTACAATATGTTCAAAAAGCTTGAAAGATAGTAATGCCTCCTCTAAAAATAAGAAAGGCACCCATCATCCAGCTTCAGGAGTGAGGTATGGCAAAGACAGCTGAGGCCTTCTGTGCATCCAGGGATCCACTGAGCATGTCACAGGGAGCATCTCACATGTGTCAGGGAAACAGGCCGAGAAGATTCCTGTCTACTCCAGAAGTGTCACTTGTAAATCCATACAAAGTCATCATTACTTTTCCTGAATTCTGGAGCTTCAGAATGGTCCTCATCTTTCATTGCCCAAAAGAAAAGGGCATCCTGGAGTAGGGCAGGCCCTGAACCCCATGACCAATGTCCTTGTAAGAAGAGAAGAAGACACCCAGAGATACACATGGAGCAGGTGATGCCAAGACAGAGGCCATGACTGAGATGCTCGCAGAGCAGGTGACGCCAAGACAGAGGCCACGACTGAGATGCACGCGGAGCAGGTGACGCCAAGACAGAGGCCACGACTGAGATGCACGCGGAGCAGGTGACGCCAAGACAGAGGCCACGACTGAGATGCTCGCGGAGCAGGTGACGCCAAGACAGAGGCCACGACTGAGATGCTCGCGGAGCAGGTGACGCCAAGACAGAGGCCACGACTGAGATGCTCGCGGAGCAGGTGACGCCAAGACAGAGGCCACGACTGAGATGCTCGCGGAGCAGGTGACGCCAAGACAGAGGCCACGACTGAGATGCTCGCGGAGCAGGTGACGCCAAGACAGAGGCCACGACTGAGATGCACGCGGAGCAGGTGACGCCAAGACAGAGGCCACGACTGAGATGCTCGCGGAGCAGGTGACGCCAAGACAGAGGCCACGACTGAGATGCTCGCGGAGCAGGTGACGCCAAGACAGAGGCCACGACTGAGATGCTCGCGGAGCAGGTGACACCAAGACAGAGGTCACGACTGAGATGCTCGCGGAGCAGGTGACGCCAAGACAGAGGCCACGACTGAGATGCTCGCGGAGCAGGTGAGGCCAAGACAGAGGCCACGACCGGAGTAATGCACCCGTAGGGACCAAGCCACGCCAGGACAGCCGGGAGTTCTGAAGCAGGAGAAAAGGTCTCAGATTTCCTTCAGACCTCCCAGAAGGAACCCACCCTACCAGGACCATGATTTTGGACTTCTTCAGAATTCAGAGAAGAAATTGATGTTGTTTACTTTGTGACAGCAGCTCTAGGAAACACTCCAGAAAGCACAGGGCTGGTGTGCAGGTGAAGGAGGAGCGAGCCACCATGCCATTCCCCTCGCCTCCACGGGATCCACCCCTCCCTCCACTTCCATCCTCAATTCCAGGCCAGTCGCTACAGCTGTCTCCAGGCAACGACTCTCATCTTCCTCCAGGCTTGTGCATCTCCTACTCTTTGGTCAAACTTCAATCCTGGTCAAACTAGCTCTCCACTTAGCCCTGATGCCACAGCTGGGGATGCCCACACCACGTCAGCCGTTGTATGCGCCATTCACGGCTGTTCACACTGCAGCAACAGTGCCATATTCCCTTATCCATTTTACCTTGTCCTGAGTCTGTTGAATCCACCAAGCTGACTGTTTCATCCCTTCATTCTCTCAAGTCAGTGTTCTTTTAAAAATAGACTTTTCTTAAGCTGGGCATGGTGGCTCATGCCTGTAATCCCAGCACTTTGGGAGGCCAAGGCAGGGGGATAATTTGAGGTCAGGAGTTCAAGACCAGCCTGGCCAACATGGTGAAAACCCATCTCTACTGAAAATACAAAAAAATTAGCTGGGCTTGGTGGTGCACGCCTGTAGTCCCAGATACTTGGGAGGCTGAGGCAGGAGAATTGCTTGAACTCGGGAAGCAGAGGTTGCAGTGAACCAAGATTGGGCCACTGCACTGCAGCCTGGGCAACAGAGTAAGACCCTGTCTCAAAAAAAAGAGACTTTTTTTAAAGAGCAGTTTTAGGTCCACAGCAGAATGGAGCAGATGGCACGGACATCTCTCATACGGCCCCATCCCCCAGGGTGCACAGGCTTCCTGATGATCCGCCTCCCGAAACAGCATTACTGTCTGCCATGATGGACCCACCTTGATGGATGGCATCACCCAGCGTCCATAGCTTACAAGAGGGTTCACTCCTGCTGAGGCACATTTTATGGGGTTCCACAAATGTGTAATAACATGGATCCACCATTATGGCTACCACAGATGGACCCATCCTGATAGATCCCATCACCCAGCATCCATAGCTTCTGTGAGGGCTCGCTCCTGCTGCAGCACATTGTATGGGGTTCACAAATGTGTAATAACACAGATCCACCATTATTCTATCATACAAAGTAGCTTCGCATTAGTACTTTTTAAACTTTCTGATTTAGCTAAGTATAAACAAAACCAAATCTTTGTATACTGATTTTAGGAGGACATTCCTTTCCTAAGTGTTCTGGTGGAGAATAAAATTTGCAATGTGTTGTTTAAACAAACCACTTAATCAATCAATGCAAGAAACCCAAATTGATTTAAAAATCTTGAAAATATTCCAGATATCTCTGGGGAAAGCATTGACATCAAGTTGAAAAATTAGTACAGGAGCGCAAAAGAATTGGGAACAAGAAACAGCCCTGAGCCGTGCATGGACTCAGCAGCCAGTATGGCTGCTGGAGGGAGAAAGCTGAAGTCGCAGCCTTGGAGCAGAGCACATGAAAGTCATTGAGGAGAGAGCCGTGCAAATGGAGAGCCTTCATCAGCCGGGTACAAGGAAAATCTATCACCTGTGATCTTTCATCGCATTCCACACATTGGGAGATAATTTATGATAAGAAACCAGGTTGGAGTTCAACCGCAAAACTCTTTAAAAACAAACCAAAACTGAAATACTCAACCTCGAACATTGACACAATTCAATTCTTAAGTTTTCTTGTTTTTATCCTCATGAAGTCCAAGAAGAATAGTTCCCAAACACTAAAGTAAAAGTCATGAGCGTTAAGTTTTTCTAAGTTTGGGAGTTACCACATGGGTCTAAACATCCTCAACTCCCTACTTGGCTTCTACAGTCTGCATAATTAGAAACAATCAAATTCTAAACAATACTTCTTTTAATCCCTATACATATGTTCATGATCCAGAAAGGAGTTTAAAAATAGAGAGGATATTGGTGCTTTCAGGAGCTAGATGGTTGCAGAGACACCCGGTCAATTCAAAATATGCTAGTTAGAATTCTGTGTCTACTCAATGAAGGACTCTTCTTCATGGATCTCAAATTGACAAGATGTATCAGCTTCCCGCTGAAAACAGAACAGAGTTTGTCCTCTATCTGGAACTTTTATTTTGCCCCTTGAAGACTTTTGTTGAGGATATAAAACAACTAAGGATGTCAATGGGGAACCATCACCTCTTTGTGGCAGGCAAGAAATTCCAAAAATGTTTGGTCGGTTTTGTTCCATTCTCCCAAAGAAAAGGTTATATTTCCTTTTTCAGTGCCTATAATCTTTTTAGAACTTTCCCTTTATTGAGCCCATAAACATCACAGTGCAGCAGCAAATCATCACAGCCCATAGAAAACTCATCAAAAAGCCACCCAGCAAATGATGCTGAGAAGATGATGTTCATGATACTTGAATTAACTAATTTTATGATGGTGTTTATAGCACCTGAAATATTTGGACCAATTGTTGCCCAACAAACCGTTTGATAGAGAAAGTCAGGACTCTTTGGTCAAAGAGTCATTTAAACATGCTGCCCATTTTTCAAACATTCATTTCATTACATCCTGCTTAATAGTGTATAACTCTCCCATTTTTCTCAGAAAAACATCATTGAAGGAAAAACTTCCTCTTTTCTCTTGCTGTGATATAATTAAGGCAGCCTGGAAAAGTGGAATAAATATCAAACTTAAAATCAGATTCCCTTGGCTATATCTGACTTTGCCACTAAGTCATCCAACCCTTATCCATTTTTGCTCCTGCGTTTGTCTGTTTCCTGGCTATAAAATGCGGGTGTTGAAGGCAATGATTTAAAGTCTGTGCTGTCTCATGCATCCTGTGGAACACGGCAAAGCATAAATAAATAGAGACGACTTCACCCACGCAACGGTGTCAGGGTTGAAGACGGTTTTGTGGTGCCAAGAGTGCCGCATTTCTCATTTTTATCAATGAAACAGGAGAGAATCCGTGCAACTGAAAATACAGCTGCAGTTCAGTCTTATGAGAAAAAATAAAACTTTAGAATTTATTTTCAGAGTTCTCCAAGTTTGCAGCTGGTCTAAGTCCATCTCTCACCTAGACACCAGGCTTCTATCTCTGCCTGTCTGTATCAAACTTTACTTTTCAAAGCACACTTATTTCTTTCAGTGTAAACTGTAAAAGGCATTATTATATATGTATTATCTAATTTCATTAGTGACCACAGGCAAATTATTTCATTCTTTTAAAATATTAACCATTCATTATTTTTAAATAAGAACATAAGGAATATCTATTAAATTAATCTTTATCTTCCGTGTTAATCTGAAATTATTTTATAGGGTTTATGTCATTAATAATATATAATATGTTTCTACATGATGCTTCATGGAAGTGGGAAGGAAATAGTTCACCTGGGCGGGAATAGGAGGGTTCATATTTAAAGCAATACTTTTAAGATTAAAAGATACTGAAAAGGTACCCTAAGAAAATATATCCAAATAAATGTTTTTAAACTTTTAATATTTTAATATTTAGATAACCCTATCTTCACGTGTTTTATCATCTCCAGCTGATACCTTTTCCATTGTGTGAACTGATTACACTTGTAGCTGTCTGGTCAGGCACAGTGGTTCACGTCTGTCATCCCAGGACTTTGGGAGGCCGAGGTGGGCGGATCACCTGAGGTCAGGAGTTCAAGACCAGCCTGACCAACATGGTGAAACCCCATATCTACTGAAAATACAAAATTAGCCGGGTGTGGTAGCACATGCCTGTAGTCCCAGCTAACCGAGTGGCTGAGGAAGGAGAATCACTTGAACCCAAGAGGCAGAGGTTGTAGTGAGCTGAGATCGCATCACTGCACTGCAGCCTGGGGGACAAGAGCAAAACTCTGTCTCAGAAAAAAAAAAAAAAACATGTAGCTATCTGAAAAAGACCTTACGCCTTTGTCCCAAATATGCCAAATCATGGCAAGAACAATGCCACCAAGGATATAGTAGCACAGATACTTTCATACAGAGGTGTCTTTTGAAAACATTCATCATGTCAGCGCATCTTGTGGTAAAATTACACTTATATTGTTATTACACTCCTCCTTTCAATGTGATATATTAATTCCAGATCAGAGCAATGCTGGCCATGCTGGGAATACTGGTGTGAGATGTGTATATGCAAATAGACCTTTGTCCTTCCTCTCCATGGTTTCTAAGTCATGCCTCACGTTCAGTTTTGATATCAGTTAAAAGCTAGCAGAAAATGGTGCAGTACAGACAGGCAGGTCCGTGAGCATAGACTCTTTGTTTCTGAGTTTGTGTCATATCATCTCTCCTGTTCTAAAAAAGTAAAGCTGGAATTTTCTTTGACACTAAACCATATTTGGAGAAATTCATTGCAAAGCTGAAAATCAGACAACTGCTCCCTGTAGAACCATGTAGGATGCCTGTTGGAGATAGGAGGATATTAGCAGCCTGTTTACCCAAAGGCAAGCAAGTGAATCACATCCGAGCCAAAGCACAGCTTCAGTATAAATCTAATAGTTTTGCATTTGCTCTATTGGTGTGTCATTAACAGTACTTCTGAGTCCTGGAGACCTTTTATTTTCTACTACCTTTAATAAGGTGGAGGCAAAGGGGTAGCTCTGCTCTGCTACCATTCTGACCGGTGGTGAGTGGTATTGGAGCCTTAGTAGACACTACTAGGTCAGTCTCTGCTCGGGGTGCAGGGGAGAGGCCTGGAGAAGAGTAGCAGCCCTGGTCTGGGTCCTCACCTCCCCTTCCGCAGCTATGTGGCTCTGAGCAAGTCATGGAGTTTAAGAGATCTGTGAAATGAGGGTCTGAGTGGAATGTCACAGATTTCCTGTGAGCTTTGTGATTGTATGACTCTTTGAGCAATTGAATGACTCCAGGACCACAAGTGGAACAAAGAAGGAAGTTCCAAACTGAGTGGGCGCCATGAGCTTTGATGTAAAACACATACTGCCGTGCCCTTCAGAAGGTGGCCTTGTGCTGTTTGAGGAATGTGAAGAAAAAAAACCTGATGGCAAATCCAGATGAGGAATGAGGGCGGGGGCAGGGGCATTTTTGAAGAGGTCCGATTGACAGACAGGAAGTGAAGGAACCATCCAGAACATGAAGGCACATGCGTGCTTATTTTTTCAAAGTTTGTGAAGATGATCACTGCAGGGGAATTGCAAGGGCGGGAGGACCCGGTCACACACTTCATGTTTTATTCTTTTCTCTCCCTGAGTGCACCCTTGTAGGATGCATCCTGTCTGTGGCCCGAGTTTCTGGGCAGGCTGATGTCCACCGTGGGAAGGACAGCAAGCCCTACGGTCACCTCAGGGACTCGAGTTCCTCGCAGGGCAGGCACAGCTTCCATCTGAAGAAGACAGTGGGTCAGCAGCTGCCGCCCACCTGCCATCGTGTGGGCACCAAGGCCCGCGAAGAGGGTGTGAGCTTGGCACAGTCAGACCCTGCCGCTCTCCACCCCATCACTCCCTCCTCATCCACAGGTCCCAACGTGGTGGATACAAGCACTCAAGTTCCCGATGAGCCTCAGTGCCCCCACACCACGAGTGTCCTCTCTCCGCTTCCTGCCAGGTCGGAGAAGCCCAGTCACCAAACGTTTTTCCCAGGTCATCTCCAGGCCTCACCAAAGGATGCAGGCACAGAGAGCAACATCTTTTCTTCTTTCCAGAAAGACAGTTTTCACGTTGATGATCAATTTAACAAACATGACTGATTTTCCTCTAAAACTAAGTTGATACATTTTTCAATGACAATTTAAAAAATGAATGAATAAAAGCTTACTATCCAATGATTATTTTGGACAAGTGAAAATAAATTGTGTGTTCTCAGAGCTTCTGTGTCTTTTATCTTGATGTCCCAGTGTCTAAAACTGCACAATCTCAACAAGAGGTCTTCGAATGTTCCAGTGAAGAACACATGGCCTAATTCACATAGTGGGGAATGATTGGATATTGAGACGCTATTGCACAGCCCTAGGGATGAACCAGTTTATCTTCAGAGAAAATTCTGCAAGATAACATTCAGACCACTTGATAGACAATGAGTTTCTGACTCTTTGAATCATACCATATGAAATTGAAGTTAGTATGTTTTTATAAAGTGAATCTGAGCCACTGAGCCATAAGGAGTGATGCAATGACTCTTGGGTTTCTGTTTTATGAACTAATTGACTTGTTTCCATCTTCCTTCTCCTAGGAGGTGGGGAGTGAATGATTGACAGCGGCTATGGTCAAGGCTTGCTGTCTTCTGGCCCTTTGCTGTGTCCAGTGGTGTCTGCAGAGTCACTGTAATGCAGTGTAACTAGCTCAGTTCATGCAACTCAAGCCATGATTGCTGATTTTCAGCACCTTTGTGGTAATTTAGGATACGGAGACCTTAAGGAAACAAGGCTTCCCCTTGCAAGGTGCTTCTGTTCTGATATGGGAGCAACATTCCCCCACACGCAAACCTACATGACGAGGTAGAGGAATAGGACTCTACAGGGCAAAGGAGAACAAATACTCCACTACACACAAACCTACACAACAAGGTAGACGAACAGGACTCTACAGGGCAAAGGAGAACAAACATTCCCACACACACAGAACTACACGACAAGGTAGAGGAATAGGACTCTACAGGGCAAAGGAGAACAAACATTCTCACACACACAGACCTACATGACGAGGTAGAGGAATAGGACTCTACAGGGCAAAGGAGAACAAACATTCCCACACACAGACCTACATGACGAGGTAGAGGAATAGGACTCTACAGAGCAAAGGAGAACAAACATTCCCACACAGAGACCTACATGACGAGGTAGAGGAATAGGACTCTACAAGGCAAAGGAGAACAAACATTCCCACACACACAAACCTACACGACGAGGTAGAGGAATAGGACTCTACAGGGCAAAGGAGAACAAACATTCCCACACACACAAACCTACACGACGAGGTAGAGGAATAGGACTCTACAGGGCAAAGGAGAACAAACATTCCCACACACACAAACCTACACGACGAGGTAGAGGAATAGGACTCTACAGAGCAAAGGAGAACAAACATTCCCACACACAGACCTACATGACGAGGTAGAGGAATAGGACTCTACAGAGCAAAGGAGAACAAACATTCTCACACACACAGACCTACATGATGAGGTAGAGGAATAGGACTCTACAAGGCAAAGGAGAACAGAAAAATCACTTCCAAGGAAAAAGAGTAACCACAATACAACTCTAGGATCATTCTGGTGAACTTGGAGTTAAAAGGAACTGTTTCTTCCTGACAAAAGAGGGTTGATTATGCTCTTAGACTCACTGTTTTAACACAAAACATGTTTCAGTCTCATTATTAAAATAGTCATCACAATTTCAATTGATCTATTAATTCATAGCTATTATAATCATGCTGACCATTAGTTTTCAGTGCTCCTCGCCTATAAAAATTATTATTTTACTCTATAATTTTGTTAGCAGTAACTCATACTATTAGAATACTTACTGATTACTGTTAACTTCACAGCCTCTAAAATGCTTCTATATTCAAGTTTTACAATATCCAGATCCGTTCCATGATTTATGTTGCACCACTAAGCTAGGCCCACTTGGAATCCATGAAATGTCAAACCAGAAAAACAACAGCACTTTATAACCCCAGCTAGTGCATGCACTCATTTACAATTTTATATTGCACCCTCTTGATACTGAGAACTATTGGGATTTCTGAACTCTTTAAAGCCATCTTTATAAAGATTTTCCTGAGCCAGTAATTTTAAATGACTATACTACTTTGTCAAAGGCCCTTAATTAAAATCATCTCTGAATGTCAGCAAGAGGGATGGAGTGGAGAATGATTTAAAGACTGCAGACAAGTCTAGGTGAACAGAATTTTTCATCATTTTAACATTTCCCTTTTGCTAAAGTGATTGAATAGATTATTTATGAACATCAAGCAAATTTTCTGGAATTAAAAAATAATAATTACATCCCATCCATTCTCAGACACACTGCCTTGTCAGGGAAAGGCAACATGCTGTATAGCTTGAGTAACAAAACATCTCTGTGTTTTAGAAGTAAAACTGCTTTCGTAGTTAGGTCCTGGGTCCTAATGCAAATTTCCTATTAAATAATTTGATTATTTGCACTTTTTGGTCTCTACAGTTTTATTTTCTAAGACACATGGATATTATAAGACATTACATTAAACAAGGTGTGTAGTTAACGTTCTCTCCTGGGATGCTGAAGGGAGCAGGTGGGGAGAATTTATCACAGGCTGCTGATTGGGGTATTTTATTCTTGGTGGAAAAAGCAAGGCTCTGTGTCATGAACTAGATGTCTGTGAATGTGACAGAACTAGAAACTTATCTTACTTGGCCTCCTTGAAGGCACAGAAGCTTATTCCCCACGCCCTCTGGCTGATCTTGTGGGACCTTGGTCTCACTTGCTCCTGGCTCAGCATCCATTGCTAGGGTCAGCGGAGAGCAATTCCTTCCACCGGCGTCACCCAGAGCAATTCTTTCCACTGCTTCAGAAATATGGCACTGTGGGTTCTGTGCCACGCAGGCCTCCTTCATGGGTGACAACATGCAGAAGAGGACGCAGATGCTATCGGAAGCCTCTTGAGACAGGTTGCCCTTATGGGCCGCTCTTAAAGAGGGATTGGTTCTCACCAACAATGGCTGGAATTGGGACTTCCCATGGCTTCAGAATCAGGAGTGCCTGGACAGCCTATGGTCCTGAGAGTCCGGGGAGGGCTCTGCAGGTGAAAGAAGACTCAAGGTCGGGACCAAATTCTTGCCTCAGGGTTTGTGGCTTGGACTCATGTCCACGATTTTTATATTAGTATGAAATATTTTAAGAACGAACATAGATGCCTATAAGGTCCTACACAAAGCAAAGAAATTGGAGAATAAAAGTGTAAGGAATGACTGTCCTCAGGCTTAAAGACCTGTTGCTGGGTGGTCAGGACAAGCACTGCACGCTTCCATCATGCGTCTCTTTGGAAGGGCAGGCTGGCAGAGGCAGATGACATCACACAGATTTATTTTAATTCTTTTGACACAGGATTCATTGAAATAGTTTTGTTTACTTTCCTTACAAGAAATAAAAATCTGTACATGGTGGAGAGTTTTATACCTTTCCATGAGGTCTAAATATTTTAATATGGTTTAATCAATGGCTTGTATATGACACACACTTAATTTCTAGGTTAATCCGAATTTGCCTTTAGCATACTGTAAACCAGATGTTCTTGGAAAGAAAAAAAAAAGCTTAAGCCTTTAATTTTTTGTGTATATTTGTGTGTTTTGCTTGAGGCATAAAAATCATTTTTCCCTCTTCAGTAAGGTTGTTTTCAATTACAATTATGTTTTCACTACAAATACCAAAAAAATTAACAGATATGTTCAGTTATTAGTTTGTCTTTCAGCATGCTTGTATTAATCCAGTTATTATGTTATACATTTTTTAAAAACTTATTCAAATGACAACCTTAATAACATCAAAAGTATAGCAAATTTGGCTTCTTTCTCTCTCTTCCCAAACATAAAAGTTGGGAAAAGATTCATGGTTTCTGCCAACTGCCCAGGAAAACACATGTGCTGAGCACATGGGGCCTGACTGCTCTTCCAAATGCTCCTGTACCTGCCATGCTAGCTGTGCCCAACTGCAAAGACCACAGCTCCACCTGCAGAAGGACCTGCTGTGGCCAAGAGACACAGTGCAGGTACCCCACACAAGCTGGCAGTGGTGGTCACCTTGATGATCAGAAATGCAAACGAAATTCTGAATATTCTACTGACTTCTATAATGCTCTAGCTAAAATAGTATTTTATTTTCAGAACACTGGTTACATCACCAATAGTGAGCAAAGACCATTATCTTCAATCCTGAGTGTTTTCAAAGGTCCCCAATCACTAGACAGTTAACCAAGAGGAACACCTCAGGAAAGCAATTTTGGGGATACTTTAAAGAATTTCCTCTATGAGTGGGAAAGAAGGCTTTATCAGCTTGAAAGCCTTGTTTTTACTGTTCTTCCCCAGTGAGCAATGGTGTGGTTTGTCTGGGAATAAAGGAGTTCTCAGGACACAGGTCTTTTGGTTTTAAAACTGGTGATGTCCCAGACAAACGTGCCTAGGTGGATCACCCCATCTACCAATGTCGTCCACACCTCTATATGGGCAGACATTTAGGTTTTAGCATCTGTTACAGATATTTTCATTTTTCCATCTGCCATTAGCATTCTTTCTATAAAACTGACAACATAGGAGACTCTGGCTTGTTATAAAGCAAACAAACGAACAAACAAACAAAAACTCAAATTAGCTTAAACAAATGAAAAAACAAAGGCCATGTAGTGGTCACTGGAACTGAGCACAGGAGCGGGAGAGGCCAGGCTCTTGGGGCCGCCATCCGCTGCACCAATGCTGTGCTCATGTTTCTGCCTCTGCTTCTCCCTATTCTTCTTGTACGTTGGCCGCCCCCTTCCCCAGGCAGGCAGCCTCCCTCCA
Source organism: Pongo abelii (assembly GCF_028885655.2). Classification (NCBI taxonomy): domain Eukaryota; kingdom Metazoa; phylum Chordata; class Mammalia; order Primates; family Hominidae; genus Pongo; species Pongo abelii. Next base: position 93,380,301 of record NC_072002.2, on the reverse strand, counting down.
CGTGGGGAAGAAATGATGCTTTGCTGCTATATCCACCTCTTGACAGTCTTTCCTTCCCAGACAACAACCTCAGAGAAAAGAGAAGATTTTGACTAATAAAGAAAGGCCTCATTTTAGTGACTTGCCCATGTTGACACACCTCCACACCCATGGATCCAAGTGACCGTGACACCCAGGGCTCGGTCCTGTGTCCACCTCCTGGCCCAGTGGGGACTGGATCACCTGCTAGCCTTGGTGCCAACACCAATCTCAAGTTACTGAGAAGGAGCAGTGCCTCAAAAGAAGCGGGCAGGGACTGTCCCTAGAAAGAAAAAGGAAGGAGTCGTCCTGGGCTGCGTAGCCCACAGATGTTCTCTGCAAACATTCAGGTGGCCCTGCAGCCATGAACGCTGTGTGCTCTCTCTGCGAGCCATTGAACACTCAGGTGTGGGGGCTTTGGCTGGGATCCCCCAGATCTGTTCAAGTTGATTCTGCTGCCAATGTTCATCAGTTGGACTGGAGCATAGACTTTGACCTCAAGTTTGAGTTAAGGTTTTTGACTCCACTGTCTCCCAGTGCAGGAGCTGAAAGACAGAGAGGCGACTGCCTCATTCCCAGAGAAGAGGCTTCCTGGCAGCCCACAGGAGCCTGCAGGGGCCCACAGGGGAAGCTGTGTCGGGAGCAAAGCCACAGCCCAGGGCCGTGTCTCCTTGTTGGCCTGTTCCTGTCCCCACTGACACTGGCGGAGGAGAGGCTGTGTTGCTGCTGCACCTGGAGAGTGAACGTGGATGGCCCCAAAGTGTCAGCAGGGGCCCTGCACTTTACAGCATTAGTCTCCATTCTCTTTGGCATTTGGGGAGATATTTATAACACAAACTGTTGGTGTCTGGCCAACACCCATGTCCCTGCTTCCTTCTTAGAGGGTCTTGATGTTGTCTGGGCCCACCCTCCACTGTGCAGCTTCGAGGCTTCAATGAGGATGACCCCATCTCCACTGGAGGGTCCTGGAAGGTCAGGCCCAGCTCCTGTCCACCACTGGCACGCCGTGCAGTCACAGCCAGTGGGGCCCGAGGGAGATAGGCTGGGGCTTCTGGGAGGGCTCTGCAGAAGGAAATGGGTGGGGTTGTTGTGTGAGGCCTGAAAACGTCAGGGCATTTCACAACTCCATGAGAGTAGCTTGAGGACAAAGTCAGCACAGAGCCAGAGCCGGAGCAAAGCTGGAAACTCCTAGCAGACTTTATTACAGGAACTTTGTTTTATTGCAAATAACAATTGATCTTAAGGGTCATAGTTTTCATGCAACAAAATATATAGTGATGATCATTGGGATTTTTAGAAAATCGACATAATCTTATGAGAAATTCCAACTACAAATGAGAAATGTAGAAAATTTCATTAATCATCTACACCAAGTGGAACTAGAATATACTGGGGAGTATATAATTTAATTCCTTCCGTTTCTTCCACAAATTAATGCTTTGTAATTAAATGAACCTCAGAATGTTTATACACAGAATCAGAAATCATTCATTTAAGGGCAGTACTATTGTCAACATTTTCTTCTAATTTCTACTGTGGCCTTTCTTATTTTTTATTTTAAAATGCAAAAAAGGAAGAATGGAGGCGAGGGTTGGTCACTTCTCCCCAAATTTCTAAACATCAAATTTTTATGGATCATGCTTTCTCTAGAAGGGAATAAACCACGTTTGTAGTACTAAATGCATCTTTCGATGCAATGAAGTCATTATCTGACAAGAACTGGAAAATGAAATAAAACAGAAGGAGAAAAAAGATGAAGAGCATTAAAGGGAAAACCTAAGACACATTAAATTTAATAGAGCTTAACTGGGGAAAGAAGGATTTGCAAGGTAGGTGAGGCCCAGAAACAGCAGGCTTGGCTCCCGCCTAGCTTTCAACCCACTTCAACAGGGTTGGAACCCATGGCTGCAACTCTATGATTGGCGTGGAGTAAGTCACCTCTGTTCACGGATCCAGCTAAGGGGCAGTTCACTGTGTACAGAGGAACCCTTAGGCCGAACTTAAAACATGTAACTAGGCAGCTTTAGGCTACACTTAACAAGAGACGAGGAAAAAATGTGGAAAGAAAGCTTTACAAGTCCTGGAGTCTGGTTTGCCTCTCAGCTGGTCTTTCCCACTCCGGCACTACTCGAGTGCTTCCTGGACTCCTAAGCACTAAGCCCTGACCCGGGCAGCATCCATCCTGCCTAACAAAGGCCATTGTTTAAGTCCGGAATTCTCATGGCTGCGACACACACAGGTGCTGACTCGTGGCCCTTAGCAGAGTTACTGCCTTCGTAAGAGGCTGGCTCTGGCCTGATGCCTTCCCTCAAGAGGTCTGCTTCCAGAGTTCCTGCCTCCGGTCACAGTTTTCATCCCCAAAGGGAGCCTCTCTTTCGGCCACAGCTTGGTACAAGTGGCAGAGCCTTTACGCACTGAACAATTGTATCTTCCCATGACACAGAGGACAGAAAACAAAAGATGCAGTGTGACTGTGCTCGGCCACACAGCAGCGTTTGGTGATTTAAAATAGTCAACATTGGTTCCTGAATGTTTCCACGTACAAGACATACGCTGTGTCCTGGGGAAACACGCTCATAAATGAGGTGTCTTCTCTGCATCAAGGGAGCCTAGAGCATAATGGGTGAGGCCGGACAGCTTGCCCACAACAAATCGTGTTTAAATTTAGATTCTACACTTAACTCAGAAGGAACAAGGAATTAGGGGGCAAGCACTTCAGGCTCCATGTGAAAGGGGGTGACAGAGAAGCCACGGTGGCCCACCGTGGTGATGGGTCAGGGTTGGAGACATTGGCATGGACTTATGGTTTCCAATAATAAATACAGATACAGACATTACAGACACCTGTGCACACACACAGACACGTGCACACACTCAGGCACACATGCACACACACAGACACGTATGCACACACAGACACAAGTGTACACAGACATGCATGCATACACTCAGACACACATGCATGCACACACTCAGACACGCATGCATGCACACAGACACACATGCACACACTCAGACACGCATGCATGCACACACAGACACACATGCACACACTCAGACACATGCACACACAGACACACATGCACACACTCAGACATGCATGCATGCACACACTCAGACATGCATGCACATGGCTTTGGTGAACCCACAGCTCTCCTTGCTCTCCTTGCTCTGGCAGCAGAGGGGCCTCGAAGCAGGGCCAGCCAAGCATCCATAAACGCAGCTGGAGCCCAGTGTGGCTACCAGGACCAGGCTCCAAGAAAAGCAACCTAAGCTTGTCAGAGACAGGCCCAAGCCTAGGACTGAGGGAGCAGGAAATAGTCACAATGAGCCTGGAGCATATTGTTGTGCCAAAAAAGTCAGGAAATGCTCAAAAAATTAGAAAAAAAAAGATGTGCGTATGTGAAGAGACACAGGAGGGAACCGAACGAACTTCCGACAGCCAAAGGTAGAGCCCTGTCAGCCAAGGCATGAAGAACGTAAGTGCTGCATGATAATGCAGATCACTAAATAGGTGTCCACCCATCCAAAGCTGACATAAAAACTGAGAAAATAAGTAAATGGTGGGGGGAGAAAACACAAATCTTCCATGTGCGGGAATTCCAATAGTTTATGCAGATATTACACTCCATCCTCAAAATTGGAGCATTAACTTCCCATTCCTTAAGAGTGGGCTGTGCATGGGGAAATCCCCTCTGAAAAGAATGATATGGAGAAGTCTTAAAAAAATAACTTTCCCATGGAGACACCCGACAGGCGTTGCGCCAGCAGGGCACTGAAGTCAGCAGCATCATTGACCGGCTACGTGGCTGGAAAGTGCGCTTGGCATGGTGTGATATGAACAGCATTCATGTATGTGATCTTCTCCCCCAAACACCACAAGCCCAGTCTAATTGTAAGAAAATCATCAGACAAATCCAAAGTGAGGGACATTCTACAAAATACTGAGAGAGTGCTCCTCAAGACTGTGAGGTCAGCATCAACAGGAGGGTCTGAGAAGTTGTCACAGCCAGGAGGATCCCAGGGAGGCCTGAGGATTGGATGCCACATGGTGTCCTGGACAGGCTCCTCAGACAGAAATAGGACATTGGGGGAAACTAAAGAAATTGGAATAAAGTGTGAACTTTGTTTAATAAACATGTATCAATATGAGTTTCTTATTTGTAACACATGTCACATAATCATGTAAGATGTCAATCATAGGGAGAACTGTGAGAGGTATACACAGGAAGTCTTTGTACTATCTTCATAAGGTTTCTGCAAATCCAAAATTGTTCTAAAAGACAAAGTTTATTTAAAAGTAAAGAAAACAAGAAAACAAAATAAAAGTAAAATCTACAGCTAATATCATGCTTAATGGCAAAATAATGAATGTTTTCTCCCTAAGATTGGAAACAAAGAAAGAATAGATACTATGAACATTCTTTTTCAAATAGTACAGGAAGGTGTAGCTACTGCAATAAGGCAAAACAAAGAAAAGGCACACAGATGTAGAAAGAACAATATAACTGTCTACGTTTGCAGATAAGTTGGCCTATGTAGAAAATTTCAAGCACTCTACAAACCCCCAGCTCTAATAAGTGAGTTCATCGAGTTTGCAGAATGGAAGATCAATCCATAAAAACCACTAGTAGTCCTATACACTAACCAAGAACATGCAGAAACCACACACAAAACACAGTATCCTCTACAATTGTGCCAAATAATTGAATTACTAAGAAATGATCATCTCCTCAAACTGATACATAGTTCACATAATCCCTTTCAAAATTCCAGCAAGAAATATTCCAAAATAGATATACTTATTCTAAATATCTTATAGATAAGCACAAGCCAAGGAATAACTAAAACGGTCTTGAAAAAGGAAAATAAGGTTGGAGAAATACCTTTCCTTATGGCCTACTGTGCATCTGCTGTGATAAAGACAGCGTGGTACTGACAGAGGGGTGGAGAAGAGGTCAATGGACCAGAATACAGAAGCCAGAACAAACCCACACAAATACATGAGACTGATTTTTCACAAGGTGCACAAGCAATTCCTTGGAAAAAGGATTCGCTTTTCAACAAATGGTGCTGGAGCAATTGGTTATCCATCGGCAAAACAAAAAATCAGCCACTTTTACCTAGCTTTATTATACCTCATACAAAAGTTAACTCACAATGGATCCTGGACTTAAAAGTGAAATATAAAACTATTAAAGGTTTAGGAAAAATCATAGCTGAGAACCTCTGGATCTAGGCTTAGGTAAAGGTAGATTCTAAATTTTTCTGCTCTGTTTCCTTAGGTGCTAACACCAAGGCAAGATGTATTTAAAAATGATAAGTTGGACCTCAAAAATTTAAAAACTTTTTCTCTGAAAGAATCTTGTAAGACAATGAAAATGCAAGTTACAAGTTGGGAGAAAATAGGACTTGAGAGAAAATATTGCAAACCACAAATCTAACAAATGACTGTTACTTTAGTTACATAAAAAGAACTTCCCAAACCCAACAGAATAAAAGAAAAATCCAGTCAGAAAATGCACAGAAGACATAAACAGACCTTTCGCCATGAAAATATACTGCACAGCTAGCAAAAAAGCATGTTTATACTCACTATAGATATTCTATTCATCATTGTTAGCCATTTGGGAGGTGCAAATTAAAGCACAATGAGACATCACCACATAAAATGGCTAAAATGAAAAAAATTGTGACAACATCAAATTCTGGCAAGGATGTCGAGAAACCGCATTAGTGGGCAGCTGTGGTGGCTCACGCCTGTAATCTCAGTACTTTGGGAGGCCAAGGTGGGAGGATCACTTGAGCCTAGAATTCGAGACCAGCCTGGACAACGTAGTGAGACCCTATCTCTACAAAGATTTTAAAAATTAGCCTGGCATGGAGGGGTGTGCCTGAAGTCCCATCTACTCAAGAGGCTGAGGTGAAAGGATCACTTGAGTCTAGGAGTTTGAAGCTGCAGTAAGCTGGGATCACGCCACTGCACTCCAGCCTGGGCAATAGAGCAAGACCCACGTGTCTCCTTGGCTTGAGGCCTGGGTGTCTGCGAGACACATCCCACTTCGCATGTGTGAGACTCCACCCCCTCAGCCTGCACCTTCACCTGTGTCTCCCGCATGCATCTCCACCTCAGGAGATGGGCACTGCATGCTTCAGGCATTGAAATCTCGTTGAAGATCCTGGTCCCGTGGATCCCACACTCACCTGCTTGCCGTGGCTCTAGCTGAAGGGAGAGAGTATTCTGATAAGACAAGCTTGGCTCTGCTCTCAGAAAATGCCTTGAGGACATTATTTGACATCTTGCAGAGTTCCTAAAGCCAAGACAACCTAGGCTTCTGAATCATGAGACCCGCCCCCGCCCCTGCCACAGAGATGTATAAACATAGTATCATTCATATTTGTGTGTGTACATATCTACTTGGCTATATATGTACATACACACATATGCTATATCATGCTATGTATATATTTTTACAATTATAGCAATTGTTATATATACCAGTTCTTATATTCAATTCTATATAATGTGTTATATATCTATTTCATTTCTAATATAGAACATTACATATATAATATATAATCGATCATTGAGCCCCTGAGGGCTATCTAGCAGATACTATGAGTGTTAATGCACACATCTTGTTTCATAATCAATACTTGTACAGCGGGCGCTAGCCTGTGTCTCTGGTTGAGTCTCACCCGCAGTTAAGATGTGGCAAGCTGGTGACGTAAGGCAGAGTCGACAAAGAGCAACTGATGGAAGGACTCAGGGCAGAGAGAAGACAACCTATTAGAGCCTCACCGTCCTAGGATGTGGCTCTGGATTCAAAGGTTGGAGTGAAGCAGAAGTGGGATCGTAAACAAAACCGACCTTCACATGCATGCTCTCCAGATTTTGTTTTGAGAGAGAGATCAGTTCTTAGTGAGCAGTGACACTGTGGACATTTGCAATATGAAAGAAATAAAATAAACATTCCCAGTTGTGTCTGTGACCCTCTTTGTCGTCTTCATTCCTGGAGATCAAAGGAACTCAGTTTGCCTGCTCCCGAAGGCTCTTGTAGGAGCTGGGCTTGAACTGGCAAGAACATAGCTGATCTGCATTCTCCAAAAGTGCTGTGTTGAATAGCTATTTGCACAGTGCATTAGACCATTTTTCATAATGCTATAAAGAACTGCCCGTGCTGGGTGTGGTGGCTCATGCCTGTAATCCCAGCACTTTGGGAGACCAGGGTGGGTGGATCACCTGAGATCAGGAGTTCAAGACCAGCCTGGCCAACATGGTGAAACCCTGTCTCTACTAAAAATTCAAGAATTAGCTGAGCATGGTGGCACAGGCCTATAATCCCAGGTACTAGGCAGGCTGAGGGAGGAGAATTGCTTGAATCTGGGAGGTGGAGGTTGCAATGAGCTGAGATCATGCCACTGTACTCCAGCCCGGGCAACAGAGTGAGACTGTTTCCAAAAAAAAAAAAAAAAAAAAAGGACTGCACGAGACTAGGTAATTTATAAAGGAAAGATGTTTAATTGACTCACAATTCAGCATGGCTGGGAGGACTCAGAACTTACAATCATGGTGGAAGGCAAAGGGGAAGCAAGGCGCCTTCTTCACAAGCAACAGGAAGGAGAAGTGCTGAGCGAAGGGGGAAGAGCCCCTTATAAAACCATCAGCTCTGATGGGAACTCACTCACTATTAGGAGAACAGCATGGGGGAAACCACCCCCATGATTCAATGACCTCCACCTGGTCTATCCCTTGACAGGTGGGGACTATGGGGATTACAATTCAAGATGAGATTTGGGAGGGGACACAAAGCCTAACCATGTCACAGAGTGAATCTTGAGATTTGGGAATGGGAGATGGGGACTGAGATCAAGACAGGAGAAGGCAGCCTGTGCACACTCCCAAGAAACAGCTCACTTACAGGTACCTGCGGAGGCCAAAGTTTCCAGGGTCCTGGGGATTCAAAAAAGCATTGAATCAGTCTTCAATTGTCATAATTGAAGGGGTTTGGAGTTCATGTGGAAAATACACTCAAGAAACCTTCACAAGAAATTAAATGGATTTGGTTTTAAAAGACACAAAAGAAGAGACAGGGAGTCCTTTCAAAGTGGAGAGATTTATAGGGCAGAGTTCACAAGGGTGAGAGTAGATGTTCATTTGTGGGTTACTAGAAACACCAGCAGAAAATAATGACTGTTTAAATATCTGCAAACCGCAGTTGCTATCTACACACATCAGAGGTAAAACCATCACACAATATTTTCAGCACATTTCTTCTTTAATATCTTTCAAAACTCATAATTCACAGATTGAAATTTTAGTAAAATGTAGTGAACATTAAAAGATTAGTGAATTAAAACAGTCATTTGGAGATGCTTTTACTAATAGACGTGCAGCTAACAGAGATACATTTTCAAAATTATTTTTATAGAGAGTGCTGTAAAGATGTTTTGCAAATGCATAAGCAGTGAATCAATCTTAGAAAATAACAATCCGCAAAAAGAAAAGGTTGAATGGAAACAGTAATGGAGAGGCTGGCAAACGCCTAGGAGGCCTTTGTTGTTCAATCTGCCGTCATCTGAATCGTCTTTGATTCTAAGCTGCTTTAAATTTTCCAGCTGCAGCGAGCCTGCTTCCAAGGTTGTTATACAATGGGTCAGTAACATGTCTGATAATCAGTTGCTTACTAGTGGTAGATCTGTTTCTAATGAGTTCAAAGGGTTTGGTTCTTGCGGGTAGAGTGTACACGTTTTTCCCAGGTTCCACAGCTATACTGTGTTGTAGCGCAGGCGCTCACAGGTGGGGTAACACGAACTTGCTTCATCATTCCCCCTGGCACGCACGTCTCTCCTCCTGCCAGGACCACAGGAAGACGAGGGCCCACGATGAGGGGAATGAGAGCAGCATTGTGTGTGTCTGTGTTTAAATGTTTAAACGTTTATCAGTGTTTACCTTATTTCTCAATTTCTTTAGTTTAGCACTTGCAGTGCAAAATATAGCAAAGGAAGAGACAGACAGAAACAGAGAAAATGAGTCTGTGTGGGTAAGAATTTTAAAAACATGGTACTAAATTAAGAACCTCCCTTTTAATGGCAAACAGTTGAGATTGAGAAGTATGTTTATTTACACAACAAAGACCGGAATGCATGGATTTGCAGTCATATTCATCTCTCATTTTCATCAAGGAGGTGCTTCCCATATGGAAGATGCTGTCCAGGGTCGCTTAAACGGACCTCTTCCATCAGCAGCGCCCAGCAAAGTCAAGGGTCCTGTTTCACTTAAAGGGAAACATTGTCCACACTGGGAGTGAAAGTTTCATATCTGAGCAGTGATGGGTTGATGTCACAATTTCGTTTATCATATGAAATTAGTTAGATCTGAGAAAAACAAAGATAAATTCAAGGGTCCAAAGTGTGATTTTACAAAGATCCAATTGGATCAATAAATGGCAAAAGCTTAAAAATGAGAGGTCAGGATTTGTAAAGGGAGTGACTGAACCTGTTCATTTTTTAGAACGTTTTCTGCAACCAAACCTGTATTTGTTTAGAATTACCAAAGTTGCACACTGAGCACTCATGCTTGCAGGAGTCTCCTTCTAATGGAAGAACTGGTTGTAAGGAGTAAACATAAGAAGTAAATTTGCTATGCCTGCGTTCTCTTTTATGCCCTAGTGTCCTGGGGTTTGTGTGTGTGTGTGTGTGTGTGTGTCTGTGTGTGTGTGTGTGTGTGTTTTAAACAGGATCTCGTCTGGGTTGTGCCTTTCATCTTTTCCTTCAGATTACATCTTACTAATCAGAGATACTGTAGGTCTCTGTAGGAATGGGAAGTTTCTCATGACACAAACAGCAATGGACTCCTATATTCCTCTCAGGCCTTTTGTGGAATATGGGGAGGCTAAGGCTCTCATTCTGGGGCAGGGGTGCTGGGTGCCGGGGAACATGGAGGGCAGGCGGAAGCTTGATAGGAGAAGGCAGATGACTCTGGCAGAGAATGGATACCCACATCTCCAGGGCTCCCCAAAACAACCACCACCATTTTCTTGCACTGCATTAGGAAAATGGGTACCATGACCCTGTGAGATTTCCCAAGTTTGCTGCTACTGTCCTAGAGGCACCAGCCAGCTCTAGGGCCCAGAAATGTCCCCATCATTATTTAAATCTTATAGTGACATCAGCTAACAGCTCACCCCAAGCATCAGTGCAGCTGGATGTCATGCGTCCACTAGCTACCTGCAGAAGCATTTCACAAAGCCCATAATAAGGTGAACCTTACGTGACACAATTGCATGTTTTGGACCCATTCGTCTACCACGATAGGATGTTGTATTTCTTGATCTTTGCTTATTAACTCTGTATGGCATTGCAGTTGTCTCTTTCTGGAAAAGAAAGCCCTTATCTCTGAACAGCAAAGAGTTGCCATGCTGGTTGTGGTCTGCATTCGATAGTGGTTAGATCCAGCTACCTATCACTTTACAGCAGTGCCTTCTCAGAAATGTGAGTTCTCTCTGTAGGATCAGTCTTCTAATATTGTGATTCAAGACTCTTAACTTGTGATTCAAGCACCTTTGACAGTTGGTTTACTCTTGGTTTGGTTTTGAACTAAGAACTTAACCTTGACTTTCCTAAATTATGATGCCTTTGCTATAACAACCTTCACACAATGCCAGTGTCAAAAGAACATGATGGCAAGCCTCTTACCTGTCCCAGCTGCCCTAGATTTAAACCTGGTTAAGGCCAAAGTTTATTATGAGAGAACTTATATGCATATGAGTGTAAGTAGATGGAGAGATTTTATTGTTAATTATGTGCTTTATGCAAAGTTATTTCAAAATTTTAATTGTGATAAAATATATATAACATTAAATTAACTATCTATTATGAACTAAATTTTTGTGTCCCCTTAAAATGTATACATTGAAATTAAAAACCCCAATATGTTGTTATAAAGAAGATGCTATTAGGGGCCTTTGGAAGGTAAGTCATAAAGCCGAAGCCTTCATTAATGGACTTCAAGCCTTTATAAATGGGACCCCAGAGAGCCAGTCAGCCCTCCTTCCACCATGCAGGGATACAACACAAAGTCAGCTGTCTGCAGCCCACAATGGTCACCAGAACCTGACCATTGTGGCACTCTGCTTTTAGACGTTCTGCCTCCAGACTGTAAGAAATACATGTCTATTGTTTATAAGCCACTCAATCTATGGGATTCAGCAGCCCACAAAGACTATGACAGAAATAAATCCCAAGAAGTAGAGGTACTGCTACACCAAATGCCCAAAAATGTGGAAGCAGCTTTGCAGTGGTAATGGGTAGAGGCTGGAAGCCTTTTGAGATGCATGTTAGAAAAAGCCTGGAAGGCCATGAATGGACTCCTAAAGGTAAGTCTGGTGAAACTGCAGAGGAAAAAGGAGGAGAACTGTAGAAAACCTTCCATCTTCTTACAGAACATCTAAATAGACAAGAAGAGAATGTTGGTAGAAACATGAACAGTAAAGGCCATTTTGATGAGGCCTCAGATGAAAATGAGGAACATGTTACTAGAACCTGGAGGAAAGGCCATCTTTGTCATCAAGTGGCAGAGAACTTGGCTGAATTGTGTGTTCTAGAGTTTTATGAAAGGCAGAGATTTTGAGTGATGAAATTGTATATTTAGCTGAGGAAATTTCTCAGCAAACTGTTGAAGGATAAGCTTGGTTCCTCTTGACAGCTTATATAAAATGTGAGAAGACAGAAGTGACTTGCAAATAAAATTATTAAGCAAAAGAAACCAGAACTTAAGGATTTTAATAATTCTCAGACTATCCATATTGCAAAAAATGAAAAGGCATGATTAGAAAAGCACACTAATGGTGTGGCTAAGTAACTTTGATAAGGACATTAGTATGGGTGTGAACCACAAGTTATTCAGCCAGTTTAACAAGCTAGGCATTATTCTTCAAAATAAAGAAAGAAGGTCCTCCCCCAACCAGTGATTTGGAGATGATCAGAGCTGCATTCCCACCACGGGTCCAGAGTGTAAGAGTCTGGCAGGGGAAGAGTGAGTTCCCTGGTTCAGGCAGGCCAGCATGCCCTTCCCCAGTCCCTCAGGCTATTTGTAGCAATATAAGACACCAAATTCTCACCTGACTCTAGTATGTCATGCTCTCACATGACAGAGAGCAGACTCTGGACGTATCCAAATATTGTACCCCAAAATATATTTTTGACATATTTTTAAATGACTCTGCAACACTCTCTCTTGTGGGGGAAATTTACATTCTGTAGAGAATCTCCTTCCCATTACAGGTCTTTCTCTGATCCTGAAGAGACTGGCTGAGAGTCTAGCAACTTTTAAGGTTCTGAACAGAAAACATTTGCCATCCATTGCCTCTAAGGGTGGCCACCTATGAGACTTCATCTACATAATAAGAACCTTGGTCTCCATCGCCCCTTATTTTAACCCAGACACTCCTTTCTATTGATTCCAGGTCTCTGGATAATAATTCTTTCAACCAATTGACAATCAGAAAATCTTTGAATCCACCTATTACCTGGAAGGACTCTCCCTGCCCCCCACTTCCAGTTGTCCCAACTTTCTGGACCAAAGCAATATACAACTTACAAGTATTCATTGATGTCTGTCTCCCTTAAAATGTGTAAAATCAAGCTGCAAACCAACCACCTTGGGCACATGTTTTCAGAAACTCCTGGGGCTGTGTCATGGGTCACAGTTCTCTCATTTGGCTCAAAATACGTCTCTTCAAATATTTTACAGAGTTTGGCTTTTTTCATCAACAAACTGCACTGAAGACTTCTATGCCCCATCCTTCCCCTGCTCCGTTATGCAAAAGGATATGGTGTTTGTTACACATTTTCTATGTAATCATTGTGAATAACTTGACGGTAGAAGAAGAAGAGAACCAGATGTAATGTGCAACTAAAGGGGGGAAAGTAGCAAAAGGAAATGAGAAGGTGTTTATGAAACACTTGCTTCATTTACCAAAAAATTATTCTGTATTAATCATTTGCAAGAATGGAATGCTTGTGTGAAATCAGATATACAAAGTAGAGTATTAAAACATTTTTAAAATGTGTAAATTCCAACTGCTATGAGTTTGCCAGAAATAATCTTGATTTTTAGCATGTTTCCTATTTATTGTAACATTTAAATTCTTTCCAAATTATCTTTCATTCAGATTTCAGCCCATTTTTCTTTGTCGGCATTCAAAACAACAATGATGACAAGGAAGCTTAGGTTCCTCTTTTTCTCCTTAAATACAAATTTTTTAAATTTAGGTTTTACTTACTTATTCATTTACCTTATAATGTATATTTAAGGTATGTATTATGATGTTTTGATATGTGTAAACATAGAGAAATATTGTTTTTTTGTTTGAATCAGTCCAGAATACAATGGACATAACAAAAGGCACACGGCAGGGCCGTGGCTTGTAGACACCACTTGCCCAGATGAGAGGCCAGGCCTCTGCAGACAGAGTGAGCAGACTGGAAGTCTCCGTGTCTCCTGCACACTCTCAGTAGAGACTGGGCCCCTGAAGACAGAGTGAGCAGACTAGAAATCTCTGTTTCTCCTGCACCACGCTCAGTCATTTGCTTCAGGCTCTGAGGTTTGGCATGAGAATGCCTTCCTTGGATGACCCTTTTAAATGGGAAATTCGCATGCAGTGAACTCTTAAAAACCAAAACTATTGCTTTGGGTGATTGACAAATGGGATCTAATTAAACTAAAGAGCTTCTGCACAGCAAAAGAAACTACCATCAGAGTGAACAGGCAACCTACAAAATGGGAGAAAATTTTCGCAACCTACTCATCTGACAAAGGGCTAATATCCAGAATCTACAATGAACTCAAACAAATGTACAAGAAAAAAACAAACAACCCCATCAAAAAGTGGGCAAAGGATATGAACAGACACTTCTCAAAAGAAGACATTTATGCAGCCAAAAGACACATGAAAAAATGCTCATCATCCCTGGCCATCAGAGAAATGCAAATCAAAACCACAATGAAATATCATCTCACACCAGTTAGGATGGCAATCATTAAAAAGTCAGGAATCAACAGGTGCTGGAGAGGATGTGGAGAAACAGGAACACTTTTACACTGTTGGTGGGACTGTAAACTAGTTGAACCATTGTGGAAGTCAGTGTGGCCATTCCTCAGGGATCTAGAACTAGAAATACCATTTGACCCAGCCATCCCATTACTGGGTATATACCCAAAGGACTATAAATCATGCTGCTATAAAGACACATGCACCCGTATGTTTATTGTGGCACTATTCATAATAGCAAAGACTTGGAACCAACCCAAATGTCCAACAATGATAGACTGGATTAAGAAAATGTGGCACATATACACCATGGAATACTATGCAGCCATAAAAAATGATGAGTTCATGTCCTTTGTATGTACATGGATGAAATTGGAAATCATCATTCTCAGTAAGCTATCGCAAGGACAAAAAACCAAACACTGCATATTCTCACTCATAGATGGGAATTGAACAATGAGAACACATGGACACAGGAAGGGGAACATCACACTCTGGGGACTGTTGTGAGGTGGGGGGAGGGGGGAGGGATAGCATTAGGAGATATACCTAATGCTAAATGACGAGTTAATGGGTGCAGCCCACCAGCATGGCACATGTATACATATGTAACTAACCTGCACATTGTGCACATGTACCCTAAAACTTAAAGTATAATAATTAGAAAAAAAAACTAAACTAAATCAGTGTCTCTTCCAAAATACATGCACATGTACATATATTACAGGCTGACACACCCTCACACATATAAAGGAGCATACAATCACATGCTCCTTTACATGTAACTTTTAGTGTGTGGCAAGTATGTGAAACTTATCTAATTTGAATTACTGGGCTCACAGTTTCTATGCCACATGAAATATATATGAGTTGAAAGTATGACTTTTGAGTCTGTAGGTTTTAGTTTATTTCTTCAAAGCTGACCTTGCAAGCTCCTCCAATATTCACAAGTATCTTTTTAGGCAAACCTTCCTTTTGCCTCACACGATTTAATGGACCCATGTTTCATCTGTAATCTTAAGCATATTTTCTCCTTTTAAGAATCAACATACCTATCTCAGTAATAACTAATTTAGATGATATTATCAAAAATTTTCAATCCTATAATAGCTACAGAGCACATAACTTAAACAATTAATAGTTAAAAAATAGGTATGTCCATGTCCATCTGGTCCCACCAGTGGATTTTGTGCTTTTAGTAAAGATCAGAATATGCTCATCAAATGCTCTGAATCAGTATGTCCAAATGTTTTTTTGTGAGATGTTGAAGACCCAAATACCCATTTATATACATACATACATAGGATAGATAGTCAATTAAAAAAAAGTGTAGTCTGATCAAATACTATGGAGTTTCACAATTCTTATTAGCATATCAAATAATTGTGGAAAACTCTTAGAAAAAACCAGCTTACATCAAGTGTCCTAGTGTTGCTCTCAAGCATATTAATCACAGAACTCATCAGTGTTCATTGAAGAGTTAAGATGTTTAGACCACATTTGATAGCAGCAAAGATTTCATTATATATCGGGCTTGTTCTGAAGACTACAAAGTTCACAGCTTACCTGTATTCATCCGTGTAGTGGGACGGAGAAGGAGGTCGGACAATCAGCAGCCCAGGCACAATCAGTCAGTATAGGCATTACAAGCCTTCATACCCCACATGGCCCACTACACAGCTAGCGGTGAGAGACACGCCCAACACTGTATGAACTTTAGGTTGGAATGAATGGATATTCAAATCCTAGATATTCAAATCATCACAAAGGCTGACAGAAAGAAAGAAAGAAAATATTTAAAGGCCCTGAGATGGAGGAGACCTGGGCAAGAAAGTCAAGGTGGAGAGAACTGAGGGAGTGGGGAGGAGGAGAGTGAGTTAGCTGGGAGAGCAGCATGGGGCTCTATAGGAGCATGGAGGCCCCATCCAGGGATTGAAATGAGAAATGCATTAAAGGATGTGGGTTGGTGTATGAGTCCATTCTCATGCTGCTATAAAGAACTGCCGAAGATTGGGTAATTTATGAAGGAAAGAGGTTTGGTTGACTCACAGTTCCACAGGGTTGGGGAGGCCTCAGGAAACTTATAATCATGGTGGAAGGGGAAGCAAACATGTCCTTCTTCACATGGCAGCAGGAAGGAGAAGAATAGTAGGTGAGTGAAGAGGGAAGTCCTTTATAAAACCATCAGATTTCATGAGGACTCACTATCATGAGAATAGCATGGGGGAAATTGCCCCCATGATCCAATTACTTCCCACCACACATGGAGATTATGGGAACTACAATTCAAGATGAGATTTGGATGGGGACACAGCCAAACCATATCAGCTGGGGAGGGAAGGGATCACATCTCCATCACTAGAAGAACAGCAGCTTCTCTTTGGAGAAGAGAGGCAGCAGAGTCTGCTTCCAAAGCTGTTGCGGTGGCCCTGGCAGGAATGGGCAAAAGCTTGATTTTCAGTGGCAGTGCTGTAGACAGATATGCCTGGGCATCTAAAATTAAATAAATTGGAAGTGGAATTGGCAAGATTTGGTGTTGCATGCACAGGGGTGATGTAGGAGGCATGTACACAGTGACCCCAAGATTTGGGATGAGCACCACTAGATGGCTGAAGCACCACTGTTGAGAAGGGAACTGGCAAGGAGGGGATATTAGGAAGGAGGGGAAGATGAGGAGTAGACTTTGGGCAGGTTCAACTCGCTGTCTCTGAGATGCCGGCGAAGACCCAGGGGCCACTGGCCACTGTACACAGGAGAGGGGTCCGGGATGAAGATTTACATGGTAATTATCTAATATGGTTTGGCTGTGTCCCTATTCAAATCTCATCTTGAATTGTATCTCCCAGAATTCCCACATGTTGTGAGAGAAACCCAGGGGGAGGTAATTGAATCATGAGGACTGGTCTTTCCCATGCTTTTCTTGTGATAGTGAATAAGTTATGAGATCTGATGGGTTTATTAGGGGTTTCCCCTTTGGCTTCTTCCTCATTCTTTCTTGCTGCCGCCATGTAAGAAGTGCCTTTCACCCTCTGCCATGAGTATGAGACCTCCCCAGCCATGTGGAACTATAAGCCAAATTAAACCTCTTTTTCTTACCAGTCTTGAGTATGTCTTTATCAGCAGCATAAAAACTGACTAACACACTATCAGTATATGGACTTCTTTCTTTCAATCCAGCCAGGGAAGATGAGGATCTTGGGGACAGACTACACAGCAGGAAGGGTGGAAAGAGCAGGTGTGGTGTACTGAGGCCTGTCCCCAGCCATTTTTGGAACTGGCAAACTCTGAAATTGTCAAGACAATTATTGGACCCTCAAGAGCCTTGTGGCTGGTAGTTCAACACAGCCATTATTAAATATTAAATTATATAAGATTATAATTAAGCCACATCAAAACCAAGTGTGACAAATACTCAAAACTCATCATTTTCTACTTTTCCCTCAACATTTTGTTATTATCTCTGCCCTTGGGGCTGCTTTGGTGTATGGAATTTGTGTGGCGGAAATGATGGTGTGCCAGCACACACTGCTTCCTGTTTGCCCTGCAGCTTCATACTAGGTGCTTGAAATCAGCCGTGGCTGGGCATTCACACACAGAAATTGGCAAGCACTATAAATCAGGCCTTTCCCTCACCTCCTAGGTAAACTGATTGTTGAATATTCACCTGCACATCACTGCTGGTCCAGTACCAAACCACAACTAACTTAACACATATGGACACTCAGACAGCCAGGAAGACCAAACGTACAGAACAGTTTCCAAGTAATTCAGTTTCTGAGATAAAAGTAGAAGTAATTCTATTTTCTTAAATTCCATAATCACTTTCACTATGCCCCTACCCAGCCTAACTCCACTCATCTGCAGGGTACAACTAGCCATGACCCATCTGGCGCATCCCCTACCCTCCTTCCATCCTCTGCAGGTCATCACACTCTCTTTTATTTTATCTGTGGTGGACAAACTCCAAGGGGCTGCATATGTGAAGTGTGCATAAAACCCCCAAACTGTATTTAACCTTTTGCTTATATAAACCATAATATTTACATTGATATAGAAAAAAATCTGTGTGGCATTTAATACAGAATGTTTTCTTCACAAGATTACAGAAAACTTACAAGATCAGTCATTAATCAACATTCACAAATTTAAGGTAGTGCTAAGTAGGAACAAATATTTGATAAGAAATTGGAACAAATACTTGTTCTTTTCCCCAGGAAGTAAAGAAGACAATTGAAATAATTGTTGATCTTTCGACATTGAAGTGGTACATTGTAGAATCCTTTTGCTCAAGAACAGTGGTTCTCTTGGTGTTTCTGCAACTCTCAAAACATACTGACATTCAATAGTGTGTATAAAAACAAAAAGAACTCCCAGATTACCTTATAAAGTATCAGATAGTAAGAATCATGACTCTTGAGACAAGACACCCTGGAACAAATTATCTTATTACTATTGTTATGGGTTGAATTGCATCTGTCCAAAATATAGATCCATGTCCCCAGAACATGTGAGTGACCTTGTTTGGAAGTCGAATGTGTGCAGCTGTAGTCAGTTTAAAATGAGGCCCTACTAGGTTAGGGTGAGCCCTAATCCAATGACTGGAGGAATTTGGATACAGAGACATTTAATAAGGGAAGAAGACCATGTGACCACCGAGGCAAAGATGGGAGGGGTAAGTCTGCAAGCCAAGAGACATCAGGGGGTGCTGGCAGCCAGCGGAAAGTGGAAGAAACAAGGAAGGACCCTCCCCAAGACCCCTCAGAGGGAGAAGGGCCCTGCCAACACCATCGGTGTTGGACTTGCAGCTCCAAAACTATGAGAGAGTCACGTTCTGTTGTTTGAAGCCACCCAACTTGGGGCAGTTTGTTGTGGCAACCTTAGGTAAGTACTACAACTATGTCAACATAATCAGAAGCATTTGCAAAAGTTACTGAAATTCTCAGAGTTTCAACAGAGACTAGGATTAACTTCACCTTTTCTTCTTTTACTTTCTTTATCTTTCCTTTCTCAA